>NC_092155.1:43096166-43696166 GCF_045791955.1 Oncorhynchus clarkii lewisi | reverse complement strand
TACATACACCAGATTTGGACTTATCAGAAATGTCAGCAAGCCAGGCTAGCTATGTACAGCTAGCTAGATCTCTTCTTCTTCTTCTCTTCTTGGTGATGTGTATTGATAAAAAAATGTTTTCAAAATGGGTGGGGGGGACGTTTCTTTGGGACCATCCTGACGACTGATATGCAGGAATGTTCTTGCAACGGCCCATTAAACGTGTCCAGAATATTAAATGTTGTTTTTTCTGAGAACATCGTAACGACGTTCTAGATGAATTCCATTTGACATTAAGAGAATGTTCTCCTAACTTTAACACCACAAAAATGTGCTACAAAAAAGGTTCTCAAAAAGGTTTTTTGCTAACATAGATAGAATGTCCCCTAACTAAAGGAAAACTGGACACTCAAATATTAGTGCAAGATTACAGGTAGCATTCGAAAAACATCTTCTCTCCCTAGAATTGTTAGCTGGGTACATACTGTAACATGACGTGTGTTAATGACACCAAATGACCTCCAGCATGCTATGGGAACATAACCCCAAGCTAAATTACAGTAGGTAGAATACAGTAAATTATGACAAGCTGACACACTGGAATGGCAAAGTATCTTCCCACTGGGCACAGATTCAACGTATATTCCACATTGGTTCAACATAATTTCATTGAAATGACGTGGAAACAACGTTGATTCAACCAGTGTGTGCCCAGTGGGTTACTTCCTCTCTGTGTGAAGCCAGCAGTGAAGTTTGACTGGGTCAGGAGCGTGGGCCCTGAGCATGCACAGTAGGGAGGGTACTCACTGACACCAAGCCAATTAAAAGCCTGGTTAAAACCAATGATGTAAAGCATATAAACCCTGGATTGCTGATGCTATGTGTTGGCCATCGAGAGGCTTTGAAGCCACTGGTTGGCCATATTGGCACTCCCCAGTATGAGCAGTCCTCCATAGGAATGAATGGAATTCTACAGTATTTCAGGACAAAATTACATGTGTTTTAGTATTTTTGTTTTGTAGTGGGGACAGTAACATTAGTAATCTCAAAAAATGATACTTTAAAGAAAATGTTTTATATATATTTGTTCCTTTTATATTAATCTCACATAATATAACTTAAAAGTATGCATTAAGATGTCCGTAATAGAATAAGTGTAACAAAAACAAATGTATATTTATTTTTTTACAATGGTGGGGGAGTGGCTTCAACACAGCGCCCCCTATGAGTCATCTAGTGTATATAAACTCAACAAAAAAATAAACATCCCTTTTTCAGGACCCTGTCTTTCAAAGATAATTCGTAAAAATCCAAATAACTTTACAGATCTTCATTGTAAAGGGTTTAAACACTGTTTCCCATGCTTTTTCAATGACCCATAAACAATTAATGAACATGCACCTGTGGAATGGTTGTTAAGACACTAACAGCTTACAGACGGTAGGCAATTAAGCTCACAGTTACGAAAACTTAGGACACTGAAGAGGCCATTCTACTGACTCTGAAAAACACCAAAAGAAAGATACCAGGGTCCCTGCTCATCAGCGTGAACGTGCCTTAAGCATGCTGCAAGGAGGCATGAGGACTGCAGATGTGGCCAGGGAACATCACACCTGCAGGACAGGCAACAACAACTGCCTGAGTTACATCAGGAAAGTGCAATTCCTCCATCAGTGCTCAGACTGTCCGCAATAGGCTGAGAGATGCTGGACTGAGGGCTTGTAGGCCTGTTGTAACAGAACTACAAGCAACAACGACGCCGATGGGCACAAACCCACCGTCG
The DNA here is from genome assembly GCF_045791955.1 of Oncorhynchus clarkii lewisi. Lineage (NCBI taxonomy): Eukaryota > Metazoa > Chordata > Actinopteri > Salmoniformes > Salmonidae > Oncorhynchus > Oncorhynchus clarkii. The sequence continues at coordinate 43,694,404 of NC_092155.1, read as the reverse complement.
CTGAACCAGACAGGACTGGCAAAAAGTGCTCTTCACTGATGAGTCGCGGTTTTGCCTCACCAGCGGTGATCATCGGATTCGTGTTTATCGTCAAAGGAATGAGCGTTACACCAAGGCCTGTACTCTGGAGAGGGATCGATTTGGAGGTGGAGGGTCCGTCCTGGTCTGGGGAGGTGTGTCACAGCATCATCAGACTGAGCTTGTTGTCATTGTAGGCAATCTCAACACTGTGTTACAGGGAAGACATCCTCCTCCCTCATGAGGTACCCTTCCTGCAGGCTAATCCTGACATGACCCTCCAGCATGACAATGCCACCAGCCATACTGCTCATTCTGTGCGTGATTTCCTGCAAGACAGGAATGTCAGTGTTCTGCCATGGCCAGCGAAAGAGCCCGAATCTGAAACCCGTTGAGCACGTCTGGGACCTGTTGGATCTGAGGGTGAGGGCTAGGGCCATTCCCCCCAGAAATGCCTTGCTGGAAGAGTGGGGTAGCATCTCACAGCAAGAACTGGCAAATCTGGTGCAGTCCATGAGGAGGAGCTGTACTGCAGTACTTAATGTAGCTGGTGGCCACACCAGATACTGACGGTTACTTTTGATTTTGCCCCCCCTCCCCCCCTTTGTTCAGGGACACATTATTCAATTTCTGTTAGTCCCATGTCTGTGGAACTTGTTCAGTTTGTATCAGTTGTTGAATCTTATGTTCATACAAATATTTACACATATTAAGTTTGCTGAAAATAAACGCAGTTGACAGTGAAAGGACGTTTCTTTTTTTGCCAAGTTTATAAATCTTTGGTTAAAACCGTTCAATGACCCTATCACACACACTCACAGATAGTGTGCACCAACACTCGCCTTATAACTCACTATCATGTTTCCTCCAGCCCCTGAGGTCATAAGCATGATGCCCATGCTGATTTGATTTCTCAGCCTTTCTCAGCCTTTAAACAGGGGTTGATTCAGACCTGAGACACCAAGTGAGTAGAATCTGGGCAATTGCATTGATCAAATGAATCAGTCAATCAACTACCTGGAAGAAAAGACAGCCAGCAGGCCCAATAGTTAGATTTGAGTATTCTTCCCTGCTCTATGGGATAGATAGCGAACTTCTGACATCTTTACCCCTGGACCCTGGCATGTACTGTGCACTGTGCTTACAGGCAAAACCCCATAGGGTTTTGGTCAAAAGTAGTGCATTATATAGGGAATAGGGTGCCATTTCGGACACACCCTGAGTGTGCATTTATACCCTCAGATCCAGACCCACGTACACACTACACCACAGCACTCTACGTCTTCTTCCAGACAGTCATTTCACAGAGATTGCAATCTAGCCCTGATTATCTAAGAGGAGAGTCCAAATCAATCCGTTCCACCACCGTGCCTGTTTCAGCACACACAGTGAAGCTCCATATAGTGTCGATAGATATTTTCTTCTCCTTTAAAGAGCAGATCACACAGGCTTCATAACACATAGCCGGGGCTGCCGTTCTGGTCTCCCTGCCTGCTATGCTGTTTGATTAATATGCCGCTTCATGGATAGTTCAGCCAAATGACAAAATGACATATTGGTTTCCTTACCCTGTAAGTGGTCTATGGAGAAGGTATGACAGCAGTCCATGCATTGGTTTTGTTTACCTGGCCACTGTTCAAAATACTTTTTAGCATTTGTGTCAATGGTACCTATATTAGAATTGTATGATCATGTCCAAAGCATCCTAAAGTATAAAAAAAAGTATAATGCAACTCAATTAAGTTAATTAAGTTGATTTGGACGTGAAAATGCTCATATACCATTGACTTTGAGTGAAGTATGCCTTTAATTCTACAGAGGGACTCCTATTAATATGTCGTCTGCCAAGGTGCAGTGTGCATTTCCTTTATCAGGGGTACGTTTCATAAATTCCGAACTGATTGAACGAAATCATTCAAAAGCACTATCCTACACAGAAATACACAAATCTCACACACCAAAATACACAAACCCCCAGAATGCTCCAGATCGAACCTCAGATATACGGAACAGCCCCGGGACACTTCGGATGGCTCCTCCATTGAACCCACTCTAAATGAAGTGGATTTTGTTATACTATAGGTGGCCTGTGGCCAAAGAAAACAAACTAATCTCCTGCCCCATCCAGTCTCTCTGTTGTTCTGTCGTTCTCCCCCCTCCCCTCCCTCCCTCTCTCTGTAACCCAGGACTCCAAAGTAACACAATTACTGCCAGTCAATGACTTACAGCTGCACAGCCAGCAGGTAGCTGTCCACACACACCCGCGCTCTTGGAAGGTTAGGTGTGTGGGCGCGTACACAACACCAGGGAGGCGTGGAGCTCATCTTCACTCTCCATCCAAAACACATCCATACACAACACCACGCATGATGTTTACCTCTTAGAAGACAGCAGTTGACTTTGCACGAGACAGTGAGGCTCGAATGTGTTTTATACACATTTCTGTCACTTCTTCGCTAACACTATGGTCACCTACTTACTGTGGTCACCAATGACATTCACCCTGAATTCTGGTCACCACATTGGAGCACCTGTCCTAGTGTTCCTCCAACCCACCACCTTCTGTTTCTCTCCTCCAGTCTTCCCTTCCCTAGCCCCCGTCCTCTCCAGCTATCCGTCTGATATGTGACACTCTTGTTTGAATGACACTACAAAGACAAGGTTGGGGTATTAGGTGGGGGGGAGGGGGTGTGGGGGTGTTTTTGATAAGTGCAGCACACCTGAATGGGTGGCTACTTAAGGCTCCAGGAGAGAGCGAAAGTTGGTGAGTGAGTGAGTGAGTGAGTGAGTGAGTGAGTGAGTGAGTGAGTGAGTGAGTGAGCGAGTGAGCGTGTGGAGGTCATTGTAGAAAGAGAGGAGAGTGTGTGTTGGGGGGAGAGAAAATAAGGAGCATAGGAGGCTGTGTGTTTGAACAAGGCCAGACAGGGTAGATAAGGGTAGTGAGAGGGGCAGGGTGGTGCAGTCACCTATTGTTTGGATCTCAGGCAGGGTCCCGACAAAGAGCGGGAGGAGAGGTTTAGGGACCTGATTGGCTAAAGCCTGCTGCTATGTACCACAGTGAAAATTAAACAATGACGTAGCCAAAGAATTACATAGAACAAACATACAGTATGTATCTTTGTGGATGTAACCATGCACCCATTATTTGAGAGGGGGCACAAAGTATTCCCCCCCACGAAGCTGGAGAATTTTGCAGCTTTCTCCTGCTTTCTAGAGTCAAATGTTCTGCCTAGGTTATCTAAACATACGTCTTTACCTGTTCAATTGTCATTTTAATGAGTGAATGCACATTGATTCCTTAAGAACATTTACGCCTTAGGAGTTTAGTACAACTGTCACACTGGTATGTCACACATCTAAATGTCTGTCAATCTTTACATGCATAGCTCTCGCTATATTATTTCACAGTGGAAATTATTAATTAATTCCGACTTAAAATTGCTAGTTTTTATTTTATTTTTTTTTATTTTTTTTTTTATTCATCAAAAATTAATCAATAGGCTATTGATCAAATTAATTTACAAACATACCTCCTGCCCAACCGTGGCAGCTAAAATCAAATCAAACGGCTGTGTGTGTTACGCTACACTCGCTCTGCTCCTCCACTGACGATACTGCACGTGATAGCGCAAGGATCATCAACTAGATTCAGCTGTGGGCTGTTTTTTTCCTGAGCGGATGGTCCGGGGGCCAGGAACGGAATTACAAATATTTTTTAGACTGCAAATTGACCGCAAGAAGCCCAAGCAGATATAATGTTTGACTAAAACATAATCATTTCAAACCTTGCATACATTTGAATGCGATCACGTGTCTCCCTATTATGTGTGGGAATATCTATCTCTTTGCTCCGTGCACCTTGGAAAGAGGCAAATGGATGACAGATCTTTTTTTATAAATAATTCATATTATGAAACATGGGCTTAAAAAAATGAAGTTTAGTCATTCATTTAACCTCTGAAATTAGGACAAATCTGAGGGGGCACGTGCCTTAGGGAATCTTTTATTTCACCTCAACTGCCCCAGCTCCACAACCTGGCCATAACCATACCCCGCCCTGCTCTGCCTCGCTGCAGAGTGACATTCACTGGGTGACCAATGTGACTTTAGCCCCTCGGTTCAGAGAGGGGAGCATGCCCTCTGCTTCACCCCGGCCATTCCCTCATCGCCCTCCTACCACCCCTCAACAGAGGAACAGACGCACCGGGCCTCAGAGAGCAGGGGCAGGCATGGAGGGGGGGGTCACACAACCAGAGGCCTACCCATTCACATCAATTTAGTTGTATTTATTTCTGCAGGATAAGGGCCCCTTTGAGATTAGAGAGATCCCAGGTCTGATATGGGGGCCGTCCCAATTAAGTTACCCCCGCGGGCCACCATTAAACCCTAGGCCATCGACACGTCACCGCCACGGGGAGCAGCGGGAGAAGGAGGACCAAGGAGGGGGGGGGGTTGGAAAATAGACACACACATAAAAACATACAGTGCATCCTCCCATCATACACCCCCAACATGAGCATGCGTCATGCATGAACACACAAAATGCTCCTCAAACACATGCAAAACAGGCAGACAGTTTGTGTGTCCTGTCTGTGTAAAACTAACTCTAAACAATTGATAAGAGCCATCTCAGTTTCCTGTGCTGTACACTATATTTATATTATCCTGTTTCCCCCCCTCAGCACATGAGAGTAGAGGATGGGTTGTGACTGAGCCCTGGGTCATGCTCATTAGGGCACCCAACAGAAAATGTTTCTTATTAGACCAGTCCAGTTCCAGTCCTCTTTCAGTTTCAGTTTGTTTTATTACGTTTGGTGACTAATGAACATGGCCCTGTAGTGTGGGGCTGTTGCCGTACACAGCCCCGACCTGGACAGACGCTCATGTGACCCTATGTGGAATGATTTGCTGTATTACTGGTAATTTTGTGCCACACACAAAAACCTCAGATGCCCATCTGTCTCCTGTTTCCACTGACGGACGACATCTCGTTCAACCGTTTTCGATAACCTTCTGACTGACTCCTACTGCAGAAATCCTCACTTCCTACTCTTACTATCTGATCGGAGAAACTGGAGCCGTATCAAGCGTCTCAGAGTAAGGGTGCCGATTTAGATCACAACGAATACAATTACATGTACACTAGGGACCTTATCCTAGATTAGCACTCTGAGACGCTTGATACACGGACATTAAGAAAAGCTCATTGACGGCCTAATGTAACTCAAGTCTGTGTATACACAGAACACACACACGCTTCTCTTCCCTCTTTCTCTCTATCCTCTCGTCCCTCTCTGGTTGTGGTTAAAGAAGGCAGCTGACAGACAGCGGCCTGAGAAGAGCATGGGCACAGAGCAGCAACAGTTGATCAAACTGCAGTTAACTAAGTCAGCCCCCTCTAAGAGCAGGTGCAGCAGGTGGTAGAGAGAGAGAGAAAGAGAAAGGGAGACAGGGATAGAGAGAGAGAAGACAGAGACAGCAAAACGAAGGAAGGAGAAAAACGTTAAGACCTATTAATAGGAGCCGCTGGTGTCAACTGCATGTGATGGCTAAGCTGTGGGGCTGCTTCCTCTAAGCCACACACACACACACACACACACACACACACACACACACACACACACACACACACACACACACACACACACACACACACACACTTCTCTTCCTCTCTCTCTCTGTCCCTCTCGCTCTCTCTCTTTGTCCCCTGTTTTGTTTTTCTCGCTATTCTTAATGCTGTGCCTACCTCACTTTTCTCTCTGTTCGTCTGTCTGTCCGTCTGTTTTTCGGTGTGCTACTACTGTGCTACAACTGTGTCCTGCGGTCTCCATCCACTCTCTCTTATAATAAGATCACAACATTACCCTTTTCACACTATTGTATCGACCTAAACCCTAATGTGCTGGTTCTGATATTTTTTCCAGTAATAGGATGGTTCCAGCAACGATGGTAGATGCGGAACCAGGCCAGCACAGTTCGGATCGGTTCGGGTCAGTAGTGTTAAAAGGCCACCTGTGCCTAGAGCTGTTATTGTGACCGTATTACGGCTACACCGGCCGTCACGAGTCATGACCGCAGTCAAATTCTACATGACCGTTTAGTCATGGTAACTAGGCATCTCCTAGCTCTGATGGTCATTAGTAGCCTACCCAGCACCGGGTAGAATTTGGGTAGTAGCCTACCCGGTACTCAGCACTCTATTGTCCCTCTAATCACTCTGACATCAATGTAAATATAATCCAAACATCAAATCAAACACTTCATGAGAGCCCATGAGATCATGTTGCGCAACATTTCTATAGGCTATGCAATTACGTAAGAAAACAGAGTTTTGATGGCTTCTATTAAAAATAGGAGGACACCATCATCTTTCTGGTGCATTTGCTGTTTGTTAGGTCTACTCCTCTTCAAATCAAATTGTATTAGTCACATCTGCCAAATACAACAGGTATCTTACAGTGAAATGCTTACTTACAGGCACCTAACCAACAATGCAGTTTAAAGAAATACGTTTAAGAATAAAAAAATAAAAGTAACAAGTAAATAAAGAGCAGCTGTAAAATAACAATAGCGAGACTATATACAGGGGGGGTACCGGTAGAGAGTCAATATGCGGGGGCACCGGTTAGTTGAAGTAATATGTACATGAAGGTAGAGTTATTGAAGTGACTTTGCGTAGATGATAACAACAGAGAGTAGCAGCGGTGTAAAAGAGGGGGAGTGGTGGGCAATGTAAATAGTCTGGGTAGCCATTTGATTAGGTGTTCAGGAGTCTTATGGTTTGGGGGTAGAAGCTGTTTATAAGCCTCTTGGACTTAGACTTGGTGCTCCAGTACCGCTTACCGTGCGGTAGCAGAGAGAACAGTCTATGACTAGGGTGGCTGGAGTCTTTGACAATTTTTAGGGCCTTCCTCTGACACTGCCTGGTATATAGGTCCTGGATGCAGGAAGCTTGGCCCCAATGATGTACTGGGCCGTTCGCACTACCTTCTGTAGTGCTTTGCGGTCGGAGGCCGAACAGTTGCCATACCAGGCAGTGATGCAACCAGATGCTCTCGAGGGTGCAGCTGTAGAACCTTTTGAGGATCTGAGGACCCATGACAAATCTTTTCAGTCTCCCGAGGGGGAATAAGTTTTGTCGTGCCCTCTTCACGACTGTCTTGGTGTGCTTGGACCATGTTAATTTGTTGGTGATGTGGACACCAAGGAACTTGAAGCTCTCAACCTGCTCCACTGCAGCCCCGTCGATGAGAATGTGGGCGTGCTCGGTCCTCTTTTTCCTGTAGTCCACAATCATCTCCTTTGTCTTGATCACGTTGAGGGAGAAGTTGTTAACCTGGCACCACACGGCCAGATCTCTGACCTCCTCCCTATAGGCTGTCTCGTTGTTGTCAGTGATCAGGCCTACCACTGTTGTGTCATCAGTAAACTTAATGATGGTGTGTGAGTCGTGCCTGGCAGTGCAGTCATGAGTGAACAGGGAGTACAGGAGGGGACTGAGCACGCACCCTGTTGTAACCCTGTGTTGAGGATCAGCGTGGTGGATGTGTTGGTACCTACCCTTACCACCTGGGGGCGGCCCATCAGGAAGTCCAGGATTCAGTTGCAGAGGGAGGTGTTTAGGTCCAGGGTCCTTAGCTTATTGATGAGCTTTGAGGGCCCTATGGTGTTGAATGCTGAGCTATAGTCAATGAATAGCATTCTCAGATAGGTGTTCCTTTTGTCCAGGTGGGAAAGGGCAATGTGGAGTGCAATAGAGATTGCATCATCTGTGGATCTGTTGGTGCAGTATGCAAATTGGAGTGGGTCTAGGGTTTCTGGGATAATGGTGTTGATGTGAGCCTTTCAAACCACTTCATGGCTACAGGTAGTTGTTTAGGCAGGTTACCTTAGTGTTCTTGGGCACAAGCACTATGGTGGTCTGCTTAAAACATGTTGGTATTACAGACTCGGACAGGGAGAGGTTGAAAATGTCACTGAAGACACTTGCCAGTTGGTCAGCGCATACTTGCAGTACACGTCCTGGTAATCTGTCTGGCCCTGAGGCCTTATGAATGTTGATATGTTTAAATGTCTTACTCACATCGGCTGTGAAGAGCGTGATCACAGTCTTCCAGAACAGCTTGTGCTCTCATGCATGTTTCAATGTTATTTGCCTCGAAGCGAGCATAGAAGTAGTTTAGCTCGTCTGGTAGGCTTGTGTCACTGTAATGGTTTGCAAGGCCTGCCACATCCGACGAGCGTTAGAGCCAGTGTAGTACGATTCGATCTTAGTACAGTATTGATGCTTTGCCTGTTTGATGGTTCATCAGAGGGCATAGTGGGATTTCTTATAAGCTTCCGGGTTAGAGTCCCGCTCCTTGAAAACGGCAGCTCTACCATTTAGCTCAGTGCGGATGTTGCCTGTAATTTCTGGTTGGAGTACGTACGTACGGTCACTGTGGGGACGACGTCTTCGATGCACTTATTGATGAAGCCAATGACTTATGTGGTGTACTCCTCAATGCCATCAGAGGAATCCCGGAACATGTTCCAGTCTGCTAGCAAAACAGTCCTGTAGCTTAACATCTGCTTCATCTGACCACTTTTTAATTTTTCTAGTCACTTGTGCGTCCTGCTTTAATTTTTGCTTGTAAGCAGGAATCAGAAGGACAGAATTATGGTCAGATTTGCCAAATGGAAGGCGAGGGAGAACTTTGTATGCGTCTCTGTGTGTGGAGTAAAGGTGGTCCAGAGTTTTTTTTCCCTCTGGTTGCACATTTAACATGCTGATAGAAATTTGGTCAAACGGATTTAAGTTTCTCTGCAATAAAGTCCCCCGGCTACTAGGAGTGCCGCCTCTGGGTGAGCGTTTTCCTGTTTGCATATGTCAGAATACAGCTCATTCGGGCCTCCCGGGTGGCGCAATGGTTAAGGGCGCTGTACTGCAGCGCCAGCTGTGCCATTAGAGACTCTGGGTTCGCGCCCAATTGGCCTAGCGTCGCCCGGGTTAGGGAGGGGTTGGCCGGTAGGGATATCCTTGTCTCATCGCGCACCAGCGACTTCTGTGGCGAGCCGGGCACAGTGCGCTCTAACCGAGGTTGCCAGGTGCACGGTGTTTCCTCCGACACATTGGAGCGGCTGGCTCCCGGGTTGGATGCACGCTGTGTTAAGAAGCAGTGCGGCTTGGTTGGGTTGTGTATCGGAGGACGCATGACTTTCAACCTTCGTCTCTCCCGAGCTCGTACGGGAGTTGTAGCGATGAGACAAGATATTAGCTACTAAAACAATTGGATACCACGAAATTGGGGAGAAAACGGGGTAAAACATTTTTTTTTTAAGAATACAGCTCATTCAATGCTGTCTTAGTGCCAGCCTCTGACTGTGGTGGTATGTAAACAGCAATGAAAAACATAAAAGAAAACTCTAGGTAGATAGTGTGGTCTACAGTTTATCATGAGATACTCTACCTCAGGTGAGCAATAGCGCGAGACTCCCTTAGATATCATGCATCTGCTGTTATTTACAAAAATACATAGTTCGGGATAGAAAAGTTAGGATAGAACAGACGATGCTGTTCTATCCTTCCGATGCAGCGTATAACCAGCCAGCTGTATGTTGATAGTGTTGTCGCTCATTTATGACTCCGTGAGGCATAAGATATTACAGTTTTGAATGTCCCGTTGGTAGTTTAATCTTCTGCGTAGGTCATCTATTTTATTGTCCAAAGATTGCAGGTTTGCAAGCAGAATGGAAGGAAGTGGGGGTTTATTCAATCGCCTTGGAATTCTCAGAAGGCAGCCCGCCCTCCGGAACCTCTTCGCACAAATCATGGGGATCTGGGCCTGTTCCTGAGAAAGCAGTATATCGTTCGAGTCGGCTCATCAGACCCATTAAAGGGGAAAAAAGGATTCTGCCAGTCCGTGGTGAGTAATCGCAGTCCTGATGTCCAGAAGTTATTTTCGGTCATAAGAGACGGTAGCGGCAACAATATGTACAAAATAAGTTCAAAAGTAAGTTACAAACAACGTAAATAAACAAACAAAAAAACAATCGGTTGGGGGAATGTAAAACGTCTGCCTTCTTCTCCTGCAGCATTTTATCATCTTGTTGGCTGACGAAAAACAAATGTGGATATATGCGCCTCGGAATTCGACAAGAAGGACGTGTGCAGTTGCGTTCCCGATGTGTCTGTGTTCACTGTTGGCCTACTTCGGACCGGAGATAGATGCCTGTGAGAAGTACCCAATAACATGGGCATTGGCTCATAAGAATTTAGATGTCTGAGAGAGCCATGTGAGTGAGAGGTGCTTCGGAAACACGCAGCCAAGAGAAGGAAATTATAATTATTATATTCAGCCCAAGGGCACAATGGCCACTGGCCGCAAAAGGCATGGATTTTTTTAGAAGGCATTACAGACACACTAGGGGGATGCCACCGATAAATTTGACGCATTATCAAGTGCTTGTCAAATTGTGAATGAGAGACTGACGAAGTGTGTGCAGCCTGCGCAAGAAACAAAGCAGAGTTCATGCCTTTCATTCAACTTTTTTCAAATCAACATTAGAGTCACATCATGAAGCCTTAGATCGTATTAAAATTCAAAACATATTGCCCAAGGTTTGTATCACAACTAAAGTTACATTAATAACTCTAAATTAAGTATATGGAGGACCTTGTTTTTTTGTTATAAGCACAACAGAACAGCCACATGTGCACACACTCTCAGAAATCATTTGGAGAAAAAATCCTTTCTATTTTATTCAGCTATGTTCAATTGTATTCTTCATTCTATAAAATAATATAAAATATTGCCACAGAATTCTAAGAAAATGTTGTCTGCTAAATGAACTAGTGTAGCCCACAGCTATATGGCATGGCCAGATCAGGGCCTAACATAAGGACAACTCAGAAGAGTATGCTATTCTGTTCTTCTGAAATAGACTACATTTTCTTCATATCATGTTTCTTTAGACCTGTCTAAAATAAATAAGGGATTTATTGTATTGGTGTTGATTTATTAGACTTTTTTTAATGTAGATGTTCCAAAGGTCTGCATCGGTGGCCTGCAGGCTCTACATGGAAGCCAGGAGATGCTAAATGTATTCACGTTAATTAACGGTCAATTACCGTGAGACCGGCGGAAACATCATTCTTTGAGGATGCTTTTCTGCAAAGGGGACAGGACGACTGCACCATATTGAGGGGAGGAGGATGGATGGGGCCATGTATCGCGAGATCTTGGCCAACAACCTCCTTCCCTCAGTAAGTGCATTGAAGATGGGTCGTGGCTGGGTCTTCCAGCATGACAACGACCCGAAACACACAGCCAGGGCAACTAAGGAGTGGCTCCGTAAGAAGCATCTCAAGGTCCTGGAGTGGCCTAGACAATCTCCAGACCTGAACCCAATAGAACATCTTTGGAGGGAGGTGAAAGTCCGTATTGCCCAGCGACAGCCCCGAAACCTGAAGGATCTGGAGAAGGTCTGTATGGAGGAGTGGGCCAAAATCCCTGCTGCAGTGTGTGCAAACCTGGTCAAGAACTACAGGAAACATATGATCTCTGTAATATCTGTACCAAATATTAAGTTCTGCTTTAATGATATATCAAATACTTATGTCATGCAATAAAATGCTAATTAATTACTTAAAAATCATATAATGTGATTTTCTGGATTTTTGTTTTAGATTCCGTCTCTCACAGTTGAAGTGTACCTATGATAAAAATTACAGAACTCTACATGATTTGTAAGTAGGAAAACCTGCAGAATCGGTAGTGTATCAAATACTTGTTCTCACCACTGTAGTTAATCAGCACATTTTAGAGGAATGATTCCATAAATTGTTTTAATTACCGGCCAATATGCCAACATTCCATTTAAAAAAATGTGGTCCTCACGAGAGCAAGTTTCATCATTGCTCTTGAAGAAACTTTCAAAGTTCTTGACATTTTCCGTATTGACTGACCTTCATGTCTTGAAGTAATGATGGGCTGTTATTTCTCGTTGCTTCTTTGAGCTGTTCATGACATAATATGGACATGGTCTTTTACCAAATAGGGCTGTCTTCTGTATACCACCCCTACCTTGTCACAACACAACTGATAGGCGCAAACGCATTAAGAAGGTAAGAAATTCCACAAATTAACTTTTAACAAGGCACACCTGTTGGTGTTAGGGGGCAGTATTTTCATTTTTGGAAAAAAAACGTTCCCGTTTTATAAATGGGATATTTTGTCAGGAAAATATGCTAGAATATGCATATAATTGACAGCTTTGGATAGAAAACACTTTAACGTTTCCAAAACTGTAAAGATATTGTCTGTGAGTATAACAGAACTGATGTTGCAGGCGAAAGCCTGAAAAATCCAATCTGGAAGTGCCCCAGGTTTTGAAAGCGCTGCGTTCCAATGACTCCCTATTCAGCTGTGAATGTACCATCAACGAGCTTACGCTTTCTACGTATTCCCCAATGTGTCTACAGCATTGTGACGTAGTTTTACGCATTTCTGTTGAAGAATAGCCATAGGCGGCCACATTGCGTAAGTGGTCACATGGTGGCTCCGAGAGAGATTCTCGCGTAAAATACAGAAGTAGCCATTATTCCAATCGGTCCTAGTGAAAAACGAATTGTCCCGACGGATATATTATTGAATAGATATTAGAAAAGCACCTTGAGGATGGATTCTAAACAACGTTTGCCATGTTTCTGTTGATATTATGGAGCTAATTTGGAATATTTGTTGTGGTGACCGCAATTTCCGGGCGATTTTTCAGCCAAACGTGAAGAACAAACGGAGCTATTTCGCCTACAAAAATAATATTTTGGGAAAAAATGAACTTTGGCTGTCTACCTGGGAGTCTCGTGAGTGAAAACATCCAAGTTCATCAAAAGTAAACAATTTAATTTGATTGCTTTTCTGATTTCCGTGACAAGGTTGCCTGCTGCTAGCAAGGCATAATGCTATGCTAGGCTATGATAAACTTACACAAATGCTTGTCTAGCGTTGGCTGTAAAGCATATTTTGAAAATCTGAGATGACAGGGTGATTAACAAAAGGCTAAGCTGTGTTACAATATATTTCACTTGTGATTTTTATGAATAGGAAGATTTTCTAGGAAGATTTATGTCCGTTGCGTTATGCTAATTAGTGTCAGATGATGACAACGGTCCCGTTCACGGGATGGGGTGTCACTACAGGTTAATTGAAATGCATTCCAGGTGACTACCTCATGAAGCTGGTTGAGATCATTTTTATTTTACCTTTATTTAACTAGGCAAGTCAGTTAAGAACAAATTCTTATTTTCAATGACAGCCTAAGAACAGTGGGGCAGAACAGCAGATTTTTACCTTGTCAGCTCTGGGATTTGGTTACAAGTCCAATGCTCTAACCACTAGGCTACCTGCCACCCCAAGAATGCCAAGCATGTGCAAAGCGGTCGTCAAGACAAAGGGTGGCTACTTTGAAGAATCTAGAATATATTTTGATTGGTTTAACACTTTTTTGGTTACTACATGATTCCATATGTGTTATTTAATAGTTTTGATGTCTTCGCTGTTATTCTACAATGTAGAAAATAAAGAAAAACTCTTGAATTAGTAGGTGAGAGGGAGCAGGCCTACATAGCTGCCTGTTGCACAAACGGGTATGTGCAGGAATTACACACTTTTGCTCCATTAACACACACTTTCTTGTATTACACACGTGTGAACACACACACGCTGGGAGTGGGACCAGTGTGTATGGCATTTCCTTCCAGGTTTCTCCAAGCCTCAGGCAGCTTTCCAGAGCTCTGGCCTCATTCATCCACACACTACCTATCAGGCCACAGCTCTCTACTGGCAATTAGAACACATTTACAACCTGCTCACTCAGGAATCTCAGGCACACACACACAACAAATGTATACATACTGTCGAATTTAGAACAATTTACCCAGCTAAAACACACATCCATCCATCCCTTCCGCACACACACACACACACCCATCCATCCCTTCCACACACACACACACACACACACACACAGACACACACACAGACAGACAGACAGACAGACAGACAGACAGACAGACAGACAGACAGACAGACAGACACACAGACACACAGACACACAGACACACAGACACACACACACACACACACACACACACAGACACACAGACACACAGACACACACACACACACACACACACACACACACGTCCAATTTACAAGTGGACAAAACCTCAAATACAAAACAAGCAGTGAGGGTTCAAGCTCATGCATCCCAACAGAACCCTGAAGGTGAGCAAGACTGTCTCCATCACCATTTTTCAAGAAATAAACAGTACATACAAGCAGCACACAGGGGGAGCAACATCACAAAAAAAAGAAAACAAATAATAAATCATGAATAAAGAAAAGAAGAAGGAAATACAAAAAGTGTACATATGTACACATGCATATACACATACACACCAAACATACAGTTTAGCCTATATTAGCAGCCAAATATCCTAAAGTGAAATATCCTAGATCAGATTCTGGGTGGAGCCTACATGATAGCCTTGGACCAATTGGTTAGTGTCTCAACACTTAATTAATTAACATTGGCAGTTGATTTCTTCTAATATAAAAATGTCATTGAACATTAATAACCAAACAATACAATATTTGGTTTAAACTTACTTTTGAGTTTTTTTTAATGTGGCTTTTTTTACAGCTGTTGAAGATGCTAAGATTATTTGTTTTTCCCATCATCACTGTTGATCTATCGCTCAGCATCGCTCTACTGCACGCTCTGCTTGGCACGGTCCACTATAGTAGAATAGCAATGGAATAGCAGCAGGACTGGGTGAGAGCAGGCTGTGTCTCACAGTCAATCAGTCATAATATGACCCTGCTTGCTGCCTTCAGACAGAAAGCAGACTTACAGCTACTGCCTTAGCTTCTGCCAAAACGCTGTTATGAGTGGTGTTGTCTCTGTGTTTAGCTGACAGCAGATTAACAGCTCCTCCAAAAATGTCCTGTAGCCGGCCAGCTCAAATTAGCCTACTGTCAGAGTTGAGCAAGTCAACAAGTCATGTGACTGTCTTGGGGGTGCTTCCCAAGCTGCACCATATTCCCTACTCCTGGTGCACTATTTTTGGACCAAAGCCCAATGTTCCCGGGTCAAAAGTATTGGTCCCTGGTCAACAGTAGTGCACTATATAGGGAAGAAGGTGCCATTTGAGATGCCTTTTTTATGATTGCAAAGTATTTTAGAGGTGTTTATTGTATACCATTGTCCGTTTACAAATGGTTCGAATGCAATCAGAGAGAACCTGTGTGGGACAGAAGTAACAGACTCTAGTCCAGAAGCCTGTCCCCATGCCTAAATAGACTCTCTATTCAATCTTTTAAGACAACCTCAATGAAATCAGTACAATGGGGGAGAGAGAGAGAGATTCAGAATAGCCTCTTCAAATCTAGGACAGACACATTATCAAGTGTGGAGAAGACAGGAGCTCAAACTTTTCATGTGACTTCGATGCAAAGGCAAGGAACAGCAGCAAACGGCTGCATCACAAGCTCAGCAGGTGACTGTGTGGCTTTGAAATGTGTAACCTATTCATCTTTGTAACAAATCCTCTAAATGAATGGTCTGTGGTTGTCCCCCTGTCTGAACCTGGACCGCTACAAACTAGAATTTAGTTTCCATTGTCATTTACAGTCACAGATGTCTATCTTTTCAACTCCCCCCCCCCCCCCCCCCCCCCCCCCCCCCCCCTTTAACGTTCAATACCAAAAGCCACTAGAATAACATTTAAAGAACAGGCTACACAATTGCACTGATACAATTTTAGAATGAGTTTCTAGCACTCTGCACACAGGGGTGAAATTCAATGATTTTTTTCAGCTGCATCCATGTCGTCAATGCATCACATATGTCCATGTTCATCATTGATGAGCTTTAGGAAATTGCGCATGAACAGAATTTAATTGATTTGAGACTAAATAAATAACACTATGTAAATAGTGGGAACTGACAAAACGACTATTCTCGGCATGAAATATCTCCGATTTAAAAAAAACAACAATATAGCTTGGAAGCTTGCCCTCGTGTGTGTAAACGCGCGCACACGCACAGTGGACTATCATGCCATCCGGGTATACTTGTCTCATTTTTCTTTGGAGCCAAAATCATTGTCTAGGCGATGCTATTTGCGCGAAAAGGGTCGTAATAAGAGCGCTGCGCGCATGGCACCATGGCACTGCCCGACCCATGACAGTGAGAAAGGACTGGATCAAAGGGCCAGGGAAAGTTGTCGTAGAGCAGTAGCAGGACTCCATACACATATTTACATAGGAAAATATGGGCATCATCATAGTGCGCACACACATTTGCGCGCACAGTAGGAAAGAGGAACATTTACTAACCGTCGCCTTGATAGGGACATACAGGACAGGTCTGTCGGCGGCTCCATTCTTGTTCAGGTCCCCTTGAATTGTCCCAACAAGGAACCCTTTGGACTTCACCCAGAATTTGAATTTGGCGTTGATGTGGTTGCTCTCGATGTAGACAGGGTCCGACTCATCGGTGTGTGAAAGGGTCTGGAGAATCTTATTGTATTTTCGCCGGGTGACTGTCTTTGTTTTACCCGAGTCCCCGTAAGTACGGAGACACCAGTCCTGAAATTCACCGAACATCTCTCCTTCTAACGCCACCGGGCTTCTGCTCCTTTTGGGTAAATCCACGCTGGGTTTTTTCGTTGACATGATTTCTCTCTGATGTCCCGTGTCCCTTTAGATTGGAGGACGGGGTCTCAAAAATAACTCCAAACACTAATAATGCCCTATTTTATTCGATTTATCGATTTATTTCAATTAACTGTTAAATGTCCCTCTCCTGGTTAGAAAGGGAGCCATATACGAGTTAGATTGATATTTCTGCGAACAATGAGGAAGGATTCCGTTTCAGGCAATGAACGATTGGTGTACTCTCACACCTGTTAGCGGAAACCGTTCGTCTCCTGTCCCAAAGGGTAATAACAAATGTCAGTAGCTCATATCCTGCGCCGAGGAACTGAAAGAGGTGCCGTCCTATTAAACGGGTATCTCCCACCTGTGTGTTAAAGGTCTCCAATCTATAAAGATTCGCCGTTTGAATATCAGATACAACAAAACGTGGTAGCCTATTTGACGTTAAGTAGGGCTAGAATAAGGAGTGCATATTTTAGCACGGGTCCACAACTAATTAGAAGGAATGGCTATAGCAGCCCGGTCTGTCGTGATACCCTCCTCCTCCCAACTCCACCTGATTCGTGTTCCACCTGTTTGAATCGGACCAGAACGCCGCTGTCCCGAACCGTCTTACGTAGACGGAAATCAAAGCGCATCGATGTCTCTCCTGTTTCTCTACTGGATAAAGCGTTACATTGATCTAGCCTAAGATAAGCCTTAATATGAGCAAATGGTATATATTATGGACAGGCTCTTGTTCTTCCCCACACGAACTCCGTCGCGTCGATGGGACATGGGTGCGCGCAATGGCTCGCCGAAATCCAGGAAGTGCAGTCCCAGTAGCCGAAACGCACACAAAGCGGGGTTGCGCGACCGTCCCATGCGGGACCAAATAGCCGTTGGCACTGTTTCTTACGTTTGATGGGCAATTGGTCATGTGAATAATTAATGTTTTTGCCCCATTGTAACAAAAACATAATTTCTATAAAATGCAGGGTTTTGAGCCATGCATAGCCTAAGCACATGACTGGTCTATTGTAAAATAATATCTCATTTCTTCACTATCCATATTGTCATGAAGGGATAACCTATTGATATAGCATAATTATACTATAAATACTGTCATGGAATTAAGTCTGAATTAATTGATTAATCATTATTTATGATTCATTATTGATATTATTCTACTCCTCACATATTTTATGTTTATTAGATAGGCAAGAGATAGACGGGAGAATGTGTTGAAAAAGCAGTGTGCCGGATTTGAACCCATGCAGCAGCAATGTGTGTTCTGGAGTAGCTTTACTCCACCTGATCTTTGTGTTTCTTTTCGAAAAACATCTCAGTTGACTGTTTAGTTTTCTCTCAACAGTCAGTGGCCCTTTGTGGCTCCATCCAATGTCCAGATGTAATCTTGTAATCACTGAAGCAAGGCACAAAAACACTCACACATCAAAAAAAAAGAAGAGAGAGGCCACCACACATCATCCAATATACCCAATTTTACTCAAAAGAGTCCTCAAATTCAAGATTGTAACTGTTCCTATTCTTCATTCACCAGGCCATGCATATTATTTTGTAGCCTACATGCTCAACATGCCAGCTGTATAGTATATCATATAGTAATGGATAAAACAAAAGTCTAGACTCTCAGTTTGCCTACATAGGATAGGCTACCTTACCCTAAAGAACACCCAGACTGTTATTGCTATTGATAATAGCTCATAACATCCAATAGTTTAGATGAACAGTAAAACAGGGGATCCCATTACAGCCCAATCACAGACCATGGAACATCATGTTGGATCAATGGCATTTTATGACCTAGTATATTGACCCACTGTTTCTGCTTCCCTTGATGAACTACATCACAGAACATACAAGGTGCATTGTCCAAAATTAAAAACCTATAGCTCTCGCTGTAATCCCCATACCGTACAGTGCAAGTCATTCCCCATATATTTAATGAAAATACTATTTAAGTATAGTATAAAGTATTTCATGTATGTGTATAGAGGACACAGAACCATCTGGGGAAAATCACTACTTATACCAGTACTAACATGGTTACTTGACTGTTTGATCAATTCAGGGGCTTCTAATGCTGTGTCAAAGGCCGTATGCTTGGGAACAACTAAAGTGGAGGCTGTGTTTTGGGGTTGGGGATGGGAGTAACCTTGGAGTGGGTACAGACAGGAGCATGGATACTGTGTGCCCAAATTGCTACAGTATGTTTGTGTCAATGAAGGGGCCCTGTCTGGGTGTACAAGCCCTGGAACAGGACATCCCAAACCCCTTTATACCCTTAAACTGGCATTCTGTATGAGAAAGACGTTTTTTTGTTGTAATGTATTGTTAGTGGCCTGGCTGAATATTGAGTTTGTTTAAAGAATGAGATTGCCCTGGAGTTAGAAAATATAGACCACTGTCACCAGTTGAGCTACCATCTATGAAATATACCAGATATGTGGCATGACATTTCTCATTTACACCAACAAAAAAATACATCACAACTCTGTTCCGGTTTATCTCCAAAGAATGTCTCTGTTACCTTTGTCCTTTGGCCAATCAACTGTCTAAGTTGAAGTTCTGGTATTAAGAGCTTATCTACAGAACATCACAGTTTGTGTTGAAGTGAATGTCATGCTTATGGCTCAATCACTGACCCTAGCAGTCAGTATGTCAAAGAGAGCACTAGAGTCCCACCCATGTATAAAGTGGATGGCTGGGATGCTACAGTACAACAGGTTGCTTTGAAATAGCATCTAAATGGACCATGATGCTCTGTGGTGCTATGGTTTGTGCATGAGAGGGGGGCCTAGTGCGCACAACGACATCCATATCTGTCCGCTCTCTGTCAAAGCATTGTAGCACTTGCGCTTGGATACCTGTGTCAATGTAGCCTGTACAGTCAGTGCACACACATGTGCTTGTTGTTGCCACAGTAGTCTCGTTGTCACGGCGTAGTTCCACCACTGCATATGGGGCTGTTGGGGTGACACCTGTTCCTGTGAGCCCACAGGGTCTAAAAACAAGGCCCCCACCAGGCTCCTTAAACCCCACCACCAAACCATGGAGGAAACTGAATACAGCAGAGGAGGGGCTCCCAACAACAACAACGAAGATAGACTATACTCCGGAGATAACTTTGCATTGATGTTGTATTAATGTTACATTGAGGTTCAACCAATTTTTTTTGTGTGTCCTTCACAGTCTTATCTATTAATAAGAGTCCCTGCCCCAGAGGAATAAAGACAAAAAAAAAATGCAACGGAGGGAATAAAAATAGAATAGACCTTCGCCACAGCAAGAGAAAGTATGTTACAAAACGCAGCCATCTTTTTTCCTCCCTCGTCTGCCTATTTTTCCCTTTTTTCATCTCAGGGCTCCTGGAAGTTAGTGACCGGCCGGTTTGGGAAAAAACGAGTTAGTGCTGTGTGGTTAACACTTCATTCCTGTTTCTGTGAAAAGTCTGTGGAAATCGCAACTGCTGGCTGGGGCCCGTGGTCGTTCTCACCTCTACGGGGCTGAGTCTAAGTTGGCTTGTTTTGGTTCTGTTACATTTGAGCCAGTGATTAGTGATTAGCTGACATTGTCATTCAAATGTAAATACTTGTCCATTCCCTCACAAGATTGGGAAACACTAGGTTAAGGTGTTGTAGTGTGTAAATGCATTTACACATAATGTGTACAGAAACACAGGCCTTCACACCACACAGAGGAATACGTACAAACACCATTTATTTTAAACTCTTTTTTACATTTTTTTAAATAAACTGGTTACAAGTAAATAAATTAGGTTCTCTCAATTGAAAAAAAAATCTATTTGTTGAAACCAAATATATGATTCAATGCCAACTGTTGATTACTAACAAACCTATTAGTCGCAACATATTTCTTTGAACACTCAATTTACTTTAAATGTAACCTTTGGTTAGACCTACTAAATAATATAAAAACAAACTAATATTTCATGTAAATACAACCCATCTTTTCATCTTGTTCATTTCGATTTTTATCTTTGGAGATAAAGTTTGTTCCATAAAATGAAATAATGAATCCAAAAACTTTATTTAAATAAGACTTGCACATTTACTGGCTACAGTATAGTAACTATGGCTATCTCAATAATAGCCTTACCAGGTTCTTTAGTTTCACATGCACTTATGCAAGTATCATTTCTGATTCAGTGCAGGCAGTGTGCAACTACAACAATACAAAAACAAAAAAAAACGGAACATATTAACTAGAATGATGTACACTCTCACAGGTGGCCAAAAATCACTAAAGCCACTCCTCCAACTCTTCAGATAACCTGCCCGGCGCTACATTGAACAGACTGCTATGCAATATGCAATGTGCATGTGAATGAGGGGTTGAAAGCAATTTAGAAGCTTTCATTCAATTACATTTGTATTTATTTTTTTTAATCGCATTGATCTGTCAAATTCATTATTTGATTTCAGACCAATTGAATGGAATAGGTTGAACAGCATCATTTTCGATTATACCAATCAGTGAAAGCACTTCAGATGGACAACAGCCCCGTTCCACTTTTTACAGCGACAGCACATATAAACAAACCTAAACTAGGTGATATCTACAATTAAACTCCACAAAATCTGTGCTTTGTCTCTCACTGTGCATATCAAGCAAAATATAGTGTCTGCTCCTTTGGCCTCACATGGCAACTGCCTGAAACTAACCAGCAAAGAAATCAATGAAATGTGACCTTAGTAAGCCATACATGTTTCTGACATTAGCTATGAATTAAGACACTGACCATATGATTTCATAAGGTGTGTTTGTTTAAATGCTCATTAATAGGATGACTTGCACAGCAGGGAGTTATTGAGTCTAAATTGAAACAGAGGATGATCCTATCTCTGAATTAGTGGTATGCAGAACAAAGCTCACGGTGCCTTGCACGCACACACGCACACCTGCCTCAGAATTAATGGAGTTAGTCTTCTCCTATCCCTGACCGGATTCTGTTGAGAATAAAATCGACCTCACACTGACCTACTCAGTACCCCCAAACCGCACACACACACAGTCAGCCCTTTTCAGCGACCCACCCCTCCACACACACACACACACACACACACACACACACACACACACACACACACACACACACACACACAGCCCTGTTCAGTTCCCCAGACACACACACTAGCCTGTTCCTCCTGTATAATTGGAGAGAGCATCTCTTCCTCCCCCTGACCTAACACAGTGAGTAAAATCAACCCCCCCCCCCCTGAAGACACACACACACACACACACACAGAAATGGGCTGGTGTCTGTCCGGGCCAATGGCTGATGCATCCCCCCTGCCTGCCTGCTGAGGCTGCCCTGCTCCTGGCTTCACACAAACCCAGGACCTCGCTGCTCTGCTCCCTTTCCCTCACTCGCTCGGCTAGCTAGAGCTCTGCGTTGCCATGACGGCAGTCAGCTGGAGGGACTGCAAGTGGGCGTTCAGGACGCCTGATCCTCGCCATCCTGCCTCTGCCTGTATGTGTGTGCAGACAGGGTCCTAGGAAAGACTGTCACACACTAACATACCAGCACACACACTCACATGCGTGCACGGATACTCACGCACACACACACACACATTGATATGCACAGCTCAGCTAACAAAACTGGGGAAGCTATCATTTATGATTACGCTGGTACACTGGCATGCACACAATAAGAGGGCATGCTGTGCACACTAGAGCAAACACGCACACAGACAGACACACACACACACACACACACACACACACACCCTCAGAGAGACAGGCGCAAAAGGGGGAAAGAGAGCTTCGAAATAACCCACGTCTTTGTTACTGAGGAGGTCTCTGTGCTGTGTGCCAGATCTATTGCTCTCAAAAGCAGACCTACAATGTAGCACAGTCTATCAGTCAGTCAGACTGAGTCAATACTCTGATGCTTTCATCTATACATCACCATCTAGAACACAGGAAGTCAAATAAGGAAATACATGTTTGGCTTTGAAACCCCCCACCAGATCAATATCTGTTTTGACTTGTTGCGCAAAGGTGTTGGTTCACAGCTGGAAATAGATTATGAGGAAGCTGCATATGATTGCTGGAAATATATATGTATACTAAACAAAAATATAAACACAACATGTAAAGTGTTGGTCCCATGTTTCATGAGTTGAAATCAAATATTTCAGACATTTTCCATTCGCTCAAAAAGCTTATTTCTCTCAAATGTTGTGCACAAAATTTGTTTACATCGCTTTTAAATAGTTTTTCTCCTTTGCCAAAATAATCCATCCACCTGACAGACGTGGCATATCAAGAACCTGATTAAATAGCATGATCATTACACAGCTGCACCTTGTGCTGGGGACAATAATAGGCCACTCTAAAATGTGCAATTTTGTCACACAACACAATGCCACAGATCAGTCTCAAGTTTTGAGGGAGCATGCAACTGGCATGCTGACTGCAGGGATGTTCACCAGAGCTGTTGCTAGAGAATTTAATGTTCATTTCTCTGCCATAAACCGCCTCCAATGTCGTTTTAGACAAATTGGCAGTACATCTTACCGGCCTCACAACCTCAGACCACATGTAACCATGCCAGCCCAGGACCTCCATGTCCGGCTTCTTCACCTGCAGATTTCGTCTGAGACCAGCCACCCAGGCACCCGAGGAGTAGTTCTGTCTGTATTGAAGCCCTTTTGTGGGGGAAAAACTAATTCTGATTGGCTGGGCCTGGCTCCCAAGTGAGTGGGCCTATGCCCTGCCAGACCCACCACCCATGGCTGAGCCCCTGCCTAGTCATGTAGAATCCACAGATTAGGCCCTAATGAATTTATTTTAAATGACTTATTTCCTTATATGAACTGTAACTCTGTAAAATCATTGAAATTGTTGCATGTTGCATTTATATATTTTTTCATTATAGGTTCTATGATAGATCTCAATAGGCGGTTCTATGCAGTGCAACTCGAACGCTGTGGATAGAGTAGAAAAGAATGACCACTTTGAGTAAAATCCAGAGATATGGCTCTAAATCCATGTAGCCTATAACAAAACATATGCTGCTTTTCTTAGCCAAGGTTCCCTAGGAATAAAAATGTATGTCTCTGTGACTTCCCTGGTTAAATAATAAATACATTTCTTCCTCAAACATAGTCATCTTCAAAATGATTGGCACCCATTGAGCAAAATAAAGACTCTATACAATAAATACACCCTTATAAAGTATACTCAGGGAGTCAGGAAGCAGGTGCAGAAGGTGAGTTTAATAGTAATAAACATGAAGAATATGCAAAACAGGAGAAGTGTACTGAACGTAACCAATACTGCCTGATGCTTACTGAGGGCTATGTGAAGGGAGAATAATCAGGCTGGTGATGAAATCCAGGCGTGCACAATGTGGGTTGCCAGGCCCAGTGATTAGTAGACCGGAAACGTCGAGCAGGAGTGTATGGAGGAATGGTCTAGAACCCCTCCCAAAGTGTTCTCCAATCTCATAAAACATGTTGGAAAATGGCTCGGTGCTGTTATTGTCGCAAGTGGAGCGTGCTGGAGTATTGAAAACAGGTGACAATTGTTTTCACCCCACTCTTTTTGAGAAAAGAAAGATTGAGCCTCGCACAGTAAGAAAACACTTTTATTTAATGTTCCCCCTTATATTCCAACCAACAATGCATTCATTTGATTGACTACAGTACCTGTTACAGAATTAATTGATAAACTTTTATTCTTCTGCTGTAGGATTGCCACAGCATTTACGTTATTAGCATATCAACATCATTTTGTAACTTATAAAGGCCTATTGTGGTTGGAGATATGGGTTGCGCTCCTCTACTCAGACTTTGCTGGTGCATGCCATATGGTACAACGCCTGGATAGGTGTTTTACCTATCAACTAACCACATATGGTATAGCGATCTGGTGCCCAGCAGCTCCATTCAATTTGTTCCTGTGCACATTTGTTTTCATCATCACCCTCAGTTGCTCAGTCTCACACCAGAATTTGGTTTATGAAACTTAATTCAAACGTATTATGCATTTTGCAATCGTGAAACTATTTAATATAAGTAATGTATTACTCAGGTTAGAAACGTTAATCGCCTGCTTATTTGTTTCCCGCTCGTCCAAAACCACGTGCTTCCTAGTATGGCGAGGCCAGGGGTGTGTTTAGTTGACTTTAACGGATGAGCTTGGCTAGCCAACGTCGCCATGACATTGCCTACAAGTGTTATCTGGGATTTCTATTGGAGAATAACTTTCTGCCCATCTTTATACTGTACGGTCTTTGCTTTGAGGGACGTTTGGTCCCATTTGGTGGGTGTGGCCTGATCAATATGGGTGTGACCATCTGAAATCGTAAAACTTGTGCAGCACACAATATGGTGGCCATAATCACAAGGTTATTCAACTAGTAGTTCGGTACAGTACCGTTTCCGGTGCACACCGTTCTGCCGTGCTGAATGTAACCCAGGTCCTACGGGGAGGCGACGCGCCTGATTGGTTGCCTATTCATGCTGGTGTGGTAATACCGATGGTTTCCCGGAACAAATGGCTTCTACGGTTGTTGCTAGATGGGAGTTCAGCTGCGGACCAAAAGTTGCATGTTCAAGATGCGTCGTGGACCACTGTAGCATTTGACCTACACTGCAAAAAGTACATTCTAAGCAAGATAAAATATATTATATTGAGTGATAATTCACTTACAGCGTGTGTTTTGGTCTGTCTTACCAAGCTAAATGATCTAACACCATATCATACTATTAGTTTAAACTGAAGCAATAGGTTCGTGATCATGCCCCAATCCATTGCATGTTAAAAGGCACAAAACCAAATTTTGAGAGTGCATAGAACAGGTTAGACCACTCTATTCTATCCAAAAGCTTTCTCTGCATCCAGCGATACTGCTAGCCCTTGAGATGACGTGGAAAAAGTCTCATGTGATTGGAGGACAGGCGCTCTGGTACAAACCCCACCTGATGCAGATGTGTTAAAGAGGGGATCGCCTTCTCTAGGTTCATAGTAAGGATATTGGCAAACCATAGACTTCCTTCAATAAACTCAAAGGACGAAAGTTGCACATTTGCCTAGGATCCTTTCCTGACTTTGGCAGAACGCATGCTCAATACTGTTTAGCAATTATGTCCAGCAACACAAGCAGTGGAGACGACGTGTTCTGATTCTATACGGAAACCATCGTCACCTGGAGTTTTCCCATCTAGTTCTGAACTTCTAACGCGAGTGAGACAGGTGTGTCTTCGTGACAATGATCAAGCTACTCACTGATTTGATAGTGCCGATGCAATTGCACCTTAGACGCCGGCAAACCATCAGCTGTGTGGGTTGAATCTAGGCCAATGTCCCCTTTCTGTGAACTGTGTTGGTATGACCCAATCGAAGTAGGAGGGTTACCAACTGGTATTTATGCAAGTCTGTTACAAACCTTCAGGGCGAGGAAGTGGTAAACGGCTGAAAGTTACCCGCCTGTGATATGTTTGTGATATACTTGTTGTAAACTGTAGGCCTTACACTGTGAAGTGTGTGCAAGAAAGCGATATATTCCAGCTTTTTCTTATTTTTCGGAGGATCCATCTGTAAATATCCAAGTCGACTGCTGAACACTATAGCCTTGCTGTAAATAAATCACCTGACTGTACCGCAGAGACTCTTGTCTGGCACCTTCCTACCATCCATCCAAGACTGCATCCCACAGGTAAATTAGACACCAAAGGAGCAGTTGCCCCACTGATCCATAAGCATGGCTTTAATAACTGCGGTGTCTGAGTCCTGTACAGCAGCCCGTGATGGCTATTTAATGACCTTCTATCCATCTTTTGTAGCAGCTTAACAAGACGGCACCCCATGCTCCGGGGCCCCGCACAGCGCCTCAAATTCATCCATCATTTTTCATAAAGTATCAACCTAAAACATGTAAATGTGATACAGTAAGGTTAGGCCACCTCTCAAAATGGCAGAGTTCAACTATAGATCCATGGGGACATTATGGAACGTCGGCAATGGAAGCAAATATTCATTAGCCTACTAACGAAGCAGTTGTGTACAGGGTAATTTAAATGTTACACTAAACAGCCAAGACCATAGGCCTATATAATATAATAAATACCAAAGGTATCATAGGACTGGATTGTTCTTTGTTCATGGAGGATGTGTCCAGATTATTTGTGTGTGTGTGTGTGTGTGTGTGTGGTCGTCACACAGAGCTACAGGGGACAGCCTTCTGAGTTGAGAGTTCACCTCTCCACTCACCCTCCATCCCTCTCTCCCTCCCTTCTCGCTCTCTCTTTCCCTCCATCGCGCTCTTTCCCTCTCGCATTACTATCCCCTGTTTCCTTGCTGCAGGCTGGAAAGGGAGGGAGCGTACAGGCTCAGCATCATACCATCTCCCCATCCCCCCAGTCGGAGCAGGGTACTGCCTCCCCTAGAAACAACCCCCCCCCCCCCCCCCGCTGAAAATATGCAAATCTATGAGCGCTGGGTAGACTTGTCCCTGCCGGTCTGACAGACACACACTGGAGCTACTAATATTGAGTGTCAGTTAACTACGTCCCGCAACAAGGGATTCCGCAAAGATTGTGTCTGTATCAACCCAATGTCCCAACAGCGGGACGAAGCGAAGTGTCAGTGTGGGGAGGGGGGATGTGTACATCAGAAGGAGGACAGAGTCACTGGAGTCAGAACGGTAAAAATATAAACCACAGAAGGACAACAGAGCAGTAACACAACCTTTCGTTTGCTCTGTGTGCCTGTGCTTGGTTGTTCTCATACTATGTGATTATGTCCAGGTGTGTGTATGTGAGTGTGACAGAGACCGAGTCCCCATGTGTGCAGGCCAGGAACAGCATGCCAAAGATTGCCTGAGATTCAATGACAGGTTAGTCGTGAGATTTTCCAACACAGATTTGTATGAGCGTTAGAAACACAAATAGTCGACACTCTCAGAAAAAAAAATGACATCTAGAACCATTTTCCCCTGGAGGATGGGTCGGCAACAGGAGGGATTTTCTTTGGCCCCCCAAAGCTTTTAGTAAACAAAAGAAGGTTAAAATCAGAAGGAATTCAGCTGAAATGATTTTAATTCAGGAAATCTGTTCCCAAGTATTACCACAAATAAAAAGAGATGTGTTTGTGTTAAAATCATTTCATACCTTGATTATGTTGAATTTTGAAATATAATCTCTTTTTGGGCTTACTTGTGGTCAATTTGCAGTGTACAAATTACTATAACTATGTTCCAGTCCCCCGATAATCCTCTCGGACTAAAATCGTACAGTGGCTGAATCTAATTGCCTACCTCTGCTGTTGGAGAACCCTCTGGAAAAAAATAACCCTTTTTGGTTCTACATAAAACCTCTGATTCCAAACAGAACCCTTGAAAGGGTGCTATTTGTAACAAAAAGGGGTTTATCTGACCTGAATGGGTTCTATCTGGAACCTTTTTCCAGAGGGTTCTCATACACGGACAAATGGTTCTACATATCACTGTTTTTTTTCTGAGAGTGCACACAAATACACCCCACACACACTATTAAAAGGGAGCCTTTATCAGCTTGCTGAGCTGCACATTCAGTCCATCTGTCTAAGGAAGATGTCACAGAACCTATTGACTCACATGATCTCTGACCTTCTCCAGCCTATCAAGTTATGCCCCCAGGTCAGGGCCGGCGTGTGCTTCCCATACAGCTGCCTTGATGGAGCTTGGGGTGGGGGTGTGTTGGGGAGAGCGGGGACCCAAGCCGGGGGTGGGGATGAGTAATTTTACACCAGCTTTCACACTGTTGGTGAGTCCATTTAGCTGTAATTAAAAGGACCCCCCCCCACCCAGCAAGCCTCCATGTCCAGGTTTTCTGAACAACCCCCCCCCCCTTCCTCCATCTTTCCATCCTACTCGCCCTCTCTCGCTAAGCCCTAGCCCTTTTTCTGTGTAGACCTGTTGTGGTTGCACCTGCCAGGTCCAGGGAGAGAGCTGCTAACACTGATTGCATCATAGCCCAGACTGGGAAGAGATTTGCCTCATTCATTTGCGATTTTCTTTGTAAACCAGGGCTTGATATTTCTGTTACTTCATTGTGCGTGCAGTGTTTGCAGAGTTACACAAAAAGGAGAGTAAATAAAACAGCAAACAGTTGTACACGTGAAAAAATGACATACAGTATCCAAAATAATGTCATTGTCCCACATTTACATGAGTATCCACTATCCACTGCACTGATGTTACAATACAGCACACGATGTTGTAGAAACAGACTGGCCACGCCCATTATCTATCAGTAGGTATCTTTCTATCCTGCACCAGGGAGACTTTTGAACCAAACCTTATTTGTTCCAATTTGTCTCTGACTCAGTCAGTGGTCTGGTCTGGTATGTGTGTGTGTGTGTGTGTGAGGGTGAGAGAATGAGAGAGAGAGAGGTAGGTATTTTCCCTGCAACACCGTTCTCTGCCCCCAGCCTGTCTCTCTCTGCCCCCAGCCTGTCTCTCTCTGCCCCCAGCCTGTCTCTCTCAGCCCTCTGTGTCTCCTCATGCCCTCCAGGGCTTTTGTCTGTTCCTCTCCCATTCAACAACAGCTGTGCCCTGGGGCTCACCTTGTCCCCTCCCTCCCTGCTTCTACTCTCCCTCCACTCTCAGATTAAACTCATCTCTCTCACTCCAATTCAAGGGGCTTTATTAGCATGGGAAACATATGTTTACATTGTCAAAGCAAGTGAAATGGATAAACAAAAGTGAAATAAACAACAAAAATGAACAGTGAACATTACACTCACAAAAGTTCCAAAGGAATAGAGCCATTAAAAATGTCATTATGGCTATATACAGTGTTGTAACGATGTGCAAATAGTCATCAAAATTGGATTTGTTGTCAAATTCTTTGTGGGTCTGTGAAATATGTGAGAGAAATATGTGTCTCAAATATGGTCATACATTTGGCAGAAGGTTAGGAAGTGCAGCTCAGTTTCCACTTCATTTTGTGGGCAGTGTGCACAAAGCCTGTCTTCTCTTTTGAGCTTTGTCTGCCTACAGCAGCCTCTCTCAATAGCAAGGCTATGCTTACGGTGGTCAGGTATTCTGCCACTGTGTAGTCTCTGTTTAGGGCCAAATAGCTTTCTAGTTTGCTCTGTTTTTTTGTTAATTCTTTCCAATGTGTCAAGTAATTATCTTTTTATTTTCTCATGATTTTGTTTGGTCTAATTGTGTTGCTGTCCTGGGGCTCTGTGGGGTCTGTTTGTGAACAGAGCCCGAGGACAAGCTTGCTTAGGGGACTCTTCTCCCGGTTAATTTCTCTGTAGGTGATGGCTTTGTTATGGAAGGCTTGGGAATCGCTTCCTTTTAGGTGGTTGTAGAATTTAACAGGTCTTTTCTGGATTTTGATAATTAGCGGGTATCGGCCTAATTCTGCTCTGCATGCATTATTTGGTGGTTTACATTGTACACGGAGGATATCTTTGAAGAATTCTGCATGCAGTCTCAGTATGGTCTTTGTCCCATTTTGTGAATTCTTGGTTGGTGAGTGGATCTCAGACCTCACAACTATAAAGGGCAATGGATTCAAGTATTTTTTAGCCAGATCCTAATTGGTATGTCGAATTTGATATTCCTTTTGATGGCATAGAAGGCCCTTCTTGCCTTGTTCACAGCTCTGTGGAAGTTACCAGTGGGGCTGATGGTTAGGCCGAGGTATACAGTTGAAGTCGGAAGTTTACATACTCTTAGATTGGAGTCATTAAAACTTGTTTTTCAACCACTCCACAAAATTCTTGTTAACAAACTATAGTTTTGGCAAGTCGGTTAGGACATCTACTTTGTGCATGACGCAAGTAATATTTCCAACAATTGTTTACAGACAGATTATTTAACTTATAATTCATCGTATCACAATTCGAATGGGTCAGAAGTTCACATACACTAAGTTGACTGTGCCTTTTAAACAGCTTGGAAAATTCCAGAAAATTATGTCATGACTTTAGAAGCTTCTGATAGGTTAATTGACCTAATTTGAGTCAATTGGAGGTGTACCTGTGGATGTATTTCAAGGCCTACCTTCAAACTCAGTGCCTCTTTACTTGACATCATGGGAAAATCAAAAGAAATCAGCCAAGACCTCAAGTCTGGTTCATCCTTGGGAGCAATTTCCAAACGCCTGAAGGTAGCACATTCATCTGAACAAACAATAGTACGCAAGTATAAACACCATGGGACCACGCAGCCGTCATACCGCTCAGGAAGGAGACGCGTTCTGTCTCCTAGAGATGAACGTACTTTGGTGCGAAAAGTGCAAATCAATCCCAGAACAACAGCAAAGGACCTTGTGAAGATGCTGGAGGAAACGGGTACAAAAGTATCTATATCCACAGTAAAACGAGTCCTATATCAACATAACTTGAAAGATTGCTCAGCAAGGAAGAAGCCACTGCTCCAAAACTGCCATAAAAAAAGCCAGACTACGGTTTGCAACTGCACATGTGGACAAAGATCATACTTTTTGGAGAAATGTCCTCTGGTCTGATGAAATAAAAATAGAACTGTTTGGCCATAATAACCATAGTTATGTTTGGAGGGAAAAGGGGGAGGCTTGCAAGCCAAAGAACACCATCCCAATCGTGAAGCACGCGGGTGGCACCATCATGTTGTGGGGATGCTTTGCTGCAGGAGGGACTGGTGCACTTCACAAAATAGATGGCATCATGAGGACGGAAAATTATGTGGAAATCTCAACATCAGTCAGGAAGTTAAATCTTGGCTGCAAATGGGTCTTCCAAAAGGACAATGACCCCAAGCATACTTCCAAAGTTGTGGCAAAATGGCTTAAGGAGTATTGGAGTGGCCATCACAAAGCCCTGACCTCAATCCTATAGAACATTTGTTGGCAGAACTGAAAAAGTGTGTGCGAGCAAGGAGGCCTTACAAACCTGACTCAGTTACACCAGCTTTGTCAGGAGGAATGGGCCAAAATTCACCCAACTTATTGTGGGAAGCTTGTGGAAAGCTACCTGAAACATTTGACCCAAGTAAAAAAAAAAATTGAAGGCAATGCTCCCAAATACTAATTGAGTGTATGTAAACTTCTGACCCACTAGGAATGTGATGAAAGAAATAAAATCATTCTCTCTATCATTCTGATATTGCACATTCTCAAAATAAAGTGGTGATCCTAACTGACTTTTTACTCTGGTTAAATGTCAGGAATTGTGAAAAACTGAGTTTAAATGTATTTGGTTAAGGTGTATGTAAAGTTCCGACTTCAACTGTATATAGTTTTTTTGTGTGCTCTAGGGCAACGGTGTCTAGATGGAATTTGTATTTATGGTCCTGGCAACTGGACCGCTCTCTCTCGCTCTCAATTCAATGTTTACATTGCCAAATCAAGTGAAATAAACCATAAACAAGTCAGAAGAAACAAATTTAACATCAACAAAAAAAATATTAGAAATAGAACTTCCCACAAAACAGGTGGGGGAAAAGGGTACCCAAGTTTGGTTCTCAATCAGAGACAACGATAGACAGCTGTCCCTGATTGAGAACCAAGACATAGAAATACAAAACATAGAAAAAAGGACATAGAATGCCCACCCAAGTCACACCCTGACCTAACCAAAAAGAGAATAAAAAGCCTCTCTATGGCCAGGGCGTGACAGTTGCGACCTTTTGCCACATTTCAGGCTTCAAACATAAAGATATAAAACTGTAGGTTTAATAATAATAAACATATCCAGGTGTTAGAATGGCCAAGTCAAAGTCCAGACCTGAATCCAATCGAGAATCTGTGGAAAGAACTGAAAACTGCTGTTCACAAATGCTCTCCATCCAACCTCACTGAGCTCGAGGTGTTTTGCAAGGAGGAATGGGAAAAAATGCCAGTCTCTCGATGTGCAAAACTGATAGAGACATACCCCAAGCGACTTACAGCTTTAATCGCAGCAAAAGGTGGCGCTACAAAGTATTAACTTAAGGGGGCTGAATAATTTTGCACGCCCAATTTTTCAGTTTTTGATTTGTTAAAAAAGTTTGAAATATCCAATAAATGTCGTTCCACTTCATGATTGTGTCCCACTTGTTGTTGATTCTTCACAAAAAAATACAGGTTTATATCTTTATGTTTGAAGCCTGAAATGTGGCAAAAGGTCGCAAAGTTCAAGGGGGCCGAATACTTTCGCAAGGCACTGTAAGTATGGTTCTCAATCAGAGACAACGATAGACAGCTGTCCCTGATTGAGAACCATACCAGGCCAAGACATAGACATACAAAACATAGATAAAAGGACATAGAATGCCCACCCTAGTCACACCCTGGCCTAACCAAAATAGAGAATAAAAAGCCTCTATGGCCAGGGCGTGACATCAGAAGTCACATAATTAGTTAGATTGCACACAGGTGGACTTTATTTAAGTGTCACATGATCTCAGTATATATACACCTGTTCTGGAAAACCCCAGAGTCTGCAACACCACTGAGAAAGGGGCACCACCAAGAAAGTGACACCATGAAGACCAAGGAGCTCTCCAAACAGGTCAGGGACAAAGTTGTGGAGAAGTACAGATCAGGGTTGGGTTATAAAAAAATATCAGAAACTTTGAACATCCCACGGAGCACCATTAAATCCATTATTTAAACAATTGAAAGAATATGGCACCATCAAGTAAAACACAATGTCTGGCGAAAACCCAACACCTCGCATCACCTTGAGAACACCATCCCCACAGTGAAGCATTGTGGTGGCAGCATCATGCTGTGGGGATGTTTTTCATCAGCAGGGACTGGGAAACTGGTTAGAGTTGAAGGAATGATGGATGGCGCGAAATACAGGGAAATTCTTGAGGGAAACCTGTTTCAGTCTTCCAGAAATTTGAGACTGGGACGAAGGTTCACCTTCCAGCAGGGCAATGACCCTAAGCATACTGCTAAGCAACACTCGAGTGGTTTAAGGAGAAACATGTAAATGTCTTGGAATGGCCTAGTCAAAGCCCAGACCTCAATCCAATTGAGAATCTGTGGTATGTCTTAAAGATTGCTGTACACCAGCGGAAGCCATCCAACTTGAAGGAGGTGGAGCAGTTTAATCTTGAAGAATGGGCAAAAATCCCAGTGGCTAGATGTGCCAAGCTTATAGAGAAATACCCCAAGATACTAGCAGCTGTAATTGCTATAAAAGGTGGCTCTACAAAGTATTGACTTTGGGAGGGTGAATAGTTATGCATGCTCAAGTTTTCAGTTTTCTTTGTCTTATTTCTTGTTTGTTTCACAATAAAAAATATTTTGCATCTTCAAAGTGGTAGCCATGTTGTGTAAATCAAATGATACAAACCCCCCGCAAAATCTATTTTAATTCCAGGTTGTAAGGCAACAAAATAGGAAAAATACCAATGAGGGTGAATACTTTCGTAAACCACTGTACAAACTCCAGTGATCATCATAACCACGGCTATGGTGATCATTGAACCTACATACAGTGCATTCGGAAAGTGTTCAGATCCCTTGACTTATTTGATTTTATGGAACAAACTTGATCTCCAAAGAGAATTGGAATTGGAATAAGCTGAAAAGATGGATTGTTTTTACATAAAATATTAGTTTGTTTTGATATTATTCAGTAGGTTTAACCAAAGGTTAATTAAAAGCAAGTTGAGACTTCAAAGAAATAGGTTGCGACTTGAAATATAGGTTTGTTAGTAATCAAATATAACAGTTGGCATTGAATCACGTACAGTGCATTTGGAAAGTATTCAGACCCCTTGACTTTTTACACATTTTTTTACATTAGACTTATTCTAAAATTGAATTAAATAGATGTTTCCCTTATCAATCTACACACAATAACCCATAATGACAAAGCGAAAACAGGGTTTAATAATGTTTGCTAATTTATAAAAAAAAAAAAAACTGAAATATGACATTTACATAAGTACTCTTTACTCAGTACTTTGTTGAAGCACCTTTGGCAGCGATTACAGCCGCAAGTCTTCTTGAAAATGACGATGATAACCAATGCCTGGTCCACCTGGTTTAGTGGGTGTGTATAACAATGCCTTAATTAAGCATGGAAATGGATGCAAACGTTGTCATAACCCTCCATGCTGCTAGGGGAATATTCCAGTCCATTTAACGCTGGATATTTGTATTCCTCATCATGCATCATTTTTCTTTTATTTCAGAGGTGACACTCAGTCAACACCTGTATGGCTGCATATCTGTTGTTGGCAGCTTTATCAAAACAGGTTTTTAGACATTTTTTGCAAATGTAATGAAATATATAAATGTGATAAGTATTCAGACCCTTTACTCAGTACTTTGAAGCACCTTTTGCAGCGATTACAGCTTCGAGTCTTCTTGGGTATGACGCTACAAGCTTGGCACACCTGTATTTGGGGAGTTTCTCCCATTATTCTGTGCAGATCCTCTCAAACTCTGTCAGGTTGGATGGGGAGCGTTGCTGCACAGCTATTTTCAGGTCTCTCCAAAGATGTTTGGTCGGGTTCAAGACCAGGCTCTGGCTGGTCCACTCAAGGACATTCAGAGACTTGTCCTGATGCCATTCCTGCGTTGTCTTGGCTGTTTGCTTAGGGTCGTTGTCCTGTTGGAAGGTGAACCTTAACCCCAGTCAGAGGTCCTGAGCCCTCTGGAGCAGGTTTTCATCAAGGATCTCCCTGTGATTTGCCCCGTTCATCTTTCCCTCGATCCTGACTAGTGTCCCAGTCCCTGCCGCTACATAAAATCCCCACAGCATGATGCTGCCACCACCATGCTTCACCGTAGGGATGGTGCCAGGTTTCGTCCAGACGTGACGTTTGGCATTCAGGATACATTTGGGTTTCACCAGACCAGATAATCTAGTTTCTATGGTCTGAGAGTCATTAGGTGCCTCCCTGACCAAGGCGTTTCTCCCCCAATTGCTAAGTTTGGCCGGGCGGCCAGCTCTAGGAAGAGTCTTGGTGGTTCCAAACTTCTTCCATTTAAGAATGATGGAGGCAACTGTGTTCTTGGGGACCTTCAATGCTGCATACATTTTTTGCTACCCTTCCCAAGATCTGTGCCTTGACACAATCTTGTCTTGGAGCTCTACGCACAATTCCTTCGACCTCATGGCTTGGTTTTTGCTCTGACATGCACTGTCAACTGTGGGACCTTATATAGACAGGTGTGGGCCTTTCCAAATCATGTCCAATCAATTCAATTTACCACAGGGGGACTCCAAATCAAGTTGTAGAAACATCTCAAGGATGATCAATGGAAACAGCATGTACCTGAGCTCAATTTCGAGTCTCATATCAGAGAGTCTGAATTCTTATGTAAATAAGGTTTTTATTTATTTTAAATTTGTCAATATTTCTAAAAACCTGTTTTCGCTTTGTCACTATGGGTTATTGTCTGTAGATTGATTTTGTTTTAGAATAAGGCTGTAATGTAACAAATTGTGGAAAAGGTCAAGGGGTCTGAATACTTTCCGAATGCAATGTAATTATTGGCTCCGTTGATAAAGATGAGCAAAAAAGACTATAAAATAAATAAAACATTTTTGGGGGAGAAATTATATTATTTTATGCTAATACAATTGCCCAGAGAAAGAGATTTTGTTTAACAAGTAATAGATTTTTTCTAAAAAAGATAGCGGTTAAAATGATTGGTAGTGGTGGGTCTTGTGTCGAAAGAAAGATGCATATGCTGAAAAATGTATCCATGCTTTTGTCACTTCTAGGTTAGACTACTGCAATGCTCTACTTTCCGGCTACCCGGATAAAGCACTAAATAAACTTCAGTTAGTGTTAAATAGGGCTGCTAGAATCCGGACTAGAACCAAAAAATATGATCATATCACTCCAATGCTAACCTCTCTACACGGGCTTCCTGTTAAGGCTAGGGCTGATTTCAAGGTTTTACTGCTAACCTACAAAGCATTACATGGGCTTGCTCCTACCTATCTTTCCGATTTGGTCCTGTTGTTTATACCTACATGTACACTACGGTCACAAGAAGCAGGCCTCCTAATTGTCCCTAGAATTTATAAGCAAACAGCTTGAAGCAGGGCTTTCTCCCATAGAACTACATTTTTATGGAATGATCTGCCTACCCATGTGAGAGACGGAGACTCGGTCTCGACCTTTAAGTCTTATTGAAGACCCATCTCTTCAGTAGGTCATATGTAGTCTGGCCCAGGTGTGTGAAGGTGAACGGACAAACACTGGAGCAACGAACCGCCCTTGCTGTCTCTGCCTGGCCGGTTCCCCTCTCTCTACTGGGGTTCTCTGCCTCAAACACTGTTACAGGGGCTGAGTCACTGGCTTACTGGTGCTCTTCCATGCCGTCCTTAGGAGGGGTGTGTCACTTGAGTGGGTTGAGTCACTGACGTGAATTTCCTGTCCGGGTTGGCACCCCCCCCCTTGGGTTCGTTCCGTCGGGGAGATCTTCGTGGGCTATACTCTGCCTTGTCTCAGGATGGTAAGTTGGTGGTTGAAGATATCCCTCTAGTGGTGTGGGGGCTGCGCTTTGGAAAAGTGGGTGGGGTTTTATTCTGCCTGTCAACTGTTCTGCCTGTGGCTATGAAACCCTGACCTGTTCACCGGACATGCTACCTTGTCCCAGACCTGCTGTTTTCAACTCTCTAGAGACAGTAGGAGCGGTAGCGGTACTCTGAATGATCGGCTATGAAAAGCCAACTGACATTTACTCCTGAGGTGCTGACCTATTGCACCCTCTACAACCACTGTGATTATTATTATTTGACCCTGCTGGTCATCTATTAACATTTGAACATCTTGGCCATGTTCTGTTATAATCTCCACCCGGCACAACCAGAAGAGGACTGGCCACCCCTCATAGCCTGGTTCCTCTCTAGGTTTCTTCCTAGGTTCTGGCCTTTCTAGGGAGTTTTTCCTAGCCACCGTGCTTCTACACCTGCGTTGTTTGGGGTTTAGGCTGGGTTTCTGTACAGCACTTTGTGACAGCTGACTCTCAGACCATCAGCTGATGTAAGAAGTGCTATATAAATATTATTGATTGATTGATATGCAGAAAAGAGCCCCATACCTACTGTAAAAATATGTTGGTGGATCTTTGATGTTATGGGGTTATTTTGCTTCCACTGGTCCTGGGGCCCTTGTTAAGGTCAACGACATCATTAACTTTATCCAGTAACATGACATTTTTGCCAAAAACCTTGTTAGGAGGCCTAGCGTTTAGCGTGTTGGCCCAGTAACCGAAAGGTCGCTGGTTCGAATACCCTAGCCAACAAAGTAAAAATCTGTCTATGTGCCCTTGAGCAAGACACTTAAACCATTTTTTTAAAAATCCTCCAGTAAGACAATAACCCCAAGAACACTATAATCCATAAATAAATGGTTAATTGACCACAAAATGTACATTTTGCAATGGCCATCTCAGTCTCCTTACTTAAACCCCATTTAAAACCTCTGGTTTGAATTGAAGAGGGCAGTCCATATGCGCAGACGAAGAATATCAAGGATCTGGAAAGATTCTGTATGGAGGGATGTCTAAGATCCCTCCCATTGTTCTTCAACTCATAAAACATTTTAGAAAACGTATCATTACCATTATCCTCGCAAGGTGAGGTATTGAAGGCTATTGAAAAAAAAGGTGGCCATAATTTTGGACCCAATATTTTTTTGAAAAAAAAAGTAGTATAAAATCTCTTTCTGAGCAATTGTATTGAAGGAATATGTTCCATAATGGCATTTTGCACAAAATAAAATGTTTTTTTACGTATGTATTTGTTTATTTCAACACCCCCAACCTCTCCCCGCCACAAATCTATACTGAATAAAAATATAAACGCAGCATGCAACAATACATGCAACGATTTTACTGAGTTTACAGTTCATATAATGAAATCCGTCAATTAAAATACATTTATTAGGCCTTAATCTATGGATATCACATGACTGGGCATGGGCGCCAGGCCCAGCCTAATAGAATGAGTTTTTTTTTTTACCTTTAAAGGGCTTTATTACAGACAGAAATACTATTCAATTTCATCAGCTGTCCAGGTGGCTGGTCTCAGATCATCCCGCAGGTGAAGAAGCCAGATGTGGAGGTCCTGGGCTGGTGTGGTTACACGTGGTCTGCGGTTGTGAAGCCGGCTGGATGTACTGCCAAATTCTCTAAAACACTGTTAGAGGCGGCATATGGTAGAGAAATTAACATACAATTCTCAGACAACAGCGCTGGTGGACATTCCTGCAGTCAGCATGCCAATTGCATGCTCACTCAAAATGTAGACATCTGTGGCATTGTGTTGTGTGACAAAACTGCACATTTAAGAGTGTCCTTTTATTTCCCCCAGCACAAGGGTGTGTAATGATCATGCTGTTTAATCATCTTTTTGATATGCCACACCTGTCAGGTGGATGGATCATCTTGGCAAAGGAGAACTACTCACTACCAAATTTGTGCACACATTTTGAGAGAAATATGTTTTTTTGTGCTTATTTGAGCTCATGAAACATGGGAATAACACTTTAAATGTTGTGTTCATATTTTTGTTCAGTAGACATAGAACAATCTCTTGATCCAAAACCACTGTTTTTGCAGCCAATCTGTATGGAGAATGTTTGTGCCACACTGTCCCCTGGTGTTACATGTGTGCAAGTGCAGCTCACAAAATAAAGTCAGCACGTCTCAGTCGGAATAATACTATATTGTTTGACTGTAGCTCATAGTTTGAAATGTACCTAAAACAAATGATCTCATTCTGTAGAATGTGAGAGTAGTGAGAATAAATGTAATTGTCATTGATTCTCAGCTCCAACCTTTTAATCCCCACCATATTCATTATGTTCACCTACAGTACGTACCACTCTGGTCCTCGGCATCTCGTTGTCTTCAATAAGTTAATAGATATACTCCCCTCCTGCTTCAGCCCTCCTGTTTAGTGAAAATCACTGGCTAAGTATTCGGCCGGTGCTTTTGGTATTCACAGAGAGTAACAACAGTATGTGTGTTCACGTCAGCCTCCCATTGCAAGGCACCTCAATTCCCTTTAATAAATGAATAAATCAGCCTTTGATGTTCTTTCTCTCATGATCATCAACATGTGTGGCTGGTGGTGTTGCAGGAAGAAAAGTAAACAATAGTTAATGGTAATAGCCAAAGCTTAGAAACAGCAGGGGTGTCTGGGCTGCTTTTGTTGTGTTTGTGTCTCCTTGGAGAATCGCAACACCTCAGCACCAGATTTAACACAGTTACTCCCTACAGTATTTGTTCTTCCTTTGATAGCTGTGAGACTCAATTAACTGGGTCTCGTTTCAACGCGTGTAAACAAACAAAAAAGAGGAGAGAGTGCCTTCCCTGTTTCCGAGGCACAAACAGGCTGCATTGTTAATGATTAGCATACACAAATGCTGTGCATGAGAATTCTCCTGACTGTCATCCTGCAGCAGGAAACAGGAAACAGGCTGCAGGTTACACAATCCATTAGATTAGGCTACAGACACGCACCTGGTGTGTGTGCTCACAAGTCTAGTGCACTGGGAAGCCCTGTTTGTCCGTTTGTTTGTGTGTGTGTGTACATGCATATGTGTGTGTGTGTGGGCACTGTCATCTCAGTGTCCTGCCTTCCTCCTGATATGCAGAGTGGAGTGCGGCTGGGTGGGTGGCTGTGTGGGGGAGGGGGCTGCCTTGGGACAGGCCCAGAAAAACCACCGCAGGATTGCAGACAATGCAATTGGCATGGTTGCCAGGGAAACATGATGAGCCCAGGCAACCGCAGCCACCGGTAGCTAAGTAACAGGAGCACACAACAGAGGAGGATTAGAATGGTACCTCCAGAATTGGCTGATTATGGGACACAAAGTGTGGTCCACAGCCATGCTGGATCAGGGCTATGTGGACACCCCTTCAAATGAGTATTTCAGCCACACCCGTTATTTCAGCCACACCCGTTGCTGCCTTGTGTATAAATCGAGCATACAGTCATGCAATCTCCATAGACAAACACTGGCAGTAGAATGGCCTTACTGTAGAGCTCAGTGACTTTCAACGTGGCACCGTTATAGGATGCCACCTTCCCAACAAGTCAGTTCTTAAAATGTCTGCCCTGCTAGAGCTGCCCCAGTCAACTGTAAGTGCTGTTATTGTGAAGTGGAATCGTCTAGGAGCAACAACGGCTCAGGCGCCAAATGGCAGGCCACACAAGCTCACAGAACGGGACCGCCGAGTGTTGAGGCACGTAAAAATCATCTGTCCTTGGTTGCAACATTCACTGCAGAGTTCGGCCTCTGGAAGTAATGTCAGCACAATAACTGTTCGTAGGGAACTTCATAAAATGTGTTTCCATGGCCGAGCAGCCGCACACAAGTCTAAGATCACCATGCGCAATGCTATATGTTGACTGGACTGGTGTAAAGCTCCCCGCCATTGGACTCTGGAGCAGTGGAAATGCATTCTGTGGAGTGATGAATGACGCTTCAGCCTCTGGCAGTCCAACGGACTAATCTGGGTTTGGCAGATGCCAGGAGAACGCTATCTTCCCCAATGCATAGTGCCAACTGTAAAATTTGGTGAAGGAGGAAAAATGATCTGGGGCTGTTTTTCATGGTTCGGGCTAGGCCCCTTAGTTCCAGCGAATGAAAATATTAACACTACAGCATACAATTACATTCTAGACGATTCTGTGCTTCCAACTTTGTGGCAACAGCTTGGGGAAGGCCCTTTCCTGTTTTATCATGACAATGACCGTGCACAAAGCGAGGTCCATACAGAAACGGTTTGTCGAGATCGGTGTGGAAGAACTTGACTGGCCTGCACAGAAACCTGACCTCAACCCCATCTTTGAAGTGAATTGGAACTCCGACTGCGAGCCAGGCCTAATCGTCCAACATCAGCCCCCGAACTCACAGATGCTCTTGTGGCTGAATGGAAGCAAGTCCCCGCAGCAATGTTCCAACATCTAATGGAAAGCCTTCCCAGAGGCTGTTATCGCAGCAAAGGGGGACCAACTCCATATTAATGCCCATCATTTTGAAATTAGATGTTCGACAAGCAGGTGTCCACATACTCTTGGTCATGTAGTGTATGAGGTTCACAGCTTGTCTGTCTGTCCGTCCGTCCGTCCAGGAGGCAGAGAGAGGGAGTTCATTGTCTCTGCAAAGCCTGTTTGAGTGGACACCCTCTTTCCTCTGAGACACCAGTCCTATGCTTCTGTCCGACCCAGATTAGAGGGCCTCAATGTGGGGTGAAATATGACAGGATGTCCCTTATCCACCGCCTGGGCTGTCTCACGCACTCACACACACACACACACACAGGCCTGGGCGTACCGGTAGTCCTGTGGTCAGGGAGACAAGAGCTCACTGGCATGTTTCTCACAGTGCTGAGCAGGAAGCCATCAATTACTCCCTACAGACCCCAGCTCCAGACAGTCAGTGTGTATATGTATGTGTGGACGTGTTTAGCTATACTTGTGAGGACCAGAAGTCCCCTCAATAATGTTATACAAACAAAAATTTTACCAACTGGGGACATTTTGTTAGTTCCCACAAGGTCAAATGCTATTTATAGGGGGTTTACGGTTAAGGTTAGAATTGGTGTTGGGGTAAGAATTAGTTTTAGGGTTAGGAGCTAGGGTTAAGGTTAGGTATTGGGGTTAATGTTAGAGTTAGGTTTAGGGTAAGGGGTTAGGGAAATAGGATTTTGAATGGGACTGAATTGTGTGTCCCCACAAGGTTTGTTATACAAGACTGTGTGTGTATGTGTATGAGTATATGGGGGGTGAGTGTTGTAGGCCTCTTGCCTCTCCTCGCTCACCGCAGGGCTAGACTGGCCCGGTTGATAAGAAGTGTTCTGTCTCCCTCCATTGTGGTTTCAAAGGGGAAACAGACGTCGACTCCAACATGTTTGACCGATCACACTTCCTCTCTGCCTGTTACTATTAACCTCTCTCTATCCTTTTCTCTCTCTGGCTCCTGTTTACTCTATCACCTTCGCACACTGATGCACGTGCGTGCAGGCACTCGAACACACACACACGCGCACACACACATACAGTCACATGCACAGCCAGACCCACCCTCCCACGACCCTGTTGAACTGTGGGCCCCTACACACAGCCCTTGGTGTCTCCAGTGTACTGCACTTCCCCTTTAGAGGGGAAAGGGGGGATGCCACCACGCCAAGGATCAGGCTACAGTAGACTTGGGTCTATTCAGGAGAGTGCAACTTTACACAATCTGCAGAGAGAATTTGATTTTTGTTGGACAAATGACTCACTGTCCCGTATCATTTCATCTCTTTCTACCTGCAACATTCGGAACGTTTCACCCAACTGATTACACCACAGGTCGTTATGAAAACAACCTGATTGGACACAAGAAAAGTTCAGTTCTCTTTCGGGTTTTGATGTCTTTTTGTCTCCATCTGTAGGAGGAGTGGGGCAACAGACAGGAACAAAGGCCGGTCCAGAAAGAGGAGACCCTAGACTCTACTCCCTGGAAACTTCCCCCAACACTTTCCCACAACATCCTGGAATATCAGAATTTCTGACTGACATGGGAATGTTCCAACTGCAAAAGCCTGGCGTCTGTAGCACTTACCGTGTAGATAACTTCCTCCTGGTCTCTTATGATTTTCCTTTTCTATGAGCCAAATTCTTCACAAATTCTTCACATTTGCAGCATTCAATGACTTACGATGCAGTCCGTTGTGAATTTACGGTTAGAACTACGCTACTTTATTGTCTCACACTCTCAGAAGTATACAGTTGAAGTCAGAAGTTTACATACACCTTAGCCAAATACATTAAACTCAGTTTTTCACAATTCCTGACATTTAGTCCAAGTAAAAAGTCCCTGTCTTACATCAGTTAGGATCAGCACTTTATTTTAAGAATGTAAAATGTCAGAATAATAGTAGTGAGAATGATTTATTTCAGCTTTTATTTCTTTCATCACATTCCCAGTGGGTCAGAAGTTTACATACACTCAATTAGTATTTGGTAGCATTGCCTTTACATTTTTTTTAACTTGGGTCAAACGTTTTGGGTGGCTTTCCACAAGCTTCCCACAATAAGTTGGGTGAATTTTGGCCCATTCCTCCTGACAGAGCTGGTGTAACTGAGTCAGGTTTGTAGGCCTCCTTGCTCGCACACGCTTTTTCAGTTCTGTCCACACATTTTTCATAGGATTGAGGTCAGGGCTTTGTGATGGCTACTCCAATACCTTGACTTTGTTGTCCTTAAAACATTTTGCCACAACTTTGGAAGTATGCTTGGGGTCATTGTCCATTTGGAAGACCCATTTGTGACCAAGCTTTAACTTCCTGACTGATGCCTTGAGATGTTGCTTCAATATATCCA
Source organism: Oncorhynchus clarkii lewisi (assembly GCF_045791955.1). NCBI lineage: Eukaryota > Metazoa > Chordata > Actinopteri > Salmoniformes > Salmonidae > Oncorhynchus > Oncorhynchus clarkii. The sequence goes on along the minus strand of NC_092155.1, from coordinate 43,650,389 downwards.
CATAATTATCCGTCCTCATGATGCACCAGTCCTTCCTGCAGCAAAGCACCCCCACAGCATGATGCTGCCACCCCCTTGCTTCATGGTTGGGATGGTATTCTTAGGCTTGCAAGCCTCCCCCTTTTTCCTCCAAACACAACAATGGTCATTATGGCCAAACAGTTCTATTTTTGTTTCATCAGACCAGATTACATTTCTCCAAAATGTACAATCTTTGTCCCCATGTGCAGTTGCAAACCATAGTCTGGCTTTTTTATGACGGTTTTGGAGCAGTGGCTTCTTCCTTGCTGAGCGGCCTTTTAGGTTATGTCGATATAGGACTCGTTTTACTGTGGATATAGATACTTTTGTACCTGTTACCTCCAGCATCTTCACAAGGTCCTTTGCTGTTGTTCTAGGATTGATTTGTACATTTCGCACCAAAGTACGTTCATCTCTAGGAGACAGAACGCGTCTCCTTCCTGAGTGGTATGACGGCTGTGTGGTCCCATGGTGTTTATACTTGCGTACTATTGTTTGTACAGATGAACGTGGTACCTTCAGGCGTTTGGAAATTGCTCCCAAGGATGAACCAGACTTGTGGAGGTCTTCAATTTGTTTTCTGAGGTCTTGGCTAATTTTTTTTGATTTTCCCATGATGTCAAGCAATGAGGCATTGAGTTTGAAGGTAGGCCTTGAAATACATCCACAGGTACACCTCCAATTGACTCAAATTATGTCAATTAGCCTATCAGAAACTTCTAAAGCCATGACATCCTTTTCTGGAATTTTCCAAGCTATTTAAAGGCACAGTCAACTTAGTGTATGTAAACTTCTGACCCACTGGAATTGTGATACAGTGAAATAATCTGTCTGTAAACAATTGTTGGAAAAATGACTTGTGTCATGCACAAGGTAGATGTCCTACCCGACTTTCCAAAACTATAGTTTGTTAACAAGAAATTTGTGTGGTTGAAAACCAAGTTTTAATGACTCCAATCTAAGTGTATGTAAACTTCCGACTTGGAGGAGGGTTCTATTATACTGAACAAAAATATAAACGCAACATGCAACAATTTCAAAGATTTTACTGAGTTACAGTTAATTTAACAAAATCAGTCAATTGAAATTAATTATGCCCTAATCTATGGATTTCACATGACTGGGTATGCAGATATGCATCTGTTGGTGATGGATACCTTAAAAAAAAGATAGGGACGTGGATCAGAAAAACAGTCCGTATCTGGTGTGACCACCATTTGCCTCATGCATCACCACACATCTCCTTCGCATAGTTGATCAGGCTGTTGATTGTGGCCTGTGGAATGTTGTCCCACACCCCTTCAATGGTTGTGCGAAATTGCTGGACATTGGCGGGAACCGGAACATGCTGTCGTACACTTCCAGAGCATCCCAAACATGCTCAATGGGTCACATATCTGGTGAGTATCCAGCAAAAGGTGCGCAAAAAGTGTGCCTGTGTAATGATCATGCTGTTTAATCAGCTTCTTGATATGCCACCCCTGTCAGATGGATAGATTATTTTGGCAAAGGAATTGTGTACACAACAATTGAGAGAAATAAAGCTTTTTGTGCCTATGGAACATTTCTGAGATATTTTATTTCAGCTCATGAAACATGGGACCAACACTTTACATGTTATCTTTATATTTTTGTTCAGTGTATATGCATTCTTCTATACTGTTTCTTGTTCAACACAGAGGTGTATATTCTAGTACTTTTTAAGTTCTCTTTCTTGTCTATGCAGCCAGACGACCTCCACCCACGACACGCCCCAACATGCTGAGGCCCTGACACCTCTGGGCTGAGTGGGCTGGGAGAAGCCCCTCACCCCTCATAGCTAAGCTCTTCAGGACTATATGGGGTAGGGAGGAGCAGAGAAACAAGTACAATATCCGTTTTATACTCTATACAGGTATGCTGGAGCCACCAAAGGTTCCTGTAGAGATAGGACGCGTCTATTTTAGCTTGTGGAACCGTGCTGGAAATTTGGTTTGAAATTAAAATATCTAAGCCAGCTTACACTGCAACAGAAAACTGTAATTTATACGATAATGTGGGCTATTATCAACAGTAAAATACTGTGAAATGTTTTACTGCAGCATACTATAAATTATGGTGCATTATGGGACAAATTTGTGGGCGGGGAAAGAACTGCTGTATTTCTAATGGTACTGTAATTCCATCCCACAGAATACAGTACTGTACCGTATTTTTGGAGTGGTATGTTTTTTTCTGTCTCATTAATATATTTTGAGGCATGCCTTGTAAGAGGCTTAAGTTTGTTGCAGCCGTTAGTGAGAGTGCTGTACCAATTTAACTGATAGTTGTGCCCCATCAAATTTAAATGTATAGGAGACAGATTGGGGTGGCAGCAAGTCTTAAACCTTTAATGGTTGAGCATTTTGCCATGTCTTTTTGATCTGTTTAGCCCTGTAGTCACTGCCAGGTTAGTATTTAGTATTTTATTAGTATTTAGTATTTCATTAGGATCCCTATTAGCAGCAGCTGATACTATTCCTGGGGTCCAAACAGGAACAAAACAACACATCAAAACAACAAAAATAGTCTACATCAAAAATAAAACAACACATTTTTTTTTTTTTTTAAACAGGTCGGCCAGTTGAGAACAAGTTCTCATTTATAACTGCGACCTAGCCAAGATAAAGCAAAGCAGTGCGACAAAAAACAACAACACAGAGTTACACGTGGGATAAACAAAAGTACAGTCAATAACACAATAGAAAAATCTATAGGCCATAGTAGCGAAGTAATTACAATTTAGCAAATTAACACTGGAATCATAGATGTGCAGATGATGATGTGCAAGTAGATGTACTGGTGTGCAAAAGAGCAAAAAAAGTTAATAAAAACAATATGGGGATGAGGTAGGTAGTTGGATGGGCTATTTACAGATGGGCTGTGTACAGCTGCAGCGATGGGTAAGCTGCTCAGATAGCTGATCCTTAAAGTAAAGTAAGGGAGATATAAGTCTCCAACTTCAGCGATTTTTGCAATTCGTTCTAGTCATTGGCAGCAGAGAACCTGAAGGAAAGCTTTGGGGATGACCTGCTGGAGAGCGGTTATGGTGACCAGTGAGCTGAGATAAGGTGACGCTTTACCTAGCAAAGACTTATAGATGACCTGGAGCCAGTGGGTCTGGCGACGAATATGTAGAGAGGGCCAGCTGATGAGAGCATACAGGTCGCAGTGGTGGGTGGTATATGGGGCTTTGGTGACAAAACGGATGGCACTGTGATAGATTGCATCCAGTTTGCTGAGGCTATTTTGTAAATGACATTGCCGAAGTCGAGGATCGGTAGGATAGTCAGTTTTACGAGGGTATGTTTGGCATCGTGAGTGAAGGAGGCTTTGTTGAGAAACAGGAAGCCGATTGGAGATGCTTAATATGAGTCTGGAAGGAGAGTTTACAGTCTAGCCAGACACCTAGGTATTTGTAGTCTACATATTCTAAGTCAGAACCGTCCAGAGTAGTGATGCTAGTCGGGCAGGCGGGTGCGGGCAGCGATCGGTTGAAGAGCATGCATTTAGTTTTACTAGCGTTTAAGAGCAGTTGGAGGCCACGGAAGGAGTGTTGTATGGCATTGAAGCTTGTTTGGAGGTGGATCAAAGAATCACCCGCAACAAGAGCGACATTGTTGACATACAGTGCCTTGCGAAAGTATTCGGCCCCCTTGAACTTTGCGACCTTTTGCCACATTTCAGGCTTCAAACATAAAGATATAAAACTGTATTTTTTTGTGAAGAATCAACAACAAGTGGGACACAATCATGAAGTGGAACGACATTTATTGGATATTTCAAACTTTTTTAACAAATCAAAAACTGAAAAATTGGGCGTGCAACATTATTCAGCCCCTTTACTTTCAGTGCAGCAAACTCTCTTCAGAAGTTCAGTGAGGATCTCTGAATGATCCAATGTTGACCTAAATGACTAATGATGATAAATACAATCCACCTGTGTGTAATCAAGTCTCCGTATAAATGCACCTGCACTGTGATAGTCTCAGAGGTCCGTTAAAAGCGCAGAGAGCATCATGAAGAACAAGGAACACACCAGGCAGGTCCGAGATACTGTTGTGAAGAAGTTTAAAGCTGGATTTGGATACAAAAAGATTTCCCAAGCTTTAAACATCCCAAGGAGCACTGTGCAAGCGATAATATTGAAATGGAAGGAGTATCAGACCACTGCAAATCTACCAAGACCTGGCCGTCCCTCTAAACTTTCAGCTCATACAAGGAGAAGACTGATCAGAGATGCAGCCAAGAGGCCCATGATCACTCTGGATGAACTGCAGAGATCTACAGCTGAGGTGGGAGACTCTGTCCATAGGACAACAATCAGTCGTATATTGCACAAATCTGGCCTTTATGGAAGAGTGGCAAGAAGAAAGCCATTTCTTAAAGATATCCATAAAGTGTCGTTTAAAGTTTGCCACAAGCCACCTGGGAGACACACCAAACATGTGGAAGAAGGTGCTCTGGTCAGATGAAACCAAAATTGAACTTTTTTGGCAACAATGCAAAACGTTATGTTTGGCGTAAAAGCAACACAGCTGAACACACTGTCAAACATGGTGGTGGCAGCATCATGGTTTGGGCCTGCTTTTCTTCAGCAGGGACAGGGAAGATGGTTAAAATTGATGGGAAGATGGATGGAGCCAAATACAGGACCATTCTGGAAGAAAACCTGATGGAGTCTGCAAAAGACCTGAGACTGGGACGGAGATTTGTCTTCCAACAAGACAATGATCCAAAACATAAAGCAAAATCTACAATGGAATGGTTAAAAAATAAACATATCCAGGTGTTAGAATGGCCAAGTCAAAGTCCAGACCTGAATCCAATCGAGAATCTGTGGAAAGAACTGAAAACTGCTGTTCACAAATGCTCTCCATCCAACCTCACTGAGCTCGAGCTGTTTTGCAAGGAAGAATTGGAAAAAATTTCAGTCTCTCGATGTGCAAAACTGATAGAGACATACCCCAAGCGACTTACAGCTGTAATCGCAGCAAAAGGTGGCGCTACAAAGTATTAACTTAAGGGGCTGAATAATTTTGCACGCCCAATTTTTCAGTTTTTGATTTGTTAAAAAAGTTTGAAATATACAATAAATGTCGTTCCACTTCATGATTGTGTCCCACTTGTTGTTGATTCTTCACAAAAAAATACAGTTTTATATCTTTATGTTTGAAGCCTGAAATGTGGCAAAAGGTCGCAAAGTTCAAGGGGGCCGAATACTTTCGCAAGGCACTGTATACAGAGAAAAGAGTTGGACCGAGATTTGAACCCTGTTGCACCCCATAGAGACTGCCAGAGGTCCGGAAAACAGTGAACTCTGTCTGAGAAGTAGTTGGTGAATCAGGTGAGGCAGTCATTAGAGAAACCAAGGCTGTTGAGAATAAGGTGATTGGCAGAGTCGAAAGCCTTGGCCAGGTCGATGAAGATGACTGCACAGTACTGTCTTTTATCGATGGCGGTTATGATATCGTTTAGTACCTTGAGCGTGTCTGAGGTGCACCCTTGACCAGCTCAGAAACCGGATTGCAGGTACGGTGGGATTCGAAATGGTCAGTGATCTGTTTGTTCACTGACCATTTTTGTTCACTGACCAGGCAGGGCAGGATGGATATAGGGCAGGATATATATAGGTCTATAACAGTTTGGGTCTAGAGCGTCACCCCCTTTGAAGAAGTGGATGACCGCGGCAGCTTTCCAATCTTTAGGAATCGCGGATGATACGAAAGAGAGGTTGAACAGACTGGTAATAGAGGTTGCAACAATGGCGGCGGATAATTTTAGAAAGAGAGGGTCCAGTCCTCCCGGGTGGCGCAGTGGTATAGGGAACTGCATCGCAGCGCTAGCTGTGCCACCAGAGACTCGGGGTTCGCGCCCAGGCTCTGTCGCAGCCGGCAGCAACCAGGAGGTCCGTGGGGCGACGCACATTTGGCCTAGCGTCGTCCAGGTTAGGGAGGGTTTGGGACAAGGGATATCCTTGTCTCATCGCGCAGCAGCGACTCCTGCGGCGGACCGGGCGCAGTGCGCGCTAACCAAGGTAGCCAGGTGCACGGTGTTTCCTCCGACACATTGGTGCGGCTGGCTTCTGGGTTGGATGCTCGCTGTGTTACGAAGCAGTGCGGCTTGGTTGGGTTGTGTTTCGGAGGATGCATGGCTTTTGACCTCTGTCTCTCCCGAGCCCGTAGGGGAGTTGTAGCAATGAGACAAGATAGTAATTACTAACAATTGGATACCACGAAAAGGGGTTAAACATTTTTAAAGAAGTAAAAAAAGAGAGGGTCCAGATTGTCTAGCCCAGCTTATTTGTACGGGTCCAGGTTTTGCAGCTCTTTCAGAACATCTGCTATCTCACCATTCCTAGTAAATCATCATTATAATATTGTAATACCTCCCTCCATTCTACCATGGTGCCTCACTAGGGACTGAACCTCCCCATCTGCAAAATTTCTACAGAAATTTCCCCACAAAATACTTTTTTTTTTTACCCAAGAGCACAATGATATTTCCTATTGACTGACTGTGGTCCTTCAAATCCCCCAGCAATACAGCTTGCAGGTCCAACTGCACCCTGATATTATGACATAATAACCATTCCTGGACCCAACTCCAAAAACAAGCCACCGATGGACAGTACCAACAGAGATGCTCTATTGATTCTGTTTCCGGGAGTCTGCACCGGTCTGACTGTTCCACATACTGAGCATACTTTTTGTAGCGAGAATTGTATATAATAGCTTGAATTAAAAAGAAAGCATTGATGCGTCAATTGTTGTTTTGTACATCAGTTCATAAACCCGATGCCATTTTTGTAGCAGAGATGCGATGAGTTGGTTATAATTTTGTATTGAGCATTCATCTCCATACACCTTGATTAATTGGATGTGTGTGGGGTGGAAATTCAACACCGGGGGACACCTAAAGTCAATCTTAAATGAATCACTATATTTTCAGCCGGCTGGAAAGGTTACAATAAACTCTGCACACTGTACAGGTCTATCAGAAAACTCAGCTTGGGCAGTCCCAACAATTGTCTTATATACGGCTATGCACGGACAAGTTATATTTGCATGATTTAGCATAATTCCTTCATTCCTACTGGTGGCTCGTACATGCGACTGACCAATACCTCTTGAGGCTCTCTCTCTCTCTCTCTCTCCAAGTTGAGACCTTGAAACTGAGATACCTCGGTTGTTCCCATAGCAATATTCTGGGCGTACTGCCAAGTTAAGGATCAGTGATAGTGAGGATTCCTCCATGTACGATCAGTCAGTCACCTGCATGAACCCATCTAATTGGTCACAGTAAGTAGTATTGATCTTGATAGATTTTTGATACACAAACATAACACTTCCCTTACATGTGACATAATTCTACCATCGTTGTTTACAATGTAATTCATAAACATGATACCTTCCTTTCGTGTTCTCTTCAAGAAGATTGCTTTATCCTCTATCAGTTAATTGGAGTTTTGCCATATTATTTGCTGTAATATATGTTGTTTTGCCACTTCTGTAGGATAAAATTGGAATTGTAGCCAACTCTGTATAGCTTCATTTAAAAATAAGAATACTTTAAAACAGGGTTCCATTGTCAATCCACTGGAAATTGATAGTTGTAATCTGTATAACAGCAAAGAGCCCTTTTTAAACATTGGATGTGCCTCTCTTAGTAGCCTACTGGAAAAACAGTTTGGATTTTGATAAAGTTTCAGTGTAATTCCATGATATTTAATAGTTTTTGCAGAAAAATGAATTAATTATATACATACATTTAAATGGGTGTATCTGGTTTTCCATTCTAAATAAACATGAAATTTGCTCACAATTTGAAAAAAATATTATTGTGGACTATGTAGCGCCATCAATAGATATTTAAACTGTGATATCACTATAGATTTAATCAGGGTAATTTTCATTTAACTTTTCCGGGATGTGTACACCAAGCAAATAAACTGAACCATCCACCCATTTAATCGGGAGACCACATAGCAATTTAAAGTCTGTCTTTTAGAGACCCAATCCATAATATAGTACATGTATTATAGTTGGCATTTAATCCAGATAAACTGGAGAAACGATCCAGGTCCTCAATAAGACTGTTCAGGTGTAAAGATTGAACGCAAGAGAACTTGAATCATCGGTATACATTGATACCTTGGATCTAATTTTTTATAGCAAACAATTCAATAGCCATAACAAACAAGTAATGTATGGTGATAGTGGGCAACCTTGTTTCTCTCAGGTAAATAACCATTATTTAGTATTTTACATAAGAAGTTTGCTATAAAGATAGTCCCTGCATTCTCATAGTTTGCAATGATTCTTATTGTCTCCTATCTCCAATATATCTTCCTTTTAAGAATCCTGTCTAATCGTGATTGATAATATCTGTTAAGACTTTAAGACCATTTTAATTTTATGAGCAATAAATTTGCCCAATATTTTTGAATCGTAACATTGAATAGTGAGGGGCCTCAATTTTTTTTGCAAGACTGTCCCCCTGGCTCCTGCTTCAGTAGGATAGAAATCATCCCCTCTTTGGTGTCAGACAGTTTATCATGTACAGTTGAAGTCGGAAGTTTACATACACTAAGGTTGGAGTCATTAAAGCTAGTTTTTCAACAACTCCACAAAATTCTTGTTAACAAACTATAGTTTTGGCAAGTTGGTTAGGGCATCTACTTTCTGCATGACAAGTCATTTTTGTAGACCTCCACAATTCTGGCTCATCCTTGGGAGCAATTTCCAAATGCCTGAAGGTACCACGTTCATGTGTACAAACAATAGTACACAAGTATAAACACCATGGGACCACACAGCTGTCATACCGCTCAGGAAGAAGACACGTTCTGTCTCCTAGAGATGAACGTACTTTGGTGTGAAAAGTGCAAATAAATCCCAGAACAGCAGCAAAGGACCTTGTGAAGATGCTGGAGGAAACAGGTACAAAAGTATCTATATCCACAGTAAAATCAGTCCTATATCGATATAACCTGAAAGGCTGCTCAGCAAGGAAGAAGCCACTGCTCCAAAACCACCATAAAAAAGCCAGACTACGGTTTGCAACTGCACATGGGGACAAAGATTGTACTTTTTGGAGAAATGTCCTCTGGTCTGATGAAACAAAAATAGAACTGTTTGGCCATAATGACCATCATTATGTTTGGAGGAAAAGGGGGAGGCTTGCAAGCCAAAGAACACCATCCCAACCATGAAGCACGGGGGTGGCAGCATCATGCTGTGGGGTTGCTTTGCTGCAGGAGGGACTGGTGCACTTCACAAAATAGATGGCACCATGGGGACGGAAAATTATGTGGATATAATAAAGCAACATCCCAAGACAACAGTCAGGAAGTTAAAGCTTGGTCGCAAATGGGTCTTACAAATGGACAATGACCCCAAGCATACTTCCAAAGTTGTGGCAAAATGGCTTAAGGACAACAAAGTCAAGGTATTGGAGTGGCCATCACAAAGCCCTGACCTCAATCCTATAGAAAATGTGCGGGCAGAACTGAAAAAGCATGTGCAAGCAAGGAGGTCTACAAAGCTGACTCAGTTACACCAGCTCTGTCAGGAGGAATGGAACAAAATGTCCCCAACTTATTGTGGGAAGCTTGTGGAAGGTTACCTGAAATGTTTGACCCAAATGAAACAATTTAAAGGCAATGCTACCAAATACTAATTGAGTGTATGTAAACTTCTGACCCACTGGGAATGTGATGAAAGAAATAAAAGCTGAAATAAATTATTCTCCTCTACTATTATTCTGACATTTCACATTCTTAAAATAAAGTGGTGATCCTAACTGACCTAAGACAGGGCATTTTTACCTGCATTAAATGTCAGCAATTGCAAAGAAAACTGAGTTTAAATGTATTTGGCTAAGGTGTATGTAAACTTCTGACTTCAACTGTATGAATAATGAAAACTAGTAGTGGATCTTTCAATAATTCATAAAACTTTTGATACATACTGAAAAATATATAAAATGCAACATGTAAAGTTTTGGGCCCATGTTTCGTGAGATGAAATAACATACCCCAATGTTCCGATTGCACAAAACGCTTGTTTCTCAAAAATGTTGTTCACAAATTTGTTGACATCCCTGTTGGTGAGCATTTCTCCTTTCCCCATATAATCCATCCACCTGACGTGTGGCATATCAAGAAGCTGATTGAACAGAATGATCATAACACAGGTGTACTTTTTGCTGTGGGCAATAAAAAGCCACTCTAAAATGTGCAGTTGTGTCACACAACACAATGCCACAGATGTCTCAAATTTTGAGGGGTTGTGGTTGTGAAGAGTATGAGCAGGCACAAGCTACGGACAACAAACACAATTGCATTTTATTGATGGCAATTTGAATGCAAAGAGATACCTTGGCGAGATCCTGAGGCCCATTCTTGTGCCATTCTTCCGCCGCCATAACCTCATGTTTCAGTAGGATAATGCATGGCCCCACAATCTGAAAATGTCCAAGTTCTTCCATGGCCTGCATACTCATCAGACATGTCATCCATTGAGCATGTTTGGGATGCTGTGGATCGAAGTGTACGACAGCATGTTCCAGTTCCTACCAATATCCAGCAACTTTGCACAGCCATTGAAGAGGAGTGGGACTACATTCCACAGGCCACAATCAACAGCCTGATCAACTATGCGAAGGAGATGTGTGGTGATGCATGAGGCAAATGGTGGTCACACCAGATACGGACTGGTTTTCTGATCCACGTCCCTACCTTTTTTTTTAAGGTATCCGTGACCAACAGATGCATATCTGTATTGCCAGTCATGTGAAATCCATAAATTAGTTCATAATTCATTTCAATTGACTGATTTCGTTAAATTAACTGTAACTCAGTAAAATCTTTTAAAATTGTTGCATGTTGCGTTTATATTTTTGTTCAGTATAATAGAACCCTCCTCCATCCTTATCTTCGGAATGTATACTTCTGAGAGTGTGAGACAATAAAGTAGCGTAGTTCTAACCATAAATTCACAAGGGACTGCCCTCATAAGTCATTGAATGCTGCAAAGCCCGTTTTGCAATGTGAAGAATTTGGCTCATAGAAAAGGAAACTCAGAAGATACCGAGAGGAAGTTATCTACACGGAAGTGCTACAGAAGCCAGACTTTTGCAATAGAGTTGGAAGATCCCATATCAGTCAGAAATTCAGAAATTCCAGGGAGTAGAGGGAAAGTGTAAGGGAAGTGTCCAGGGAGTAGGGTCTTAGGGTCTCTACTTTCTGGACGAACCTTTGTTTCTGTCTGTTGCCCCACTCCTCCTACAGATGGAGACAAAATACATCAAAACTAAAAGAGAATTGAACTTTTCTTGTGTCCAATCAGGTTGTTTTCAGGATGGTTTTCACTGACCTGTGGTTAAATCAGTTTGGTGAAACTTTCCGATTGTTGCAGATAGAACGATATGAACTGATACAGATCAGTGAGTCATATTTGTCCAACAAAATCTATTTATATCTGTAGATTGTTGAAAGTTGCACTCTAATGAATAGATGTTGTACACAAATTTGTTTACATCCCTGTTAGAGAGCATTTCTCCTTTGACAAGATAATCCATCCACCTGACAGATGTGGCATTTCAAGAAGCTGATTAAATGGCATGCTCATTACATAGGTGCACCTTGTGTTGGGGACAATAAAAGGCCACTCTAAAATGTGCAGTTTTGTCACACAACACAATGCCACAAGTTTTGAGGGAGTGTGCAATTGGCATGCTGACTGCAGGAACACCCAACAGAACTGTTGTCAGAGAATTGAATGTTAATTTCTCTACCATAAGCCGCATCCAAAGTTGTTTTGAGAATTTGTCATGTACACTGCTAAAAAAAATAAAGGGAACACTTAAACAACACAATGTAACTCCAAGTCAATCATACTTCTGTGAAATCAAACTGTCCACTTAGGAAGCAACACTGATTGACAATAAATTTCACATGCTGTTGTGCAAATGGAATAGACAACAGGTGTAAATTATAGGCAATTAGCAAGACACCCCCAATAAAGGAGTGGTTCTGCAGGTGGTGACCACAGACCACTTCTCAGTTCCTATGCTTCCTGGCTGATGTTTTGGTCACTTTTGAATGCTGGCGGTGCTTTCACTCTAGTGGTAGCATGAGACGGAGTCTACAACCCACACAAGTGGCTCAGGTAGTGCAGCTCATCCAGGATGGCACATCAATGCAAGCTGTGGCTAGAAGGTTTGCTGTGTCTGTCAGCGTAGTGTCCAGAGCATGGAGGCGCTACCAGGAGACAGGCCAGTACATCAGGAGACGTGGAGGAGGCCGTAGGAGCGCAACAACCCAACAGCAGGACCGCTACCTCCGCCTTTGTGCAAGGAGGAGCAGGAGGAGCACTGCCAGAGCCCTGCAAAATGACCTCCAGCAGGCCACAAATGTGCATGTGTCTGCTCAAACGGTCAGAAACAGACTCCATGAGGGTGGTATGAGGGCCCGACGTCCACAGGTGGGGGTTGTGCTTACAGCCCAACACCGTGCAGGACGTTTGGCATTTGCCAGAGAACATCAAGATTGGCAAATTCGCCACTGGCGCCCTGTGCTCTTCACAGATGAAAGCAGGTTCACACTGAGCATATGTGACAGACGTGACAGAATCTGGAGACGCCGTGGAGAACGTTCTGCTGCCTGCAACATCCTCCAGCATGACCGGTTTGGCGGTGGGTCAGTCATGGTGTGGGGTGGCATTTCTTTGGGGGGACGCACAGCCCTCCATGTGCTCGCCAGAGGTAGCCTGACTGCCATTAGGTACCGAGATGAGATCCTCAGACCTCTTGTGAGACCATATGCTGGTGCGGTTGGCCCTGGGTTCTATCCTAATGCAAGACAATGCTAGACCTCATGTGGCTGGAGTGTGTCAGCAGTCCTTGCAAGAGGAAGGCATTGATGCTATGGACTGGCCCGCCCGTTCCCCAGACCTGAATCCAATTGAGCACATCTGGGACATCATGTCTCGCTCCATTCACCAACGCCACGTTGCACCACAGACTGTCCAGGAGTTGGCGGATGCTTTAGTCCAGGTCTGGGAGGAGATCCCTCAGGAGACCATCCGCCACCTCATCAGGAGCATGCCCAGGCGTTATAGGGAGGTTATACAGGCACGTGGAGGCCACACACACTACGGAGCCTCATTTTGACTTGTTTTAAGGACATTACATCAAAGTTGGATCATCCTGTAGTGTGGTTTTCCACTTTAATTTTGAGTGTGACTCCAAATCCAGACCTCCATGGGTTGATAAATTTGATTTCCATTGATAATGTTTGTGTGATTTTGTTGTCAGCACATTCAACTATGTAAAGAAAAAAGTATTTAATAAGAATATTTCATTCATTCAGATCTAGGATGTGTTATTTTAGTGTTCCCTTTATTTTTTTGAGCAGTGTACATCCAACTGGCCTCACAACCGCAGACCACGTGGAACCACGCCAGCCCAGGACATCCACATCCAGCTTCTTCACCTGGGGAAACATCTGAGGAGGGGGAAAGGGGGTGCTGAGGAGTATTTATGTCCTTCATAAAGCCCCTTTGTGGAGAAAAACTACTTCTGATTGGTTGGGCCTGGCTGCACCTCTGCCCAGTCATGTGAAATCTATAGATTAAGGTCTAATGCATTTATTTCAATGGACTGATTTCCTTCTATTAACTGTAACTCTGTAAAAATGTTGCATTTCTATTTTTGTTCAGTATATTTCTATTGGAATGCCATCAAGGCCAGGGGTTTTCCCCGTCTGAAATAGTCAATTGCCAACTGTAATTGTGTTGCAGCGAGTTTAACCTGATTTTTAAGGAAAATAATATCACAACACTCTTCCTCAAGTTTTAAATGAATTAAACCAGATATTTCCTGGAGAAGTTCCTCAAACTCCTTTTGGTTTGCGTCTAAACTATTCAGTACTTCTGTAGAACATGCGTCCACACCATTGATGTGCCATGTTAGTTCTACCTCTGCTGTAAGTCTTTTCTATGAATAAATTCAGCATATTGACATGTCCCACCGTGCACCATCTGTGACTTATAGGAAGATTTGAACCCACATATCCCCTTTCCTGCAGTCTTAACATTATTAATATTCTTCAGAATATCATAATTAATGAACATTGTTTTGTTTTTTTTACTTGTAGAAATTCCTGTGTTTCTATGTCAAAGGGTTTTGTTATATTTCAGTCTTCTGTGATGTACAGTACCAGTCAAAAGTTTGGACACACCTACTCATTCAAGGGTTTCTTTATTTTTTTACTATTTTCTACATTGTAGAAGAATAGTGAAGACATCAAAACTATTAAATAACACACATGGAAACAAATAGTAACCAAAAAGGTGTTAAACAAATCAAAATATGTTTTATATTTGACATTCTTCAAAGTAGCCACCCTTGGACTTGATGACAGCTTTGCACACACTTGGCATTCTCTCAACCAGCTTCATTCAATTAACAGGTGTGCCTTGTTAAAAAAGTTATAAAGTCATATCTCAGACTGGCCAATAAAAATAAATGATTAAGATAGGCAAAAGAACACAGATACTGGACAGAGGAACTCTGCCTAGAAGGCTAGCATCGCCTCCTCACTGTTGGTGGGTACTATTTAATGAAGCTGCCAGTTGAGGACTTGTGAGGCATCTGTTTCTCAAACTAGACACTAATGTATTTGTCCTCTTGCTCAGTTGTGCACCGGGGCCTCCCACTCCTCTTTCTATTCTGGTTAGTGCCAGTTTGAGCTGTTCTGTAGAGGGAGTACGTCAACAGCGAAGAGCAGCAACCCTTTGCCTTGATGACAGATTTGCGCACTCTTGGCATTCTTTCAACCAGCTTCATGAGGTAGTCACCTGGAATGCATTTCAATTAACAGGCGTGCCTTGTTAAAAATTAATTTGTGGAATTTCTTTCCTTCTTAATGCTATTGAGCCAATCAGCTGCGTTGTGACAAGGTAGGGGTGGTATACAGAAGATAGCCCTATTTGCTAAAAGACCAAGTCCATATTATGGCAAGAATATCTCAAATAAGCAAAGAGAAATGACAGTCCATTACCTTAAGACGTGAAGGTCAGTCAAGTGCAAAGTTTCTTCAAGTGCAGTCGCAAAAACCATCAAGCACTATGAAGAAACAGGAAAGGAAGACCGAGTTACCTCTGCTGCAGGTGATAAGTTCATTAGAATTAACTGCACCTCAGATTGCAGCCCAAATAAATGCTTCACAGAGTTCAAGTAACAAACATCTCAACATCGGCTGTTCATAGACGACTGTGTGAATCAGGCATTCATGGTCGAACTACTGAAAGAAACCACTAGTAAAGGACACCAATAAGAAAAAGAGACTTGCTTGGGCCAAGAAACACAGGCAATAGACATTAGACTGTGGAAATCTGCCCTATGGCTGATGAGTCCAATATTATTTTGTTCCAACCGCTGTGTCTTTGTGAGACGCAGTATAGGTGAACGGATGATCTCCGCATGTGTAGTTCCCACCATGAAGCATGGAGAAGGTGTGATGTTTGGTGGTGGTTTGCTGGTGACACTCTCAGTGATTTATTTAGAATTCAAGGCACTCTTTAACCAGCATTGCTACCATAGCATTCTGCAGCAATACGCCATCCCATCTGGTTTGCGCTTAGTGGGACTATCATTTGTTTTTCAACAGGAAAATGACCCAAAACACATCTCCAGGCTGTGTAATGGGCTATTTGACAAAGAAGGAGCGTGATGGAGTGCTGCATCAGATGACCTGGCCTCCACAATCACCCGACATCAACCCAATTGAGATGGTTTGGTATGAGTTGGACTGCAGAGTGAAGGAAAAGCAGCCAACAACTGCTCAGCATATGTGTGAACTCCTTCAAGACTGTTGGAAAAGCATTCCTCATGAAGGTGGTTGAGAGAATGCCAAGGCAAAGGGTGGCTACTTTGAAGAATCTCATATCTAATATATTTGTATTTGTTTAACACTTTTTGGGTAACTACATGATTCCATATGTGTTATTTCATAGTTTATGTCTTCACTATTATTCTACAATGTAGAAAATGGTCAAAATAAAGAAAAACCCTTGAATAAGTACCAAGCTTTTGACTGGTACTGTATATAAAGTATAATATTGGGATGCAAACTCGAAAACGTAATACATTTCAAGCCCATAACCATGTGTGTGTGAGGTGTATACTTTTGTTTCAAAGTAGATTGGTTTAAGACCAAGAAACACTGTGTGACCCTGATTTAGCCCACTGCAGTAAAAGGTTAACCCCAACATTTCACCATCATTGTAAAGCCCTAGTTATTTGGTTGCTTAGACAAAGACAAGATTATTATTTATTTCATGTGATTAGTTTTAAGGTGAACATTTATTTATGTTTGTCCTTCATTTTAAATCAACCCTGTTATGTGAACTGAACTCTATTACAAGTGAAACTATTTATTTATAAATATTTTTTTCAAAATAAATATTTAACATCTAAAACGTAAACTCAAAGTGTGAAAGCAGGTGAACTGGTTCTACTCCTTTTGGCAATTTTCTGGTGTTCTGTGGTAGACAACTGAGCGGATTGAGCATAACACTTCAACCCTGTTACCCAAAGTCAGGCTATTCATGTTGACAATGTGAGGACGTTGGTAAAATGAAAAAATGCAGAGTCAGGCGCAGGACACAGTTCTGAGTAATCATCCAAAATAAGTACGATTCCAACAAGGAACAAATACAAATAATCCCAAGCACGAACAACGAGAACGCACATGACAAACAATAATGCACAAAACAGAGAGGGAAATCAGAGGGTTAAATAAGGAACATAATTAATGGAATAGAAACCAGGTGTGTATGATCAAGACAACTAAAACATAGATCGGTGGTGTCTAGAAAGCCGGTGCCGTCGACCGCCGAACACCGCCCGAAGAAGGAGAGGGACCAACTTCGGCCGAAGTCGTGACAGTAGCCACCCCCCCCCCCCCCCCCCCCCCCTTGACGCGCGGCTCCAGCAGCGCGCCGACCTTGATCAATCTCCTCAGGACTTTAAATGGCCCCACAAACCGCGGACCCAGCTTCCGGCAGGGCAGGCGAAGGGGCAGGTTTCGGGTCGAGAGACAGACCCGATCCCCCGGTGCATACGCCGGGGGGAAACTGTGGTGGCGGTTGGCACTCGCCTTCTGCCGCCTGATGGCCCATTGTAAACACACATGAGCAGCGTCCCATGTCGCCTCTGAGTGCCAAAACCATTCATCCACTGCAGGAGCCTCGATCTGGCTCTGATGCCAAGGTGCCAGAACCGGCTGATAACCTAGCACACACTGGAAAGGGGATAGGTTAGTGGAAGAGTGGCGAAGGGAGTTTTGGGCCAGGGGATGAAAACCGACCACTCCCCAGGCCAATCCTGGCAATAGGACCGCAGAAACCTACCCACATCCTGGTTTACTCTCTCCACCTGCCCGGTACTCTCGGGGTGAAAACCTGAGGTGAGGCTAACCCGAGACCCCCAGGCGTTCCATAAACGCCCTTCAGACTTTAGACGTGAATTGGGGACCCCGATCAGAAACTATATCCTCAGGCACCCTGTAGTGCCAGTCCATAGGGAGACCGGGCAAAGGAAGGAGAAGGCAGGACTTAGAAAACCGATCCACAACGACTAGGATCGTGGTATTACCCCGTGACAGGGGAAGATCCGTCACGAAATCCTGTGGAACGGGAAGAGGCTGTAATTTCCCTCTGGGCAGGTGTCTAGGTGCCTTGCACTGTGCGCACACCGAACAGGAGGAAACATAAGCCCTCACGTCCTTGGCTAAAGTGGGCCACCAGTACTTCCCAACAAGACAGCGCACTGTCCGACCGATGCCAGGATGGCCCGAAGAGGGTGACATGTGGGCCCAACAGATAAAACGATCGGGGACATCAAACGGAACGTACAGATGCCCAACTGGACACTGTGGGGGAGTGACACCCGCTCGATGTCCGCATCCACCTCCCATACCACCGGTGCCACCACATTCTGGGAACCTGGTCTGTAGGATAGAGTGAAAACAAAGCGGGTGAAAAACATGGCCCACCTCGCCTGGCGAGGGTTCAGTCTCCTAGCTGCCCGAATGTACTCCAGATTGCGGTGGTCAGTCCAAATAAGGAAAGGGTGTTTAGCCCCCTCAATCCAATGTCTCCACGCTTTCAGTGCCCTGACAACAGCCAACAGCTCCTGGTCCCCCACATCATAGTTCGCTCTGCCGGGCTGAGCCTCTTCGAAAACAAAGCGCAGGGGCGGAGCTTTTGTGGCGTACCCGAGCGTTGAGACAGCACAGCTCCTATCCCAGCCTCGGACGCGTCCACCTCAACTATGAACGATAAGGAGGGATCAGGATGAGCCAGCACAGGAGCCGAGGTAAACAGAGCCTTTAGTTGACAAAAAGCCCTGTCCGCCTCCGCTGACCACTGCAGTCGCACTGTTCCCCCCTTCAGCAAGGAGGTAATGGGAGCCGCTACCTGACCGAAACCCCGGATAAATCTCCAGTAGTAGTTGGCAAACCCTAAGAACCACTGCATCTCCTTTACCGTGGTTGGAATCGGCCAATTACGCACGGCTGAAATGCGGTCATTCTCCATCTCCACCCCTGACGCTGAAAAGCGGTACCCTAGGAAGGAGATGGACTGTTGGAAGAACAGACAATTCTCAGCCTTGATGTACAGGTCATGCTCCAACAGTCAACCAAGCACCCTGCGGACCAGAGACACAAGCTCGGCGCGTGTAGCGGAGTATATTAGAATGTCATCTATATACACCACCACACCCTGCCCGTGCAGGTCCCTGAAAAACTTGTCTACAAAAGATTGGAAAACTGATGGAGCATTCATTAACCTGTACGGCATGACTAGATATTCATAGTGCCCAGATGTAGTGCTAAAAGCCGTCTTCCACTCATCCCCTCCCTTGATACGCACCAGGTTGTAAGCGCTCCTGAGGTCCAATTTTGTGAAGAAGCGCAATGACTCTGTCATACTGGCTATGAGAGGTAGTGGGTAACTGTATTTATCGTGATCTGATTCAAACCTCGATAGTCAATACACGGGCGCAAACCTCCACCCATCTTCACAAAAAATAAACTTGAGGAGACAGGTGAAGTGGAAGGCCGAATGCATCCCTGTCCCAGAGATTCGGTGACATGTGTTTCCATAGCCACCGTCTCCTCCTGTGACAGAGGATACATGTGACTCCTGGGAAGTGCAGCGTCTACCAGAAGATTTATCGCACAATCCCTACGTCGATGGGGTGGTAATAAAGGCGCCTTCTTTTTACAGAAGGCGAGAGCCAAATCGGCATATTCGGGGGGGAATGTGCATGGTGGATACCTGGTTTGGACTCTCCACCGTAGTGGCATCTAAGGAAACACCTACACACCTCCCTGAGCACTGACGAGACCATCCCTTGAGAGCCCTCTGTTGCCACGAAATAATACGATCATGAGAGGCCAACCAGGGAAGGTCCAACACAACAAGAAACGCAGGAGTCGATCAGAAAGAGACTAATTCTCTCCTCATGATTCTCCTGCGTTATCATACGGAGTGGAGCGGTGACCTCCCTGATTAGCCCTGACCCCAACGGACGACTATCTAAGGCATGTACAGGGAAGGGGACATCAACAGGAACAATAGGAATCCCTAAACTAAGTGCAAAGGTACGATCAATAAAGTTCCCAGCTGTGCCTGAATCTACTAGCGCCTTATGCTGGGAAAACTCAGGAAAGGCTACATACAACCACATGTCTGCAACAGGGAGCTCTGGGTGAGGCGTGTGCCTACTCACCTGAGATGATCCACCAGTGCTCCGCCTGCCACCTCGATTACCTGGGAAACCTCCCCAGCACTGACCAGCAGTGTGTCCTCTGCGGCCACAGTTGGTGCAGGGAACGGTCCCCCGTCCAGTCCCCCTCATAGCAGCCCCTCCACAACTCCATAGGGGTAGGATCAGAGGTGCTGGGGGATGGAACTGACGGACCCCGATTTGGACGTCCGTGGGATGCCAACAGGTTGTCCAGCCGGATGGATAGGTCCACCAGCTGGTCCAGATTAAGGGTGGTGTCCCTGCAGGCTAACTCCCTACGAACGTCCTCACGTAAACTACACCTGTAGCGGTCGATCAGGGCCCGCTCGTTCAATCCTGCGCCAGCGGCCACAGTTCTAAAATCCAGAGCAAAGTCATGAGCACTCCTCATCCCTTGTCTAAAATGGAACAAACGTTCCCCCGCCGCTCTCCCCTCAGGTGGATGATTGAAACGTAGTTGTCCAACGTCGGGCCTCCTTCTCCCCAGATGGCGTTGTCCCAGACCAGTGCTTTTCCAGTCAGACAAGAGATGAGGGCGCTCACTCTCTCGCGTCCTGAGGGAGCTGGCTGAACAGTTGCCAGGTAGAGCTCCAGCTGGAGTAGGAACCCCTGGCACCCGGCAGCCGTTCCATCATATGCTCCCGGGAGCGAGAGTCGAATCCCACTGGATTCTGATGAAAGAAGTATGGATCTCTGGATTGGTTGATGTGAGAGCTGGGAAGGTGCTGATGGGTGAACCGGAAAACCCCCTCTCTCCCATCGGTACATGGTTTGCAGCAAGCGATCCATGGCTGTACCGAGACTCTGTAACATGGTCGCGTGCTGCTGAACACACTCCTCCATTGGGAGAGGAGGGCTGGCTGTACCTGCTGACTCCATTTGTTGGTGCATTATTCTGTGAGGACGTTGGTAAAATGAAAAAATGCAGAGTCAGGCACAGGACACAGTTCTGAGTAACCATCCAAAATGTACTCCAAAATAAGTAAGATTCCAACAAGGAACAAATACAAATAATCCCAAGCACGAACAACGAGAACCCACATGACAAACAATAACACACAAAACAGAGAGGGAAATCAGAGGGTTAAAATAAGGAACATAATTAATGGAATAGAAACCAGGTGTGTATGATCAAGACAAAACAAAACAAAAATTAAACATAGATCGGTAGTGTCTAGAAAGCCGGTGACGTCAACCTTGTCAGCTTAGGGGTTTGAACTTGCAACCTTACTAGTCTAACACTCTAACCACTAGGCTACCCTGCCGCTCCTGCAATATGAAATACAGTACCTTACCACTAGTTGCTTATAAGTTACTGTCAAATGCAACCCGTTTACATTGTAGTACAATTCAGGTTGGCCCTATAGTGTAAATCTGGTATGAGTATAGTGGCACTGGTAATGGAAGAAAATAGCCACATTTCTCTCAAAGGACTCTGGGAAGACTAGTGTTTCCCTCTATTCCTCCAGAAGGACGGTGGTTTAGCACATCAGCACCTGGCCTAAAAATGAGCTCCCAGACTAAAATTTGATGGATGCATGGCTGCTTTCCCTTTCTTGTCATGTGAGACTGTAGAAACTTCCGGGAGCTAGTCTCAGAAATCCCAGACCTTGGCACTACGTAAGCCTAGATTTCCACAGAGTCGACTCTCTCTCTCATAGAGCAAAAACATGTATTTGCATAAAAAGCATAAACTGCACACCCTTAGGGGAATGTTATATGATTTGACACACTCCCTCAGGTAACAACACAGTAAATCGGGGGAAGTTGCTTTTTAAACATTCTGGAAATTCTTAACTAGATAACACACCCTCATACATATCCTAGGGGCAAGATGAGATCGAGAGTGATGTTGAACCACGTGGAAATGTTCAACAAATGAGCCACATACATACATCAATGAGGTATTTGATCTCTTGCATCGATACGGTGTCTCTCAGGGGATGCACCCAGGGGATACAACCAGCTGTGAAACTTCTCAAATACCACATTCAACGAAGTATGAAATGTATGAGTAATCGCAGTAGGTTCTGTGAAATAACTAACCTGAACCAAGCTTCTACTTCCTCTTCTGTGCTGTGCTCACCAACGGTATTCTCCGTCTCTCTCTCTCTCTCTCTCTCACACACACACACACACACACACACACACACACACACACACACACACACACACACACACACACACACACACACACACACACACACACACACACACCCCCTGCAGGTGGCTGGTTGGCAGGTGGGCTTTGGCGTCATTGGGCGAGACACTGTAATCTGTCTGATCTAACTGGGAAAGACATTTATTTCACCGACTCATTTCTTTATTGAGAAATTGCATATATTCCTTCTTCAGAAACCCGCGAGAGGAATCCCCTCTTTAAATCAGCCTGGCAGTCTCAATCATACAAGTAAGAAAGTGTTTGCTTTCGTATGAATTATTATGGATATTACTTGACACGGGGAATTTCCTCAATAGAATACACTGGAAATGGGAGTACACAGCTGGGTTTATGAGAAACAGGTGGGTTTCTGAGAACATGAATAGGTGAAAAACTATCCACCCTTCCTCCCCTTTTCAAAAAGGCACCACGTATCAATATATCTCATATTTTGTTTTATAGGTATAGTCCTTCACTGTAATCATATCCAAGTTCTCTATTGAATTCATATGTAAACTGAGTATAACACTGGACTTAAGAATAGTTTAAAAGCCTAATTTGTGTTTTAGTTCTACAACAAGGAATATCAAAGGGGAACAGGCATGGTGTGTGAAGGGGAATAAAGGAACATAATTATACAAGTGAGAATGAGAGAAGGGAAAATAGACGTTTTCCTTAACTTGTCCAGTGATTATTTTTGTATTTTTTAGGGTCACCATTTAGAAAGTTCGCATAGAAAATAGGTGCAACAAATGCCTGCTATTGTGCGTTTCGACTGAACGGTCGTGTCGATAAAAACAGTGGCCAACGTGATTTGCACTCCCGTAGATCTGAAAAAAATGAATGGTGAAACTTGCATCAAGTCAACTAGAAAAGCAAGACAAAGCAATTCAGGCAACTTTGAAACTCAAGATGTCCTGCAAGAAAAACCATTGTTATAGTTGAAAAATAGATTTAGCAAGCAGTATGCATTTAGAATTAACTGTTTATAGTTACGTGATGAAATCACGTGCTCCAGGTACTTTCAAAAGGATTCGGCAATCATAAATCATTCGAAAAACACCGCTTCTATCTTTTGTCGCAATACAGTTTGACAAAAGAAAAATCCACCAGGTAGAATGAAAAACATTATAACCCAGATTTTTGGGAGAAGGCCAAGAACTACAGAAAGTAAAACGTGAGTAAGACTAAGACCAGGCAGAAGTAAAGATATCAAATCCGACATGAATGAATGAGTAATCAAATGAATTGGTGACATCATTAAACGTGCAGAGCCATGCCTGATCATTTAAAAAACTATAGGCTACCTAATATACACTCTTAAAAGTGCTTGATTATATACATTGACAGAAACAAAGACATGGCATTTCCCCCAAGCTTGTATTTCTCCAAAAACATATCACATATTCTGATCAACACCCTATTGGTTATTATGTAACCATCAAGCAATGCAGGCAGTGTTAGGTTGTTTTCTGCTTCTAGCTCTTATTTCACAAAAACACTTTCAAAACATTTCATGAATGTAGAATGCCCACAAATGGCAGGTCATTGCTGCGGCTCAAATGACAGTAGAACATATTTGGGTGTACATTTGATGCGACTAGTTGGATAATTAAGGTACAGAAGTAGGATGGCGTGACAACTAGTATGCACATGCCCCTCTCTCTCATTATGCTGTCAGTGGAATAGCTACCGAAACCTGTTATTAGAGCCAATTCAATAGTATCTTCTATGTCAGCGTAATAATCTTGCTGTGTAATTGTCTGAGGATATTGTTCAGAACTTCTAGCATTCATTCATCATTATGTGAATACCTACAGCAGACCAATATGACATCTGAATACTTCATAAAATAGACTAAATGAACTGAAGCAAATATCTGATACAAATGATTAAAGATTGCAACAACAAAAAAATAGTTACATGTATGCCTCACGTCACTTGTAGTGACAGCCAATGGAATTAAAGTAATTGGGTTACAATTCAAAACACACCCGCGAAGACTTACTCACGCACATAAAATCTCTACTGCGAAAAACAACTGTGCACATTTCAAAATACAAAATATTGAAATCGTTTAATGGTATGTGAGAATCTGGACGTTTCCTTCAGATTCTGTATGTTCTATTTTGAACTCATTGTACGTCGCAAATTGCACTCTATTCACGCTTCACCCATGTAGACATTTTCAGTTGAGTTCCCCTTTCTGATGACCAACTTAAGCTGGAAGAGACGTAGAGATATTTTCAAATAGGGTAGAACACAGCAATGTGCCAATTTCCTCGAACTTATGAACATGGACAGATTCTGTATATTGTGCTAGTCAGGGTTACTAGTCACATGTCCAAAATTGTAATTGGTAATCACTTTTGGATTACCCAAACTCAGTAACATAATCTGATTACTTTCCCTCTAAGAGGCATTAGAAGAGGACAAATTAATATTACCAATTGAATGAGATTCACTACCGTTCAAAAGTTTGGGGTCACTTAGAAAGGTCCTTGTTTTTGAAAGAAAAGCACTTTTTTTTGTCCATTAAAATAACATCAAATTGATCAGAAATAGAGTGTAGACATTGTTAATGTTGTAAATGTCTATTGTAGCTGGAAACATCTACAAACTGTAGGACTACAGAGGCCCATTTTTAGCATCCATCACTCCTGTGTTCCAATGGCACGTTGTGTTAGCTAATCCAAGTTTATCATTTTAAAAGGCTTATTGATCTTCTTCAGACTAATTGAGTATCTGGAGCATCAGCATTTGGGTTCGATTACAGGCTCAAAATGGCCTGTAAGGGTATTTCTTCAAGTTGGAAAATCTTTGGATGATGTCGACAGCAGTCACACCATTGGAAGACATAGCTTGGACTGTAGCCTATTAAAATCCTCTTCCTGCTCTTTTCCCGCAATCCATCAAACGCATTGGTGTGTCATAGTGGTCTCTGACTTGTGGTCAGACTCGCTCAGATGGAAAAACGTAAACCTGCGCCTTTTTTCAATGCGGATTTAAATGTCATTGAGAAAACAGAAAGGCGTCCGATTTTTGTTGTTGTTGTTGTTGTTGCTACAATCCTTTCTGAATTTAAAAGTAATTATCTAATTTGATTACAATATTTTTGCAATCTGTTACTCCCCAGCACTGGTGCTAGTAATATGGTCACGCTATGCTCATTCAAATTTAAAAAAAAGTTTTTCAGATGCGTCAAATAAAACAAGTGTACACTTTACCGTGAAGTGCTTACTTACGAGCCCTTTCCCAACTATGCAGTTAAAAAGTACAAATAGATACAAATAAAATAGTACGAGGCTATAAACAGGCTGTAGCCTGCACATTTTTTAGGGCCTTCCTCATTCAGAGTGTTACTTACACTATGTGTGGACATATTTATGTCAACAAATCAAAGTGGCTGAAGCCATGAGAGAAAGACAGTACTTGGCAGGCCGCAGGAATTCTGACACATGTAGGAAAACAAACCATGAAAACTAGAGGCTAAAAGGCTAGGTGAACTAAGCTTGAATTAAAAAAAAAAAACAGCAATAGTACCGTTTGTCCATCTTGAGACGCTGTAGCCAGTGAGACTGCTTCAAAATAGTCTGAATTAATCTAAGATAACTCAAGAAATACAGTACCAGTCAAAAGTTTGGACAAGGGTTTTTCTTTATTTTTTAAAACTATTTTCTACATTCTAGAATAATAGTGAAGACATCAAAACTATGAAATAACACATATGGAATCATGTTGTAAGCAAAAAAACTGTTAAACAAATCAAAATCTATTTTATATGAAATTCTTCAAAGTAGCCTTGATGACAGCTTTGCGTTTTTGCTGAGGAAATCTTAATCACGCAATTTTAAATCTAACTCAGATGTTTGGTGCAGTACTTCTCAAGTGAAAAAATGTGCATGAATATGTTTTGTCTCTCATTGAAAGACATACTTCATTTATGAATCCCTACTGTTGACCAATCACCGATGAAGGGACTTCGGTTTGCAGTGGGCAGCTGGGAGGAGGTGTTCTTATTCTCCATGGACTTTACAGTGTCCCAGAACTTTTTTGAGTTAGTGTTGCAGGAAGCACTGTCACCACTGATAAATCCACTATAATTGAGAATTTCAATAAGCATTTTTCTACGGCTGGCCATGCTTTCCACCTGGCTACTCCTACCCCGGTCAACAGCACTGCACCCCCCACAGCAACTCGCCCAAGCCTTCCCCATTTTTCCTTCTCCCAAATCCAGTCAGCTGATGTTCTGAAAGAGCTGCAAAATCTGGACCCTAGAAATCAGCTAGACAATCTGGACCCTTTCTTTCTAAAATTATCTGCCGAAATTGTTGCCACCCCTATTACTAGCCTGTTCAACCTCTCTTTCAACCTCTCTTTCGTGTCGTCTGAGATTCCCAAAGATTGGAAAGCAGCTGCGGCCCTCTTCAAAGGGGGGGACACTCTTGACCCAAACTGCTACAGACCTATATCTATCCTACCCTGCCTTTCTACGGTCTTCGAAAGCCGACCATTTCGAATCTCACCATACCTTCTCTGCCATGCAATCTGGTTTCAGAGCTGGTCATGGGTGCACCTCAGCCACGCTCAAGGTCCTAAACGATTCATTGATCTGGCCAAGGCTTTCGACTCTGTCAATCACCACATCCTCATCGGCAGACTCGACAGCCTTGGTTTCTCAAATGATTGCCTCGCCTGGTTCACCAACTACTTCTCTGATAGAGTTCAGTGTGTCAAATCGGAGGGTCTGCTGTCCGAACCTCTGGCTGGGGGTGCCACAGGGTTCAATTCTTGAACCGTCTCTCTTCTCTGTATACATCAATGATGTCGCTCTTGCTGCTGGTGAGTCTCTGATCCACCTCTACGCAGATGACACCATTCTGTATACTTCTGGCCCTTCTTTGGACACTGTGTTAACAACCCTCCAGGCAAGCTTCAATGCCATACAACTCTCCTTCCGTGGCCTCCAATTGCTCTTAAATACAAGTAAAACTAAATGCATGCTCTTCAACCGATCGCTGCCTGCACCTGCCCGCCTGTCCAACATCACTACTCTGGACGGCTCTGACTTAGAATACGTGGACAACTACAAATACCTAGGTGTCTGGTTAGACTGTAAACTCTCCTTCCAGACCCACATCAAACATCTCCAATCCAAACTTAAATCTAGAATTGTCTTCCTATTTCGCAACAAAGCATCCTTCACTCATGCTGCCAAACATACCCTTGTAAAACTGACCATCCTACCAATCCTCGACTTTGGCGATGTCATTTACAAAATAGCCTCCAATACCCTACTTAACAAATTGGATGCAGTCTATCACAGTGCAATCCGTTTTGTCACCAAAGCCCCATATACTACCCACCATTGCGACCTGTATTGTTGACTGTATGTTTGATTTACTCCATGTGTAACTCTGTGTCATTGTATGTGTCGAACTGCTTTGCTTTATCTTGGCCAGGTCGCAATTGTAAATGAGAACTTGTTCTCAACTTGCCTACCTGGTTAAATAAAGGTGAAATAAATAAACCATCATGTTTGGAGGAAAAAGAGGGAAGCTTGCTAGCTGAAGAACACAGTTTCAACCGTGAAGCACGGGGGTGGCAGCATCATGTTGTGGGGGTGCTTTGCTGCATGAGGGACTGGTGCACTTCACAAAATAGATTGGATCATGAGGACAGAAAATCATGTGGATATATTGAAGCAACATCTCAAGACATCAGTCAGGAAGTTAAAACTTTGGTCTTCCAAATGGACAATGACCGCAAGCATACTTCCAAAGTTGTGGCAAAAGGCCTAAGGACAACAAAGTCAAGGTATTGGAGTGGCCATCACAAAGCCCTGACCTCAATCCTATAGAAAATGTGTGGGTAAAACTGAAAAAGCGTGTGCGCACAAGGAGGCCTACAAACCTGACTCAGTTACACCAGCTCTGTCAGGAGGAATGGGCCAAAATTCACCCAACTTTTTGTGGAAGCTTGTGGAAGGCTACCCAAAACGTTTGACCCAAGTTAAACAATTTAAAGGCAATGCTACCTAATACTAATTGAGTGTATGTAATTGTCTGATGCACTGGGAATGTGATGAAAGAAATAAAAGCTCAAATAAATCATTCTCTCTACTATTATTCTGACATTTCACATTCTTAAAATAAAGTGGTGATCCTAACTGACCTAAAACATGGAATTTTTACTTGTCAGGAATTGTGAAAAACTCAGATTTAAACTATTTGGCTAAGGTGTATCTAAATGTCCAACTTCAACTGTAAATACATTAATTATTTCTTACCCAAATGGGCGGCGGTTCGGGGTAAAGTATTAGGATCACTGTGAGCATAGTTACAAGAGAGAGTGTCTCACTTTCTTTTTCCCCTCCCTCTTTTGATAAACGGTCATATCATCGTTAGTCCACTAGGGACCTATTTTCATCGTATTAAGTTTCTAATCAATAACCTATACCGTGTGTGTGTGTATCCTGTTTTATCATTTAGTTAGTTAGTAAATAAACAATTAAATCAATTTGTGTGGTACGGAATGATCAGTAAAGCTTAGGTTTGTGCAGATACAAGGAGTATGCAACGTTCAGAATTATGAGACCGATATGAGGTAATGATTAATAAATGACTTATCGATATATAATCTAGAGTTTAATTAGGGAGAACTCGTTAAACAACTTCTTCTGCGGTGCCCCAAATCCTAATGAGTTAATTGTTACATGACTCCTTTAAATCACGTAACAATTAAACATAGTTGATTCGATACATAAGTCATCAGATTAATGAGTCACGTCACGACAGTAGTCATGGAGAGGCTGGGAATTGGGTAATTTATCTATTATACACCGAACAAAAATATAAACGCAACATGTAAAGTGTTGGTTCCATGTTTCATGAGCTGAAATAAAAGATCCCAGAAATGTTTCAGACGCACAAAAAGATTATTTCTCTCAACGGACAAGGTCACAATCAACAGCCTGATCAACTCTATACGAAAGAGGTGTCGCACTGCATGAGGCAAATGGTGGTCACACCAGATACTGACTGGTTTCCTGATTTACATTTTTTTTAAGGTGTCTGTGACCAACCGGTGCATATCTGTATTGTGAAATCCATAGTTTAGTGCCAAATGAATTTATTTCAATTGACTGATTTCCTTATATGAACAGTAACTAAAAATCTTTTAAATTGTTGCATATTGAATTCATATTTTTGTTCAGTATAAATGAGTGAAACACACATCTATATTATGCGATAAGGTGGGGAGGATCACAAAAGAGTGGACCATTCGCAAGGGAACTTCTATCCTAAGGTTATTTGTCTTACCACCAAACTTCCACTCCATGTCAACCAGCTGGTTGACCATAAGAGTCTGCCCTACAGCCAGCCTGGACAACACAGGGTAGTGGCTGCTCCACTGAAAATAATTATTCAATCAATTACATTTTTTCTCAATTCAATATCCAACATGGAGGATAGGATATTAAATGTTGTAACATACCTGTTGTGAAAAATGGGCTGCCTTGGCATCATTGAATCCTATCAATTAAAAGTTATGGTTAAAAGTTGTTTAATGATACTGTAAAGCTCAGTATCAATATGGACTGTGGAGACTGGAGTATTTGCAGCTTTGATAGTGTACATGGGGTTTATTACATATATATTACAACATACCTAAAGCCAGAAGGTCCTCTTAGACTTGGTCTGCCGTCAGATTTTTCTTTAGGGCACCTAGAATTTTTTTCTTCCAATCTTGGTTTTGAGTTAAAATAAACTACAACATGTACTTTGTCCATTTTAGGTTGCTGTAACCACATAATTAAATTGAACACATTTTACAGTGCATTCGGGAAGTCTTCATTTCCTTTGACTTTTTCTTATGTTACAGCCTATTTCGAAAATGTATTGAATGGCATTTTCCCTCAATCTTCACACAATACCCCATAATGACAAAGTAAAAACAAGTTTTCAGAAATGTTTAGAAATTTATAAAAAATGTTTTGTTGAAATATCACATTTAGTATTCAGACCCTCTACTCAATACTTTGTTGAAGCACCTTTGGCCACGATTACAGCCTCGATGCTACAAGCTTGGCACGCCTGTATTTGGGGAGTTTCTTCCATTCTTCTCTGCAGATCCCCTCAAGCTCTCTCGGGTTGGTTGGGAGCGTCGCTGCACAGCTATTTTTAGGTCTCTCCAAAGATGTTCGATCAGGTTCATGTCCAGGCTCTGGCTGGGCCACTCTAGGACATTCAGAGAATTGTCGCGATGCCATTCCTGCGTTGTCTTGGCTGTGTGCTTAGGGTCGTTGTCCTGTTGGAAGGTGAACCTTAGCCCCATTCTGAGGTCCTGAGCTCTCTGGAGCAGGTTTTCATCAAGGATCTCTCTGTACTTTTCTCTGTTGATCTTTCCCCTCAATCCTGACTAGCCTCCCAGTCCCTGCTGCTAAAAAACATCCCCACAGTATGATGTTGCCCCCACCATGCTTCACCGTAGGGATGGTGCCAGGTTTCCTCCAGACGTGACGCTTGGCATTCAGGCCAAAGAGTTCAATCTTGGTTTCATCAGACCAGAGAATTTTGTTTCTCATGGTCTGAGAGTGCTTTAGGTGCCTTTTGGCAAAATCCAAGCTGGCTATCATGTGCATTTTACTGAGGAGTGGCTTCTGTCTAGCCACTCCACCATAAAAGCCTGATTGGTAGAGTGCAGCAGAGATGGTTGCCTTTCTGGAAGGTTCTCCGATCTCCACAGAGGAGCTCTGTCAGATGACCATCGGGTTCTTGGTCACCTCCCTGACCAAGGCCCTTCTCCCCCCATTGCTAAGTTTGGCCGGGCGGCAGCTCTAGGAAGAGTCTTGGTGGTTCCAAACTTCTTCCATTTAAGAATGATGGAGGCCACTGTGTTCTTGGGGACCTTCAAGGCTGCAGAAATGTGTTGGTACCCTTCCCTAGATCTGTGCCTCGACACAATCCTGATTCTGAGCTTTACGGACAATTCCTTCGACCTCATGGCTTGGTTTTTGCTCCGACATGCACTGTTAACCATGGGACCTTATATAGACAAGTGCTTGCCTTTCCAAATCATGTCCAATCAATTGAATTTACCACAGGTGGACTCCAATTAAGTTGTAGAAACATCTCAAGGCTGATCAATGGAAACAGGATGAACTTGAGCTCAATTTAGAGTCTCATAGCAAAGGGACTTAATACTTATGTAAATAAGTTATTTCAGTTTTTTTATTTCATTAAAATTTGCAAAACTTTCTAAAAGTGATATACTAATTGATATACTAATATACTAAGATATGTGCTGGACTCTTTACCATATTTTGGTTTAGGTGTATTTCACGTTGTATACACAAGTTATTCCTAAATCTCTTTATTTGTGAGTGCTGTCTGTCAGTCTCACCATAGGGAAGCAGCATGAAACTCTTCATACGGTTTCTCAGAGGGCCTGCACTCATCCCATTCTCCTCTGCAAACTCACTCAGCTGCTGCAAGAGCCTGGCCGTCTGCAAATACACACCACAATGAATGAAGGAAACACAGTCAAGTGGCAGTCTGTTCACACATCCAGCACACAATTAAGGATAAGATAATATATGTCTGTCCTCATGAGTGTGTTTACCTCTTTTGGCTCCAATAGGAAATTGAAAACAATCTCAGTCAGACTTGTAAATTGCTGCAGAGAAACAGTTTAAGAATACACAGTTTATTGGTCTATTCAGTACATTGATTCATAGTTGCCATAGATCTACTTTGTTGTTAGGTAAGATGGGCCAGACCTCATATGAATCATGTGACCGTACCTAGTCATGTGACCTGGGACGTGTATAGCCTAACTACACACATTTCGAAACATTGCATCATACTAAAAGCAGCATGTTTCGAAATCAGTTAGGCTTTATGTCAATTCGTAAGTACAAGCAAGCATGCAGCTAATATTTGCAGGGGTGTATTCATTTCGTTCACCCTTTAAGAACCACACGGAAGCAAAGAGAAAACGAGAGCTTCTATTGGACAAATTCAGGTAGGTCCCGCCCCGTTTCGTTCCGTTTAAGAAACGTTTTGCATCAGAATCGGACAAATGAATATACCCCTGCAGTGTTTACAGTTAACTTTTGCTCACTGTACTGAGTTCATGCTCAAAACGACCATTTCACGTTATCGAATGCTCACCTGCTCGTTGAATTTGTTAATGTTCAGAAAGTCATTGCTCACAGAATCTGGTAAAGTATCTTTAGTAAATTGAAGTTGCACAATTGTTGCTGTCAGCTAGTGCACTGATCAGCAAATTCAAAGTTAGTTTTCTTGCTATTCAACTCAGCACGTTCCATACTTGTTTCTTCTATTGTATTATGGAGGTCCGCAAACAAACGTTAGAAGTGCATGCCGCCACCTACTAGATGGGGTGAAAACTGATCTTAATAGCGGAAGGGGGAAAAACATACTCATAATATTCCAAAAGTAAACAAAATACAGTATATATAAAAAATATATATATATATTTAGCTCCTTAAGTCGGATTCAGATGTCCCATCAGATCCCCCAGGCTCAGGAGCCTGAGAGGGGGTACATCTTCATTCAGTATTCTCTACAAAGTTTTAGCCATGAAGTCTGGTTTGCCCAATGTGAATATAAATCCTGGTTTACTAATGCTATGTATTGGCCATTGAGAGGCATTGGCTCGATGACAGCTTTGCACACTTTTGGCATTCTCTCAATCAGCTTCATGAGGAATGCTTTTCCAACATATGCTGATTACTTGTTGGCTGCTTTTCCTTCACTCTGCGGTCCAACTCATCCCAAACCATCTCTATTGGGTTGAGGTCGGGTGATTGTGGATGCCAGGTCATCTGATGCAGCACTCCATCACTATCCTTGGTCAAATAGCACATACACAGCCTGGAGGTGTGTTTTGGGTCATTGTTCTGTTGAAAAACAAATTATAGTCCCACTAAGCACAAAGCAGATGGGATGGTGTATTGCTGCAGAATGGTGTGGTAGCAATGCTGGTTAAGTGTGCCTTGAATTCTAAATAAATCACAGACAGTGTCAAGAGCAAAGCACCTTCTGCTCCATGCTTCACGGGGGGAAATACACATGCAGAGGTCATCCGTTCACCTACTCTGCGTCTCACAAAGACACGGCGGTTGGAACCAAAATCCATCGCTCATGTTTCTTGGCCCAGGCAAGTCACTTCTTCTTGTTGGTGTCCCTTAGTAGTGCTTTCTTTGCAGCAATTCAACCATGAAGGCCCAATTCACGCAGTCTCCTCTGAACAGTTGATGTTGAGATATGTCTGTTCCTTGAACTCTGAAGCATTTCTTTGGGTGCAGTTAACTCTAATGAACTTATCCTCTGCAGCAGAGGTAACTCTGGGTCTTCCTTTCCTGCGGCTGCCCTCATGAGAGCCAATTCACAGCGCTTGATGGTTTTTGTGACTGCACTTCAAGAAACTTTGCACTTGACTGACCATGTCTTAAAGTAATGATGGACTGTCGTTTCTCTTTGCTTATTTGAGCTGTTCTTGCCATAATATGGACTTGGTCTTTTACTAAATAGGGCTATCTTCTGTATACCAACCCTACGTTGTCACAACACAACAGATTTGCTCATACTCATGAAGAAGGAAAGAAATTCCACAAATAATAATTTTGTACTCATTCATTATTATCCTGGACAAACGTATTAATTTGTATTTTCACAAAACTATATTTTCTCATATCCTTTGTTTGAGCATAAGAGCAGGGAATACACGATAAGTGGAGGGACTCCCTTCCACTGGATTTGGAAACTCAAGAAGAAGGGATCTAATTCTGCACTAAACAGGACTCGAAACACCATACTAGTGTTTTCAATATTTTCCGTGTTAGTGCTCCCAGCCTCTTGCAAGGTGTTCCACAACTATTAATTAAGTGGTGTTTCAGAACACTTTAGGATGAATGTTTCAGTACACCTTAAATCGGTCTCATAACCCCTTACAACCCACGTGTTTCAAAACTCCAGCAAAGTTTGTTTTGTCTCCTTAACATTGGTGGCAGTTCAGTTGCCACTAGTTTTAGTGTTACAAAACACTTCATTATGACAGTGCAGAAGCAAGTAAAATAAAGAAAGGTGTGTCAAAATATAAAGGATTGTTTATGCTGAAACCCTCATATTAAACACCAATGGTATTCACAAGGTTGATAGGTTATATTTAGGATAATGTTTCACAGCTTTGTCATTCTATTTTTTTTATCTTCTTATTTTACATGTGATAAGGCCACACAGGGGGCCAGCGATAACTACAGACACCTGTGACAGTCTGAAGTATCCAAAAATGCCACTAGATGTCTTGTGATAAATTACATAAAATCCTTGAAAGCTACCAAAACGCTGGTAGTTTATTTGTAAACTTCAAAGGTTGCCAGTAATATACCCTCCCATTGCAACCCTATCAATAATCAACTGCTCTGCCAATGGCCTAGTTAGTAAGTACCCCACTGGTCCTTGTTAGAAGGGTGCGTGTACGTGTAACCGAATGTCCACAATAACAATATATCCAAACATTTGAGGTTGTCACTGAAAAAGGATTGCCCATTCTATTCATTTACTGAAGTCTTATTAAATCCATTGGTATAACAATAAATGCATCATCATAACTGTGCCCATGTAGCCTATGTAATGTGCTTTGTTCACGAATTCAAGTTTGGTTTGCAGGTAGGATGAACAAAGCACATTACATAGGCTACAATACAAAACATAGGAACATGTAAGACAAATGTGCGATAGAATTTAAATGGGCACAGTTATGATGATGCATTTGTTATTATACCAATGGATTTAATTAGACTTCAGTAAATGAATAGAATGGGCAATCCTTTTTCAGTGACAACCTCAAATGTTTGGATATATTGTTATTGTGGACATTCGGTTACACGTACACGCACTCTCCTAACAAGGACCAGTGGGGTACTTACTAACTAGACCATTGGCAGAGCAGTTTATAAATGCTGTATAATGCAACGTAGGTCTATTAAGGGTTAACACTGGAAAAGGTAAATATATTTTTCATTCAGCTACAGCGTGATTCGAGACCCGGGAAAAGTTACGCCTGAATACTGTTGCAAAAAAAATAAGAAAAAAGATTGCAGCAGGCAAGCTTGAGGAGTACAGAACTCGGCTTAAATATTCTCCGCCAGTGTAAAAAAAAGAAGAAGAAGGCGTGTGTAGGTTGAAGTAGGTAGAGTGTGGGCCAAGCAGTGAGAGAGGACCAATCAATTTCAACTGTTCCCCCTCTTTCTTTCCGAATGACAACCTCTGCAACAGGTAATTTTTTGTTGTACAGTTGCCCTTCTCGTGATAAGTGTTCAAGTAGCCTGGGCTGTGCACTCTGCAAAACAGCACTCAGGAGATCAATTTACGCCACAGCAGCATGCTGATGAGACCGTAAGAATTCCTGCATGAGGTTTGACCACTTTCTTACTTTTATAGTCATTTGTTCGATTGGGAGTCATATTAATTCCCACTTTTTTTTGCTTAAAGACATGCCACACTTCGATGTAATTGATGCAACAAGGTTGCGCGGATGTATGATTATGAAAGTTGGAGACAAGGAAGGAAGGGAAATATCCAACATATCTTCAAACATGGCAAATATAGGGCTATTTACTGTGACATTTACTATTTACTGTGAACTGTATTGTGTTCTGTATCGGAATGTTTAATATTGCAGTTTAAATTCACCGAGTTGATCTGGGTCGCGCAGTTAGTAGCCTGTACAGTTGGCAACAGACGTTGCGAGTGGAATCTAATGCATTTTTACGCGTGAGTAGGCTAGTTTGTGATTTTCAAGAAGACGGTGATTCATTTTTTTTTGCGTGTCTTTGGACGTTTATCTAAACGTTGGTTCAACTTGAACTCGACTACCGAAGTGTTACATTGCATTGGCACAATTTCCTCAAAATAATTTCAAGTTCGATTGCGACGTTTTTCATACAAGCCAAGCGCATGTTTCCTAACTCCATGCCATGCCAGAGAGAGAGACATCGTTTTTTTAATGGTTTATTTGGAATAGTTGTTTTCTGTAAGAATATGTGCCTTCATAATCATTGTATGTACTGGGCCTAATGGGCCTACATTGTAATGCGGAAACTTAATATAATAGGTCTATAACCCTAGCCTAGTCGTTTGAGTGTTACAGAATTCGTAAACTGTTGTGCACCTGCGTGGATTTTTATATCAAGTTTGCAGAGTCTTTGAAGTTGGGTCTTTATTCTCTGAGAGTTCACACGCATCAGCGCGAAAGTAATAGGATAATTGGCGTATTTGACTGTAGCCGACACCGCACCGTGTGAACCCGCTTGGGCCTGCTCAAGGCATGCCCGCGGTAGTGGGATTTCCAAAGATACATTTTTATTAACCACACATTCACGGATACCGTTTCTAATTAAGAACAACAACTCGTTGCTTTGGCTTGGTTGTTCATCTCTCGAGAACTATACTTTGTGCTTAGTGGCGAGGGATGGCATGAACCATCTTCGGACCCCTCATACGCGCTGCAGGCACACGTGTGAACACACTCATTTTAAAACATCCACATGTTTCATTTTTTTCTGCCCCAGTTTGAACTATTTGGAGGTTACAAATATAACAAATACTGTAGGCCTACAGTTTCTTGCACACGGAATTTATGAATAGTACATTTAAAGGTAGGCTGCATAATTGTAATGGCTGTTAGCGGTGACACCCCCTGTGGGTAAAAAAAAACCTTTCATGTTGTAGCCCTAATCTCTGACATTCAGGCTGCGAAAGAACTTTGATGTGGCCCCTTATTGTCCCCCCACCCTCCCCTCCACCTCCTACCTTCACCCTCTCAGTCGCCATGGCTTTTGCCAGTGTTAACTTCACAATGTGGCTTTGCATTTCAATGTGTTTCTTAAGAAGCAGTAAAACAGAGGTTTGAAAGCTTGTTGAAAATTAATTTATTTAGAGACTAATCTTGAGTCATTTAGAGAGGATCATTAAGACTTTCCTTGGCTGTGTGAGTGTGAGAGAGAGAGAGCGTGAGTGTGTGTCCCCGAGTGTGTGTCCCCCGTAGTTTGCAGGATGCACCTGTGGCCCTGGCTGTTTCTGGTCTTGTGTATGGGCTTCTTCTTTTAATGCCTGGAATATTCATGCAAATGGGGATGTAGGTGTTGCATCGTAAACTGTATGTGATCTTCCACTTCTTCTTTGGTTTATGGGGTGCTGCAGGGCTGACTTTTGAGCCCCTCCCGTTGATAATAACATTCAGCCAGTGGCTGAAATTATCTCTCTGAAATTATCTCTCAAACAAAACGACAGCAGTGCCCCAACACACAATTTCAATTTGGTAACCGCCTGATCACTAGGCACCAACCAGCCTTATCTGACCTCGCTCATTGCCCTCCAGCGGGGTCAAATCACTATCATGCGAGACAAATTCCTCTCTCTCTCTGCAGAGGCATGTTTGACAATACTGTTGACCTGTTAGGTCCTTCCCGGCCTCTGTGTGTGTGTTTACTCCCGGGGAAGTGTATGGACATGTCTGGTCTGCTCCCGGGCCTCATTATGAGCCCATTGTGCTGTATCCAGTGATGTAGTGGTGAACAAAAAGGTGGGTACGCTGTAAACTTCAGTCAGGGGGCTAACGAGATAAGACGAACAACCACCGATATCAACGTTTTTTTGTAAACTGTTATTTGCATATTGATTGCATTTTAATGTAGGCCTATAGTAGTGTTGAGGGAATAGTGCTTTTTGAGTTCAGTTTTTTTTTATTTTTTTTATTTTTTTTTTTACATTAAATGATTTTAGAGCTTTTTAATGGAAATTCCAAAGCCAAAAATAGTGAACATAGCATAGAAAATGCTATATTATTGCATTGTCTCTGTCAGGTCATTGGGTAGACATCCGTAGAAAAATGTGTATATTTTTGTGTATATTACTTGAAATAAATCAAATTAGGCCCTAATCTATGGATTTCACGACTGGGCAGGGGTGCAGCCATGGGAGGGGGTGGAGGGCCAGGGGGAGCCAGGCCCAGTCAATCAGAATGAGTTTTACCCCACAAAAGGGCTTTATTACAGACAGAAATACTCCTCAGTTTCATCAGCTGTCCGGGTGGCTGGTCTCAGATGATCCAGCAGGTGAAGAAGCCAGATGTGGAGGTCCTGGGCTGGCGTGGTTACACGTGGTCTGCAGTTGTGAGGCCGGTTTGACGTACCTCCAAATTCTCAAAAATGATGTTGGAGGCGGCTTATGGTAGAGAAAGGAACATAAAATGATCTGGCAACAGCTCTGGTGGACATTCCTGCAGTAAGCATGCCAATTCCACACTCTCTCAAAACTTGAGACATGTGTGGCATTGTGTTGTGTGACAAAACTGCACATTTTAGAGTGGCCTTTCATTGTCCCCAGCACAAGGTAAACCTGTGTAATGATCATGCTGTTTAATCAGCATCTTGATATGCCACACCTGTCAGTTGGATGGATCATTTTGACAAAGGAGAAATGCACATAAACAGGGATGTAAACAAATTTGTGCACAACCTTTGGGCCCCGACCTCAAGTTTTGGAACCTCTGTGCTGTCCTCTCTGCTTGCTTCCTATCTCTCTGTGTCTCCTCTGCCTCCTCCTGCATGCATTGCAGCCTTTCTCAAGCTCACCACTGTCTGTGTCACTAGTACTCTCTGTAAAGCAACGTTAGAATGAGAACTAGCCTATTTTTTGCTCCTGCTGAGGTCAGGATCTGTTTAAAGTAGAACTGAAATGCTCAATTCAACCAACAACATTATTTTACATGTCAGTGTTAGGTAACCTTGTTGAACCATTGATTTACATGTCAATGTTAGGTAACCTTGTTATGAAAATGTATACTATTTGAAACAACGTAATGGGAATGGTAGTCTACGCGCTTTACTCATGACTTTTTGATCAAGACTGAATCAAATCTAACCTTAAACAATCAACTTGAGGTGGAAAAACTCTAAAATACTCACAACCATGTTAACAAACCTGTATAGTCCGGTCAAAAATCCACTTGCACATGTTTTTGTGTTCATTCAGCAAGCAAGGTCTAGCTGTGTTAAACATTACAGTAGTTTTGACATGGGCATCATACTCAAGCTAGCTAACAGAAAACAAGATTAGTAAGCTAGCTAACTACATGGTCATGCACCTGATAATAAAGACACTTTTGAAGGGAGATCGTGTACACAATGCAGGAAATGTTATTCATATATATGGCTTGTATTGAGGGTCTTCAGATGTGCCAAATCTAGTAGAGGCTAGCTAGCAAAATATCCATCAATGACAGCTGAGCTTGCCATTGTTTTGGACTAGCTGGCTATGGTAGACCACCTGGCACAGTATAATTGTATATTTGTCATTCATGCCATGTTACCTGGCTAGTCTCTAGCAGGATAGCCTTCTAAAAAGGCACTTGCTTTCAGATTTTTTTTTATTGTTCTCTGGTCTGCCTTTCAGCCGAACCATTCAAGTGATGTCATTGATGACACATTATCAAGATGGTGGCGCACAGTAGTCAGATGAGGCCATTTTCAAATGTTTTAACATAAATATGTCACATTGGCATAAATGGTCGGGAGACAGGCGCAGGAATGCGTAATAGGGTTTTTTATTTACCCAAATTACAGCATGCCATGTTTAGGCACGGGGACGTAGACGTCCCAGACGTAGACCAAACAAACAATTATACAAAACACAGAGTAGAAACCCAAACAAACGTGCGAGGAGTACCTCGAATAAATACACAATCGAAACAATGATACCACACCCGTGAGACTCGTAATCATCTGCACAATCCACGTGGCACGAAAGCCAAAACAACACAGCACAACACGACCAACGGACATTGTAACAATAATCGACAGGACAATGGTGAACAAAGGGCACACTTATACAATTACTAATGAATGGGAATAGGGACCAGGTGTGCATAATGACAGTTCCGGAGGGATCCGTGACAAAATATGAGTTTTTCAGCAGTTTTAAGAGGAGGAACATTATCACATTTGGTTAGCAAAAATCACCTTAATGTTTCAGTTCATCTTTAACATTAGCTTCTTACTTCATCCTAACACGAGAGCCCTTTAACATTACTGGAATATGAATAGAAGTCTCTGGACTCCCGGGTGGCGCAGTGTTTAATGGCGCTGTACTACAGTGCCAGCTGTGCCACCAGAGACCCTGGGTTCGCGCCCAGGCTCTGTCATGACCGGGAGGTCCGTGGGGTGACGCACAATTGGCCTAGCATCGCACGGGTTAGGGAGGGTTTGGCCGGTCGGGAAATCCTTGTCTTATATTGCACCAGCGACTCCTGTGGCGGGCGCAGTGCGCGCCAACCAGTAGCTTTCAGAGCCTATTTTGGTGGGGATCTTCTCTGGTGCTCTGATTGTAGTGTCAATACTGTTGCTTAAAGACAACGAGGTTAAAGCTTATTTTTGAAACATGAGATCTAACTTTTGTGGTGGGCATTTGAGTAGAAGACTCAAGCACTGGTGTATTATAGTAATATTATAATACTATAATAATACATATTCAGGTGGCCCCTTAGCTAGTGATTCTGTGTGATTAGATAAGGAATTTGTATTTGACTCAAGATTCTCTCTCTGTTTAGTTTGTGAGCTTGTAAGAGGGGGGAAGTATGGGAAATGTATGTCAATTGTGTGAAATAATGCACATTTAAATGTGCTGTTTCGTGCACTCTCCTAACTGCTACATTGTTTTTCTGGTTTACCTCCAGGTTAGAAGAGAAACAAAAGAACCATCCCTGAAGAACACAACTGCAACAGTAATGCCATCCAACAAGTATTCTTCAGCCATCATGGTGGAAAGTGACAAGATGACGGCAACAGTAAGTGGGTGGGGGGGGGGGGGGGGGGGGGGGGGGGGCTTAGGTCTTCTGATGGTGCTATTTGCCAACAAAGTCACCAAATATCCACGGTTCACATCGTTTTCCACTGGTTTTTGCTCCAAAATGCACACCACCATTCTGAGCACTGTTATACTATACTATATATTGTCCCCAAATGTTTATTGAAAACATAAATGCACAATAAGCATTTGTGGTCTCTCAAATACATCATTACAGTTGTTGGTTAGCTAGCTAGCGAATTTGACCATATTAGCATAGACGTGACATATAAGTCAAAAGACCTCAACGCAAGAAGGTGGTATCAAGAACAAGATGAAAACTAGCTGAAGGGAGCCATCTACGGTTTACCACGTGGCAGCTTCGAGATGAGAACACATTGTCATGATGTTGTCAACCCACCCTTCATGTCATGGTAACTCATCTGCCTGGCTTTAGTGTCTGCCCCTCCTCCTCTTCCTCCTGTGTTTGCCAGAAGCCTCAGGCCTCTGCTCCCTCCCCCAGTCAACTGGCCTGCCTCTGTGTCTCCCAGCCTCCCAGGCTGAATGTGCATAATCATTTGGCCTCAGAGAGCAAACTGGCAACTTCTCACAGTACATCTGGCCTGGATGTGTCATAGCCTTTCATGGAGCAGCCAGGGCAGCTGCCTCTTTAGAGAGAGAGAGAGAGAGAGGGAAAGAGGAAATGGAAGAGGAGGAGTGTGTGTGTGTGGTGAGATCCATCATCACAGTGGGCTCTTTATGTTCCGAATTAACACTCGCTCTAGTGTGGACTTCAGGTGGCTGTTGTTTCCACCCATTGCTATTTCTTGGTATTGCAGTATTACTAATGTGCTGTTACCTGTCTACACACCCCTCTCCTGTATTGGGGAACTGCAGTGCTTGGTACTTCACAGCAAATTACCGCCGTGTTTTCACCCTACAAAGCCCCCCCCCCCCCCTGCAATTCCATCAACAGGTGGTTTTTCACATCATATCAGATGAGATATGCCCCCGGCTCCAAGAGTTGAGAATCTCATAGTTTCTCGCTGCTCGGATAACACTCCTTCTGGTTCCACCACTAACGCTCTCGCACAGAACTGGATCATGATACATTGGGACAGTTGTGATAGTTTCGGTTGTATTGGTTTTGCCCTCAAATCCCTCTTTTTCCGTTTAGCAGGACAATCTATCTGCCCAGTTAATTAGAGTTGGAAGAATGTTGACTTCCAGGCAGCCCCAATAGCATTCTCTGCCTGTTAGGTTTTGGGTTTCATTTCTGGATTATACCGTTAGTTACTTTGAGTCGCTGGACGAGTCAAATGGTTATGTAGTTATACAGTTACTTGAGTTTGTGCCGGACAACCCCGGCTATGGTGAAAAATGTTGTTATGGGCGAATGTCTCGATCAATCGGCATATCGTAATACACGTCGCAAGTTCTCTTCTGTGGTGTCCGACCGTGTTGGAGCAGGGTGGGAGTGTGGCGTTGGGCTTGTATCTGCTGCTCGTAAGCCGGAGTGTGATCGCTCTTCAGGGCATCAAGGAACAGCTCGATGGAGAGAGAGACCTGTTTCAAACCAGACGGACCTGCTCTTTATTTTCTCTCGCTCTCGGGTTTCTACATGCTTTTCCAATGGGGAGTTTCCATGGTTTCTAGATCGGCCTTGCAGTCTGGTCCTCAGCTGTATGAATCTGTGATCTCAGAGCGTTTGTTCTATGGAAAGCAGTTAAAACACAGACATGTTGTCTTAAGCGTTGTGTCTGTTGACCAACTTCTCCGTTTATGGCTTCTGTCACGTTCTTATCTTGGTGCCTTTGTGCCGAGCAGGCGGAGCGAGTCTAGACTGTGAGAATGAGATTAACGGACGTCGGCTAAGCACCTTGACATGGCAAGCCAGTGACTTGTATTGTAAATGTGTCTGAAAGGTGTGTGTGCTTGTAATGCAATGCTGTATGTGTGTGTGTGTGTGTGTAATACTGTAGGTTCGGGTGTGGGTACATTGAAAGGGCCGATCTCTCTCTCCGACTCTGCATAGTCTTTCCTAACATCTCCTTCCCCTCTGCCCCCCCGGAGACAGACAGGCAGATCAACCAAAGGTGTTGCTCCGCAATCTGTCAACACACTTTGAATGAACCCATACATGCTTTGTCTTATGTCAGGCACGGATATGTTTCCTAAGTTGCCTGCGC
This sequence comes from Oncorhynchus clarkii lewisi, assembly GCF_045791955.1. NCBI lineage: Eukaryota > Metazoa > Chordata > Actinopteri > Salmoniformes > Salmonidae > Oncorhynchus > Oncorhynchus clarkii. The sequence continues at coordinate 43,607,301 of NC_092155.1, read as the reverse complement.
TCTCCTAGCCAGATGTGGGGAGGAGGTGTGCAGACAGGGGGGTGGGGTAGCAGACGGAGCGTTAACACACGCAGAGGGGTGTCCTGGTTTGGGACAAGGCGACTCTCTCAGGACTAATCTCACTAATGAGAGAAACTCTGGCACTGACCCCCCCGGCCTGGATGTGTCAATCTCTATCTCTCTCGCTCTCTCTCACTCTTGTCTGTCTTTCTCACTCTTGTCTGTCTCTCTCTCACTCTTGTCTGTGTCTCTTTCTCTCCCTCACTCTGTCTCTCGCTCCTCTCTCTCTCTCTCTCTCCTCTTTCTATCGCTCTCTATATTTCCCTCTCTTTAATTCTCTCTTTCTACCTCTGCCCCCTGTATGGCTTAATAATGGCTGTATCCGGGGTGAGTTGAGTTCATTGGGACCTATGGCTGTACTGTACTGTGCCTTACTATATTATACTGTGCTGCGCTGCCTGCGTGTGAGGCCCAGGTTGGCTTTGGTGAAACGCAATTTGGGCTGACACACTGTTGCATGTGCGTCAGAATGAGTCTCACAGCCTGAGGGCTCTCTTTTCTCCTCCATTAAGTTTGTGAGGAGCGGAGATAGAGAGAGGGAGGGAGAGAGAGAGAGAGAGGGAGGGAGAGAGAGCGGGAGAGGGAAGGAGAGATAGAAGAAGAGGGAGGGAGAGAGAGAAGGACACAAGGGCACAGCAGCCAGAGAGAGAAACTGCTTGGTAGTGCTGGTTTTCCAGAATGAGAGAGAACACACTGTGTGGCATGTAGGCCGCTATAAAATCTATTGAATTTTTTTTGCCTGATTCCGTTTAGTCTTTCGTTTTTTTTTCCAGGTTTTTGTTCTCAAAAGTCACACAGAAAAACAACTCAATTGAATGTTCTAAGTCCACAACAAATCACCAGTGTTTTCTGTAGTGTACACCAGTGTTTTCTGTAGTGTACACCAGTGTTTTCTGTAGTGTACACCAGTGATTCTGTAGCGCTCATGTGATTGCAGAGTTTGCAAAACAAATGGCTACTGGATTCAATGCAAAATGGTGATCATTAGCATTACCACGAACAGCTACTCAAAGTTTAGACTAAACATAGGCGCACCACATGACACACACAGACAGGGCTCTTCCTGTGCCGTTTCACAAAGTCGCCGGACAATAGAAATCACTGATGCATTTTGTTCATGTCGTATGATTAACTTGGGCAAATGAATGAATGCTCGATTAGATGATATGTTTTTATTTAGTCACATGCACAGGTGTAGTTGCAGTGTACAGTGACATTCCTAAGCGCCGAGCTCCCAACAGTGCAGGTGTGAATGAAACTATGAAATAAAAAATGTAGAATATATACATGTTTACAACCGTGACAGTGATGAATATTAATGTCCATTGGTGTGTGGGCAGGGTAATTGTCTGTTGGGAGGGGGTAGGTAACTGACTAGTGGTGGCTATTCAGCAGCCTGATGGTCTGGGGGTAGAAGCTATTGGCCAGTCTGTTCGTTTTACCCATGACTGCACGCGTCTGAGTGATGGAAGTGGGGAGAACAGGCCATGGCTCAGGTGGCTGAGGTCCTTGATGATTTTCTTGGCCTTCCTGCGACACCTGGTGTTGTAGGTGTCCTGGATGGCAGGCAGTGTGAACCCAATTGATTAAGTTCAATACATTTAGTTGATTTCCTACTAAAGTTTTTATTTTATTTTAATATTATTATTATTTTTTATGTCTGGATTCTGTGATTCCATGCACGTTTTCCGCAACACAGATTTTATAGGGCCCTAGGTATGTTATTGAACTGTACTCAGCTCTGCTGTACTGCTGTGCTATTGTGCTCTGTGCTAGCCTGGTCTAGGTTGGGTTGTGTCTTGGCCTGTGTCTGCTGGCTGGCTGCGTTAGCTTTGGCAAGTGACAGTGCCACCGGAGGACAGCTGTGGTGGGAAGTGTACCGTGTCTCAGTCTGGCATTCCAGAGGAAGATTCCTGATAACCCACAGCTGCCGGCATTGTTCCAAGGCCAAGGGCTTACGCTCCCTGAGGAGGAAGCCTGACTTTGGTGAAGGCCCTTAACTCTCTCTTACCCCTCATTCCACCTCTCTCACCCTCCTCCCTCCTCTCTCACCCTCCTTCCTTCCTTCCTCCTCTCTCAACCTCCCTCCCTCCTCTCTCACCCTCCTACCTCCCTCCTCTCTCACCCTCCCCTCCCTCCTCTCTCACCCTCCTTTCTCACCCTCCTCCCATCCCAGCCCCGCGTTCCCTGTCATTGCAACAGAGGTGTGACAATCTAAAGATGTCAGATAGATGCTTTCACTCTTCTCAGTCCATTCTATAATCTCTGTATCTACAGTCACGTCCATAATTATTGGCACCCTTAATAAAGATGAGCGAAAGAGACTGTATGAAATAAATAATACCAATTTGGAGCTACACTATATAGTGTGGACACCCCTTCAAATTAGTGGATTCAACTATTTCAGCTACGCTCATTGCTGGCAGGTGTATAAGATTGAGTACACAGCCATGCAATCTCCATAGAGAAACATTGGCAGTAGAATGGCCTTACTGAAGAGCTCATTGACTTTCAACGTGGCACCGTCATAGGATGCCACCGTTCCAACAAGTCAGTTTTCTGCCAAATTTCTGCCCTGCTAGAGCTGCCCCGGTCAACTGCAAGTGTTGTTATTGTGAAGTGGAAACATCTAAGAGCAAAAATGGCTCAGCCGCGAAGTGGTAGGCCACACAAGACCAGAAAATGGTAGCACCTAGTGCTGAAGCACGTAGCGCATAAAAAAAATCATCTGTCCTCGTTTGCAACACTCACTACCCAGTTCCAAACTGCTTCTGGAAGCAGCATCAGCACAATAACTGTTTGTCGGGAGCTTCATGGAATGGGTTTCCATGGCCGAGCAGCCGCACACAAGCTTAAGTTCACTATGCGCAAAGCCAAACGTCGGCTGAAGTGGTGTAACGCTCGCCATTTTTGGACTCTGGAGCAGTGGAAACTCGTTCTCTGGGGTGTGGAATCACGCTTCACCATCTGGCAATCCGACAGATGAGTCTGGGTTTGGAGGATGGCAGGAGAATGCTACCTGTCCCAATGCATAGTGCCAACTGTAAAGTTTGGTGGAGGAGGAATAGTGGTCTGGGGCTGTTTTTCATGGTTCGGGGCTAGGCCCCTTAACGTTACAGCATACAATGACATTCTAGACGATTCTGTGATTCCAACTTTGTGACAACAGTTTGGGGAAGGCCCTTTCCTGTTTCAGCATGACAATGCCCCCCCATGCACAAAGCGAGATCCATACAGAAATAGTTTGTCGGGATCGGTGTGGAAGAACTTGACTGGCCTGCACAGAGCCCTGACTTCAACCACGTCGAACACCTTTGGAATGAATTGGAATGCCGACTGCGAGCCAGGCCTAATCGCCCAACATCAGTGCCCGACCTCACTAATGCTCTTGTGGCTGAATTGAATGAAGTAACACTAACACAGTTTTGCTTGTGCCTGTCGTTTTACCCGTAAGCATTACGTCCGCGGAAATGTTTGTAATGACCTGTCAAACACACCCCGTTATTAATGGCAGAAATGTGCTCAATGGAATACATTGTCTTTCCGTCTATAGGAACGCTAAAGCTTTGTCTGGGATTGAACGCAACGTCTCGACACATACATCACCAAATAGAGAAGAAAGATAACTTTATTTTGATGGGTGTACTTTAAAAAAAAAGTTTAACAAAATAATAATTTAGTGCAGATGAAATGTTTTCAAATGATATGTGCTGAAATGAAAGCAACTTCCTAACATGTGCCCTTGGACTACAGTGATATTATGTCTGATCTCGCAAACAATGTAAAGTATGTTTAGATAGGTGTTATCTAGAGACAGGCGTGTTGATTTTTAATCTGAGCATATCCTGCTATTGAATTATGCAAAAGACCTTAACAACAACAATAGTTAATGAGGCAGTCTAGACAGCACAAGTGAGTGCAAGTAGGGTAGACAGAGCAGGTGAGTGCAGGTAGGGTAGACAGAGCAGGTGCGTAGACAGAGCAGGTGAGTGCAAGTAGGGTAGACAGAGCAGGTGAGTGCAGGTAGGGTAGACAGAGCAGGTGAGTAGACAGAGCAGGTGAGTGCAGGTAGGGTAGACAGAGCAGGTGAGTACAGGTAGGGTAAACAGAGCAGGTGAGTGCAGGTAGGGTAGACAGAGCAGGTGAGTGCAGGTATGGTAGACAGAGCAGGTGAGTGCAGGTAGGGTAGACAGAGCAGGTGAGTGCAGGTAGGGTAGACAGAGCAGGTGAGTACAGGTAGGGTAGACATAGCAGGTGAGTGCAGGTAGGGTAGACAGAGCAGGTGAGTGCAGGTAGGGTAGACAGAGCAGGTGAGTGCAGGTAGGGTTGACAGAGCAGGTAGGGTAAACAGAGCAGGTGAGTGCAGGTAGGGTGGACAGTGCAGGTAGTGTAAACAGAGCAGGTGAGTGCAGGTAGGGTAAACAGAGCAGGTGAGTGCAGGTAGGGTAGAGAGTGCAGGTTGGGTAGACAGCAGGTGAGTGCAGGTAGGGTAGACAGAGCAGGTAGGGTAGACAGAGCAGGTGAGTGCAGGTAGGGTAGACAGAGCAAGTGTTTGGTGGTTTCAGCCCTGCCCCACCCCTTTATGTTAATTTAGTCATATATGCAATATGCCCAATGTATTTATGCAAATTAGGCACATATCATTTTCTTTATTTTAACACACCATAATAAAACAATACCTGATACAATATGAACATTTATATATGAATTCATTCTAAAATAAAATAAAAAGGCCATGTTTGACAATAAATTGAATACCTTCCCACCAAAATCCCTCATTATTTGTCCATGCCAGTAAAATGTTTTATGTGCTACAATTTAGTCAATATCTGATGGATTATAAAAATGCTAAAAGTTTGGAGTTTCTTCATCCATTGTCCAACTGTTGTATTTATTAGAATTGTAAAAAAAATTATTATAAAAAACGATGACCGTTGCTTCTGTTTTCCATAGTGTTGTTGAGTGCTGTGTGTTGATAGATCCTCTCCTGTCGTCCCCAGGCTGAGGTGAATGGGGACATGCCTGCAGCCAACGACAGTGGCATGGAGATGACAAATGAGAACAGCCCGCTGACCCTGGCCGAACCTCACTCCCCGTTCAGCCCCAAGCAGAATGGAGATGCTGCCTCACCTGCAGGTCCGGAACACACACACACACACACACACACACACTGGACATTCTCGGAAAGCTTTCACCCCTCTCAGTTGACTTCAGGCCTTTGATCTCGTTATCACATCACACCTTCTGACCGCGTTGAGTTACATCCTTCTCTCACCTCTCAACCCTCACCCTTCTCACACAATCTCTGAAACCTGTGCTTGTATAAAGGGGTCAGCATGCTTCAGTTCGAGTGTGCTGGCATACTCCCTGGAAAGACCTTCGCTTGAAAAACAAGAAAAAGCACCAATCGTACTGTTTGTCCATTTTGAGACGCCGTAACCAATATACACTTCCTCAAAATAGTCCAAATTAATCTAAGATAACTCAAGAAATCTGTCATTAATTTTTCAGTTTTTGCCGAAGAGATCTTATTTTACATCTAACTAAGTCGTTTGGTGTCTGAAAATGGATGGTCTCTCATTGAATGACAAAGACTTTATTGAAGAATCCCCACTGTTGACCAAACACAGTTGAAGGGGCGTAGACTTCGGCTCCGAACTTCGTCTTGCCTCCAGAAAGAATGCTGTGTGTCCGAACAGCCGAAAAAACCCTCACCAAAGTCCAAACCGGGAAAAAAACATGACAAAATGTCAGTGTAATTTTGGGGCGTCAGGTAGCCTTGTGGTTAGAGTGTTGGGCCAGTAACTGAAAGGTTGCTGTATCGAATCCCCGCGCTGACAAGGTCAAAAATATGTTGTTCTGCCCCTGAACCAGGCAGTTAACCCAATGTTCCTAGGCCGTCATTGTAAATAAGAATTTGCTCTTAACTGACTTGCCTAGTTAACTATTTTTTTAAATGTTTTATAATTATAATATATGAACAAATTATACTGAGCTGTTTTGACTGGGAAGCAGGCGGATGGCTTAAGTCACCATCCTTACCTTGTATCCCATGTCTCTCTCTCACTTTCTCACCTCCCCTCTCTCTCCCTCTTGCCCCCCCTCTCTCTCCCTCTTGCCCTCCCCACCCCTCTCTCTCCCTCTTGCCCCCCCCTCTCTCCCTCTTGCCCTCTCCCTCTTGCCCCCCCTCTCTCCCTCTTGCCCCCCCTCTCTCTCCCTCTTGCCCTCTCCCTCTTTCCCCCCTCTCTCCCTCTTGCCCCCCCCAACCCTCTCTCTCCCTCTTGCCCCCCCTCTCTCTCCCTCTTGCCCTCCCCACCCCTGTCTCTCCCTCTTGCCCCCCCCCCCCCCCCCCCCTTGCCCCCTCTCTCTCCCTCTTGCCCCCCCCACCCCTCTCTCCAGACTCAGATGTGAATCAGTTGTCTGGCAGCAGAAAGAGAACTAGGAAGAGGTCCTCAGAGGAGGAGTGCAGCTGGGACTCTACCTACAGTGAGGTGAGTTTCACACACACTACACACACTCACACACACACACACACACACACACACACACACACACACACACACACACACACACACACACACACACACTCTGAGGGTGTCTCAGGGGGAGTTGGGATATGAAAAAAAACACATTTTCATTATACACCTCATACTCGTACAGGTTACCCACTTGTGCATGGACAAATATCTTCTTTCCCCCCCCATTTTTTAAAATGTATTTCAATGTTATGAATATCGCTAGCAACAACAGGATTAACCAATTATTATTTATTTCTCACCTCCTGATATTGAGCAAATTACACTCATTGGAGCCATTTACACTCACTTGCGTATCTGACAAAGGCTCTGAAAAAGCACCTGGGAATAGGCTGCGTCGAGCCGCTGGCTGCTGGTTTAGCTTTCTAGACCAGCTGCTCGTAGGGAAAATGCTCTGAGCCCATTACCTTTCTAGCTAAGAGGCTATGTTATAGTTTATACTTACTCTTCCAATTGTAATGTGGGGAGTTCAAAATAATGACAAACTATCTACCAAATCTATTTTTTTGTTTTTTTAAATGTGAATTACTTCTCCTTGCATTCACCTGATAAGACAAGACTTGTGATTATTATAATTATTTTTTTGTCTGGGAGGGGGACTCTGGTCAAGAAAAGGTTGAAGACCCCTGCCTGATATAGATATATGCGCACGCACGCACGCACACACACACACACACACACACACACACACACACACACACACACACACACACACACACACACACACACACACACACACACACACACACACACGCACGCACGCACACACACACACACACACACACACATACACACACACACACACACACACACACACACTGCTCCAGCTTTCTCCCCCAGTCACTGTCATACCTGTGACCCGTAAACCAAAATAACTGTCTGTCTGTCTGGCAGACAGCAGGACTAACTGGTTCTAACTGTTAGGGTCACTGCTGGTATCAACTCAGCTTTGATATAACCACACATCTCTCGTCAACCCGAAACCTGAACGTTGATGATGATCTTCTCGTAGCCAGACACCCTCTTCTCACACTCCTCCTGCACCCTGGAACCAAGACAAGCACGGCTGGTAATGCTGAAACCTGAGCTGTGTACAGTTGGTGGAAACGTTTTGAAACGGCGAGGCGATACTTGAAATTGCCCAATGAGAACACAGATTGTTGTGTTTTTTTAAACACTTGCCCTATTAAACACGACTCTGACGCTGTGTTTGCCTGGATCTTGGTCCCCTTGGTACCTATTGGTTGAGTGAAAGGGTTGTGTTGTGTCTTTTCTACAGCAGAAGGCCAAGGTGGCAGGGGTGGGGGCCTCGGAGTCGGGCTCGGGCCTGAGACAGAGACCTTCTCCCAGGACCATCTTCCAGGCCGGTCTGCTGGCCCCTCACAACAAACCACGCAGCCGCGAGCAGAGAGGAGGAGGATGCCAGAGCAGGCTGGAGCACCACAGCAGCTCTCTGGTGAGACTAGACTGAATGTGCAACAACGTAATGAACAGACACGATAACTCCCAGGGCATATCCTTGCCAGTCTGTTACAATATTCAGCTCTGATCTTTTGTATTAAAGTTCATTATTTACAATCATCTTTTTAACCCCTAATACATGTTTTACTTTGTTCCAATAGTACCTGAGACATTATTTGACATTAAAAGAAGACATTGTGTCAATCGCATTAGCGATGACATGACTAGGTAGTCATGCTTTTGGCAGTCTCTCTGACTCTTGGCCTCAAAAGGCAATACATGTTTCTCTCTGCGCCTTCTCTCAGTTCTCTGAGACATGACAAGTCAGCACCTGTAGAAACACACCATCCAACATGACTTGTCACTCTCAAACAGTCAAACAGACACACACACCCACACACACAGGAGATATGACGCTCAAACAGGAGATATGAGTGGGTAGGTAGAGCTAAACCAAACCAAATCGTTGGAGACATAACACCGTAAGTGCTGCCTTTGTTTGAAAGGCTGTGGTGATTATTTCTCTCTCACCCACTTTTTCCTCAGTGTTTATTTTCTGAAGCCTCTTCTTTGCAGCGAGAGCCAGTTAAAACATGATTGTCCGCAGTCCGCCACGTGATGAGATTCCAGAAGTGCTTACTTAAGTCCTCGCCGTCTCCGCTTCGTGACGGCGTTGACAACGTTTGGCGCCTCTCTGGATCTCTTTCTTTCCCTCTCTTTCGCTCTCTCTCTCTCTCTCCCTCTTGCGCTCTCCTTCTCCCTTTCCCTCTCTTTCGCTCTCTCTCTCTCTCTCCCTCTTGCGCTCTCCTTCTCCCTTTCACTCTCTTTATGTTCTCGCGCTCCCTCGCTCTCTGTCTCGCTGTCTCTTTCTCTCTCTCATACCCTCTCCGTCTGTCCCTCTGTCACAGTACCTGCATGAAGAGTTGCTTTGGTTCGGTTACCACTGAGAATCTTAATTGAATCGGAAAGAGAAAAGAACACTTGAGCAGGTTTCAAGGTGTTGGTCTGAATTAGCTGTGTAGGTGTGGGAGTCCATTTGAGTCAAGAGGTCTAAAACACACACGGATGGCGCTGAGAAATAGGGTTGGGTAGAGCAGAGAACATCAGGACCAACTTAAACCACAAAAAACACATACAAAAAAAACACAAGTTCAACAGTTACTTGGTAACATTGTGTACTTTACACTGTAGTTAGACAGGTTGTAATGACCAATGCAATACAATACACCCCAACTAACGTTTCATGCATTGTGCCTGCCTTTCCCCCTCCCTATCTCCCTCCCTACCCCTTTCTCTCGCTCCACAGAGCCTGGCCTGCGGTGTTGGCCCCGGGCCCCTGGTGTCCGTGGTCCCTGAGGGCCCCTCCCTGGAGCTCCTGGAGCAGGACTCTAAGGACTCGGCCCAGAGCACCTCCACCTCCTCCACCTCCCTGATCTCCCATGCCACAGAGATTGCCTGCCAGCCGGAGTACAAGGTAACTGAACGGGGATCGAGGAGAGGGTAGGGGGGAGAAGTGAGAGAAGGGAGAAATGGAAGAAAAGTGAATATAGGGCCAATAGAAGAGGGACTGAAGGTGAAACAGAGAAAGAAAGGGGAGGAGATCAAAGAGGTCTCTCATCCCGTCTCCTGCTTGTCCACCTGCAGAGAGAGTGTGTGCGTGGAGCATGGCTACCTGTGTGTGTTTGTACATCTCTGCACCCTTTGATGCCGGCAACCTCACAGGTCTACACAGCTGTGTGGCGTGTGGTTAGTCGGTGGCACATGAAGTGAATGAAGTGTAACATTCTCATGGTAAGACTTGAGTCTTTGTAATGTGTGGTTGGAGACCAACCCGTATCCGCAGTCCCCTAGCAGCGGTATATCCATTATGATTATGTGCACCTGGCAGTGTATCTATGCACTGACATGTCCCATGGAAGCTAAGACCTCCCCCGTCTCAAACTCCAAATCCAGGTCTCACACGCACACCCCATTTTACCCCTCTAACCCCCCCTCCCCCCCCCTCTCTTCCCCTCGCAGGACAACAAGGGTTTTGGTATTGGGGAGCTAGTGTGGGGGAAGATTAAGGGGTTCTCCTGGTGGCCAGGCATCGTGGTCACCTGGCGCGCTACGGGCAAACGACAGGCCACGCATGGCATGAGGTGGCTGCAGTGGTTCGGCGACGGCAAGTTCTCTGAGGTGAGCATTGAGGAAGTGGGTTCCACAACCCTCCGTCATTGTTTTGGGCGAGCGAAACATTTTGGGTGTTATCCTAAGTCTGTCATAAAGTCTGCTGTATTATCAGGGCCAGCATGCACAAAAGCCATGTTTATACCTGGTGCTAACATGTGTCCTTGTCCTGATCTTGTCCACATTCTGATTGTGCCCACATTTTTAGACTGGTGTAGATGATTAAAAGATGCATTCCCTGTGGAGATAGTTAGGCACAAATTGTATCTGGATATCAATCAAGTGTAAACAGATCTAGATGGTGAAACTATTTAAATCATCATTATACCGGCTTCTAAAATCATTGACAGGTAGCACCATTGCCTTCATAATTATCTTAAAATAAATACAATTATCTGTATGCCAAAAAATTGCATACAGGGAGGGACTAGGAAATCTGCAGTCACAGTGGCTGGATAAGATAGACATTTTAATACCATGTGTAGATGCGACACATCTTGATCAGATTCTGATTGAATCATCTTGATCAGATTGTGATTGAATCATCTTGATCAGATTGTGATTGAATCATATTGATCAGAACATAAAACCCACATACACTATATATACAAAAGTATGTGGACACCCCTTCAAGTTAGTGGATTTGGCTATTTCAGCCACACCCGTTGCTGACAGGTGAGTAAAATTGAGCACACAGCAATGCAATCTCCATAGACAAACCTTGGGAGTAGAATGGCCTGTACTGAACTGCTGTACTGCTAGAGCTGCCCCGGTCAACTGTAAGTGCTGTGAAGTGGAAACATCTATGAGCAACAACAGGTCAGCCGCGAAGTGATAGGCCACACAAGCTCACAGAACGGGACCGCCGAGTGCTGAAACGAGTAGCGTGTAAAAATCGTCTGTCACTCACTACCAAGTTCCAAACTACCTCTTGAAGCATCGTCAGCACAATAACTGTTTGTTGGGAGCTTCATGAAATGGGTTTCCATGGCTGAGCAGCCGCACACAAGCCTAAGATCACTATGCGCAATGCGAAGCGCCGGCTGAAGTAGTATAAAGCTCGCTACCATTGGACTCTGGAGCAGTGGAAACACGTTCTCTGGAATGATGAAATATGCATCACCATCTGGCAGTCCGACAGACGAATCTGGGTTTGGTGGAAGCCAGGAGTACCCTACTTGCTCGAATACATAATGCAAACTGTAAAGTTTGGTGGAGGAATAATGGCATGGGCTGTTTTTCATGGTTCAGGCTAGGCCCCTTAGTACCAGTGAAGAGAGATCTTAATGCTACAGCATACATTCTAGACGATTCTGTGCTTCCAACTTTGTGACAACAGTTTGGGGAAAGCTCTTTCCTGTTTCAGCATGACAATTATTTTTTTTTATTTTTTATTTTACCTTTATTTAACTAGGCAAGTCCATTAAGAACAAATTCTTATTTTCAATGACGGCCTAGGAACGGTGGGTTAACTGCCTGTTCAGGGGCAGAACGACAGATTTGTACCTTGTCAGCTCGGGGATTTGAACTTGCAACCTTCCGGTTACTAGTCCAACACTCTAACCACTAGGCTACCCTACCTCCCTTTGTGCACAATGCCCCCGTGCACAAAGCGAGGTTCATACAGAAATGGTTTGTCGATATTGGTGTGGAAGAACTTGACTGGCCTGCACAGAACCCTGACCTCAACCCCATTGAACACCTTTTGGATGAATTGGAACGCCGACTGTGAACCAGGCCTAATCGCCCAACCTCACTAATGCTCTTGTGGCTGAATGGTAGCAAGTCCCTGCAGCAATGTTCCAGCATCTAGTGGAAAGCCTTCACAGAAGAGTGGTGACTATTATTGCAGCAAAGGGGGAACAACTTCATATTAATGCCCATGATTTTGGAATGAGATGTTTGAGGAGCAGGTGTCCACATACTTTTGGTAATGTCGTGTCTTAACGCAAGGTGTAAACTAGGCTCATGCGACACAGAGTAGGATTGCTGATCGAGAATCCGTTTCAGATCATAATGAATAACATTATAGGGACAGGGCACCTGGTCCTAGATAAGACGCTTGGGGCCTTTCCTACAGACTTCTCAGTATTTGGTATTCAGACTTACCTTATTCAGTAGGGTAACGCACTCTGCAGATGTGGGTACCTTGCACGCTCTCAGGGGCATCATGCACCCCAAGAATTTGAGGGGGCACAAACTATGTGACTATGTGAGGATGGCCCCACCCCCCAGTTCGTAAGTTGTAGAATCTTTCAAACACCTGAAACAGCTTTTTCCTGCTGTCTAGAGCTACAATCATTATGCTTAATTCTATGACAAAAATATTTTTCTGCATATCTAATCATACCTCTTGAGCTGTCTGTATCCACCTGACTGGTGTTTTTGTTGTGTTGGAACTAAATATGCTTCTTTGCATCGCTTCTAAAATCTGTGTAGAAGATGGAAAGGAACGTGAGTCTTATTCAGTAGTTATTTCTTGCTTTTCTAAAGTCTACCAGCCTTACCAGCAGGCATGCCAGCTAAGATAGTTAGACAAGCTAGCTACTCTAACTTGATTGACAGCGTTTTATATATCCCTGTTAGTGAACATTTATTCTTTGCCAAGATAATCCATCCACCTGACAGGTGTGGCATATCAAAAAGCTGATTAAACAGCATGATTATTACACGGGTGCACCTTGTGCTGGGGACAATTAAAGGCCACTTTAAAATGTGCAGTTTTGTAGCACAACACAATGCCACAAAAGCGTGCAATTGGCATGCTGACTGGAGGAATGTCCACCAGAGCTTTTGCCAGAGAATTGAATGTTCATTTCTCTACCATAAGCTGCCTCCAACGTCATTTTAGAGAATTTGGCAGTATGTCCAACCGACCTCACAACTGTTTACAAAGGAAGCAAATGAAGGTAAACGAAACAATGTAATTAAATGATAATGTAGGCTATACCAACTGAAGGGAACTAATAGTAAATTGGCAGTTGAATATCTGTGGTTATTATTCCTGCTGACAGTCGATACTGATAGTGGCTAATATTTAACATGATAGAAATCGGAAACAGAGAAAGTCGGGGTAGCCTATAATTGAGACATTAGAGAGTGCCCATCCCTGCAAGTTAAAAGGCTGTACAAATTAAATGATGCATAATGGCACCAGCATTTCATAAACTTTACATTGGGAAAGTTGATATGTTGATATGCTTCAGTTAGCTGCCATATCACTAGTTTCACATTTTTTCTCCAGCCATCATAAGGTAAAATAGATCTAAAACCACCAGTCATTTATATTTACAATTCCCTTATCATTTACCTAGTTATTATCACGAGCTCTTATCGAGTTGTAAATGACAGTGCGTGGAGAATGGTGTAGATGTTTTTCTCCCCCACTTGGAACCGGTTGGATCGCTAGACCTTATTTACGGTTTCCTCGCGAGAAAAAGGCGGTGGAATTATTAGGGAATTAAGTCAAGGTCAGAATAGGGAGTCTGCGTAGACAACACCTCCGCCACACCTTCCTTTATGCCATCTACATCCCAAATGAATAGCGAGTGAATAGCATGCCGTTCTCATGCTGATGTTATAAGGGTCAGAATATGCATAGAGAGAAAAAAGGGAATTCCACTCCACGGTTAACTTGTGTCGGAATTCCCCCCCCTATGTGAATGCAGACCTTGTTTTACAGTAAAGCAATGAATGAGCGTTTAACCCTCCATATCTCCACTCATCATCCTTCCTCCAGGTGTCTGCTGACAAGCTGGACTCCATCACTGCTTTCCCCAAGTTCTTCAACCAGGCCTCCTACACCAAGCTGACATCCTACCGCAGGGCCATCTTCCAGGCGCTGGAGGTAAGGAAGGGGGGGGGGGGGGGAGAATGTGACAGAGTGAGAAAGGCTATATGTGTGTGGTTTAACGCTTACCTGCCTAGTGCCTACCTTCATGTCAGGTGTGTGTGTGTGTGTGTGCTTGTGTGGGTGTGTGACAGCTGCACAATAAAGTCAATACAGGGCCTTGCTTTCCCTGCAGTTCCTTTATCAGTCTCTCAATACGAGGAGCTGTTAATAATTTTTGAAGACAGACAGACAGATAAGCAACATGATGCTAAGTAAGCAACATGATGTTGAAAATCAATCTAAAATACATATTTTCCAGGCTTTGAAGTTAGCTTAAATGTAGGTTCTGAGTGAAAGGTGAACATTCTTATTTTCTGGATGTTGAAATAAGGTTAATTTTCAGTTCTGAATGAAAGTTGAAAATACATAATTGGTAGACCAATATATAATTTATAGACCAAGAATCTATGTCCGTGGACGTTGACATTAAGGCCAGACCATACCAGATCTAAACCAGACATAACCATCTATGTTTGGTTCTGCCCCTGAATGAGGCAGTTAACCCACTGTTCCTAGGCTGTCATTGTAAATAAGAATTTGTTCTTAACTGACTTGCCTGGTTAAATAAAAAATGTGTTATCCTGAGCCTATTTGCAATGTGTTTACACAGCGAGAAATGCAGAAATATAAGGAAACATACTTGAAACCACTGATCATGACAATTTAGCCCACGGGATGAAACTCCTGGACAGCAGTTGTGAGTAGCCTGATTGTCTATTTTACCTGTCCTGTGTTTAGGACATGTTGTTTGTTAACATCTCAGCACAATTTTTATCGGATCGCCCGGCATTTAGGTTAGGCTATTCGATCGGATAAACATGATGTTTCCGTCTCTTTGCATTGTCTTTCATTTTATCTCCAGCCTGTAGGCTACAGAAAAGGCCACATAGCCTACTCTGTCTACCATATGCTATATCTGATACATGATTTATGTTCGATCGTTTTTGGGACGGAACGTCGGTGGAGCGCTGCAGAGATGAGTCCCTCCAACAGCACCCTGGACAAGCACGCTGGGAATGGACAAGATAAATATTTTGCTTCCTTGCCTTTGACAAAGTGGGCACTGTTTATCCCAAGGCGGCGTCAGCCCTCACCTAAAAAGCACATATGCCACTGGTTGAGAGAAATTGTCATAGTTTTTTAGAAGAATTATGTGAGGTTTTATGTGTTGTTGAAGGTGCTTCTTGGCCAGTTTAGCTCCGAAAATGCCGTGCTCCGAAAATGCTGCCTAATCCTGCCTAATGAGCGGGCCGACCCTACTTGTTCTCGACTCCTTGTCATGTTCTTTTGTGTGTTTGTTTGACTCTTTTCTCTGGTTAATGATGATCTGTCCGCCTTTGTGAGATAGAGCGAGAAAGAGGAAGACCTGTGTGTCTAGTGAGATGTCGGTCTGTCTGTGTCCCTGTCTGTCTGACTGACTGTCTGTCTGTCTGCGAGCACAAGCCCCTTCTTGTAGTAGCCTAGTTCAGTCTGTTGTCTCTGTCTACCAGGTCTGTTTGGTCTCTCTCGTGTGCTTGACTGTCTGTATAGAGTACCTGCCTGTTTGATCACCTGTTTGTTTAGCAAGGCTGACAATCATCTCTTCTCAGCTCCATTCTTCTCTCTGCCCCTCTTCCCCCCTCTCCTCTCACTTTCTCTCTCCCTAACATCTCTTATTATCTCCCCCCCCCCGCCTCCCTTTCCCCCTCCCTCTCTCAGATGGCAAGTCTGCGTGCTGAGAAGACGTTCCCTCAGTGTGAATCAGAGGGGCCAGAAGACCAAGTCAAGCCCATGCTGGACTGGGCCATCGGGGGCTTCCTGCCTAAGGGCCAAGAAGGCCTCAAACCCACAGACAACCCTGGTGAGACTCACCATCCAAAGCCAATATAAGGTCTAAATGAGGTCTAAATGTCATGGCTGGGGTTTTCTCTTGCCTCCTCCTGTCTTGTCTAATGTTAAAGGGATAGTTAAATTTTTAGAATTGTTTTGTTGTTGAAACTTCTCAAATGCGAATGATCCCTTGAAGCAATATTTTAGTTTTTACATCATACAGTAATTGTGAATGTGCCTAGGAAGTACCTATGTAGTCCAATAGATCACTGTTATAGCACCCAACTTAAAGGTGCAATGTGCAGAAATTTTGCCGCCATTTTGTTGCTAAAATTCTAATAGTTCAGGTGCTTTCAGTTTATTGTACCGTCTAAACCGCTGTGAAATATATTTTCAATGACCAAAAATATAATATTTTCAGCTTTTTAAAGCTGGTGTACAAAATCGAAAAATAAAAGATGCAAAAACAACATTTATGAACGGGAAGCATAGAAATAGTGCATATATAACAGATCTACTGCTTCTTGAGAGTGACAGATCCATAACTCATATTTCTATGTGAATTTGGTCGGGTCGCCCCAAAACGTTACATATTGTGGCTTTAAACGATAGCCCCAGGTAGGGCTGAGACAATAGTTGCTGAAGTATTTAAGAGTTCCACCATTACTTTCTCTTCGATCAGTATGACACGTTTTTAATTAAATACTTTTAAGACTGACGTCATTTATTCCTGTCTCTACATGGCATCCTAATCTGCCTCTCCTATCTCTGTCACATGATCGGTTAACTGTATGTTGGCACGTTGGTATTTCATTAGAGAGGAGGGATGGTTATAGCCTAGGTACCAGTTCCTTTAGCTAATCCATTTCCTGTGCTCCGGTTTCCACTAGTTCCCACAGCCACAAAGTCAAAATGGCCTAGATCGTAAAAATGTATGAAACGGTTAGGGTTAGGCATAAGGTTAGCAGTGTGGCTAAGGTTAGGATCAGGTTTAGGTTTAAAACAGTGGAGGCTGCTTGAGGGGAGGACAGTTCATAATAATGGCTGGAACGGACCAAATGGAATGGCATCAAATACATGGATACCATGTGTATTTTCTATCATTCCACTGATTCCGCTCCAGCCATTACCACTAGCCCGATCTCCCCAATTAAGGTGCCACCAACCTCCTGTGGTTTAAAATCAGATTGTAACAAGAGAAGTGTTAGAAATAGATGGGGTTTTATGACTTTGTGGCTGTGGTAGCTAGTGATGACCAAAGTTGCTAGCTCACATCGAAATTCTCAAACTAAATACATACTGCAATTCCAACCACAAAATGTCATCTTAGTTTTGATTTCAAACCTAAAAATACCACAACTTGCCTAGGTAACAGCTAAATGTTTGTTTTAGACTTTGTTCTAAATTCTAATTCTATTTCCGAAGCTCCGCATGCGGGATAATATTCATGTTATTTCCAACAACCAATGAGCAACTCCACCGTAGATACTAATGAGCGTTGAGATTGCCAAATGACAAGGAGTGGAATGTTAGCAGAGAAGGCTGGTACTCACACTAGGGTGGTTAAGGGTTATCTTCTGAGTAATATGTTTTATTATGTCATCCGCCATACTCCGGAGGTAAGGGTAGGATAGGTTTGTCGGGTCTAGTGGGCCAATATTACTTGTCCAATAATACACAGTAATATCAACTGGTATACAGTAATATTACATATATTCGTTGAGTATTTTAGGTACCGTATACTTTCTTCTACATGCTTTGACAGTTGTGTGTGTGTGTGTGTGTGTGTGTTTGTGTGTGTGTGTGTGTGTGTGTGTGTGTGTGTGTGTGTGTGTGTGTGTGTGTGTGTGTGTCCTCTCCAGATAGCAGCACGTTGAACCACCAGGTTTTGGACGTCAGTCTGCCAGAGTATTTCCCGACAGCCAAGAGGCCCCGCGTCAGCCTGTGTAAGGCCAAAAGCGGCCCAGAGGAGGTCTACAGTCGAGGTCAGAGGTCAACCAAATGGGTCAACCCGGGGTTATCAGGGTCGTATTTATTAAGGCTCCAAACGGAAGAAAACAGAAACGGGAAGGGGACTACTTGGATTTGTTCTATAAGAAACACTAATTTCCCATTTCCGTTGCAACATTTTTCTGACATTTTATGCCCTAATGAATACGATCCTGGAGTCGTCTGTGATTTATTGCTATGGCATGTTATTATTCATGTGACTCAAGACCTGTCTTTAATTGTTGACCTGCATGTGTCTCTCTCTCCTCTCTGCCCTTCAGAACAAATGGTGCATGAAGTTTTGAAGAATAACAGAAGTATAGAAGGTACGTTCTCCTTTTAGTTTCAGATATTTCTTTCTAGTTAACATACAAGGGTCTTCAGATATTGTAGAAAGTATTCATACCCCTTGACTTATTCCACATTTTGTTGTGTTACGGCCTGAATTCAAAAGGAATTAAATTGTTATTTTCTTCCTCACCCACCCATTCCTTCTTCTCACTCTGTCAATTAGGTTAGTGTTGTGGAGTAACTACAATGTTGTTGATCCATCCTTAGTTTTTTCCTTATAACAGCCATTAAACTCTGTAACTATTTTAAAATCACCTTTGACCTCATGGTGAAATCCTTAAGAAGGACACCTGTATCATTGTGGTGACTGCGTGTATTGATACACTATCCAAAGTGGAATTGATGACTTCACCCTGCTCAAAGGGATATTCAATGTCTGCTTTTTATTTGTACCTGTCTACCAATAGGAGCCCTTCTTTACGAGGCATTGGAAAACCTCCCTGGTCTTTGTGGTTGAATCTGTGTTTTAAATTCACTGCTCCACTGAGGGACCTTACAGATATTTGTATGTGTGGGGTAGAGTTGAGAAAATCACGTTAAACACTTTTATTTCACACAGAGTGAGTACATACAATTCATTAAGCACATTTTTACTCCTGAACTTTTTTAGGCTTGCATAACAAAGGGGTTGAATATTTATTGACTCAAGACATTTCAGCTTTTCATTTTGTATTCCTTTTTATTTTATTTATTTATTTTTTACACTTTGACCTTATGGGATATTGTGGGTCGGCCAGTGACTAAAAAACACCTCAACCCGTTTGAAATTCAGGCTGTAACACAACAAAATGTGGAAAAGGTCAAGGGGTTTGAATACTTTCTGAAGACACCGTAGCCGTTGAACATGAGCTGCGAAAAGTGTTTTTGTCAAAAGTCTCCGTCTAGCTCATATTTGTTTCGTGCAGACTTTTGCCTCTCTTGCGGGAAGACAAGAGTGGCAACCTTCCACCCACTTTTTGAAGGAGGCCTTTGCCAAGCATGCAAGGTTAGTGCACTTCTCTAATGCCCTCTCATTCAGAAATGACACGCCGACAAGAAATACACCTATATTACATTTACACTGTCATCACCGTCATCACTGTCATCAGTCTCACACAGCCATCTTTACCAACCGCCACTGTGTCTCGATCCCATTGAAAGTCAGGACACCCTGAGGTGAATGACACCTACCTACCTGAACGTATAATCCAATCCTGAATCCCTGCGCTGGGGGTGAAAGTGTTTATTTGTGTGTTTGTGCGGCTCTCTGGAGGAAGACTTTCCACAGAAGTCATCTAGAGCTATTTTGTCAATAGAACCACTGTGTTCAGAACTTAAGAGTGAGACATGCCTAGGCCTGCCTCTCTTGTGTGAGGGACTAGAAGCATCGATACCAGGCCTGGCTGACTGCTTCTATTGACATTACCTCCAGTCCAATAGATCATTACCACAGGTGTGACTGTTCACTACATGATCATATTACGTCATCTCATCCAGACCTGGGTTCAATTACTATTCAGAGTCTTCCAAATACTTTTAGCGTTTGCTTTAGCTTGTATAGAGTGCCAGAGGGTTTGTGGCGTTGAGGCTATTCTATTTGCTCCAGGAAAGCTCAAAGCTCATCATTGTTGAACCCAGGTCTAATCACACCAACTTATTTGGTTTCTGAAGCAATGGCCTTTATCCAGATTTATCAAGGTCTCAGGAAGTTCTTATAGAAACTAATGGCTGAAGCATTATCTTTATTATTAGCAGCTTTGTTGTTATGGGCTCGGTTCCATCATAGTTCAAATAGCTTTGTTAAGTGCAATGGGTGCATGGTGAGTGACTGGTACAATTGCAGTGATGTTGATGTCAGTTTACAGCTTTGTCAATGTGTCCCAGAGCGGTGCCTTTGTGTCTGTGGACTTTGTGTTTAAAATACACAGATGTTAATATTTCCCTTCCCAGGAACTGAGGCCTAGACTGAACCATGAAAAACAGACAACAGACCATTATTCCTCTTCCACCAAACTTTACAGTTGGCATTCGGGCAGGTAGTGTTCTCCTGGCATCTGCCAAACCCAGATTTGTCCGTCGGGACTGCCAGATGGTGAAGCGTCACTCCAGAGAACGTGTTTCCACTGCTCAAGAGTCTAATGGCGGTGACCTTTACACCACTCTGGCCGACGCTTGGCATTGCGCATGGTGATCTTAGGCTTGTGTGCGGCTGCTTGACCATGGAAACCCATTTCATGAAGCTCCCGACGAACAGTTCTTGTGCTGACGTTGCTTCCAGAGGCAGTTTGGGAACTCGGTAGTGAGGACAGATGATTTTTACGTGCTACGAGCTTCAGCGCTCGGCGGTCCCATTCTGTGAGCTTGTGTGGCCTACCACTTCGCGGCTGAGCCGTTGTTGTTTCTAGATGTTTCCACTTCACAATAACAGCACTTACAGTTGACCGGGGCAGGTCTAGCAGAGCAGAAATTTGAAAAACCGACTAGTTGGAAAGGTGGCATCCTATGACGGTGTCACGTTGAAAGTCACTGAGCTCTTCAGTAAGTCCATTCTACTGCCAGTGTTTGTCAATGGAGATTGCATGGCGGTGTGCTCGATTTTATACCCATGTCAGCAACAGGTGTGGCTGAAATAGTCAAATCCACTCATTTGAAGGGGTGTCCAGATACTTTTGTGTATATTGTGGATCTTTGTATTCGCATTCTTGTTTGATTTCCTGCCTCACCATACATGCTCGAACTGGTTAAAGGTCCTGGTGTCAAGAAATGTGGTATTTTGTTGTTGTTCTGAAAATGAACACTGGCATCTAGATATTGTTGTTAATGACTGTTGTTGCGTGCGTGTGGTAGGACGTGTATCTGGAGATATCCTACATGTATGATGACGACGGCTACCAATCCTACTGCACGGTGTGCTGCGGGGGCCGCGAGGTGCTACTGTGTGGGAACGCCAACTGCTGCAGGTTTGGACTCAACACTCACCTCGTTAACCGTATCTCGGTAATCTTCTGAGAGTGTGGCCCAAATGCTACCCTTTTATTAGGGAAAAAAGGGGCGCTTTCTAGAACCAAAAAAAGTTATTCGGCTGTCCCCGTAGGAGAACCCTTTCCAGTGAGGTTTCTGCATGGAACCCAAAAGGGTTCTCCTTTGGAGAACCCCTTTTTTTTTCTAAAAGTGCAGTGCACTACTTTATGGGCTGTGGTCAAAAGTAGTGCACTGGGGAATATGGTGCTATTTGGGACGGGCTGTATCTATACTGTGTCATTAGTGTATTATTCTGCATCTTAACTGTAATCTGCTGTATCTTAGTTCATTTCAACCCTCTTTTACGTTTTGCCTTCTCAGTCTGCTTCTACTTTTTCTTTCGCTCTCCTTTCTCTCTAACCTGCTGATTAGATGTACAGTGCTGTGAAAAAGTATTTGTTTTCTATTTTTACATGTTTTTTTATACTGAATGTACTGTTTGGTTTTGCCAGACGTAAAGGAACCCATCTCGTCCGAAAAGTTGACTCAAGTTTGCCAACAAAAAAAGCACCTGGATGATCATCAAGACTCTTGGTAGAATGTTCTATGGACAGATGAGTCAAAAGTCTAACTTTTTGGACGACATGGGTCCCATTATGCCTGGCGAACACCAAGCACTGAATTCCACAGTAAGAACCTCATACCATATCAAGCATGGGGTTGGTAGTGTGATGGTTTGGGCATGCTCTGCTGCCTCGGGACCTGGGCGACTTGTCTTAATAGAAGGAACCATGAATTTTGCTCTGTATCAGAGAATTCTACAGGAGAATGTCAGGCCATCCGTCTGAGCTGAAGCTGAAGCGCAGCTGGGTCATGCAGCAAGACAATGATCCAAAACACACAATCAAGTCTACATGAAAATGGCTAAATATTAACAAATATGAAGTTTTGGAATGGCCTAGTCAAAGTCCAGAGCTAATCCAAATCGAGATGTTGTGGCAGGACTTAAAACGAGCAGTTCATGCTTGATAACCTACAAATGTTGCTTAGTTAAAGCAGTTCTGCATGCAGGACCGGACCAAAATTCCTCCACAGCGACATTAGAGACTGATCAACAACTACAGGAAGCATTTGGTTGCATTCATTGCAGCTAAAGGTGGCACAACCAATTATTTAGTTTTTCACATAAGGGAATTGGTTGTTGCATACCTTTGTTAATTAAATAAATTAGGTATATATTTTTTGTGTTATTTGTAAACTTTATCCAATATTAGATTTTGGTTGAAGATCTGATAACATTCAGTATAAAAAATATACAAAAATAGAGAAAATCAGAAAGGGGGCAAATATTTGTTCAGAGCACTGTATATGTTTCCTCTATGTTACCTCTTATTTTCACTAGTTCCACCTGCTTTCTCTCTCTGCTTTCTCTCTCTGTCTCTCCCCCTATCGCCATGTCTCTCTCTCCCCTTCCCACAAATCTCTCTCCCATTCCCCCCATATCCCTCTCTCCCCCTCTCCCATCTCTCTCTCCCCCCCATATCTCTCTCTCCCCCTCCCCCCGTATTTCTCTCTTTCCCCCCATATCCCTCTCTCCCCCTCTCCCATCTCTCTCTCCCCCCATATCTCTCCCCCTGCCCCATATCTCTCTCTCCCCCTCCCCCCGTATCTCTCTCTTTCCCCACATATCCCTCTCTCTCCCCCTCCCCCACATATCCCTCTCTCTCCCCCTCCCCCACATATCCCTCTCCCTGCCTTTCCTCCCTTCTCCCTCCCTCCCCTTCCCCCACTCCCTCCCCATATCCCTCTCTCCCCCTACCCCCCCTCCACCCTTTCCCTTCCCTCCCCCTCTCCCCTCCCGTACTCGTCCATCTCCCCTTTTCCCCCCTCAACCTTATCACACCCGTCTGTCTCCTCCCCTGCAGGTGTTTCTGTGTCGACTGTCTGGACATTCTGGTGGGCGCAGGGGCGTCGAACAGTGCCCGTAACCTGGACCCGTGGCGCTGTTTCATGTGCCAGCCCCTGCAGAACTACGGCGTGCTCAAACGACGCCACGACTGGAGCATGAAGCTGCAGGAGTTCTTCGTCAACGACAACGGCCAGGAGTTTGTGAGTCCCATCAAGATGCTTTAGTTAACTCCTAACATTGACCCTTGTCCCACTACCGAGGCCAAACTAACTTCGCTCATACAGTATGTAGGGCCTGCCGTTCTTCTTGGTCAGGTCACAGGGTCAGGAAAAGTTTAGGGTCCCACTGCATAGCAACACTACTACAGTACATACAGTGTCTGTGTTTGTTTATATAAACATTTTGATTTGGTCTATATGTTTCTCAGGAAAGCCCAAAGATCTACCGGGCTGTCCCTGCAGAACAGAGGCGCCCCATCCGCGTGCTCTCACTGTTCGATGGCATCGCCACTGGTAAGTGTGTGTGTGTGTGTGTGTGTGCGCGCACGCGCGTTAATGCATTACTCGAGTGTAATATTCAGAACCCGCAAAAAAAAATATCTTGACGTATGTTTACCTGTGTGTGTTTAGGCTACTTAGTGCTACGAGACCTAGGATTCAAAGTGGACCATTATATTGCGTCAGAGGTGTGTGAAGATTCCATATCGGTGGGGGTCGTCCGACATGAAGGAAGAATCCAGTATGTGCACGATGTGCGCAACATCTCCAGGAAGAATGTAAGCAGATCTCCCTCCTTCTTTCTCTCTTTCTCTTCTCTCTTCACAGTCTTTACATATGGTTGGGCAGAACAAATTGAATCTGAGTTAAATCATATAGAGGGAGGGGTGAGAGAGGGGAGAGTAGAGTACTAGGTTTGTCTCTAAAGCAAAGATCCCATCCGTTCCCCAATGACTCATTATGTTGTCGTGTAAAGCAGGTGCTTCTTTTCCTTCTCATAATTCAACATATGACAAAGTATCGTTATATTTAACAAAAGTAACACGTTACTTTACAATGTCACTTTGTGTGGAAAGTAATCAGTTATATTACTTTGTTTTACTTTCATGGAAAAAAATCTAAATCTCCCTGTTTGTTTGACTGTCGGAGGGAGCAAGGCGATCCATGTGCTCTCTACCAAAGATGACTAACTCGGGTTTGATCGCTGGTTTCTCCTTTCATCGGTGGTGCTGCTTTCCTGTACTAGTCTACAAGTACTGCGCTATCATATGGGCTGCTTAATTAGCCATATATACTACTGTTCAAAAGTTTGGCGTCACTTAGAAATGTTCTTGTTTTTGAAAGAAAAGCACATTTTTTGTCCAATTAAAATAACATCAAATTGATCAGAAATACAGTGTAGACATTGTTAATGTTGTAAATGACTATTGTAGCTGGAAACGACTGATCTTTAATGGAATATCTACATAGGCGTACAGATGCCCATTATCAGCAACCATCACTCCTGTGTTCCAATGGTACGTTGTGTTAGCGAATCCAAGTTTATCATTTTAAAAGGCTAATTAATCATTAGAAAACCTGTTTGCAATTATGTTAGCACAGCTGAAAACTGTGGTCCTGATTAAAGAAGCAATAAAACTGGCCTTCTTTAGACTAGTTGAGTATCTGGAGCATCAGCATTAGTGGGTTCGATTACAAGCTCAAAATGGACAGAAACAAAGAAATGTCTTCTGAAAATCATCAGTCTATTCTTGTTCTGAGAAATGAAGGCTATTCCATGCGAGAAATTGCCAAGAAACTGAAGATCTCGTACAACTCTGTTTACTACTCCCTTCACAGAACAGCGTAAACAGTCTCTTACCAGAATAGAAAGAGGAGTGGGAGGCCCCGGTGCACAACTGAGCACATTAGAGTGTCTAGTTTGAGAAACAGACTAGAGGTCAACCGAATTTGATTTTTCAACGCCGATACCGATTATTGGAGGACCAAAAAAAGCTGTTAGTCGGACGATTTTATATATATATTTGTAATAATGACAATTACAACAATATTGAATGAACAATTTTATTTTAACTTCAAATAATACAGGTTGAAACAGGTTCAATGTGGTTTAAATAATGCAAAAACACGTGAAATATGTGCCATGTAAAAAAGCTAAAGTTCCTTGTACAGAACACGAGAACTTATGAAAGCTGGTGGTACCTTTTAACATGAGTCTTCAATATTCCCAGTTTTAGGTTGTAGTTATTATAGGAATTATAGGACTATTTCTCTCTATAACATTTGTATTTCATATACCTTTGACTATTGAATGTCCTTATAGGCACTATAGTATTGCCAGCCTAATCCCGTGAGTTGATAGGCTATGCTCCAAGCATTGCGAAGAGCTGCTGGCAAATGCAGGAAAGTGCTGTTTGAATGAATGCTTACGAGCCTGCTGCTGCCTACCACCGCTCAGTCAGACTGCTCTATCAAATATCAAATTATAGACTTAATTATAATACAATAAACACACAGAAATACGAGCCTTTGGTCATTAATATGGTAAAATCCGGAAACTATAATTTCGAAAACAAAACGTTTATTCTTTCAGTGAAATATGGAACCGTTCCGTATTTTATCAAACGGGGGCAACCCTTAGTCTAAATATTGCTGTTATATTGCACAACCTTCAATGTTATGTCATAATTATGTAAAATTCTGGCAAATTAATTACAATCTTAGTTAGGAAGAAATTATCTTCACACAGTCTTCATCCAGGCGGCCCAAACTGCTGCATATACCCTGACTCTGCTTACACTGAACGCAAGAGAAGTGACACAATTTCCCTAGTTAATATATTGCACTATTAAATCCACTATTAAAACATTTTAAGAATATGGCACCACAACAAACCTGCTAAGAGAGGGCCGCCCACCAAAACTCACGGCCCCGGCAAGGAGGGCATTAATCAGAGAGGCAACAAAGAGACCAAAGATAACCCTGAAGGAGCTGCAAAGCTCCACAGCGGAGATTGGAGTATCTGTCCATTGGACCACTTTAAGCCGTACACTCCACAGAGCTGGGCTTTACGGAAGAGTGTCCAGAAAAAAATCATTGCTTAAGGACAAAAATATGCAAAAGGCATGTGGGAGACTCCCCAAACATATGGAAGAACATACTCTGGTTAGATTAGACTAAAATTTTGCTTTTTGGCCAACAAGGAAAAAGCTATGTCTGTCGAAAACACAACACCTCTCATCACCCTAAGAACATCATCCCCACATTGAAGCATGGTGGTGGCAGCATCATTCTGTGGGTATGTTTTTCATCGGCAGGGACTGGGAAACTGGTCAGAATTGAAGGAATGATGGATGGTGCTAAATACAGGGAAATTCTTGAGGGAAACCCGTTTCAGTCTTCCAGAGATTTGAGACTGGGACGGAGGTTCACCTTCCAGCAGGACAATGACCCTAAACATACTGCTAAAGCAACACTTGAGTGGTTTAAGGGGAAACATTTAAATGTCTTGGAATGGCCAAGTCAAAGCCCAGACCTCTATCTGTGGTTTGACTTAAAGATTGCTGTACACCAGCGGAACCCATCCGACTTGAAGGAGGTGGAGCAGTTTTGCCTTTGAGAATGGGCAAAAATCCCAGTGGCTAGATGTGCCAAGCTTATAGAGTCATACCCCAAGAGACTTGCAGCTGTAATTGCTGCAAAAGTTGTCTCTACAAAGTATTGACTTTGGGATTGTGAATGGTTATGCATGCTCAAGTTTTCTGTTTTTTGTCTTTATTTCTTGTTTGTTTCGCAATAAAAAAATATTTTGCATCTTCAAAGTGGTAGGCATGTTGTGTAAATCAAATTATACAAACCCCCAAAAATCTATTTTAATTCCAGGTTGTAAGGCAACAAAATAGGAAAAATGCCAAGGGGGGTGAATACTTTCGCAAGCCACTTTTGCCACAAGTGTCACTTTTGTAATGCATTACCCCCAACACTGGTCATAAGGAGTAGTCCTCGTCAGTGTCATGGAAATTACAATTACACACATTCATACCACACACCTGTTACTGGTTTGTCCTGTCTGGACCAGGCCATTGCCTGTCCAGACAGGACAGTAGTACCTTATTGTAACCTAATGAGCCTCACCTTATAGTGAATGCCCTCCCCCCTGACCTACATTATGTGGATCCACAATGAAACGTATACAAACTCATGGGCTCGCAAGGGCTCTTTTGAGAGCTTCAACACAAGAGCACAAACACATCAACAGACAACATGAACCACTCCCAAGTCGAACCTAAACACATAGCTCCACCACAGCTGCAGACGAGTTGCGTGCTGGCGAGTTGCATGAGAGTCCGTGAGGTCATCTGGTTTAGAGGACAAAGCACAGCCTCTTGTCAGAGTAAATCCCCCAGAACCCATTCACCCCTTTGTCAGCGACTCAGAGCACTCCTCAAAGAGGGGCTGGGCCCGGAGAGGGTCTGCTCTGGCCTTGCTTGGGGAAGCTACACCCTCTCTCTCTCTCTCTCTCTCTCTCTCTCTATCTATCCAAGGCCTTTGTCACAGATGAAAAGGCCCCTATGTATAGCTGGGGAGGAGGGGGGTGTTCTGTAGGGAAGTGGGGTGGGTGGTATGGGGGGGGGGGGGTTCTGTATGGGTCGTTCTGTAGGGTGGGGGTTGGTGTTTATACAGTGCCTTCAGAAAGTATTCACACTCCTTGACTTTTTCCACATTTTGATGTGTTGTGTTTCATTCTTACAAATTAAATATGAAAAGCTGAAATGTCTTGAGTCAGTAAGTATTCAACCCCTTTGTTATGGCAAGCCTAAATATGTTCAGGAATAAACATTTGCTTAGAAGTCACATATTGTATGTAAATGTGATATCAGTTTTATTTTTTTTATACATTTGTAAAAATGTCTAAACCTGTTTTTAGTTTGTTATTAAGGGTTATTGTGTGTAGATTGATGTGGGGGGGGGGGGGGTAAACTATTTAATCCATTTTAGATTAAGGCTATAATGTAACAAAATGTGGAAAAAGTCAAGGGGTCTGAATACTTTCCAAATGCACTGAATACTTTCCAGTTGCATGGACTCTGTGTGCAATAATAGTGTTTAACATGATTTTTAAATGACTACGTGATCTCTGTACCCCACACATACAATTATCTGTAAGCTCCCTCAGTCGAGCAGTGAATTTCAAACACAGACTCAACCACAAAGACCAGGGATCTTTTCCAATGCCTCACAAAGAAGGGCATATGGGTATAAAAAAAGTCGACATTGAATATTAATTTTAGCATGGGGAAGTTATTCATTTAAATTTGGATGGTGTATGAATACACCCAGTCACGACAAAGATATAGGCGTCCTTCCTAACTGAGTTGCTGGAGAGGAAGGTATGGGGAATTTCACCATGATGCCAAAGGTGACTTTAAAACAGTTAAAGTTGCAGAGTTTAAGGAGCTGTGATAGGAGAAAACTGAGGATACTAACCTAAATGACAGCGTAAAAAGATAAGACTGTATCGCTCGCATAAAATATTCCAAAACACGCATCCTGTTTGCAATAAGGCACTAAAGTAAAACTGCAATAAATGTGGCAAAGAAATGAACTTTATGTCCTGAATACAAAGCCTTATGTTTGGGGCAAATACAACACAGCACATCACTGAGTACCACTCTTCATATTTTCAAGGATGGTGGTGGCTGCATCATGTTATGGTTATGCTTGTCATCGGCAAGGACTAGGGATTTTTTTTTTGTTGATAAAAATAAACGGAATAGAGCTAAGCACAGGCAAAATCATAGAAAAAAACATTGTTCAGTCTGCTTTCCACTGGAAGACAAATTCACATTTTCAAGTTTTGCCATAGATTTTCAAGCCGATTGAGGTCAAAACTATAACTAGGCCATTCAGGTACTTTCAAATATTGTCTTGGTAAGCAACAATGTGGCTTTGTGTTTTAGGTTATTGTCCTGGCTGTCTAGCAATATATCAACAACCAACTTGACATAGCTTGAAGAATTGTAAAAAGAATAATGTGCAAATATTATACAGTCCAAGCTCTTAGAGACTTACCCAGAAAGACCGACAGCTGTAATCACTGCCAAAGGTGATTCTATCATGTATTGACTCAGGGGTGTGAATACTTATGTAAATGAGATATTTCTGTATTTCATTTTCAATAAATTTGCAAACATTTCTAAAGACATGTTTTCACTTTGTCAATAAGGGGTATTTTGGGTGAGAAAAAAAAACATTTCATCCATTTTGAATTCAGGCTGTAATGTAACAAAATGTGTAATAAGTCAAGTACTTTCTGAAGGCTCTGTACTACCCTGTGTTGGGGGTGGTGGGCAATATGGATGAGGTGATGGGGGGGAGGTGACACTATGTAGGGATAGGATAGGGGGGATTGGGAATGACAGAACGGCAGATGGGGGCAGATGTTGGGGCATTGACGTGTGTTACACTCAGTCTGACAGGAGGGTGGTGTGATTGTCTCACACAGATAGAAGAGTGGGGTCCATTTGACCTGGTGATCGGAGGAAGCCCTTGTAACGACCTGTCCATCGTCAACCCCGCCAGGAAGGGGTTGTACGGTAAGAAATCAAATCAAAATAATGCATTTGAATCAAACTTCATTACATGTATTAACAAGCATGCTTCACTTCACTCCAATTAGGGTTTAGAATTCATGCCAAGTGTTGCAGGCTAAAATTCCAGTGAAGTAGTTCTTATGAAATGTCATTTATACTGTATCCATTCCCTCTTACATGTACATTATAGACGTGTACCTCTAAAAGTCCAGGGCAACGTGTAAGGTATAAGAATCAGGGATATTTGAAACTCATAATGACAGATGCATTATTGGAATTAGGGCTGGGCGGTATACCGTATTTGACTTTAGACCGGTTTTGATGCACGGACCGGTTTGGGTTTTTACTTTACCTTCTGTAACGGTATGTGAATGTTTGGTTTGTTACATGTGATACGCTGTGTGTAATGTCCCTTTTTATAGTTTACTCCGCTACTTGAGTCATCTCTCTCCTCTGTCTCTCTCTCTCCATGCTGTTTTGCACCTGGACCGAGCTCGGCCCCGTCGATTAAGGAGCGCATTTGTTGTTGCTCGACCACGAGACGGTTGCGTTCAGTGGTCCATGCAGCACAAATGTTGATGACTACGATTCTGTTTCCACTTTGCTTCTTAATATAAGTCCTCAAGCGTTCTATAATTACACTATTATTTAGTGTTTCTTACATCTGCAAACAGCTAATTTGTCTTTTCTTAGCAGGTTGTG
Source organism: Oncorhynchus clarkii lewisi (assembly GCF_045791955.1). NCBI lineage: Eukaryota > Metazoa > Chordata > Actinopteri > Salmoniformes > Salmonidae > Oncorhynchus > Oncorhynchus clarkii. The sequence goes on along the minus strand of NC_092155.1, from coordinate 43,576,894 downwards.
GCTAAGTCGTGTTAGCCACTAATGCTAATCACTAGTTAGTCAGAGCAAACGTAGCTAGCTATACAGCCTGATACCAGTGTTGGTGTAGGCTTCAATCAGCATGTTGTTTGTGTAACAATATCTTCTAAATCAAAGAGCATGAATATGTTAGCTACATGAAGTAGCTAAGAGAAATCATTGAATGTAGCCAAAGATTATAGTGTCCCCTAGGAAACACTGACCAACACTTTGGTTCCTACCGTGTCACAATAACTCCTCCCTGCCATTTTCATTTGTTATCGTGTCAAATAACACTGTATTCAAAGTGCCCACTATTATCTTCTAACTGTAGAATTTGAATAAACATTATTTTTCCATCATCCCATCAGTTCACCCAAGTGTTTTGAACTAAATTGTAAGTCAAATCACAACATTTGGTTAAAAATAAGGCCTAGTTGTCACGTTGGTCATAAGGAGGAGACCAAGGCGCAGCGTGATACGAAGAAAGACTAAACAAAAGTGACGCTATATAAACCAAGTGCTGCCATAGGCAACTACACATAGACAATAACCCACAAACTATCCAAGGCATATGGCAACCTAAATATGGTCCCCAATCAGAGACAACGATAAACAGCCTCCTTTGATTGAGAACCAATCTAGGCAACCATAGACATAAAAACACCTAGACTGGAAACCCCATAAACATACAAAAGCGCTAGACAGGACAAAACACATATATCACCCTCGTCACACCCTGACCTAACCAAAATAATAAAGAAAACAAAGATAACGAAGGTCAGGGCGTGACAGTAGTTTTCTTGCCCATATCGTGAAGCCATATGTGGCAGTGTGGAAATGACCTCCAATGAGTGCAGGAAGTGCAGAAATGTGTGAAAATTAAGAAATGTATTTTTGGTTTAAGTTTAATTGAACAGTATAAAGCAATCTGAATAGAGATAGATAGACCCATTGGAATCACTTAGAACGTATGTGTTGGCACCCTAGGGTCTCACGTCACTCATAAAGCAAAATTAGAACTTTTTTTAATCCAAAACATAAAATACAGTCATATTATTTTTAAATACAGTGATATGATATTTTGGCCATATCGCCCAGGCCTAATTGCAATTGATGTACATTATTATTCAGTTTACATTGGACTGTAGTAGGAATCTCCTAGTGTGTTCTCCTCATCCCCCGTCTGTCTGTCTGTCCAGAGGGCACAGGGAGGTTGTTCTTTGAGTTCTACCGTCTGCTGAGTGAGGCCAAGCCCAAGGAGGCCGAGGACCGCCCCTTCTTCTGGATGTTCGAGAACGTGGTCGCCATGGGCGTCAACGACAAGAGAGACATCTCCCGTTTCCTCGAGGTTTGTTGTGTCCACAATATCAATTCAATATCAACGGATCAATACAAGTGACAACCTCAGAGGTCTTTGGCAGTACCTCGTGAGATAGCTTGAGAAGTCGTCTCGTCTACTGAAAATGTGTAACCCACGGTAGCAGCGGTATGTTCAATTAAACACCAACCTGTGCGTGTGTGTGTGTGTGCGTGTGCGTGTTCTACAGTGCAATCCAGTAATGATCGACGCCATTGAGGTGTCTGCGGCTCACAGGGCTAGGTACTTCTGGGGCAACCTACCAGGGATGAACAGGTGTGTGATGACCACAGTGTGTTTCCTATACTAACACAATCTTTCATATTCCTGTTGTTACTTTACAATACAAAAATTACCAAATTGCACTGTAAAATCTAATGGTAATTACACAGTAATAACTTATGAATTACTTTTACTTGTTTGTTCATTTGGAATTCATTAAACGCACCATTTGATAGTTGCCAAATGTGTTTAGTAAGTAAATGCGAGGAAGTACACATTGTTACGGGTTGATACTAGTGGAAACCGTACAGTAAAACAAAGTGCTAGCCACTTCACTTTACGGATGGAGGATTCCATTTCTAATGCCCATTCTTGTTGTCAGGCCTCGGTGTGCATCTGGGATGGACAAGCTGGAGCTACAGGACTGTCTGGACCATGGCCGTGTGGCTAAGGTAACACTCTCTAGCTCTCCTTCATTCAGTGGAACTGGACAGGAATCACTAAGTGATTTTATTTCAATGTACACTACCGTTCAAAAGTTTGGTGTCATTTAGAAATGTCCTTGTTTTTGAAAGAAAAGCCAATTTTTTGTCCATTAAAATAAAAATACATTCAAAATCAGTCGTCTCCAGCTACAATAGTAATTTACAACATTAACAATGTCTACACTGTATTTCTGATCAATTTGATGTTATTTTACTGGACAAAAAATGTGCTTTTCTTTCAAAAACAATGACATTTATGAGTGACCCCAAACTGACCCCTAATTAGAGCAGTAAAAATACATGTTTTGTCATATGGTCTGATAACTTTTTACTGCTCTAATTACTTTGGTAACCTGTTTATAATAGCAATATGTTACCTCGGGGGTTTGTGGTATATGGCCAATATACCACAGCTAAGGGCAGTTCTTTAGCATGACGCAACGCGGAGTGCCTGGATACAGTCCTTATCTGTGGTGTATTGGCCATATACCACGAACCCCCAAGGTGACATATCGCTATTATCAACTGGTTACCAAAGTAATTGGAGCAGTAAAAAGATATCAGACCATTTACAATGGGTATGACAAAACATATTTTTACTGCTCTAATTACGTTGCTAGCCAGTTTATTATAGCAATAAGGCACATCAGGGGTTTGTGGTATATTGCCAATATACCACAGCTAAGTGCTGTATCCAGGCACTCTGCGTTGCGTCTTGCATAAGAACAGCTCTTATCCGTAAGAACAGCCCTTATCCATGGTAAATTCTCCATATACAATACACCACACCCCTTCTGGCCTTATTGCTTATATATATATATATAGTACCGGTCAAAAGTTTGGACACACCTACTCATTCAAGGGGTTTTCTTTATTTATACTATTTTCTACATTGTAGAATAATAGTGAAGACATCAAAACTAAGAAATAACACAAATGGAATCATGTAGTGACCAAAAAAAGTGTTAAACAAATCTAAATATATTTTATGTTTGAGATTCTTCAATGTAGCCACCCTTTTCCTTGATGACGTTTTTTGCACACTCTTGGCATTCTCTCAACCAGCTTCATGAGGTAGTCAACAGGAATGCATTTCAATTAACAGATGTGCCTTGTTAAAAGTTCATTTGTGGAATTTCTTTCCTTAAAACTTCTTGATGCACCCATCCCGTTTAGCGGGATCATTTTCATCAACATCCGCTGAATTGCAGAGCGCCAAATTCAAATTAAATTACTAAAAATATTAAATCACAAGTGCAATATAGCAAAACACAGCTTAGCTTGTTGTTAATCCACCTGGCGTGTCAGATTTCAATAAAGCTTTTCGGCAAAAGCATACCAAGCGTTTATGTAAGAACATCTCTCTCAGTAGACACAATATTACAAACAGCTAGCAGCCAAGTAGATTGGTCACGAAAGTCAGAAAAGCAATCAATTAAATTGCTTATCTTTGATGATCTTCGGATGTTTGCACTCACGAGATTCCCAGTTACACAATAAATGTTCCTTTTGTTCCATAAAGATTATTTTTATATCCAAAGTATCTCCATTTGTTTGGCGCGTTATGTTCATAAATCCACAGGTTCGAGAGGTCACGACATCGCAGACGAAAATTCTAAATAGTATCCATGTCAAATGTTTTTTATAATCAATCCTCAGGTTGTTTTTACAATATATAATCGATAATATGTCAACCGGAATGTAGCTTCTTCCATAGGCGAGAGAGAGAAAATGTCTGTTGTGCATGAAAAACTCTGCTGGCACCCAGCCATCCACTGACGCAATGGGTTCGTTCTCGCTCATTTTTTCAAAATAAAAGCCCAAAACTATGTCTAAAGACTGTTCACAGCTTGAGGAAGCCATAGGAAAAGGAACATGGTTGATATCCCTTTAAATGGAGGAAAGGCATCCAATGGAACAGAGAGCTTTCATGAAAAACAGCACTTCCTTGTTGGAAGTCCTCAGGTTTTTGTCTGCAATATCAGTTCTGTTATACTCACAGACAATATTTTGACAGTTTTGGAAACTTTAGAGTGTTTTCTATCCTATTCTGACAGTTATATGCATATTCTAGTTTCTGGGCCTGAGAAATAGGCAGTTTCAAATGGGTACGTTTTTAAGCCAAAAACGAAAATACTGCCCCCTACACTCAAGAAGATACTCAAGAAGAAAATACTGCCCCCTACAGAAGATGGCCCTATTTGGTAAAATACCAAGTCCATATTATGGCAAGAACAGCTCAAATAAGCAAAGAGAAACGACAGTCCATCATTACTTTAAGACATGAAGTTCAGTCAGTCCAGAAAATTTCAAAAACTTTTACGGTTTCTTCAAGTGTAGTCGCAATAACCATCAAGCGCTATGATGACACTGTCTCTCATGAGGGCCGCCACAGGAAAGGAAGACCCAGAGTTACCTCTGATGCAGAGGATAAGTTAATTAGAACCCAAATAAATGCTTCACAGAGTTCAAGTAACAGACACATCTCAACAGCAACTATTTTATTTTTTAAAATGTTATTTCACCTTTATTTAACACTTGTGGTTACTACATGATTCTATATGTTATTTCATAGTTTTGATGTCTTCACAATTATTTTACAGTGTGTAAAATAGTACAAATAAAGAAAAACCCTTGAATGAGTAGGTTTGTCCAACCTTTTGACTGGTACTGTATATACAGTGCATTTGGAAAGTATTCAGACTCTTTGACTTTTTCCACATTTTGTTACATTACAGCCTTATTCTAAAATGGATTAAATGTTTTTTTTTGTCTTATCTACACACAATAGCCCATAATGACAAAGCAAAAATAGGTTTAGACATTTTTGCACATTTATAAAAAATAACAAACTTAAATGTCACATTCACAGTGCCTTTGGAAAGTATTCAGACCACTTAACTTTTTCCACATTTTGTTACATTACAACCGTATTCTAAGATTGAGGGGAAAAAACCATTGAATCAACCTACACACAATACCAAAGCAAAAATATGACATTTACATAAGTATTCAGACCCTTTACTCAGTACTTTTAAGCACCTTTTGCAGCGATTACAGCCTCGAGTCTTCTTGGGTATGACGCTACAAGCTTGGCACACCTGTATTTGGGGAGTTTCTCACATTCTTCTCTGCAGATGCTCTCAAGCTGTCAGGTTGGATGGGAAGAGTCGCTGCACAGCTATTTTCAGGTCTCTTCAGTGATGTTCTAATCAGGCTCAAGTCTGGGCTCTGGCTGGGTCACTCAAGGACATTCAGAGACTTGTCCTGAAGCCACTCCTGCGTTGCTTAGGGCTGTTGTCCTGTTGGAAGGTGAACCTTCGCTGTCGTCGGAGGTCCTGAGCGCTCTGGAGCAGGTTTTCATCAAGGATCTCTCTCTTCTTAGCTCCGTTCAGGCCAAAGAGTTCAATCTTGGTTTCATCAGACCAGAGAATCTTGTTTCTCATGGTCTGAGAGTCCTTTAGGTGCCTTCCGGCAAACTCCAAGCGGGCTGTCATGTGCCTTTTACTAAGGAACGTCTTCCGTCTGGCCACTCTACCATAAAGGTCTAATTAGTGGAGTGTTGCAGAGATGGTTGTCCTTCTGGAAGGTTCTAACATCTCCACAGAGGAACTCTGGAGCTCTGTCAGAGTGACCATCGGGTTCTTGTTCACCTTCCTGACCAAGGCCCTTCTCCCCTGATTGCTCAGTTCGGCCATACGGCCAGCTCTAGGATGAGTCTTGGTATTTCCAAACGTCTTCCATTTAAGAATGATGGAGGCCACTGTGTTCTTGGGGACCTTCAATGCTGCAGACATTTTTTGTAACCCCTCCCCAGATCTGTGCCTCGACACAATCCTGTCTCGGCACTCTACGGACAATTCCTTCGACCTCGTGGCTTGGTTTTTGCTCTGACATGCACTGTCAACTGTCTGACCTTATATGGACAGATGTGTGCCTTTCCAAATAATGTCCAATCAATTGAATTTATCACAGGTGGACTCCAATCAAGTTGTAGAAACATCTCAAGGATGATCAATGGAAACAGGATGCACCTGAGCTCAATTTCGAGGCTGATAGCAAACGGTCTGAATACCTATGTAAATATGGTATTTCTGTTTTTTATTTTTCATACATTTGCAACAATTTCTAAAAAATATGTTTTTGCTTTGTGTAGATTGAGGGGGGACAACTATTTAATAAAGTTTAGAATAAGGCTGTAAAGTAACAACATGTGAAATAAGTCAAGGGGTCTAAAGACTTTCCAAATGCACTTTGTGTGTGTGTGTGTGTGTGTGTGTGTGTGTGTGTGTGTGTATATAAACATACACACATACAGTGTATTAATATGAGTGTGCATTTTCTTTGTCTGGTAGTTTGGAAAGGTGCGCACCATCACCACACGCTCTAACTCCATCAAGCAAGGCAAAGACCAGCACTTCCCCGTCATGATGAACGGCAAAGAGGACATCCTGTGGTGCACCGAGTTGGAGAGGTGAGACCTAGACCCACAACTCTAATCTGACTGTGCCACTCTCTTTGTCCCAAGTGCGCCCTCTACCTTTTTTACTCTGTGGTGCCTCTGTTAAAAAACAATGTCAAATCACATTCCTGGGTCATAGTCACTAGGCACCAAACAAAAGAAAACAGACTGAAACAGGGAGGGACTACCGGAACTTGTCTTAAGCTCGTTTTTGTTTTCTGTTGCAAATTGTTTTGCTACTGTGTGCACTAATAAATAAGACCCAACTCTGCCCACAATGCCCTCTGATGTCATTTTAATACTAATAATAATAATCATACATTTTATTTTAAGCGTTTTCCATGACACCAAAAGTCACTTTACATACACAAGAAAATCAGCAGGATAAATAGCAATAAAATTACATATGAATAATAAGTAATAAGTAATAATAAGTATAAAAAAGTATAAAAATAAGTATAAAAAAATATGATGACAGACTAACCAGGGAGAACACTAAACATGATGACAGACTAACCAGGGAGAACACTAAACATGATGACAGACTAACCATGGAGAACACTAAACATGATGACAGACTAACCAGGGAGAACACTAAACATGATGACAGACTAACCAGGGAGAACACTAAACATGATGACAGACTAACCAGGGAGAACACTAAACATGATGACAGACTAACCATAGGGAACACTAAACATGATGACAGACTAACCATGGAGAACACTAAACATGATGACAGACTAACCAGGGAGAACACTAAACATGATGACAGACTAACCATGGAGAACACTAAACATGATGACAGACTAACCAGGGAGAACACTAAACATGATGACAGACTAACCATGGAGAACACTAAACATGATGACAGACTAACCAGGGAGAACACTAAACATGATGACAGACTAACCATGGAGAACACTAAACATGATGACAGACTAACCAGGGAGAACACTAAACATGATGACAGACTAACCAGGGAGAACACTAAACATGATGACAGACTAACCATGGAGAACACTAAACATGATGACATACTAACCAGGGAGACCACTAAACATGATTACAGACTAACCATGGAGAACACTAAACATGATGACAGACTAACCATGGAGAACACTAAACATGATGACAGACTAACCAGGGAGAACACTAAACATGATGACAGACTAACCATGGAGAACACTAAACATGATGACAGACTAACCAGGGAGAACACTAAACATGATGACAGACTAACCATAGGGAACACTAAACATGATGACAGACTAACCAGGGGGAACACTAAACATGATGACAGACTAACCAGGGGGAACACTAAACATGATGACAGACTAACCAGGGGGAACACTAAACATGATGACAGACTAACCAGGGAAGTGAACTAGACAGAGGATAAAAGCTAAGAGAACAGAGAATCTGGGTAAGCCTGTCTGAAGAGGTGTGTCTTTGGTGTAAACATATGGGAGTGTAGGGGGGCAGGAGGTAAGTGAGGTCGGTGGGTGCCAGTAAGTGAGGTATGTGGGTGCTTTGTAGGTGAGCATGAGCAATTTGACGATGGTCCTGTAGTGAATTGGGAGCCAGTGGGGGTGACGTGGTCCCAGAGTCTGGTGTGTGTGTGTGTGAGGAATAGTCCAGCTGAATTTTGAATGTGTTGAAGTCTGTCCAGTGTTTTAGCGGGGAGTCCATAGAGAATGGCGTTGCAGTAGTTCAGGCGTAAGAAAACAATGGTGTGAATGAGGGTTTTAACATTGTGGTCAGTGAGAGAGGGTCTGAGTTGTGAGATGTTTTGGTGGTGTGGAGTACAAATGCCAGAGTGGGGTCAAATGTAACACCAAGGTTGCTTACTGTGGAGTTGGATTGGATGGTGAAGCCGTCGATTTCCATTTTGAGTTCATCCAGTTTCTTGATGAGAGAGTTGGGGCCCATGAGTTTTGTCGTCATTTAGTTTTTAAAAGTTTTCACCTCACAGAGATAGTCAACACAGGGGGGTTGCAGAGTGGTGGTGTTTTGTGTGGATGTAGATGTATGTCTGCATAAGAGTGAAATCTGAATTCAAATACTAAACGGTAATGGACCTAACACTGAGCCTTGTGGGACAACTTGTGATACACCCTTGTTCTGATCATCTGTTTCCTCAAGGATCTTTGGCTTCCCAGTCCACTACACAGATGTGTCAAACATGGGTCGCGGTGCCAGGCAGAAGCTGCTGGGCAGATCCTGGAGCGTGCCCGTCATCAGACACCTGTTTGCCCCACTGAAGGACTACTTTGCATGTGAATAATTCCCTCCCTGATCCATAACTCTATCCATTCCACACCTCACCTTGACCTTCTCCAATCATGAGGCTGTGTAGGTAATGGTAGGGGAGGGCCCCTTCTGGAAGAGCAGGAGGACACAAGACTGGGCAAGTACAAATGGTGACTATGCTCTCACCCCTCTCCGTTCAGCCTAGGTGTTTTCATCCAACACACTTGAAAAATACCCTACAGTCAAGGAGCCAATCCTGCTTCTACTGAGCGAAACCAGCCCTGCCATTGGAGAAGCATTTGAGGGTCCGGCTCCTATAGCCTTTCCTGTAGCAAAAGGCTGGGCTGAGTGTGACATGGAAAACACCATTGATCGTCAATCAGAAGTGCCAATGCCAAGTTAGACCATCTTGTTGTCCCCTGGTAGCCAAAGTGTTATTTTAGGGTTTTAAGGTTTTAAACACTGCTTTTATTTTATTTTTTACTAATGACTTCCCCTTATGTTGTCTTTGACTGGTTTTGTTGTGATCACCATTTTGTTTTGTTGGTCAAACTTATTTTGATACCACGCTGATTTATATAAATTCTTAAATTGATATAGATCTTTTTATGAATGAGTAGAAATGTTTTTTTTATATATATTTTTTTTTTCTTCATTTTTATGTCAACATAGTCAGGGTTGGGAAATATACATGCTCCCAAATGCCAATGCGACTGAAGAAGAATCCGTTCTCAGCCATATCCAAAAATATGTATTTTTTAAATACTGTAAAATCAATGCAAAGACAGACATGTAAAGACATCTCAATATTGGACATTTTGACATTTGTCATTTGTCTATGGTATCCATATTTTTTTAACTGGAAGTTTGTTTTTTTGCTTTCACCAAAAATAAGTGGGCATTACCTCATCATCCAGGGCATCTATATATATATATATTAAAAAAAACTTGGTCATCTGTGCAAAAACAACAACAAAAACATTTGACAATTATTTTTTTAGTCACTGGAATGTTTTATAGAACTTTTATACTTCACTGTTATACTGTATATTTACAAATGTTTACAGGATTTAACAGTATTTGATTGGACTGGGAGTTTGACTGTCCTAATGTCATCTTAAATTTATATGTTTTAAATCTGTGAATTTCAGCAGTTGATAACCCCCGTATGCCTCACCTCACATTAAAGTACTCTGGACTTCAGATTGAAGTACAATATACACTTTTTGTCTACTCATTTTGGCTACATTTGTAGCCCATTTTTGTTTTGGTAATTGAATGTGTACAGTTTGCTATTCAGTTTTTTTTAAATACTGGACATTTAACAGATTTTACATATCATATGTGCACAGTGGAGACCTGCCAGTTATTTGTTTTTGAGTTGTCTGTACTCACTGAGTACTACTCAATAATACTCACTCATTCAGGGTGCCTTTTATGAGTATGTTCAAAGAGCTACTTCAGTTACACACTGATTGTATGTCCATGACATAACCAGCAGTTGTTTTACTTCAAAGGTTATTTTTTACTAAAATGCCAAAATACATAAATCGTTTACATGCTTTATCACTACTGTATTCTTTTAAGTTTACTGAATGTCATGCTTATGATTTTGAATATTCTAAACGTTTTTTTTATATAATTTTATGACTGTACCTTTAAAATGTTTAGTTTTATATACTCGGATATTCTGCTTACTTGCAACAGTATCTGAAATAGTAGCACAACATACTGTATATAAGGCTTGCTTCACATTTATCATTTCATAGAGCATTTTAGAACATGATTTTAATCAATAGGATTGTTTTTATTGTCAGTGGATGTTAGATTCGCAACTTCGACAAATGTTAGATGTATTTGATTTATCTTTTGTGAAAAATACTTTCTCCAATAATACTGTACTTTCATTGTGCTTTCAAAAAAATGTTTTCATTAACCTTTTTAATTCAACACTTGTGATTTGAAGTGCAAGCAGTTCAAAAAGACCAGTCTGCAATTTTTAGTACTAATTGTGCACTTTTTGAAAAAGCAGCAAGAAAGTATTTCTGTGTACTCGGTATATGTTACTTTTATTCAATAAAAAGCCTTCATTCTAAGCTGACATGTGGAATTGTTTTAAGAAGGTCATACCGTGGATCATTTAGCTATTTGATTTTGAATTTTAGGACCCCTTTAGACATAAAAAAATATATACAAACATTTGATAAAATATTGAATTTGGCCTACTACTACAGCCCATAGAAATGCATTGAATAACACATTCATAAATGTTTAAGTCTCTGCCTTAGATCTAGGAAATGTAAGAAAGTGTATATATATATATATATATATATATATATATATACAGTTGAAGTCGGAAGTTTACATACACCTTAGCCAAATACATTTAAACTTGTTTTTCACAAATAAAAAGGTCAGTTATGAACACCACTTTATTTTAAGAATGTGAAATGTCAGAATAATAGCAGAGAGAATGACTTACTTAAGCTTATATTTCTTTCATAACATTCCCTGTGGGTCAGCAGTTTACATACACTCAATTAGTATTTGGTAGCATTGCCTTTACATTTTTTAAATTGGGTCAAACATTTCGGGTAGCCTTCCACAAGCTTCTCACAATAAGTTGGGTGAATTTTGGCCCATTCCTCCTGGCAGAGTCAGGTTTGTAGGCCTCCTTGCTCGCACACGCTTTTTCAGTTCTGCCCACAAAAGTTATGCAGACATTTCTATAGGATTGAGGTCAGGGTTTGTGATGGCCACTTCAATACCTTAACTTTGTTGTCCTTAAACCATTTTGCCACAACATTGGAAGAATGCTTGGGGTCATTGTCCATTTGGAAGACCCATTTGCGACCAAGCTTTAACTTCCTGACTGACGTCTTGAGATGTTGCTTCATTATATCCACACCATTTTCCATCCTCATGATGCCATCTATTTTGTGAAGTGCACCAGTCCCTCCTGCAGCAAAGCAGCCCCACAACATGATTCTGCCACCCCCATGCTTCACGGTTGGGAGGGTGTTCTTTGGCTTGCAAGCCTCCCCCTTTTTCCTCTAAACATAATGATGGTCATTATGGCCAAACAGTTCTATTTTTGTTTCATCAGACCAGAGGACATTTCTCCAAAAAGTACAATCTTTGTCCCCATGTGCAGCTGCAAACAGTAGTTTGCAGGCTTTTTTATGGCGGTTTTGGAGCAGTGGCTTCTTCCTTGCTGAGCAGCCTTTCAGGTTATGTCAATATAGGACTCGTTTTACTGTGGATATAGATATTTTTGTACCTGTTTCCTCCAGCATTCACAAGGTCCTTTGCTGCTGTTCTGGAATTGATTTGCACTTTTCGCACCAAAGTACGTTCATCTTTCGGAGACAGAACGGGTCTCCTTCCTCAGCAGTATGACGGCTGCGTGGTCCCATGGTGTTTATACTTGCGTACTATTGTTTGTACAGATGAACATGGTACCTTCAGGCGTTTGGAATTTGCTCCCAATGATGAACCAGACTTGTGGAGGTCTACAATTTATTTTTTGAAGTCTTGGCCGATTTCTTTTGATTTTCTCATGATGTCAAGCAAAGAGGCACTGAGTTTGAAGGTAGGCCATGAAATACATCCACAGGTACACCTCCAATTGACTCAAATTATGTAAATTAGCCTATCAGAAGCTTCTAAAGCCATGACATAATTTTCTGGAATTTTCCAAGCTGTTTAAAGGCACAGTCAATTTAAATTGGAATTGTGAACCAGTGAATTATAAGTGAAATAATCTGTCTGTAAACAGTTGTTGGAAAAATGACTTGTTTCATGCAGAAAGTAGATGTCCTAACCGCCTTGCCAAAACTATAGTTTGTTAACAAGAAATGTGTGGAGTGGTTGAAAAACGAGTTTTAATGACTCCAACCTAAGTGAATGTAAACTTCCGACTTCAACTGTATATATACATCGCAATCGCAATCTCTCTATTGAGACATATTGCAGACTCGTTGAAAAATATGTTAGTAATCTCCTTAAGAACAAACAGGAGTACATATCTTTCCATAATTTACCTATGGATGAAATATAAACTTTGCTTGATTTACATTCCGATATGTCAGTCCTTACCTGTCCTGGTGATAAGGGTGGGTCAGTAGTACCCATGGATTGGATAGCTTATGTAAATGAGTGTCATAGACAACTGCTTGACAACACCTTTTACAAGAAACTCCAAAGTGACCCCACTTCCCAATTTCAGAACACAATCTTTCCTGTCCTAGATGGGTGTTTAAATTCTGGTCAGATTACCAAAAAATAACACTTTTTTGCCAATTCAACACCCTAAAATTGCCACATTATATACTTTGCAGAAATTACACAAGAATGGTACAAAACCTCCAGGGCGCCCTATTGTATCAAATCAAATTGTATTGGTCACATACATACACATGGGTAGCTGATGTTATTGCGAGTGTTGTGAAATGCTTGATGGGCATTATCAACTTTTTTTTACTTCTTTATTAGACCAGTCGCAGAACAGCTCCCATCCTTTGTAAAGGACAGCAGCAGTATGATCTCTATTATTGAGTATCTTGATCCTCTCCCTGATAATACTTTATTACTTTTTATGTTGAGTCGTTATACACACATATTCCACACGAGGGCTGTATTGAAGCCATGGAACATTTTCTTCTGCAACGTGACCCTAATAAATTACCTTCCAGTGCATGCATTATTGGCTGAAATAGTACTCACACACAACTATTTCATGTTTCCAAACGATTACTTTATTCAGGCGAAGGGTACTGCTATGGGATCCCCTATGGCTCCTATATATGCTAATTTGTATGTGGATTACATGGAGAAACAGTCCATTCTCAATCCTATCAAAAATGTTTTCTTGCCTAACATAATTATTTGGAAATGGTACATTGATGATATTTTTGTTCTATGGAGGGGTGATGCAAAACAGCTCCAGGCGTTCCATGCTTTTCTTAACTCTTGTTCTGAGCACCTGAGATTTATTATGCAATCTGACACACGTCAAATCCATTTCCTTGATCTTCTGATTTTGTGTGAGGATAATGTTCTATACACTGATCTTTACAGGTAACCTACTGATCGTAACAATTTGTTGAGGGCTGATAGTTGTCACCAGCTTCCCTTAAAAAACTGTTTCCCTACAGCCAATTCTGTTGAATAAAAATAATTAGCAAAAAACAAATCAGATTTCGACAGAAATATGGTTTAGACGCAAAGAAAATTCAAGGAGAGGGGGTACAATAATTGTCAGATTAATACTGTCATTGAAAAAAATCAAACCGAAACATCTTTCAATAACTACCCTATATTCAAAATGCTCTGAACATATGAAGGGAATTGTTCACAAACAAGATCCGATAACAGTATCGGTAATGTGTTTTCCGATTCTCCCTTGGTCCTATTCTCGCCGGGCAGAAATCTCAGAGATCAATTAGTAAATGAAAGGTCAACTGCCCCTTAGAACCAACTTCTCTGGTTTTGAATGGCCTATGTTGCATCGATATGAGTCAGAAACATTAATTCTACACTCTGACTTTTTTTCTCCAAAAGGGTTCATCGGCTGTCCCCATAGGAGAACCCTTTTTGGTTCCATGTAGACCCCTCTGTGGAAAGGGTTCTACCTGAAGCCAAAATAGGTTATTCAAAAGAGTTCTCTTATTGTGACAGCTGAAGAACACTTAAGATCTAGAGTGTAGTGTCAAAATTGACTACAAAGTGTAAATAGGATCATTTTGGTCATGAAGTTTTGTCCAAAGCAGAGTTTTGTAAATGAGTTAGTCACGACTTACTGGAGGTTGGTTATGGATTATGAATATGGCCACTTGCCCAGTGCCCACTAACACCGGAGAAGCATCTGTGCTGCATGCACTCTATCCAATCAGAGCAGCCAAAACCTCCAGACAGTGAGACAAACCTGCGCATTACACAGAGCCTAAGACTTGCTTACATAAGACAACACGTTGCCAACGTTATGTTGAAATAACCCTTAGCCCTAAGCCCTTTATGGAGTGGCCATTTGCTGATATGTTTGATCGTGTCAATCACTCCAGTCTGCCACTTTATTGGGCAAAATTAGAATTGAGATGATCAAACGCCCACTTTTATCCCAACTGCAACGTGTCAATATTGCAAAACACATTCGAGAGCATCTTATGTGCCCCACAACCTGTTTTGTAACACGATTCCTTGTGAAACACTGCTAGACAGACACATACTCTGTTGATAGGTTGTAAAAAACAAAACGGCACTGCAGCACACACGTCACCACTTGCCAGTGACTTGATAAGCTAATTGTGGCCTGGCTGCTCGATGTGCCTGCTAGCTACTACTTGTAAGCTTCATTGACAAACACAGAGTTGGATCTTAGCTAGCAAGCAAGTGATTTTGGGCACTGATAAACAGCTTATACTTTATTTACGATAGTTTGACAGCTTGCAGATGACGACGCTGTAGATATGTTATTGTTCTCAGAAATCAGTCCTGAGCACGCAGACAGACTTTCCTGACTCGATAGGCTGCATGCAGTGCACTGACAAGTTTTTCATGCACATGTTTTTACCTGAGAAATATTACACCAAAAACCTTAGCTAGAATTGCATGACTAACACCTCTTCTGCAAAAACATTGAAATTAATGACAGATTTCTTGATTGATATTTTCAGGAAGTGACTATTTTGAGGAAGTGGCTATGTGACAAAGAACAAGGTACAATATGTGAACATAACACACCCACATCAAACCTCACCCTAAGACAACTCTTGTTTGGCTTCAGTCATGGATGAGGCCTAATCAGGAAGTGCAGTCACTCTTGAACAATTTTCTCTTCTCTACTGCCTGTCACTTCAAGGATCTTCGGCTTCCCCAAGCACATCTAGTTCCTCAGCAACAGAGGTGGGGGAGAGGTCAATGGCTGGCCCTTTGTGGTGTAATCCCCTGGAGTGACAGTTGGGTTCAGCAAGGATGCTTAAACTTGACATACATTAGACAACGACAAAAATCTTGACATTTTGGGAGTACTCCCATTATGGGAATTGTCTGCATAATCTTGTCATCCTGAAGTCTGTGACCGGTGTGCTCACATTACACGAGTTTACTCACATTGCAACCTGCCTAGACCCCTGCCTGTCCCACGATTTCCAGATGTGTCGTATCGACCGTGGTTTTAAGAATTGTCATCATTGCCCCTTCTTCTCTGTTGCTGTAGCCGAGCAACGAAGACCAAGTAACAGAAGTCACATTGTAGCACACCGCTCACTATACAAAATACGACAAAAATATCTGTCATGTCAAAAAAAATATTTGGACCTAAGGTGCAGATCAGGAGAGCGCCAGACCCATAATTGCACGTCTTTCGCCCACTCACATTATGCGACCTATGATATATATATATGATTTACCTGCTACTCCAGAATTTCTTTGTGGATCCCAAACTTTGAAATGGTCTGAAGGTACCTGAAAATAGCTGTGCAGCGACGCTACCCATCCAGCCTGACAGAGCTTGGGAGGATCTGCAGAGAAGAATGGGAGAAACTCCCCAAATACAGGTGTAGCGTCATACCCAAGAAGACTCAAGACTGTAATCGCTGTAAGGGTCTGAATACTTATGTAAATGTGATAATTATGTTTTGTAGGTTTTTATACATTTGAAAAATATCTGAAAAACTGCTTTTGCTTTGTCATTATGGGGTATTGGGTGTAGATTGATGGGGGGAGAAAACAATTTAATACATTTTAGAATAAGGCTGTAACGTAACAAAATGTGGAAAAAGTCAAGGGTTCTGAATACTTTCCGAATGCACGGTATATCTTTGTAAATAGAACTGCAATTGTTATTGTATGACAATAACGTAAATTATTTGGACAACTATTGCGTGTTTTTAAATGGTTCCTTGATTGTGTGAAAGAAGGCTTTTGACAGAATCATGTGTAATTCACAAAATATATGCTATGTTGTTAAACTATATGTCCTATTTTGTCAATTGAAATGATTAATATAAATATTTGTATTTATTTTTTATGCCATGGCTGTATTTTATGGTAACATAAATCAATTGCATTGGGTGATTCCACAAATGGCAACTTTGTGATATAAATGTAATAATCCAAATATATTCTTATAGTAATTCATATATACTGAAGAAAAATATAAATGCAACATGAAACAATTTAAAAGATTTTACTGAGTTACAGTCCATATAAGGAAGTCAGTTTTATTAATTAATTAGGCCCTAATCTATGGATTTCACATGACTAGGAATACAGATATGCATATGTTGGTCACAGATACAGTGCCTTGCGAAAGTATTCGGCCCCCTTGAACTTTGTGACCGTTTGCCACATTTCAGGCTTCAAACATAAAGATATAAAACTGTATTTTTTTGTGAAGAATCAACAACAAGTGGGACACAATCATGAAGTGGAACGACATTTATTGTATATTTCAAACTTTTTTAACAAATCAAAAACTGAAAAATTGGGTGTGCAAAATTATTCAGCCCCTTTACTTTCAGTGCAGCAAACTCTCTCCAGAAGTTCAGTGAGGATCTCTGAATGATCCAATGTTGACCTAAATGACTAATGATGATAAATACAATCCACCTGTGTGTAATCAAGTCTCCGTATAAATGCACCTGCACTGTGATAGTCTCAGAAGTCCGTTAAAAGCGCAGAGAGCATCATGAAGAACAAGGAACACACCAGGCAGGTCCGAGATACTGTTGTGAAGAAGTTTAAAGCCGGATTTGGATACAAAAAGATTTCCCAAGCTTTAAACATCCCAAGGAGCACTGTGCAAGCGATAATATTGAAATGGAAGGAGTATCAGACCACTGCAAATCTACCAAGACCTGGCCGTCCCTCTAAACTTTCAGCTCATACAAGGAGAAGACTGATCAGAGATGCAGCCAAGAGGCCCATGATCACTCTGGATGAACTGCAGAGATCTACAGCTGAGGTGGGAGACTCTGTCCATAGGACAACAATCAGTCGTATATTGCA
This sequence comes from Oncorhynchus clarkii lewisi, assembly GCF_045791955.1. Taxonomy (NCBI): domain Eukaryota; kingdom Metazoa; phylum Chordata; class Actinopteri; order Salmoniformes; family Salmonidae; genus Oncorhynchus; species Oncorhynchus clarkii. The sequence continues at coordinate 43,559,106 of NC_092155.1, read as the reverse complement.
CAAATCTGGCCTTTATGGAAAAGTGGCAAGAAAGCCATTTCTTAAAGATATCCATAAAAAGTGTCGCTTAAAGTTTGCCACAAGCCACCTGGGAGACACACCAAACATGTGGAAGAAGGTGCTCTGGTCAGATGAAACCAAAATTGAACTTTTTGGCAACAATGCAAAACGTTATGTTTGGCGTAAAAGCAACACACCATCCCCACTGTCAAACATGGTGGTGGCAGCATCATGGTTTGGGCCTGCTTTTCTTCAGCAGGGACAGGGAAGATGGTTAAAATTGATGGGAAGACGGATGGAGCCAAATACAGGACCATTCTGGAAGAAAACCTGATGGAGTCTGCAAAAGACCTGAGACTGGGACGGAGATTTGTCTTCCAACAAGACAATGATCCAAAACATAAAGCAAAATCTACAATGGAATGGTTCAAAAATAAACATATCCAGGTGTTAGAATGGCCAAGTCAAAGTCCAGACCTGAATCCAATCGAGAATCTGTGGAAAGAACTGAAAACTGCTGTTCACAAATGCTCTCCATCCAACCTCACTGAGCTCGAGCTGTTTTGCAAGGAGGAATGGGAAAAAATTTCAGTCTCTCGATGTGCAAAACTGATAGAGACATACCCCAAGCGACTTACAGCTGTAATCGCAGCAAAAGGTGGCGCTACAAAGTATTAACTTAAGGGGGCTGAATAATTTTGCACGCCCAATTATTCAGTTTTTGATTTGTTAAAAAAGTTTGAAATATCCAATAAATGTCGTTCCACTTCATGATTGTGTCCCACTTGTTGTTGATTCTTCACAAAAAAATACAGTTTTATATCTTTATGTTTGAAGCCTGAAATGTGGCAAAAGGTCGCAAAGTTCAAGGGGGCTGAATACTTTCGCAAGGCACTGTACCTTTAAAAAGAAGGTAGGGGTGTGGATCAGAAAACCAGTCAGTATCTGGTGCGACCACCATTTGCCTCATGCAGCGCGACACATCTCCTTCACATAGAGTTGATCGTGGCTTGTGGCCAGTGGAATGTTGTCACTTTCCTCTTCAATGGCTGTGCTGGATATTGGCGCAAACTGGAACACGCCGTCATACAGATTGATTCAGAGCATCCCAAACATGCTCAATGGGTGACATAGTATTCAGGCCTTGGAAGAAATGGGACATATTCAGCTTTCAGGAATTATGTACTGATGCTGAAACATGAGGTGACGGCGGCGGATGATTGGCACGACAATGGGCCTCAGGATCTCGTCATGATATCTCTGTGCATTCAAATTGCCATCGATAAAATGCTATTGTGTTTGTTGTCCATAGCTTATGCCTGCCCATACCGTAACGCCACCGCCACCATGGGGCACTCTGTTCACAACGTTGGAATCAGCAAACCGCTCACCCACACGACGCCATACACGTGATCTGCAGTTGAGGCCTGTTAGACGTTCTGCCAAATTCTCTAAAATGATGGCTTATGGTCGAAAACATGAACATAAAATTCTCTGGCAACAGCTCTGACATTACTGCAGGCAGCATGCCAATTGCACACACCCTCACAACTTGAGATATCTGTGACTGTGTTGTATGACAAAATTGCACATTATAGTTGCCTTTTATTGTCCCCAGTACAAGGTGAACCTGTGTAATGATCATGCTGTTTAAACAGCTTCTTGATATGCCAACATTTTAGAGAAATAAGCTTTTTGTGAGTATAGATCATTTCTGGGATATTTTATTTCAGCTCATGAAATATGGGACCAACACTTTACATGTTGCATTTATATTTTTAAAAGCTAAACTACTATACTTGCCCACAAGATCTTCGGGTAAAATATTCACATTTGAGCCAGGCCTAGCTCAAAGCAGCGAGCCGTGCAGCACTGGGAACAACCACTGTTCTTTTATCATAATGAGCTCCAAATGGAATGTCTTCACTGGAAATGCCCCAATGTCCATGTAGATGATTATCTAATTTGTGTGTTTCTCTTGCTCTTCTCTCTCTCGTTTTGTGCATGCGTGCATATATTGCATTGTGAGTGTGTAGGGTCATGTCTCGTGAAAAGAGGCCATTCAGAGGAAATGTCCCTTTCATAGCACAAAGGAGCCTTTGGTGACTACTTTACAACCAAATAGGAGAATAAAGGCTTGAAAGGGATGAAGTCACCGTGATAGTACATTAAGTAGAATTAGACCACTGTCAAACTCTGTGCCACCGGTGTAAAGTGTAAAGAAATAATGTAAAGTAAGCGTTTCAAATCATATTTGTCACATACTTCATAAAACAACAGGTGTAGACTAACAGTGAAACACTTACTTACAGGCACTAACCAACAAATCAGAGAGAAAAATAAAAAATAATATCACAAGGAATAAATGACACAATGAGTAATGATAACTTGGCTATACACAGGGTACCAGTGCTGAGTTGATGTACAGGGGTATGAGGTAATTGAGGTAGATATGTACATATAGGTAAGGATAAAGTGACTAGGTAACAGGGTAAATAATAAGCAGTAGCAGCAGCATATGAGTCAAAATAGTTAGTGCAAGGGGGTTGGAGTCAATGCAGATAGTCCAGGTAGCTATTTGGTTAACTATTTAGCAGTTTTGTGGCATGGGGTTAGAAGCTGTTCAGTGTCCTGTTGGTTCGAGACTTGGTTTCTGCTTGCCATGCAGATCGGTAGGAGGGAGAACAGTCTATAACATGGGTGGCTGGAGTCTTTGAGAATCTTTAGGGCATTCCTCTGACACAGCCTGTTATAGAGGTCCTGGATGCCAGTGTTTCAAATTAGTATGTTGCCTGTAGTAATAATGATGTATAAAGGTTGGTTGATACAGAAAGCGTTAGTCTAGCCCAGCGTTGTAGCTGTGTAGTGCTAGGGCAAAAAAAAAACACACACACAAAAAAAACGTGCACCGAGTTTGTGAAACCCTGTTCTAGCTCAATGACTGTAGGTCTAGCCTCGCCCAAGCTGCTCCGATCAGTGCTATTTAGAATCCTTGGGACGTCCCTACCATTTAAAATTTCTACTTCGATGTGGTAAGGACGTCCCAAGGATTCCAGATAGCACCGACCAAGCTGCTCCCCATCGCTACGCACGCAGTCGCGCTGAAAGGAATCAACCCGCTGTCGCCGGCATTATTGAACTCGGAACTGGCTACCAGGAGAAGAAAATAGTAGCAAACATTGACGTCTGTATTTATATGAGAAACAGTTTACGTTGAATTAATATATTAGCAACACCTAGAGTTCTGAAAGACATTCCAAAACAAGGTAATTATTTTGTTTGCCATTTTGCTAGCTAGCCGTATAGTTGATGCCTAGGCGGGGGCGCAGAGGCCGGGGAGGCGTCTGTCGTTGGGAGTCTAGCTGTAGCACGCTAGCCTTCTGAGTTGGGCAGGGGACATGTTGGTAGCTAACCATTCAGTATAAGTCAGCTGACAGTTGTCTAACTAGCTAACGTTAGTTTACTCACTAGTTAGCTAACTATTTAAATATAACTAGCTAGCATGTCTAATATTCAAACGTCCGCTAAGTTGATACAGTAACGTTTGCTAGTTCAAAAAGCTATGTAGTAACTTAGCTACCTTGCTAGCTATTTAGCTCATACTAGCAGGCTTGCTGGTGGTGTTATAACTAGCTAGTAAGCTAACGCTGGCTCTGATTACCTTGGTGTTAGCTGGTTAGCTGGCTAGCTGACTACTGTTGTTAGCCTTTTCAGGCCCACCCTACCTAGCTAACTAACGGTATCTGGCATGCAAGACAGGTCAGAAACGGTACAATCTTTAGCTAGTAGTACTGATTTTATTAGGCAAAACTGAAATGATCGTTTCTCCTCATTTCAGAAATGGTCCCCCACTGAACCAGTGCTAGGTGGCACCTGTTGTGCCGCTGACATGATTACTAGCTAGTAACTTTGTGCTTTTTCTAACGTGACATACACTTGAAAACAAATCTCTCCATTGTGCTTCAACAGAAAATGGCTGTGAACGTTTACTCAACCTCAGTGTGCAGTGACAATTTGAGTCGTCATGACATGCTTGCATGGATTAATGAATCGTTACAGATCAACCTTACCAAGATAGAGCTGTTATGTTCAGGTGAGTGGATGGGTATGGATGGCACAAATGCATTTGTTCTTGCATTACATCATATGGCAGAGATTGCTTATACTTGAGTAAATGAAAGTAAATCCTATAATTGATGTAGCCTAAAGGTTTAGCCTAATTTTCTTTTGTGTGATCAAAGAGGAATAGTTCAATAGGATTTGTGATGACCCCTGGTGTGTCTGTCTTCTAAAGGTGCGGCCTACTGCCAGTTCATGGACATGCTTTTTCCCGGCTGTGTGCCTTTGAAGAAAGTCAAATTTGCTGCAAAACTAGAGCACGAATTCATTCACAACTACAAGATCTTGCAAGCTGGCTTCAAAAGAATGGGTGTTGACAAAGTAAGTAGGCTATTCTATTTTCCCTCTCAGCATAGCCTAGGCTGTAGAGCAGTGGTATTCAAACTTTTTCAGCGAGGACTCCATTTTCTTCCCCAGCAGAATTGATGGGGAACCAATTTGTCCCCAATAATTTCTCCAAAACCACATCCCAAATCTAATAATACAACCATAAAATATATACATTTTGATTTTTACATCAAATCAAATTTATTTATATAGCCCTTCGTACATCAGCTGATAAAGTGCTGTACAGAAACCTTGCCTAAAACCCCAAACAGCAAGCAATGCAGGTGTAGAAGCACGGTGGCTAGGAAAAACTCCCTAGAAAGGCCAAAACCTAGGAAGAAACCTAGACAGGAACCAGGCTATGTGGGGTGGCCAGTCCTCTTCTGGCTGTGCCGGGTGGAGATTATAACAGAACATGGCCAAGATGTTCAAATGTTCATAAATTACCAGCATGGTCCAATAATAATAAGGCAGAACAGTTGAAACTGGAGCAGCAGCACGGCCAGGTGGACTGGGGACAGCAAGGAGTCATCATGTCAGGTAGTCCTGAGGCATGGTCCTAGGGCTCAGGTCCTCCGAGAGAGAGAGAGAGAAAGAAAGAGAGAATTAGAGAGAGCACACTTAAATTCACACAGGACACCGAATAGGACAGGAGAAGTACTCCAGATATAACAAACTGATCCTAGCCCCCCGACACATAAACTACTGCAGCATAAATACTGGAGGCTGAGACAGGAGTGGTCAGGAGACACTGTGGCCCCATCCGAGGACACCCCCGGACAGGACATCAACAAATAACCTTCAATTCATTGCATTTTAATCTCTTATCAAAAGGAAAATAAACTCATTTCCTCAGTAAAAAATGTTTTGTTGTTGTCCCATACAATAATCTGTTCTCTCTGTTTAAAACAAATAATTTTGGTGACCCCTCTGCAGTTCCCCCGTAACTGTGACTTTGAATGTCACATCTCTAGTCCACATCCAGAGCTGTACCTATTTGCCGGGCTACGTATATTTGTTTTTTCATCTGTTGAACCGGTTGCTTTTGAAGCATATGTATCTATTAATCCTTTTGCTTCCTGTCTTTACCATGTGTTGTCTTGCTATATATATATATATATATATATATATATATATATCTCCCGAGCCTGTATGGGAGTTGTAGCGATGAGACAAGATAGTAGCTACTACAACAACAATTGGATACCACGAAATTGGGGAGAAAAAGGGGTAAAATTTTAAAAAATAAAATATATATATTTTTTTTATTTTGGATTTTATTTTTAATTTTACCCCTTTTTCTCCCCAATTTCGTGGTATCCAATTGTTGTTGTAGTAGCTACTATCTTGTCTCATCGCTACAACTCCCGTACGGGCTCGGGAGAGACGAAGGTTGAAAGTCATGCGTCCTCCGATACACAACCCAACCAAGCCGCACTGCTTCTTAACACAGCGCACATCCAACCCGGAAGCCAGCCGCACCAATGTGCCGGAGGAAACACCGTGCACCTGGCCACCTTGGTTAGCGTACACTGCGCCCAGCCCCCCACAGGAGTCGCTGGTGTGCGATGAGACAAGGACACCCCTACCGACCAAGCCCTCCCTAACCCGGGCGACGCTAGGCCAATTGTGCGTCGCCCCACGGACCTCCCGGTCGTGGCCGGTTACGACAGAGCCTGGGCGCGAACCTAGGGACTCTGATGGCACAGCTGGCGCTGCAGTACAGCGCCCTTAACCACTGCGCCACCCGGGAGGCCCGTCTTGCAATATATTAACCATTTCAATATCACCACCCAGTGTGTACAGGAATTCATACAACCGAAAGACATGGCCTACTTGTCTCTTAGATGTTCTCTAAACCTAATATCCTAATCTTTGGCTTCTCATTTGGATTTATACATCTGAGTTGCCCATAGTGTGTGTGTGTAATCATTACGGCGATTCTGTTGAAAAACGTTTTGCACAAACCATTTACTCCAAACGGAAAATGCAAACGAGTTTCAATTGGAGAAATTCGGGTAGGTCCCGCCCTGTTTTTTTCCTGTTTGCTTCCGTTTTGTTTTTTAAACTGTACAGTTCCCTGCTTTATACTTCTCTGGCACTGCTTGCTAATTGTTTCCTGCTGAGCTAGCATGGCCTCTGTCTACTGTGGCTCACTGATATTTACTTTCCTGTGCCAGAAGAGAGGGGACTGTTGGCATCCTATACAGACTCCTCTCTGTTAGTTAGTCGTTAGTTCTCAGCCAGTAGTTGGATGGCGTATTTGTTGGCTTCTGCTACTGCACAGTCGAGTGTGTGAGATGGAGAGCAAAAAATTGAGTCTGGATTTTCTCCCTTCAAGTGTCATGACGAAGTCCCTCAAATCAAATTTTATTTGTCACATGCAGAGGTTAATGTGAGTTTAGTGAAATGCTTCTGTTCCGACAGTGCAGTAATATTTAACAATTCCCCAACAACTACCTAATACACACTAATCTAAAGGGGTGAATGAGAATATGTACATGTAAGTATATGTATGAGAGATGGCCGAGCTGCATAGACAAGGTGCAGTAGATGGTATAAAACACAGTATATACATGTGATATGAGTAATGTAAGATATGTAAACATTATTAGAGTGGCATTATTTAAAGTGCATTATATAAAGTGACTATCCATTTATTAAGTTAAAATGGCCAGTGATTGGGTCTTAATTTAGGCAACAGCCTCTCTGAGTTAGTGATTGCTGTTTAGCAGTCTGATGACCTTCAGATAGAAGCTGTTTTTCGATCTCTCGTTCCCATATTTGATGCACCTGTACTGACCTCGCCTTCTGGATGATAACGGTGTGAAACGGCAGTGGCTCGGGTGGTTGATGTCCTTGATGATCTTTTTGGCCTTCCTGTGACATCGGGTGCTGTCAGCGGGCAGGTGGTTTGCCCCCGGTGATGTGTTGTGCAGACAGCACCACCCTCTGAAGAGCCTTGCGGTTGAGGGAGGTGCAGTTGCCGTACCAAGCTGTGATACAGCCCGACAGGATGCTCTCGATTGTGCATTTGTAAAAGTTTGTCAGGGTTTTGGGTGACAAGACAAATTTCTTCAGCCTCCTGTGGTTGAAGAGGCCCTATTGTTCCTTCACCACACTGTCTGTGTGTGGACCATTTCAGTTAGTGACGTGTACGCCCAGGAACATAACTTTCCACCTTCTCCACTGCTGTCCCTTTGATGTCAATAGGGAGATGCTCCCACTGCTGTTTCCTGAAGTCCACAATCATCTCCTTTGTTTTGTTGACATTGAGTGAGATGTTGTTTTCCTGAAACCACACTGAGTGCCCACACCTCCTCCCTGTAGGCTGTCTCGTCATTGTTGGTGTTAAGGCCCACTACTGTTGTGTCGTCTGCAAACTTGATGATTGAGTTGAAGGCGTGCATGACCACGCAGTCGTGGGTGAACAGGGAGTATAGGAGGGGGCTGAGCACGCACCCTTGTAGGGCCCCAGTGTTGAGGGTCAGCGAAGGGGAGATGTTGTTTCTTATCTTCACCACTTGGGGGCGGCCTGTCAAAGTCCAGGACCCAATTGCACAGGGTGGGGTTGAGACCCAGGGCCTCCCGCTTGATGATGAGCATGGAGGGTACTATGGTGTTGAATGCTGAGCTGTAGTCAATGAACAGCATTCTTACATAGGTATTCCTTTTGTCCAGATGGGATAGGGGAGTGTGATGGCGATTGCATCATCTGTGGACCTATTGGGGCGGTAAACAAATTGAAGTGGGTCTAGGGTGGCCAGTTAGGTGGAGTTCTTGAAGCATGTGGGGACAACAGATTGGGATAGGAATTGGTTGAATATGTCCGTAAACACACCATCCAGCTGGTCTGCACATGCTCTCAGGATGTGGCTAGGGATGCCGTCTGGGCCAGCAACCTTGCGAGGGTTAACAAGTTTAAATGTTTTACTCATGTCAGCCATGTCGAAGGAGAGGGGGAGGTTGCAGTCCTTGTTAGCGGGCTGCGACGGTGGCACAGTATTATCCTCAAAGCGGGCAAATAAGGTGTTTAGTTTGTCTGCAAGCGTGACGTCGGTCTCCGTGACGTGGCTGGATTTATTTTTGTAGTGCGTGCGATTTCCTGTAGATCCTGCCACATACGTCTGGTGTCTGACCCGTTGAATTCCCTGAATTCCCTGAACTGGCATTTTGCTTGTTTGATTGCCAGTACAGGGACCAGGTGGAGTCGCAATTCAACGGCTCAGACAATCCTCCTAGTCTGTGTTCTATCCATATTCATTCAGCATTTAACGGTAGTTACCTCTGCAATGCATGTTTAGGCTAAATCAACTGTGTCTGGCGTTGCCATCCACTAGTGTTTATCTAGCCCATTTTTGTGGTGTTGAATCCACTAACATGGTTATTTGTTCCTCTCAAGATCATCCCTGTTGACAAGTTGATAAAAGGCAAGTTCCAGGACAACTTTGAGTATGTGCAGTGGTTCAAGAAGTTCTTTGATGCCAACTACGATGGGAAGGAGTACGACCCTGTGGAGGCTCGCCAGGGCCAAGACACCATGCCCAGCCCTGCCGTGTCTGCCCTCAACAAACCCAAAAAGATCCTCAATGCTGGTGAGTGGTGGCTCAGCCTGTGCCATGATTGTATTTTTATTTTTTTTAGGAGAAGGTTCCCCTAGATAATGTTCCAGGCAGGGCACAAAGGCCCCAAAAATCAACATCTTGAGACCTTTTGAACTAAAATTGTCAATCGAAAGCAACGAAAACCAAATTGTTTTGGGTTGGAGGGAGAATAGAAACGCTGAGAGAAACTGACTGCTGTAAGCAGTCGAGAGATGACTCTTTCCATATTGAAATCTACTGAGCTTGTCAATAACAACCTCTCCCCATCTCATTCTAATTAGTTGCTTGTTCCCCTCAGCACCCCAGCGGGCAGCAGTTGCCAAGGTAGCACCCAAAATGGCGCCCAGCTCGGCACGAAGACCAGGGGCTGGCGGAGGTGACGAGGAGCGGGCTGAACTCATCCAGGAAGTACTGTCATCCATCCTTCCATTCATGTGCCTTGACATGTATTAGAATAAACAATTGCTGTATTCACATATTGTTTGGCTGAAGTTGTAGCAAAAGTTCAGATATGCATATTGCCCTTTCCCTCCCAGGTGAATATACTGAAGTCCACCATCCAGGACATGGAGAAGGAGCGGGACTTCTATTTTGGCAAACTGAGGAACATTGAGCTCATCTGCCAAGAGAAGGAAGGCGAGGGCGACCCCACACTGCAGAGGATTGTAGATATACTCTACGCCACAGACGTGAGTTTAGTAAACGTTACACGCAGAGCCTCGTGGGTCAACTTTAGCTTTCTTAGATTTTAAGCCTGTGTTCAAGCAACTGCTGATGCCCTCTAAAATTCCATTCGTGGATTGGCATGTAATGTAGCTCAAGTGGAATGCTAAAGTACGATCATACAGCTTGGACAAACTGTGCTGTTTCCCTCCATCAGGCCGCGCATGATTGGTTCAGTCTGTTCGAAACTCATTCATCTGAGTCAAATAAATGTCAAAACACTGGTGCGCTTGATTTAGTGTGGTTTGCACTTTTGGCACTATTCCAACTATTTTATTTGCCTCTACCAGGCAAATCAAACGCTGCGCAAGTGTTTTTTTAAGAAGTATTTGACACATGTCAGGTTTAGATCAAAATGTGAGTATTTCGACTCTCTTTATCCATCTGTCTGTGCTTTCAGGAGGGCTTCGTCATACCGGACGCTGAGTCAGAGGACCACGGGGAGTTCTAATGTTCAAGACTGGACCGTGCAACTTTTAATACTACTCCCCCTCCTCCCAGCCCCTTCAATCAGCTACAACAGCTCCCATCCTCACCCTGCGTAACACACCCTAAACATCCAGATCATGTTATTCATTGCTTGGTCTCTGAATAGACTATATCAACAACAACAACAAAAATTGTCTCTCAGATCAAGTTGAAATAAGTAGTGTGAAGTACCTCTGAAGCCCCTTCTTCGGGTCATCCTATTGGCCTGTGCCAGGGTCGGTCTTGGCATCATGTTGGAAGAAGGCGACTATTTTGGCTCTCTATTTGGGTCCAGAAGAGTGAACTGTCAGTCTAAGATTCTGCTTTTTTTCTTGGTATTTTCCCTAATTTTCTGTCTCTTCCGGGAATTGGAGTTAAAAGTTTGTTGGCACCTGCACTCACTTTTGTACATTGTATTTTTCTTAGTTGACTTGTTTCCCAAATTATCACAGTCTTTCCCACATGTATATTGTTTTATGGGTCTGAGAAAATGTACTAAGTTCCTAATCATTTCAATAGAGATAGTGTTTTAGATGGGTTCAATGAAAGGTTAGTGTACTTATTGTGGAAGAATTGTTTTCTTCACTAACCACAACTCTCATATTTTCAAAATTCTTTAATTTGGTCTCATCCAGTTTGGAGATGAACCTGTTTTAAATAGTGCTATTCTTTATTCCAGGAAAGTGGATATTATTATTATTATTATTATCATTATTTTCTCAAAGATACAGGACAGCTCATAACATGACAATATTTAATGCTGAAGAAACATGTTAGAACTACAAGTTTACGGTGGAATACTTTGTGCGTGATTTATCTGTTTTGTTTGTCTCTTGGCTGTTGGAAGGCACTGTGGATGCCAGATACTCCCCTGGTCCCAAGCCCATCCCAAACTACCTGCTTTGGGTTTTTTGTCTTTTTTCTCCCTCCCGATATATCATTTGTCAGTTGGCAGGGGATGGAGGTTTTAACTTCATTTAGCCTCTCGTGTCTAATTCATCCTCTTAGGGAATGTGAAAGGTGAGTGACTTTGCTGGGGTTTTTTTTTTTTTCATTTCTACTTACTCAACAGAATCTCAACAGAATACTCCTGGTTCTGTAGCATGTTTTAACACTCCAGTTGTGAGTTTGTTTTGATCATGTAGCAACTGCACCAGTGACAGGTTCTGAGGCCCAAAACGCTGATATGCAAATAGAACTGCCAGTCTGCGCTAGAAGATCAGATTATTTTTTTGAATTGCTTTATTCTTAATGAGTAAAAAAAAATATTAAAAAAATTAATAACCTACATAGATGTGACTTTGATGTACTCCTTTTTTTTTTTTTTTTTTTTGGCAGATGTTTGTAATACGATTTAAAGTATTGTAATTTAAGCTCTTATCAATTTTTTTTCTCTCTGCTGCTCTGAAATAAAGATGTGTAGAGAATCTGGCAGAAGTTTGGGTATTTTAAGCTATTATATAGACTTTCAGTCTTCCGGTTATACGAAAGCCAATGACATTTTTATACGGTTGATGGTTCATTGATGTGTAATGAACCTCCAATTGGTGTTCTTAATCTAACTGGTGCCGCCCAACGTTTGAATGAAATACCTTCATAGAAATGACCTCTCCAATGATTAGCAATACATAACTGTTCAGTCCAAGGTATTGCCTCCTAGCAGGGCTCGTTAAATAATGTTTTATATTGTACAATAATGCGACAATGGGAGCAGCAATAGGATCAATCGGTTGCGTTTAGCGAGGCATCATTCGCTTTTCATGATGGGGATTTTCTGATTTTCTTAGGTAATTGCCCATTTGGTTTGGAGTCCACATGGGAGCAGCACACATTTTAACATTGCAGGGTACTTCAGTTTTCTGGCACTAAAACAGGCCCTTTCTATGCCTTCGACACTGACAGGCCAAGTTTGAATGTCATGCAAAATCCTTACTCATGCCTGGTATCATAATTATCATTTTCTGTTACGTTTGTCTATTGCTTAATCAGGACCACAACCCTAATTCAATGTGTCAACTTTTTGGGCATAACCACTTCCGGAACGTATTGGGACATGAAAGTGTATATTTAATACACAGATACTAATTGTGACGATCATCCTTTTCAGCAGATTCCATAGCGCTGAGCGATTTAGTGCTTTTCGAGGGTCATTTCGATTAATAGAAAACAATCACGGATTTCGGTTTTGATTATTTGGGTTGAATGCTGTAACACAGAACACAACAATTAAGTCCCATTATGGTAGTGACTGCTCATTACTGCTTATCACTTATAAACGGGTGATTGGCTGACAGCTGTGGTATATCAGACAGTATACCACAGGTATGACAAAACATTTATTTGTACTGCTCTAATTACGATGGTAACCAGTTTATAATAACAATAGGGCACCTCGGGCGTTTGTGGTATATGGTCAATATACCACGGCTAAGGGCTGTATCCAGGCACTCCACGATGCGTCTGCTTAATAACAGCCATTGGTCATATACCACACTGCCTTATTGCTTAATTAACATTATATTACTTTCCTTTAATGAAATATCTCAGTTGTGTGTGTGTGTATATTACATTGGTTTTATTTGATGACTTCATTTAATTCTAAGTCATTTCAGCTCTGCTGCATATGCTATCTAAAAATCACTATTTTGTAGTTATTCCAAGTAAATAAGGCATACTTTGATCGCTGAATACCAACTATCAATCACTTGGAGCATGTATTTTCAGGTAGAAATACTGCTCGAAGCAACAGCTGCGCTATATCCCTCACGATCGCGCATTCTAAAAGAAACAGACTGGATACGTTTATGCGCAATGGATCATTGTAGTTGATTACCACGTTTATTATTTATAGAGAAACTGCAATGTGCACGTTGAGATCAAAGGAAGAAAAAAATGAACCAAATGTAATTCAAATAATTGAACCGATGTCAGGCAACTAGTTGTTTAAAACGAAAAAATAACCGCAATTCCGGTTAATATCTCCGCACTAAGATTTCAACAACTTTGAGTGATATAGGCTTGAAAGTTTGAGAACTTCACATTCTCTTGTGTTTCAAACATCTAGCTTGTGGTTTGATGACTAAACAAGTCTGATGGCTGATATTGAGGGGTTTTGCCAAGACAAATCTTAGAAACACTAGTCTGTTCCAGGCTGACTACATTTAAAGGTGTTTTATTGCATCAACCAATGGTTGTGTGCCACGTCGTCGTCTGCGCAGTCGGGCTTCAGTTTTCTATGCCATATGATGTGGTTTGCTGATATTAAACACCTATCCAGGCGTTTTGAGGTCTGGCATGCATCTACAGTAGTCAACTTGGAATGCTTTCATTGTCTTTGTAAACGTCCATTTTATATGCAAGTGGGACAACCCCTCAATGGCCTCTTCATCTAACCCTTTGCCAATCTTAACCTCTAACTTCGATCAACTTTCTGTTTGCCTTTTGATTCCCATTTTTTAAAGTTTTTTGTTGTTTATTTTGATATTTTCAATGATTAGAATAGAGTGGAAGGATGTTACTCACAGCACACACTGTAAGCAGGCCATATGTTTTGGGGGTGCAAAAGATCAGTGGTGCTCATCAGATCTCCACTGTGACATTCTCACCAATCTGTGCTGACATTCTTGTACACTGTGGGCCTTGTGCCACCTTTTTTGTTCTCTTTTTTTGCTTTCTCTCTCCTGCTCTTCAACGGGAAATCCTATTTGCTGAATCAAGTTTCTTACAAACAATAAAACAGTATTTCCATGTAAATGTTTTCTGTTGGCTGTTTCTTTTTATCCTGGGGCAGCAGGGTAGCCTAGTGGTTAGAGCAGGGTAGCCTAGTGGTTGGACTAGCAGCCGAAAGGTTGCAAGTTCGAATCCCTAAACTGACCATCTGTCGTTCTGCCCCTGATCAATGCAGTTAACCCACTGTTAACTAGGCTGTCTTTGCTGTGAATATTGTGTTGACAAAAAACAATCCTGGTTCAGAATGTGAAATTCACATTACACCATTTCCAGGTGAAGCTTTTAGAATGGAATTCCACTGCTGTGGCATTAGCTTTTCTGGAATGCCAATAATTTTCTGTGAAACTCCATTGTTGAAAACCTTACATAGATTCCACCTATACCCCTCTCTTATATTATCCTAATGCCTCTCTTTTCTCCTCTCTCTCTCTCTCGCTCTCTCTCTCTTGCTCTCTCTCTCTGTCCACCTCTGTCTTTCTCTCCCTCTCTCAAAGGATTGTATATGGATGAGTTTCTCGAGGCTATCAAGAAGATGATGGGTGATATTGACGATGAAGATGTGGACATCATCTTCACGAAGGTGGACACCAACTGTGTCTGTCTGGCCAAGCTGGTAGTTTTGAGGACCCTGGAAAAAGGCTGTTGTCTATTTTATTGCTCAGGGCAGGGGTTAATGGGTGGGTAATTAGAATTACGGGGATAAATAGAGTTTAAAATCCTTCTGTCCTCAGGCTTTTGACATGCTTGTGTGGGTATGTCCCATAGAACGCCACTTGTGTCCCTCATAAGACAGTGAGCCCCCTCTGACTCACCCCAGCCGCCACCCAGAACAATTATTTTATGAGCATCCCTGCCCTGTTACTAGACAGAGGGCTAGACCAGGAGGTGTCTGTGTGCTGAGACACCGAGGAAGACTGTGGTGGGAATCTCCTATCTGAAATGACTGAAGGACTACTCACACACACACACACTGATACAGGCCAGACTTCTACTAGACTAGACTGGAATGCAACGTCCACAGGGACTTATTTGAATAATACATGATCCCATTGTTTCTGTTTCACATGGAATAATTTGAATTATTCATCATTCCTCACCCATGATTTTACTGTCTTCTATCTTAAATGAATACATCCACAGGCAGCTTGCTCATGAAACCCATGGATCATTAGACTCTTTGGAGAACCTCTATGCTCACAAGCAGGAAGCAACATTTATAACTCTCCACTTTCCTCCTAAATCCTTGATGACTGCATCCAACATGACACACTATTCTCAACCCTCTATATCACTCATGGGGAATAGGGTGCCGTTTCAGATTTGGCTTTGGACATAAAGTACATTTAGCTCATGATGTGTGCCTGCCTGTCTGCCTGTAGGATCGTCCCTGTATTAGTGGTCGCTCACCTGGGTTCTATTCATTAGGGCACACCGTGGCCAAACGTTTTGCAATAGAAAACTAGTCCATCCAAGTTTTAGTCTGTGAATACAACCCTGGGTTAGGTGTATTGTCATGGTATGGTACCGTCCCTTGGATCCCTGGGGAGACCGGAGAACGATAGGATGCTACTGCTTTATGTGAGACAAAAGAGGCTCACAGATAGACATGGATGATTCCCATTGTGGTTGGCTATAACATGATGACTACTTCCCGTTTATATGTATGTGGAGAGAGTGAAAGAGATTATTTGCATCTAACAATCCATTTCTAGTTTTACATGTCGATAATTCAAAGAGGCTGAGGATTTTGGCCGGGAATCTCCCAAGAACTCTCTAACTCCCACTTTTTACTTTGCATTCTGAAATGTATATTCTCTCGCTCTCTCTCTGTGGTGTTCCGCGCTCATGTTTGTGTCTGGTGTGTGTATGCAGGCATATATTCCCCCCTGTCTGTCTGTGTCAGGGACTCATGTCTGTGGATGACACATCGCTGCTACTCTTCTTACTTACTGTGTAATGGGAGTAGATTACTCTGTGGGTCGGCTCTTACCTGATGACTGAACTTTATTCCACTGTTTTATCTGTCGCTACATACATTAATCGTGGAGAAGTGACGTCAGTGGGCGTGGCGTTTGGCCGGAGCGACGTGGATGGGTAGCCAGACAATGTAGGCCCCATGTGTCTAAGAAACGCTGCATGGTGAAAACTAATCAGAGCATCAGCATTTAGGCCTCCTGGGTTCTATTTTCTGACTATAGGAGACATGGATACAGGCACAGTCTATAAATATCAACACAGAATGGCTAAGATAATCCAGTTGAATCATCGTGGAATAGGTCTTTAGAAATATTGCAGCTTGCCACATTTGCTCACGTACGGATTTTGACCAACAAAAAATATTCTGATTCCTAAATGTCCAACACATAATCCACACATAGGTTTTGTTCTTTGACTGATGTCTTGGTGGTCTGTGGGGTTTCTCTGTCTGGTTCTCTGCAGTGCCCACAGTGAGCCTATCGTCCGGCTGCAGTTATACCCCTTCCAGACATCCCAGGTGGAGAGCAGCAGGGGTCAGGGCAGGGCCGTGCCCAAAACCCGCACCAAGCTGGGATGCTACCTGTCCATCAGCCGAGACGGCATCCTCAACTACTGGAGCGAGAGGTTCAAACTGACACACGCGGCCAACGTGTGCGTGTTAGCGCTTGTGTGTAAACACCAGAACACTTCACGTTTGGGGTTGGACTGAGTGAGGAGAGAGGAATTCAGCACATTGCGTGGTAGGATGAAAATATTAGCTGAGTCAATGCTGCGCTTCCATAGAGAAGAATGGATGGATGTCCCGTCACCACCTAGCCTATTCTAAAGTGGGCCACTATGACACCTGTCATGGCAATAAATCAGATGACGTAGTTTAGCTCCGCGGGGGACAGGGGGCGCCACACTTAGCAACTGCTTGAGTAGGGTGGGCCACTGTGGACGCAGTTGTCAGGCGGATAACCACGAGTCTATCCATGGTCTCTCAGTTAACCTCTGTGCTTCTGTAAAGCCTGGCTGAGATTAGCAACATCTCATGTTGCAACATCTCTCAACCCTCTGAATCTTGTATTGGATGCCATCTCAGTAATGTGATCCAATCGGCATAAGCGCCAGCCAGGTGTCTATAAACAGCATGTAACGTATCATAATGTATCATAATTCCAAGCCCCTCCTTCCTAGCCATGTACAGTACCAGTCAAAAGTTCGGACACACCCACTCATTCAAGGGTTTTTCTTTATTTTTACTATTTTCTACATTGTAGAATAATAATGAAGACATCAAAATTATGAAGTAACACATGGAATCATGCAGTAACCAATAAAGTGTTTAACAAATCAAAACATTTTATGTTTTAGATTCTTCAAAGTAGCCACCATTTGCCTTGATGACAACGTTTCACAGCTGGCATTCTCTAAACCAGCTTCACCTTGAACGCTTTTCCAAAAGTCTTGAAGGAGTTCCCACATATGCTGAGCACTTGTTGGCTGCTTTTCCTTCACTCTGTGGTCCAACTCATCCCAAACCATCTCAATTGGGTTGAGGTCAGGTGACTGTGGAGGCCAGGTCATTTGATGCAGGACTCCATCACTCTCCTTCTTGGTCAAATTGCCCTTACACAGCCTAGAGGTGTGTTGGGTCAAAACAAATGATAGTCCCACTAAGTGCAAACCAGATGGGATGGCGTATCGCTGCAGAATGCTGTGGTAGCCATGCTGGTTAAGTGTGCCTTGATTTCTAAATAAATCACAGACAGTGTCACCAGCAAAGCACCATCCAACCTCCTCTTCCATGCTTCACGGTGGGAGCTACATATGCTGAGATCATCCGTTCACCTACTCTGCGTCTCACAAAGACCCGGCGGTTGGAACCAAAAATCTCAAATTTGGACCAGATTTAGGACCGATTTAATGTCTATTGCATGTGTTTCTTGGCCCAAGCAAGTCTCTTCTTATTATTGGTGTTCTTTAGTATTGGTTTCTCTGCAGCAATTCAACCATGAAGGCCTGATTCACACAGTGTCCTCTGAACAGTTGATGTTGAGATGTGTCTGTTACTTGAACTCTGAAGCATTTATTTGGTCTGCAATTTCTGAAGCTGGTAACTCAGCAGAGGTGACTCTGGGTCTTGCTTTCCTGTGGCGGTCCTCATGAGAGCCAGTTTCATCATAGAGCTTGATGGTTTTTGCGACTGCACTTGAAGAATGTCACGTTCGTTGTAACGAGGAGACCAAGGCGCAGCGTGATGAGAATACATTCCTCTTATTTATTTAACGAAGAACACTTGAGCAAAACGACCGTGAAGCTATTAACAACTAGCGCTGACATGCAACTATACATAGACAATAGCCCACAGATA
The DNA here is from genome assembly GCF_045791955.1 of Oncorhynchus clarkii lewisi. Classification (NCBI taxonomy): domain Eukaryota; kingdom Metazoa; phylum Chordata; class Actinopteri; order Salmoniformes; family Salmonidae; genus Oncorhynchus; species Oncorhynchus clarkii. Next base: position 43,540,803 of record NC_092155.1, on the reverse strand, counting down.
AACCAAGGAATATGGCTACCTAAATATGGTTCCCAATCAGAGACAACGATAAACAGCTGCCTCTGATTGAGAACCAATCCAGGCAACCTTAGACATATAAACCCCTAGACTAGAAAACCCCCTAGACATACAAAACCCCCTAGACAATACAAAAACTAAACACACCACCCTTGTCACATCCTGACCGAACCAAATAATAAAGAAAACAAAGATAACTAAGGTGACAAAGAAACTTTCAGAATTCTTGAAATTTTCCGGATTGACTGACCTTCATATCGTGAAGTAATGATGGACTGTCATTTCTCTTAGCTTGTTTGAGCTGTTCTTGCCATAATATGGACTTGGTCTTTTACCAAATAGGGCTATCTTCTGTGTACCACACATACCTTGTCACAATAGAACTGATTGGCTCAAACGCATTAAAAAGGAAAGAAATTATAAAATGAACTTTTAACAAGGCACACCTGTTAATTCAAATGCATTCCAGGTGACTACTTCATGAAGCTGGTTGAGAGAATGCCAAGTTTGCAAAGCTGTCATCAAGGCAAAGGGTGGCTACTTTGAAGAATCTCAAATATAAAATAAATGTTGATTTGTTTAACACTTTTTTTGGTTACTACATGATTCCATATGTGTTATTTCATAATGTTGATGTCTTCATTATTATTCTACAATGTAGAAAATAGTACAAATAAAGAAAAACCCTTGAATGAGCAGGTGTGTCCAAACTTTTGACTGGTACTGTAGATCTGTGATTGTATTGTATAAGATAGGTATATGGTTCTGGGTCAACTGTACCAGGTTTTGACTTATGACCTTCCTCCTCTGTTTGTCCCCCATTAGTTGGACCACTTGAAGCATTTGTTCACCGTTCGTTCGCTTGCTGTCTGCGCAGTGTGTTTTAGGGACCACCTGCTGGTAGTTGTCTGACTGACCGAAAATGTTAACCTGTTGTTGAATCGGTTTACACTCGGTTTACAAATTACATCCGGCACTCTGTTCAGAGATGCGTCCATGCCTCAGACCAGATTTGATAGTAGCAATTGCCCCAAAAATGTTACCCTTATTTTACCATGTAAAATGACTGAGTGAGAACAGGTTCTCATTTACAGCAATGGCCTGGGGAATAGTTCCAAAGGAGAGGAGGGGGGCATTTATATGTGTGTGTGTGTGTGTGTGTGTGTGTGTGTGTGTGTGTATATATATATATACACACACACACACACACACACACACACACATATACATTGTTTGCAAACTGATACAGTGCCTTGCGAAAGTATTCGGCCCCCTTGAACTTTGCGACCTTTTGCCACATTTCAGGCTTCAAACATAAAGATATAAAACTGTATTTTTTTGTGAAGAATCAACAACAAGTGGGACACAATCATGAAGTGGAACGACATTTATTTGATATTTCAAACTTTTTTAACAAATCAAAAACTGAAAAATTGGGTGTGCAAAATTATTCAGCCCCTTTACTTTCAGTGCAGCAAACTCTCTCCAGAAGTTTAGTGAGGATCTCTGAATGATCCAATGTTGACCTAAATGACTAATGATGATAAATACAATCCACCTGTGTGTAATCAAGTCTCCGTATAAATGCACCTGCACTGTGATAGTCTCAGAGGTCCGTTAAAAGTGCAGAGAGCATCATGAAGAACAAGGAACACAACAGGCAGGTCCGAGATACTGTTGTGAAGAAGTTTTATGCCGGATTTGGATACAAAAAGATTTCCCAAGCTTTAAACATCCCAAAGGAGCACTGTGCAAGCGATAATATTGAAATGGAAGGAGTATCAGACCACTGCAAATCTACCAAGACCTGGCCGTCCCTCTAAACTTTCAGCTCATACAAGGAGAAGACTGATCAGAGATGCAGCCAAGAGGCCCATGATCACTCTGGATGAACTGCAGAGATCTACAGCTGAGGTGGGAGACTCTGTCCATAGGACAACAATCAGTCGTATATTGCACAAATCTGGCCTTTATGGAAGAGTGGCAAGAAGAAAGCCATTTCTTAAAGATATCCATAAAAAGTGTCGTTTAAAGTTTGCCACAAGCCACCTGGGAGACACACCAAACATGTGGAAGAAGGTGCTCTGGTCAGATGAAACCAAAATTGAACTTTTTGGCAACAATGCAAAACGTTATGTTTGGCGTAAAAGCAACACAGCTCATCACCTTGAACCCCTATCCCCACTGTCAAACATGGTGGTGGCAGCATCATGGTTTGGGCCTGCTTTTCTTAGCAGGGACAGGGAAGATGGTTAAAATTGATGGGAAGATGGATGGAGCCAAATACAGGCCCATTCTGGAAGAAAACCTGATGGAGTCTGCAAAAGACCTGAGACTGGGACGGAGATTTGTCTTCCAACAAGACAATGATCCAAAACATAAAGCAAAATCTACAATGGAATGGTTCAAAAATAAACATATCCAGGTGTTAGAATGGCCAAGTCAAAGTCCAGACCTGAATCCAATCGAGAATCTGTGGAAAGAACTGAAAACTGCTGTTCACAAATGCTCTCCATCCAACCTCACTGAGCTCGAGCTGTTTTGCAAGGAGGAATGGGAAAAAATGTCAGTCTCTCGATGTGCAAAACTGATAGAGACATACCCCAAGCGACTTACAGCTGTAATCGCAGCAAAAGGTGGCGCTACAAAGTATTAACTTAAGGGGGCTGAATAATTTTGCACTGCCAATTTTTCAGTTTTTGATTTGTTAAAAAAGTTTGAAATATCCAATAAATGTCGTTCCACTTCATGATTGTGTCCCACTTGTTGATTCTTCACAAAAAAATACAGTTTTATATCTTTATGTTTGAAGCCTGAAATGTGGCAAAAGGTCGCAAAGTTCAAGGGGGCGAATACTTTCGCAAGGCACTGTATGATCAGTAGATCATTAGGACTGTGGTAGAGATTTGGGTGGACCTCTCTCCTGCTCCACAGAGTCTAGCAGAGATGTTGTAAAGGATTTAACGTCAGTGATAAAGCTATCCATTGTTATAATAGTCGACAGCTTTACATCTCCTTTGGTAGCAAAACTATTTTTGGCTCTTTGTTCGCCTGTTGGAGAGGAAGGAAATAGAAGAGAGTTGTCAAAAGAAAGGGACGTATCCCCTATCACTGACTAATACATACGGAACTAGGTTGAAAATATACAGGTTAAGACCATGCTGTCACAAATCTGGGACCAGCACCTTTGCTAACTAGCATTGCTGGTCCCATTGTTGCAAAGAGATATGAGATATTAGAATCCTGTTGTCATCTTCAACCTAGATAATGAACAGGATGGAGATGCTAATGCATGGCAGGGAGGAGAGAAGATGGACTGACTGACTGCAGTAGACCTCTTACTTCCATTAGACCACGTACACCTTCATTTCCCTCTCAACAGCCTTCATTATACTACTCTATTGCCTAGTTGTATTACCTTGGTCTTGATTTCTTCTTTTTTTTTCTCCCTATGTTTTCATTATCCCACCCATGTTTTAGCTATTCTCACAGTATTACTGTATCTCTTCTTCTCGTATCTCTCCCCCCACCCGCCATCAGATCCGCTTCCTACCTGAGTTGAACGCTGTCGCCACCTGCTGTGCGTCTGACCAAACTTCACTGGTGCTCACCATTGTGCCCCACTCTCTAAAGGCTAAAATACAGTAGCTTCCCCTGCTTACATAGTGGTCCTTATCCAGGAACCAGGGGTGCAACTTTCACTGGGGTCGAGGGGGGGGACATCCCCCCCACATTCTGAAATTGCATTTTGGTCCCCCCCCAGTTTTATCATTGGAATGTGATACAAAATGAGGCAACGGTGTGCTTTAGGAGCTCCAAGCAGTCGGGTAGGCTTGTTTGGAGTGTTTATCCAATTGGATAAAAAATAATATATATATTATGTTCCCCCACTTCTAAAACCAAAGTTGTGCCCCTGCCAGGCACAATAGATGTCTCTAGCTTAAATTGACAGATTTTAATGGGGATTACTTTAATGTTACTTAGATTGATGCACCAGCACGTCAATCGACTCTAGGATTTAAAAAAAATAACTTGTAGAAAATACATTTTGACACTGTCACAAAGCATTATGATCATCCTTTGTCACTTGGACTAAGAAAATGCACCTTATGAAATGTCATGAAGCATTTATGACCATCTTGTGTCACTTTACTTGGAATAAGAAAATACACTTTATCACACTGTCAAGAAGCCTTATGACCATCATAATCATATATGCCAGATAGGCCTATCAGGTACATGCCCTTATGTCAGTCATCAGTCACAAAGTGGGTATCTTGTCCAGGCTCCATCACATCTGGCCGTGATTGGGAGTCCCATAGGGCGGTGCACAGTTGGCCCAGTGTCGTCCGGGTTTGGCCGGGGTAGGCCGTCATTGTAAATAAGAATTTGTTCTTCACTGACTTGCCTAGTTAAATAAAGGTTAAATTAAAAAAATTATGTTCTGCTCATGAAATATTCTCCTGCATCCATCCCAGTCATCAGAAACAGAGCATTGGGGTAGGTGCATATCCAACAACGATGTGTGCAATTACAATGATAATTTAATATGGTCAATTTCAGATTTTTTTTTATATAACATGAACATTCTGTTGACAAGTAGGCTATGGTGTAAGTAATGGAATGTTTTGCCTTGTGTGGTAGATTTTGTGGGTTTTGACACTCTTATATAGTTGTCATAAACAACCATAAAATAATGCAATATATGTCACAACAGGTCTAAATATGCGCCATGACTGTGTTATGACCATATTATAAAGGTTATGACAAGTTATGTCAGCTGTTCTGAGATATTATGACATGGTTATGACCCTGCCATAAAGTGTGATGATGCTAGGTGTCAAGTAAAGTGTTACCAAAAAGTGTTAGCTAGCACGGCTAATTGAAGGACTGTCAGTGACTGACATAACAAGAGGAAAACTGCTGTTGCACAACCAAATTTCGAAATTTAACCCGGTGTATTCTACTATTCTTCACTCTCAATAGTACATTTCCTAAAATATAAATTAAGTGGCCGTGGATCTTAAATTCTGACACGTGGTCCCTTTTAAAACCTGCCTTAATATGATCGGCCGCGGTGGTGGTGGGTCAAACGGAGTACACCTCCTGAGCTCCCACGCGTACTACCTTAGCGGTGTCTCTGCGGTTAAACCAACGAGGTTTTTGGACGAACGGTAGACCACCTCCACTTCAGGGCAAAACGGATACCATTGCAGATAAAAATGTCATATTTCAGTATGAATGCAATAGGTGTTGTTTGAATGGAAGAAGGGTATATCAAGTCAAGTGGTGTTCGACCTAGCACGTCGAAACAGAAAGGCCTTGTCTCGCAAGTCCCAGTGAATCTTGTTTGCTTGCTACTTTCCTAGCTGCTAGGGAGCTATTGGATGCTAGCTAAAACGTACAAGGATTTGAACTCTAGCCAGCTCAAACTGAAAATGCAGTTGCATTGAAACACTTTTCTTAGCCAAAAAGTATTTTATATTTTAAATTTTTATAGAGATGGCTAGTTGATGTAAGTAGTTCGCTGCTAGTTCATTTATTTGGGTTCCACTGCCTAGTAATATTGATTTGAATGTGCAACCAGCCAACGTTAGCTAGCTGTCATTTTCTCAGTAGCTAACTACATTGCTTTATTATGCTTCTTTAGCTACCATAGTTGTAAGCATTAACGTGGAAGTAGCTAGTAGGAGGCTAAAGGAGCATCCGCAGTCAAACAAGGAAGTACATTAATTTGGCTAACTAGCCCTTGTTTTTGTGCCAGACCAATGAGAGGGTGACTCACTGGAGGCTGGTTTGATTTGTACGTTACTAGAGCTGCATTGGGCACGAACAAATTTTTTTTTTTAACCCTCAAACCATTCTAGGTAATTTGGCCACCTGTCTCGTATCTCGACAGCTAATCGATAGGTAGGATAGCTAGCTAGTCAGGCAGCTGACTCGAGGGCAAAATGATTCCAGACAAAGCACCAAAGGAGGACGTTTTTCATGCAGGAGGAGCCTTGAAGAAGAATGCTCATGTTCCCAACTTTGAAAATTACAAAGAACTCTACCTGAAATCCATTGAAAATCCAGATGGTAGGCTTTCGCTACACCCGCAATAACATCTGCTAAATATGTTTATGTAACCCATAATTTTTTATTTGATTTCTACAAATACACGTATCAAAGCCTTGTCAACAACTTGTGGAAGTACAAGCATTGCATGAGCGAACACCTTTTCACTTCTGTTTTTACAAATGATTTGCCTCGTCTTTCGAGAAGCTGAAATGAATGTATACTGATTGCACACTCCACAAAGCACCTACAGCCAGTGAGCTCACTGACTCATAGAAACGAGTTCGTTTCAGAATGGATAATTAACAATAAACTGTTCATAAATGCATCTACAACCAAAAGCATTGTATTTGGTTCAAAGCATTCTTTTAGACGTAATCCTCGCCTGGAGTTGTGCATCAAGGGTGTGACCATTGAACAAGTTGAAGTAACATTGGATGGTCATTTATCACAGTCAAGTCATATTGATAAAGTTTTTGTGAAGATGGGGAGAGGTATGTATGCTTATAAAAAATATCTGTATTTTTGATACACAGGTCAACTGTACTAGCTAGTTGTTCAGGCCCTGATCTTGTCCAATCTTCATTATAATCCAGTAATATGTTAAGGTGCAGAAAATAAAGTCCTAGCAGCACGCCTTCCCCTTAACTGCATACCAAGAAATAACAACAACCATGCATGATAGTGTTACATGGGTGTGGAGAACTACTTCTAGTCTTTAAGAAAAACGTGTGAAAACGCCCAACCCCTTGTATAATGTATTTGCATACACTTCAAACATACACCACTATGGATTTCTTCACGATACCCAAACCAAAAACAGATTTAATGATTCGCTCAGTTATGTATAGAGCCATGTCGTCATTGAGTGCTCTGCCGCCAGAGGTTACTCAGGCAAAAAGCCAGTTTAGCTTTCAAAAACAAACATCTTGTATCACAGCGCCTATACTATTTTTCTAAAGATATAACTATACTCTATATATGAATAGTGTGTAAATAGTATATATGTTTCTTTGTGACTTTATTTTGAATTGAATGTTATATATTCTTGTCTATAACTGTTCTGTACTTTGTTGTGTATTTGTATGGTTTATGTGGACCCCAGGAAAAGTATCTGCTGCATGTGCAGTAGCTGATGGGGATCCTAATAAACTAAACTTATGCCAGTAGGTCTTGTTTTACTTGGGACCAAACAATGTATACATTTTGCCAGCATATCCTTAATATTTCTGTGCTAATGAGCATAAAACACACCCCTTCCCTACTTGCCTCGCTTCATGCTCTCTCATATCTGCAGGGGTGGATAAGGATAGCTAGCCAACATCATGCAGTAATACTGTTTTATTTATTTATTTATTTTTTATCTGTCTAACATGGATGGCAGTTCATGAGTGTTTACACATTTGGAAATGTCACAAGAAATGCATCTGTCTGACATTTCTGTTCTTCCTGGTGGTGGAGGCTGCAGGTGGCCTTGCATGATTGTCCCTTTCAACCACCAGTTAGTTAGTGGTCATCATAATGGCTCATTGTTTCCTTATTCCAGAGTTCTGGGGTGACATTGCAAAAGACTTCTACTGGAAGTCGAAGCACACGGGCCAGTTCTTGGACTACAACTTTGACGTGACGAAGGGGGAGATCTACATCAAGTGCATGGAGGGGGCCACCACCAACATCTGCTACAACGTCCTTGACCGCAACGTTCATGAGCGGAAGCTTGGGGACAAAGTGGCGTTCTACTGGTCAGTGTGTGTGTGTGTGTGTGTGTGTGTGTGTGTGTCAAGGGAATTATGGAGGTTGTCAAAGCACTCTCTTGTTGGCCGTTCTATGGTTCTCTGCTTGGGGGGGGGATGGAATGCTAGGAGAGGAGGCTAAATAGTTCAACAGTGATCCGTGGTCCTTCGTCTCTTGCCTCATTGCGCTTTAGTCATATCAAATATTTTTTTACCCCCCTCCTTTGTGAAAGCTAGCCTCAGTTCAAAGATGTCCCCATGAATGAATAGTGAATCCATGGGGACGAATGGGCTTCTAGTGCTGGATGGGTTATTTAGGGATGTGTTAGCTATTTGTGTGTTATGTTGGTATAAGTGAGCTTTGAAGTTGAGACGCAAAAATACACATATAAAATTGGTTGTTTGGATCCTGGCTGCTGATTGGACTAGCAGCGTTCCAAGCCTTTCTGTTTTAGCGTCACAGACACACCTATGCCTGCTAATAGTTAAATCTGAAAATTATCACTGCGCCGCCATAAGAATATCATGTTCCTGTCCGAATCATCTCTTGTATTTATCTCGTGGATTATTTCTTCTTGCTTCCAACCTAGCATTTAGTTTGGTACAGCGGGGCTTAATTAATACAAGCCTCGCTGTCTGATTTCGGGAAACAATATTTCACTTTTTAATTTTGATCTCTGTAGTACCAGTGCTCCCGAGTGGTGCAGCGGTCTAAGGCACTGCATCTCAGTGCAAGAGGCGTCCTACAGTCCCGGGTTCGATTCCAGTCTGTATCACATCCGGCCGTGATTGGGAGTCCCATAAGGCGGCGCACAATTGGCCTAGCGTCGTCCGGGTTTGGCCGGGGTAGGCTGTCATTGTAAATAAGAATTTGTTCTTAACTGACTTGCCTAGTTAAATAAAGGATATACGTACATGCATGCATACATACATACATACATACTATTGTTCAAAAGTTTGGGGTCACTTAGAAATGTCCTTGTTTTTGAAAGAAAATCACATTCTGTCCATTTAAAATAACATAAAATTAGAAATGCAGTGTAAACATTGTTAATGTTGTAAATTACTATTGTGGCTGGAAATGGCTTAATAAATAAAATGGAATATCTACATAAGCGTACAGAGGCCCATTATCGGCAACCATCACTCCTGTGTTTCAATGGCACGTTGTGTTAGCTAATCCAAGTTATCATTTTAAAAGGCTAATTGATCATTAGAAAACCCTTTTCCAATTATGTTAGCACAGCTGAAAACTTGTTCTGATTAAAGAAGCAATACAACTGGCCTTCTTTAGACTAGTTGAGTACCTGGAGCATCAGCATTTGTGGGTTCAAAATGTCCAGAAACAAAACTTTCTTCTGAAACTCGTCAGTCTATTCTTGTTCTGAGAAATGAAGGCTATTCCATGTGAGAAATTGCCAAGAAACTGAAGATCTCGTACAACGCTGTGTACTACTCCCTTCACAGAACAGCGCAAACTGTCTCTTACCAGAATAGAAAGAGTGGGAGGCCCCGGTGCACAACTGAGCAAGGGGACAAGTACATTAGTGTCTAGTTTGAGAAACAGACGCCTCACAAGTCCTAAACTGGCAGCTTCATTAAATAGTTTCCGCAAAATACTGGTCTCAACGTCAACATTGAGAGGCCACTCTGGGATACTGGCCTCCTAGGCAGAGTTCCTCTGTCTAGTGTCCGTGTTCTTTTGCCCTTCTTAATCTTTTCTTTTTATTGGCCAGTCTGAGATATGTCTTTTTCTTTGCAACTCTGTAGTCTCAATTCATTGGTTTACGGACACCCAAGCTCCCAGTCACATCAAAGTTGAATTCATTTAGGTGTCTGCGTTGCGTGTCTTGCAAATTGTAGCGCAGATATTGGCTTATGATGAACAAGATTAGGCCTACACACAACTTGTACTATGGTGACTGAGGTCTCAACTCTGATTTTAGAAAACTGACTTCTCACTACAGGAGAAGTTCTCACTAGTCGAATTTTGAAGTGTATTCCGTACCGACGGGCTACTCATTACATTGGTTAAAGTTAGAAGAGATTTTGCAGAACGTCCTACTTTGCTGTAGCTTGAAATGCCATTCTCTGTGCTCATGACTTCTCAAGTGTGAAATGTTTGTCCCATCAGTTCCCATGTCCGATCAGCCTGTGCATACCATTATTTTGGCCCTGCTGCTTATCTTAGTCAGTCCAATGGATATGTCCTTTCTTTAGGAATTACTTTTTTTTTGTCTCTGACTGATGTTGTAATAGGAAAGCTGGGGTACTTTAGCTGTTTTTGTCCCTAAATGCTCTAATTTGTACTGTAGTTCATTGTGTTTATTCTGTGCTGATGTAGGTGCTAGGCAGGCATGTTTTTTCTTTCTGTCCTCTGCCAACCTCTACAACAGTGGAGTGTTTCATCATCTTGTCTGTGAGTGCTGAAAGTGTATTCATAGGACTGGCTGCCTTGACTTGTGTGTGTTTAGTCACACTCTGTCACCACCATGGGGAGGGGAACTAGTTGGATAACCTTGACCTGCCAGCAGTCGTGTGAGACTCCACCAGAGAGCAGAGTGAAGCTCATAAATAAACATCAATCTAAACGGGAGGAGTGTACAGTCTATTGAGAAATCCATGTTGTGTGAAAGCAGAGCTTTGCATGGGCCTTTTCGTGCTTGCACATAAACAGTTGCGAGATAACAACAGTGGCCCTCTACAGTATCTGGCAGGCCTAATGTTTCTCAATCTAAATTCACAGCCAGACCCAGAAGCACTCTCTTCCCTTTAGATTTCCTATTACACACAGCCTAATAGGCTTTGTCCCTAAATGCCCTAATTGTTACTGTAGTTTGTTATGTTTATTCTGTGCTGATGTAGGTGCAAGGCGGGCCATGAACCATTTTAGGAATGTTTTACTTGTCCGAAAGCTCAAATTATAGGTGACTTTAAATTGCGCTATTGTGTTATTAAAAATGTACATTTATTATTACCATACAGAGAATCATACAAAAATGTATGATACCATCTGCCTATTGTCTTATTTGCAAATTCAAGCCGGTCTCAAAATAGGACACTTTTTTCCCTTCTAAGAAAAAAGCTCGCTTTTCATAGACTGATATGTACAAATTCATGCTCTTGTAGGAAGCAATGACTCTCCCATTGCTGACTAAAATTTGCTATAAGTGGGCTAGAAACGAACTAGCAAATAATGTCAACAAATGTGTAAACTTGGCTGCACGCGTGCTAAGTGGTTAAGTTTGTTGGACCAGTACTTTGTTTGAATCCCCAAGATGACTACGGTGAAAAATCTGTCGACGTGCCATTGAGCAAGGCACTTAACCCTAATTGCGCCTGTAAATCACTCTGGATAAGAGCTTCTGCTAAATGCCGAGTGTAAAATGCTCTGTGATTTCAGATGTGCATCTACTAGTACTCTGACTACAGGTGATGGAAAGACCGCTCGTGCCAGTGAAATAGAACAAGGCTACTCCAATGCGCTCCTCAGCCTACAAAAAAATGACCAATTCTGTTTTAAAGTGTGGTTACTGGGCAAGTTTGTTTCTCTGTTAAAGCACTATGTCCCTCCTAACACAGTTGGCTATGTCATCCCTCTGTGTGAACACTGGCCCATAACAGGAGCCCCAAGAGACTGCTGAGAAGTCAGAGCAAAGATCACTTATCAAGTTCACCCATCTATCCCACATTCTGCCCAAGGATAGCAATCACTGTGCCATCCTAAAACATACATTTACGGGGGGTGGAAATCCGATTGTGAAACTCCAGATTGCTTAATATTACACAAGGCTCGGTGAATTGATGATAAAATAACTGACAATATAAACTAGCCAACGCCCTGTGAGAAATGTTCCCTCTAAGCTGTGGTGCAACAAACCAAATCAGTGCACACTCTGCAGTCTTAAGGGCTTGTCTTTAGAGTTTACCAGTCATGCTTTTTTCATTTTAAGAGGATATTTCAAGAGATAAATTACTCCACAGCTCAGGCACATTGCTGAGTAAAGCAGAGGCAAAATGTCACTATATTACTTCAACCTTTGGCACACGAGACTTAGCTAGAATAGATCCATCGTGAGCACGAGCTTTGTGAGCATGTTGGTATGAGTGAATGTTTTGAGTAGAGTTCGACCAATTCTGATTTTTCAACGCCGATACCGATTATTGGAGGACCAAATAAAGCCGATGCCGATTTGTATATATATATTTGTAATAATGATAATTACAGCAATACTGAATGAACACTTTTATTTTAACTTAATATAATACATAAAATCAATTTAGTCTCAAATAAAAAATGAAACATGTTCAATTTGGTTTAAATAATGCAAAAACACAGCGTTGGAGAAGAAAGTAAAAGTGCAATATGTGCTATGTAAAAAAGCTAACGTTGAAGTTCCTTTCTCAGAACATGAGAACATATGAAAGCTGGTGGTTCACTATTCCCAGTTAAGAAGTTATAGGTTGTAGTTATTATAGGAAATATGATGTGTTGGCTATTTCTCTCTATACCATTTGTATTTCCTATACCTTTGATCGGCTATGAAAAGCCAACTGACATTTACTCGTGTGGTGCTGACTTGTTGCACCCTCGACAACCACTGTGATTATTATTATTTGACCCTGCTGGTCATTTTTTAACATCTTGGCCATGTTCTGATATCTCCACCCGGCACAGCCAGAAGAGGACCGGCCACCCCTCATAGCCTGGTTCCTCTCTAGGTTTCTTCCTAGGTTCTGGCCTTTTCTAGGGAGTTTTTCCTAGCCACCGTGCTTCTACACCTGCATTGCTTGCTGTTTGGGGTTTTAGGCTGGGTTTCTGTACAGCACTTTGAGATATCAGCTGATGCAAGAAGGGCTTTATAAAATAATTTGATTTGATTTGACTATTGGATGTACTTATAGGCACTATAGTATTGCCAGCCTATTCTCGGGAGTTGACAGGCTTGAAGTCATAAACAGCACTGTGCTTCAAGCATTGCGAAGAGCTGCTGGCAAACGCAGGAATGTGCTGTTTGAATGAATGCTTACGAACCTGCTGCTGCCTACCACCGCTCAGACTGCTCTATAAAATATCAAATCATAGACTTAATTATAATATAATAAACACAGAAATATGAACCTTTGGTCATTCATATGGTCAAATCCGGAAACTATCATTTTGTTTATTCTTTCAGTGAAATACAGAACCGTTCCATATTTTATCGAACGGGTGGGAACCCTAAGTTTAAATATTGCTGTTACATTGCACAACCTTCAATGTTATGTCCTAATTATGTAAAATTCTAGCAAATTAATTACGGTCACACAGTTCGCAACGAGCCAGGCGGCCTAAACTGTTGCATATACCCTGACTTTGCTTGCACTGAAAGCAAGAGAAGTGACCATTTCCCTAGTTAATATTGCCTGCTTACATGAATTTCTTTAAAATATATATATATACTTCTGTGAATTCATTTTAAGAAGGGCATTGATGTTTATGGTTAGGTACGTTTGCGCTTTTGTTAAATTACCCGTTTGACGAAGTTGAAGTAGGCTGTGATTCGATGATAAATTAACAGGCACTGCATTGATTATATGCAACGCAGGACAAGCTAGTTAACCTAGTAATGTCATCAACCATGTGTAGTTAACTAGTGATTATGTGAAAATAAACTTATCTTATAAAAAATCTAACTTCTTTGGGATAGAGGGCAGCATTTTCACTTTTGGAAGAATAGCCTGCCCAGAGTAAACTGCCTCATACTGTCATATTATTACAATTGAATAGAAAACAATCTGAAGTTTCTAAAACTGTTTGAATGATGTCTGTGAGTATAACAGAACTCATATGGCAGGCAAAAACCTGAGAAAAAAATCCAAACAGGAAGTGGGAAATCTGAGGTTTGTAGTTTTTTAACTCAGCCCCACAGTGGGATATGGGTTATTTTGCTCTTCCTAAGGCTTCCACTACATGTCAACCGTCTTTAGAACGTTGTTTCAGGCTTCTACTGGGAAGGGGGAGTGAATGAGAGCTGTTTGACTAAGGGGTCTGGCAGCAGCCTCGTTCTCAGTCACGCGCTTTCACATGAGAGGTATCTCTCGTTCCATTGCTCGGGAGAGACGAAAGTTGAAAGTCATGCGTCCTCCGATACACAACACAACCAAGCCGCACTGCTTCTTAACACAGCGCCATCCAACCCGGAAGCCAGCCGCACCAATGTGTCGGAGGAAACACCGTGCACCTGGCAACCTTGGTTAGCGCGCACTGCGCCCGGCCCGCCACAGAGGTCGCTGGTGCTACCGGCCAAACCCTCCCTAACCCGGACGACGCTAGGCCAATTGTGCGTCGCCCCACGGACCTCCCGGTCGCAGCCGGTTACGACAGAGCCTGGGCGCGAACCCAGAGTCTCTGGTGGCACAGCTGGCGCTGCAGTACAGCGTCCTTAACCACTGCGCCACCCGGGAGTGTAATATAACTTTTTGAACTTTTCATCCGACGTTCGTCTGAACGCGCGTTTGGATTTGTTTACCAAACGCCCTAACAAAAGAAGCTATTTGGATATAAATATGCACTTTATCGAACAAAACATACATGTATTGTGGAACATAAAGTCATATGAGTGTCATCTGATGAAGATCATCAAAGGTTAGTGATTAATCTCTATTTGTGCTTTTTGGGACTCCTCTCTTAGGCTGGACAAATGGCTTAGTTTTTCTGTGACTTGGTGGTGACATAACATAATCGTTTGTGGAGCTTTCGCTGTAAAGCATTTTTGAAACCAGACATTGTGGCTGGATTAACAAGAATTCCGCTAGCGGAACCCCAGTCCTAGACGGGTTAATGCTAGCTAGCAACTTACCTTGGCTCCTTGCAGCCACAAGGTCCTTTTGACACTGCACTTGAGTAACAGGTGGTCAGCCTGCCACGCAGTTTCCTTGTGGATTGCAATATAATTGGTGTCCAAAAGGCCGATTTTTACAGATTATGAAAACTTGAAATCGGCCCCAATTAAACAGCCAGTGGTTAAATTGAACACTGGACATTGGCATCCCGGCAACATGACTAAAACTATGGCCGTCTTGGTCGGGAAACATCTCTACAAACATTATGTATGATACATCTCTGTTCTTGATCCCATCACAGGGAAGGGAATGAGCCTGGCGACATGATGAAGGTGACCTACAGAGAGCTGCTCCAGCAGGTGTGCCAGTTTGCCAACGTGCTCAAGTCCCAGGGGGTGAAGAAGGGGGACCGCGTGTCAATCTACATGCCCATGGTGGTGGAGCTGGTGGTGGCCATGCTGGCCTGCGTCCGCATCGGCGCTGTGCACTCAATCGTGGTGAGTAGCTAACTGCCACCATCTCAACCATGTCTGGATGAGGCCTTTAGGTACATACCATACCAGCCTGATTTTTCTACGGCTTGCCATGCTTTCCACCTGGCTACCCCTACCCCGGTCAACAGCACTGCACCCCCCACAGCAACTCGCCTTCCCCATTTCTCCTTCTCCCAAATCCAGTCAGCTGATGTTCTGAAAGAGCTGCAAAATTTGGAACCCTACAAATCAGCCGGGCTAGACAATCTGGACCCTTTCTTAATAAAATTATTTGCTGAAATTGTTGCAACCCTTATTACTAGAATGTTCAACCTCTCGTGTCGTCTGAGATTCCCAAAGATTGGAAAGCAGCTGCGGTCATCCCCTTCTTCAAAGGGGGGACACTCTTGACACCAAACTGCTACAGACCTATATCTATCCTACCCTGCCTTTCTAAGGTCTTCGAAAACCAAGTCAACACGCAGATTACCGACCATTTCGAATCCCACCGCACCTTCTCCGCTATGCAATCTGGTTTCAGAGCTGGTCATGGGTGCACCTCAGCCACGCTCAAGGTCCTAAACGATATCTTAACCGCCATCGATAAGAAACAATACTGTGGTTCACCAACTACTTCTCTGATAGAGTTCAGTGTGTCAAATCGGAGAGCCTGTTGTACGGGCCTCTGGCAGTCTCTATGGGGGTGCCATAGGGTTCAATTCTTGGGCCGACTCTCTTCTCTGTATACATCAATGATGTCGCTCTTGCTGCTGGTGAGTCTCTGATCCACCTCTACGCAGACGACACCATTCTGTATACTTGTTAACAACCCTCCATGCAAGCTTCAATGCCATACAACTCTCCTTCCGTGGCCTCCAATTGCTCTTAAATACAAGTAAAACTAAATGCATGCAATTCAACCGATCGCTGCCTGCACCTGCCCGCCTGTCCAACATCACTACTCTGGACGGCTCTGACTTAGAATACGTGGACAACTGCAAATACTTAGGTGTCTGGTTAGACTGTAAACTCTCCTTCCAGACCCACATCAAACATCTCCAATCCAAAGTTAAATCTAGAATTGTCTTCCTATTTCGCAACAAAGCATCCTTCACTCATGCTGCCAAACATACCCTTGTAAAACTGACCATCCTACCAATCCTCGACTTCGGCGATGTCATTTACAAAATAGCCTCCAATACCCTACTCAACAAATTGGATGCAGTCTATCACAGTGCAATCCGTTTTGTCACCAAAGCCCTATGTACTACCCACCATTGCAACCTGTACGCTCTCGTTGGCTGGCCCTCGCTTCATACTCGTCGCCAAACCCACTGGCTCCATGTCATCTACAAGACCCTGCTAGGTAAAGTCCCCCCTTATCTCGGCTTGCTGGTCACCATAGCATCACCCACCTGTAGCACACGCTCCAGCAGGTATATCTCTCTGGTCACCCCCAAAACCAATTCTTTCTTTGGCCGCCTGTCCTTCTAGTTCTCTGCTGCCAATGACTGGAACGAACTACCAAAATCTCTGAAACTGGAAACACTTATCTCCCTCACTAGCTTTAAGCACCAGCTGTCAGAGCAGCTCACAGATTACTGCACCTGTACATAGCCCATCTATAATTTAGCCCAAACAACTACCTCTTCCCCTACTGTATTTATTTATTTTGCTCCTTTGCACCCCATTATTTCTATCTCTACTTTGCACATTCTTCCACTGCAAATCTACCATTCCAGTGTTTTACTTGCTATATTGTATTTACTTTGCCACCATGGCCTTTTTTTGCCTACCTCCCTTATCTCACCTCATTTGCTGACATTGTATATAGACTTATTTTTCTACTGTATTATTGACTGTATGTTTGTTTTACTCCATGTGTAACTCTGGTGTTGTATGTGTTGAACTGCTTTGCTTTATCTTGGCCAGGTCGCAATTGTAAATGAGAACTTGTTCTCAACTTGCCTACCTGGTTAAATAAAGGTGAAATAAATAAAAAATAAAAATTAGATGCCGTCTTAAGCCACTTAAGTGCTAAATGGATGGAATAGCCATTTTACCAGCTCTTCCTCGTACAGATTTCGAAGGAACAAAACTATCTACCCACACCCTACAAGGCAAACACTTACGCACACACTGCACAGTGTATTTGATTAGTGTACTTGTGTTTTTATTTGTGTGCTTTCCAGTTTGCAGGCTTTTCGGCAGAGTCGCTGTGCGATAGGATCCTGAACTCCCAGTGCTCGTTGCTGATCACGGCCGGTGAGACTGCAAACTAAACTGCAGTAATAATGAAACTCTTATTAGATGGATTATAGTGCCATAGATTATCCCATGACCTCCTAATCCACGGTTTTAATTAGCCCTGCTCTATTTTGCTCATAGAGAGAGAGAGCCCAGTGTATAGGCTTACCGCATCACACTACAGATATTGATCTGGAGTGACGCTAATCGTATAAACGCCATAACCATAACCTCTTTAGATGGGGTTCCTTTGTGTGCGCCAGTGGGGCGGTCATTGGCAATTTCTCCCCTCTGATAAAGACTGTTGCTAAGGGGACTAAAAGTTGTTGTTTTTAAACTATTAAATTATACTAGAACCCTAGATGTGCATTTTGGGATTGTTTGACATCTGAAAACCCTCAATACTAAAGTGTTTTGTCACTTTGCTATACATATAATCTAAGACGGAATCATTCCTTTTCATAGTCAGTGGGTTTCAAAATATCAAGATGAAGATTGTTCCCGGGCTGTGACGGGTTCATGCCAGTTCACTGACAGTCACATCTTACAGTACCAGTAACGTCCTGTCTATGGCAATAACTGTCCTGCCTTTCTCTTATTGTTCGGTGTGCACCCTTTCACCTCATCCATTCTGAACTCCCCCAACACTGACATGCCCCCCCCTCTCTCAGATGGGTTCTACAGAGGAGATAAGCTGATCAACCTGAAGGTGATCGCTGACGACGCGCTGCAGAAATGCAGGGACCGGTAAGGACCAAGCTCTTCATGGCGCACTGCTTTATCTGACTAGCTCACAGGAGGTTGGTGACACCTTCATTGGGGAGGACGGGCTGGTGGTAATGGCTGGAGCGGAATCGGTTGAATGGTATCAAATACACCAAACGCATGGTTTCCATGTGTTTGATTCCATGCAATCTGTTCCAGTCGTTATTATGAGCCGTCCTCCCCTCAGCAGCCTCCACTGGACTAGCTAGTCGCATTTACACACTTCTACTCGGTTTGCCGTTCCTGAAGAGATGGTTTGTCTTGGTATTTCCAACAACACATGCCCATGCTTGCCTCCATTAGATGTCTCCTTTGTGTGTTTACCTAGAGTGGGCCGTGAAGACGTGAATCACGACTCTTCTTTCTCTCTTCCTCGTCTTCTTAATCTTCCCCACTCCCCCCCTCTCTTCCCCTTCTGTCAGGAGTTTCCCAGTTCAGAGGTGTATCATGCTGAAACATCTGTCCAAGGAGGTGGAAGCCATTCCCCTGGTCTCCCAGTCCCCCCCTGCCAAGCGGCCCTGTCCTGACCTGCAGGTGAGACCAGCAGCAGAAGCCCCACTGTCCTATTCATCAGGGCACACCATAGTAAAAGGTTTTGCAATGGAAAATAAAAATGGGTGTCGCTTATTAAGAAGATCAGGTAGTACCTCCATTTTCTTCCAGTTGGTGCCTAATGAATACGACCCGTTTGTTCATAGGGCAGGTCGATCAACTTTACCACATGCTACGGGGGCTACTGTTTAGTAAATAATGGCTTAAGTCGTCATCCCTTTAATGTTAACTCCCTCCTGTGTTTTGTTTTTCCACTTGTATTTCCTGAAACAGTCAAGACTTTTGCCTTGGTGTTTGTATAAGATGAGAAGTATAGATGTATGGCTTTGTCTCAGATGTCACAGTTCAAATGACATGAAGCCACCCCTCCTTTTTTTTATATACGTCTGTTGAAATAACCGTTTCTATTAACCCCTTCTAGCAGGAGAAACAGAGAGACGGCGTCAAGAAAATCCGTCCCGTCTCTCAGGTATTTCAGATTTCCCTGAGCTTGAATTTCTTGTTTCCTTGTTTATTTTTTTTATAAACACCTTTGCCTGATCCTCTTCTCAGCGGTAGCCTAACCCTGGGGGTCGATCCTGTGTTCCACCTATATTAACACCTTAACTGCTGTCTCTAGAGGTTCTCTCTCTCTGTCAGTGTCTGTCTGTGGTCTTACTAACAGCACTCTGCTCACAGCTGGTCCGGGGTCCCTTACCTTCTCCGCCTGGATTTAGCCTTTACTTTTAGCTATACTTAAGTTAAGATGATCAGATCATTGGGTTTAAATTGGACCTGAAAGCAGCACTGAAGGATAAACAATAACTAGAAGGTTTCAAATGGTAATTGACTCCTGACTAACCATGTAGATGTAGTGTATCAATATTGATCTCTTATGCCACCAGTGGGGCCTTTCGTTTCCTGCTATAGATAATGACAATATTTATCTTACTGTGATTGTGCAGCACTGTCAATATACACTGAGTGAGTGTACAAAACATTAGGAACACTTGCTCTTTCCTCGACAGACTGACCAGGTGAATGCTATGGTCCCTTATTGATGTCAGTTGTTAAATCCACTTCAATCAGTGTAGATGAAGGGGAGGAGACAGGTTAAATAAGGATGTTTAAGCCTTGATACAATTGAGACATGGATTGTGTATGTGTGCCATTCAAAGGGTAAATGGGTCAGACAAAAATATTTAAGTGCCTTTTAAATGGGGTATGGTAGTAGGTGCCAGGCGCACTGGTTTTAACATGTCAAGAACTGCAACGTTGCTGGGTTTTTCACACTCAACAGTTTCCCGTGTCTATCTAGAATTGGCCACCACACAAAGGACATCCAGCCAACTTGACACAACTGTGGGTAGCATTGGAGTCAACGTGGGCCAGCATCCCTGTGGAACACTTTCCACACCTTGTAGAGTCCATGCTCAGATGAATTGAGGCTGTTCTGAGGGCAAAAAGGGATGCAACTCAATACTAGGAAGGCGTTCCCAATATTCTGTACACTCAGTGTATATCAGTATATGTGCAACACTATCAATGTGATGCACATGTATGGCATTTTTCAGAAATACTATGACGATAAAAGTGGGCTGAAAACGCAGGACCCTACCCACAGTTTAAGAACATCTGTACAGTATATTTAATTAACCCCACCAGTGACGTTTAACCCCCAAGAACAGCAGCCTGGGAGATGCGTTTGATTATTATTCTGGAAGTTGCATTATTTGCTCACTTCTCTCACCGTAGTTTCCCAGACTGCTCAAGTGTATACACTGCTGCTTCACTTAGACTTGAATCCCTGGTGCCTCGCTTTCTTATTCTCTCGTTTGTTCTATTCTTTCTTGTCTAAGCGGAAGGGTTGATATGAGCTGACTTCTGATTTAAGCGATTTAAAAGCATTTAATATTTCTTCCTACAGCTTAATATGAGTGTTGTCTGTTAGGCTTGGATGTTGCTCTTGACTGAATAGAATCAGCTGAATTAATCATTATTGTTGATGCGGTCTCTCGCACGGTCTGAAAACATTCAGCTATCCGTGTCACCCGGTCAATTATTCTGTGTGGGTTTTACCTGTGTGTGTGTGGTTCTGCCAGGTGCCGTGGAACCCAGAGGTGGATCAGTGCTGGCACAGCTTGCTGAGCGGCGTGTCTGACGAGTGCGAGCCGGAGTGGTGTGACTCTGAGGACCCCCTTTTCATCCTCTATACCAGCGGCTCCACGGGGAAACCCAAGGTGCACAATATCGCACGCAAAAATGACACTCCGTTTCTGTCTCTCTGTGTCCACTCTGGGAAACCTAAAGTGCACGTCTTCATCTTTCTCGGTCTCGTTATCAATTTGTTTGCCTCCCCCTCTCTCTGTCTCTTCTAGGTTTTTGCACTCTTGTTTTTCTTTCTTTCTTCACATGCACGTCAGTCAGTGCTGTCATGACCATGTGTGCTTCTTCTCGTCAGGGTGTTCTACACACCGTCAGTGGCTATATGCTCTACGTGGCCACCACCTTCAAGCTGGTGTTTGACTACCAGCCTGACGACGTGTACTGGTGTACAGCCGACATCGGCTGGATCACGGGCCACTCCTACATCACCTATGGACCCCTGGCCAACGGTGCCACCAGCGTCCTGGTGAGTGGAGGACCCCACAGGCTTACTACTGTCATTAGTTCCGTTTGGGCTCTGGTGCACTATATAGGGAGGCTTTTTGTGATTAATTATGAGGAACCTGTTGCTTTTCTGGGCTTCCACTTCAGATTTTGTGCAACAGGTTTATAATATTGTTTGATTTTAAATGGTGTCAAAAACCTCCACACTCCATGTTGACAAACTGTATAGAGATATTTGTTGTAACCAAGGCATGTTTTTATTGTGACTCATCTCGTACAGCAACTCATTAAAATGTTTTCTCATAAAAAAAGTTGTAAAACCGGAGGAGAGCGATCAAAGGAGATGTTATTTTCCACCTCTACATCCTCACGTAGTTGAGACAGCATTATCTTTGTTATCAGACAACCAATGATGACTTAGTTAGTTCATGATCATAGTTGTTTTGACATAATCTGCCTCGGGCTCTGTGTGGTGGTCATTTTGTGACTGCCTCTGACTCTGTTGCGATGTGAATCTGATCGGTGTCCAGTTCGAGGGTCTGCCCACCTACCCGGATGTGAGCCGCATGTGGGAGATAGTGGACAAGTACCAAGTAACCAAGTTCTACACGGCGCCCACAGCCATCCGCCTCCTCATGAAGTATGGCAGCGAGCCCGTCCAGAAGTGAGTCTCCACACACTTGGCTCATACACCCTGTTTCTAACCAGGATTGTGTTCATTAGGGCACACTGTCGCAAAATGTTTTGCAACAGAAAACAAAACTGTTCTAATTGGAGAGTACTTCATGATTTGACCCAGTTTCAACCATTTCTGCCCTATTGAACACAACCAAGGCCTGAATATGACAGGACTTCATACAGAAAAGGGTCAGTGTCTACAGATGGGGCTATTGAGTGCTCCATCTGCTTAAATGATCCTTTAAGTACGTCTACTGTGTAGATGGTCTGTTTTTGCCTTCTCAATATACTGTTATATACACACATGCCTGCATGTTTGGTTTTGTCCTTTTGTGTGAGTCTATGGGAGTGTGTCTTCCAGGTTAACACGTTCCTCCCATTGTTTGTGTCAGGTACAATCGGGAGTCTCTGAAGGTGCTGGGGACGGTGGGGGAGCCCATCAATCCAGAGGCGTGGCAGTGGTACTACAGCGTGGTCGGGGAAAAGAGGTGCCCTGTGGTCGACACCTTCTGGCAGACTGAGACCGTCAGTACCCACTTGTTTGTTTTTAATGAATTGGTCGTTCTCTGAATTCAGCACACACAGCTGTGTTTCTATTAGTACAAATAGAAAACAATAACGGGCCACGGTGGCTTCCTTGCGGCATCGACATCTCTCCTCTGTTTCTGTCACTGTAAACAGTAAATACTGAAAGGTAGTTTCATTTAGCCCTTTTGGTGTGTGACTGAATCTCTCTTTCCATTTGTTTTTCTCTCAGGGTGGCCACGTGTTGACTCCTCTTCCTGCTGCCACGCCCATGAAGCCTGGCTCTGCTGTAAGTGTTACGGTGATTCTATCAAGTTCTCCATTCCTGCCCACTAAGATGATGCCTGCCTCCTGTCATTATGAGGGCAGAGTCGGTCTAATTTGCGCTCTGGTCTTTCTCCTCCACCACAAGACCTTCCCTTTCTTTGGAGTTGTCCCAGCCATTTTGAATGAGTCTGGGGAGGAGCTGGAGGGACCATGCGAGGGTTACCTAGTAAGAAAACTGTAGAAATTACCCAGTACTTTTATTTAGCTGCAAAAGTCATTATTTCTCATATATGCAATATGTTGTCGGCATTTGATGAATTGGACTTTTAATGCTTTTTAGACTTTTTTTGACATCCTTGCATCTTGTCCTCCTCAGGTGTTCAAACAGCCCTGGCCAGGAGTCATGAGGACGGTGTATGGGAACCACCAGAGGTTTGAGACCACCTATTTCAAGAAATTCCCTGGATACTACGTCACTGGTGATGGTAAGATGAGGCTAACATGGTCTTGAGCACCATCATGACAGATGTTTATAGAATACCGCACAAATATGTATTCTTTAAGTGGCATCATATTATAGACTTCCAATTTGTTTTATGTATACTTGTTTAAATCAGGACCCCCTGTAAATGGCACTTATGTATTAACGTTTCCCCCCCAGGTTGTCATAGGGACAAGGATGGTTACTACTGGATCACAGGGAGGATGGATGACATGTTGAATGTCTCAGGTCAGTACTATCAGCTGGAGCTCTGTGAAATGTAATGCGTAGTGTTGGTATGTCTACTATGTGGTCTCTTGTTCTTCCCTACTGCTAATGGTGGAATTCCCCTTTGTGTTGTAGAACATAATACATTATGCACAGGATACAGAAGATGTAAACTGTACAGTGAAATGGTTACTTGCATAGTGGAGTCTTTTGTTTTTAGACTTGTAGCTAGCTAGCTAAACAATATGCCATGATTCCAACTCTAATGCAGAGTTCAAAACAACTGTGAACTCGGAAATCTCTGACTTCAGTGGGTTCAAAACAACTGCGAACTCAGGGTAAAAAACGTGCTCCAACTGGGGAAAATATATTTGAACGGTCATCCAACTTGGAATTCCAACTCGGGAACTAGAGCTCTGACTTTCCGACCAGAAGATAGATCTCTGACGTTGTGATTTGAACTAGTATTTCTAAGAGTTACCAGTTCTGCCCCTCTGTCATGGATGCCCTTAGTTTGAAGATGTAATCCGGAGACAGGTGTTTTATATAACAGCGTTCTCGTTTGGACACTCTCCGCGTTTGGCACTCCTCTCTGCTTCCACTGGGCATTCCACTGATTTAGAAACTCGAGTCAACCTTTCCTGTGATAACGGCACCGTTTCCTCCTACAACTGTCATCAGAAGAATCTACAATGTCTGGTTCAATGATAAATGTTTTTAACTAAATCAAGGATTTCCTCATTGTCTGATTCATTTTCAGAGTCATGAATAGTGTTCTGCTGTTGTGAAAGATTAGATAAAGTTAGTCCTCCAAGAAGGTCTGACTGATTGATAGAGAATGTTACCTTACATGCTCCAGCACTGAAATATGATTCAGAGCTAAGTAGACTGTTGTACTATATTCCTTTCAATGGAGTGTATGCATATCTGGGTCATGTTAAGTAGGGCACACCGTAGCACAATATTTTGCAACAGAAAATATCTTTGTTGGATAAGTTTAGCTAGTACCTCCCCGTTTCTAAAGGTTTTCTCCCTACTGAACACACACCAGGCCATCTGCTGAGCACGGCAGAGGTGGAGTCAGCCCTGGGAGAGCACGCGGCGGTGGCCGAGGCAGCAGTGGTGAGCCGGCTGCACCCTGTCAAGGGGGAGAGTCTCTACTGCTTTGTCACGCTCACCGATGGAGTCGGCTTCAACCACACCCTGGAGGCCGAGCTCAAAAAACAAGGTGTTTGCATGCGCGTTAGGCCAAGTACTGCCACTGAACATGACGAAAGGGATTGTCCTCGAAGGCACCATCCTTGTTTACATGCATCTCAGAGACGATAGGTTCCTGTGTTGAAGCAGATGAATTATAACTGGGATTGAGGATGTTCAGATGACTAATGCTGTGTATTATTATCTGTTGTGACAGTGAGAGAGAAGATTGGTGCCATTGCCACCCCCGACTTCATACAGAATGCCCCAAGCCTTCCAAAGACCAGATCAGGTGAGAGAATAGCACATATGATGCAACATTTTACCCTATGATTTGAAAGCCGTTCTGAATGAGAGCTTGTAAATTGCGTTATTGAACAAATTGCCTTTCTTTCTCTCTGTGTATACAGGTAAGATCATGCGGCGCGTGCTACGTAAGATTGCCCGTAACGAGCGGGACCTGGGGGACTTGTCCACCCTAGCCGACTCCTCGGTCATCGAGCAGCTCTTCCTGAACCGCTGCTGTGGCGCAGTGTGAGCTTCCACCTGCAGAGGGAGCCAGAGAGCCCTGCCAGGGCAAAGCTGGAAGGAAGGGGAGGAAGAGTTGCAGAAGGAGATGCATGCATTGAACTGTAGAGCCGTCACTGTGGGGCTCAAGCCAAAACTGGGTTTGAGGAATCACATCCCTCTAGTTTGTCAGGAGTTTCAGTTCTCCCCAGTTATAAAGTACAGTTGATGTACTATTAGATTCAAAGTTAGCTTTTTTTCATTTGAACTATGTAGACTTTTGTCATTTTGTTTTATTTTCTTTGCAGGTTGACATAGGATCGCTATGTGTGTTTGTGTCTGCATGCTTGAAATGTTTTAAGTTGTTGGTGTATTTTCTACTCCCTCTGTAATCTAGAGACAGAGGGAGCTTGTTAGTGTGTACATCTCTTTTAGTCTGTGAGTGTGGGATGATTGTACTAGAAAGAAAAGGTCACATTTTGAAAAAAACAACTGTTATGGTGCCTACCTACTGGACGTCAGCCCCCGGTGCTGTGGTAGAACGTTGCTGTTATTCATGAACAAATGTCATGGGGGTACATATTTGGCATAGATGCAAGGGCCTGTTATTGCCCTTTATGTCATAGGACCTCGCTTATACATGATTGTAGTTCTAATGAAGACTTGTTTATTTCAAAGTGGGACCAAACATAAAATGCAGGACCCGTTTAGATTATTATTATTTTTTTTTTAAATGTAATAGCAGAACTGTCATTGTGTCCATGTGCCAACAGAACATTGAAGCTGGATGTTATAATCGTGTCGGTTAAATTTTTAAACATTTATTTTGAAATAACTTCTGGTATTAGGGCCTGGGCAAAAATGTTTTTACGTTTTGCAATTTTATCTTTTTGTTGCCCCTTTGTATCAAAGCGACATGCAATAACTCATTTTAATTTGACTTGACTACTTCATCTAGTTTTAGTGGTCGTTATTTTGGATGGAACCTGGGTTGCATTCACTAGGCACTTAACTGTAGAAAACAAACAAACGGAGAGGACTTTTTAATTGAACCTTTATTTTATTAGTCAAGTCCGTTAAGAAAAAACTTATTTGTCCAATAAGAAATGCTCAATTTTGTCCTCTTGTAAAATGTTTAAAATGTTTTCTTTTGCATACCCTGATGAATACAACCCTGTCCTGGGCATGTTGGAGTGCTGTAAATCATTTTATTCATTCATTTGCATCTCTCATCTCGCACCTCTTTGTGCAGACCTTTCTTACATTCTCCAGTAGATGGTGCTATAACAACATGTTTTCTGAAATCCTCAGGTTCCTCAACTCTACTACATCTTTTCCCTGTAGTGTTCTTCTTCTATAGCCAGTTTGATCTGTCAGTCAGCAGACAGTTCAATGGATATTATATGCACACAATGATAGACCTATACTGTGTCCAGTTGTGTCCACGTTCTGTATCTGACTGAACAGGGCATGATGCATAGCATGGCTGTGATGGAATTGTTTAGTTAGAAGCAGAATACTCTAGGAGACATGAGTATCACAGAAATACTACTTTAAGCATGGCTGCCTGTCGAAACAAATCCGTGGACGACTTATCTTTCTTGTCGACAATTTAGCATTTTCTGCTATAATTGGCATTATTTTTCTTCCAAGGATACATTATCATAAGATGAGTTATAAAGTCCTTAATCTTTCCTTTTTTTTTTTAGTATGGCATCCATTTTTCATATAGTTTAATCTTGGTCAGAAAATAAAGTGTATTATTTAAAAGTGTGAATGTATTATAGAATACCGGTATGCTGCTGCTGTAAATGAAATACTTCTGCAGATTGTGTGTGTGTGTACATGCGTCGTGGCCAGGTCGTCATTGTAAATGAGAATAGTTTTTTCAGTTGACTCATTTGGTTAAATAAAGGTTAAATAAAAAGTGTATTGTCTGGCTTGTTGAATTGTAGTAGCTGCCCAAATGCTCGGTGTATTCGTTGATGCTCTTGTGTTTCATCAACTGCCTCGTTTACTGGAAGCCACCAGACCATATCTTCTAGGACCAATGCACATATTAATCATCCATTCCACCTCCATTGTGTTCCATTTGATTCCTTTTCAGATTTCCCCTAGAATGGAACCTACTATCTAAGTGGAACCAGCACCACCCTCAAGCTGGCAGTGTTGAAGCATCGATAAGACCTGGTAAGCCTTTGTCATTGTGTGTCGACTGGAGAGAGGGTATACCCTTGTGAATATGTTGGTATTGATTCTTCAACTGATGTCTCTCTCCATTTCATCTTTGTACTAGGAATCATGCTTATCTAGTATAGAAATGAAATATGCACTTGTACGATATGCCACGTTGCTCAGTAAGATGAGCCATCTGCTGCCAATCGGGATGGCTGGGACTGAATAATTGATGGCGTTGTGCTTGTTTTTGGGCCAGCCAGTAGCATGTGTGTTCATGTTTATCTCGATTCCCCACCATCTCAGTGTTGCGAACAGCACTAATGACGCCGTGGTCGTTAATCACACGGACAGGTGAAGCTAAGGGGTTTGTCCTTGTTTTGGGGGTTGTGTGTGTGTGGTTTGTGTGCGCCTGCGTGTGAAAGAAAAGTGTCAGGGACACCCCATTTATGTCAGGTTATTGTATTTCCTGTGCATCAAAATCCATAACTAGTGCACATGAACAGCACGGGTCCTACAGTATCTGCCTCTATGCTTTGTTCTCTGAGCATTCCCTCCACACATGAAATCTGAGCAACCTCAGATTGATCCTTTCATCCTCTCATCCCTCTTCTGGGCATGGTGATAGACATATTCAGGTCAATAATAGTAGACCCTGGCTATCCAGTTATATTGCCTACTTGCAGTTTCTGTAAAGGGATGGAGCTGGTCTTGTTTGTGCTGCAGTCTGACTAGTAAGTGCAGCTCCGCTGAGACATGTAAATCATTGGACACTCCCTCTCACACTGCATTTGTGTGTGTGTGTGTGGGGGGGGGGTTGATTAGTTACATATCACAATATTATTTGTGGATGAATTATCGACGTGTAAAAAAAAAAAAAAATGTTTTATTTCCTACTGTATGTAGCGTCAGCTGGCGCTAGTCGGCTGTATCTGCGCTAAAATGCTAGTATTTTTCATTCTATAGCTTGTTCTCCATCTTTTGAAATAGCGGGGCAACAATTTTTATATCTCTTGTCTCTATAGTGAGCAATAAGTTTGGAACATCAAATTGCAGTATTGAATCGTTCTGTGTGTGTTAAATAGAATCTCAATATATTGTATCGGCACCTAAGTATTGTGATCGTATCGTGAGGTCCCTGGCAATTCCCAGCCTTAGCGTTACTGTACGTGGTTGTTTGTACTGCACCCATACACCCATACATGTGTAATTGTAGGACTGGAGCAGAGTCAGTTCCATCACCCCCACCATGGCCTGTTGATGGGAGACAGAATGAGGGGACAGCCCTGGGGGTCCCCCGGGTGTGCTGCCTGGGCGTGTTGGCCCAGCTGTCTCAGCCGCTTGACCCCTGTGAGCATATGTGCTGTGGAGAGGCCGCTGTTGTTTGTGCACGCAGTGGGCCAACCGTGACAGAAGGAGGAGACTGCACAGGACAGGTGGGAAAGAAGGATCTTGAGATCTCAGAGAGGTGGAAGGGAGCTAAAGAATATGACTGAGAAAGTGATGAGAGAAATTTAGATTTGTGGTGTAAGACTGGAGAACATGAGGATGTAGGTAAAGAAAGACTGGGGAAGGGAGGAGCAAATATAGAGGGGGAGAAAGTAGTCTCAGATGTCCCATGCCTTGGAGCAACGTAAGCTAGCTAGGCAACGGCTCAAGATCTGGGGAGGATTTCTGCTTCTTTCAGACATTTAAAAAAAATAAAATCCTGGGAGGGTTCTCTTTTAGACAACAACAAATCACGAGTTTGGGTAGGCAGAGCTTAAAATGTGGGCAGGAATTGTGCTCATGTTTAGCAAGGTCAAC
Source organism: Oncorhynchus clarkii lewisi (assembly GCF_045791955.1). NCBI lineage: Eukaryota > Metazoa > Chordata > Actinopteri > Salmoniformes > Salmonidae > Oncorhynchus > Oncorhynchus clarkii. The sequence continues at coordinate 43,511,680 of NC_092155.1, read as the reverse complement.
AAGCTGATAAGGCAGGGACGTTACCGCCGATGTGCTTCCCATTTCCGACTCGTCCTCAATGTCTGAACTTGCTCCAGAACCTCTACAGACGTGTAAGCTGGAGCATTGGTACATTGCCGCAAGCAACCCTCTTCTGTCTGAAGAGACTAGAGAAAGAAACAAAGGGTGGGAAATAAGTAACAGATGGAGAAAGAGAGGCTTGATTAGCCTTGATCATGGCCTGGCAAATCTACTCCAGCACTTTATTGGCTTTTCCCCTCAGTCCCTTTCTATGAGACACGGTTCATTCAGGCTGGATGTTCCATACAGCCCCTGGGGCTTGAGGAAGGAGGGAAGACGGAGCAAGGGAAATGGAGAACTAGCCAGTAACCTCTCCCTAAGTCCCTCTTCTCTTCCTCATCCCCCACCCCCTTCATCACGCCTCCCTGGGCTGTGTGCTCTGGTCCAAGGGGATTTGAGTGTGGTGGTTGGTTGGTCGGGTGGGTGGGTGGGTGAGGAGCAGAAGCTATTGAGCAGCTCAGAGACAAGACAGCAGGTGGTGATCTCTGCTCGAGATCTGCACTACGATCAACTGACCAGATTGCCTCCAGGGAAAAGTCTCTTTCTGTTTGTTGAAAGCTCACTGTTGAGCTCAATCTTTACTATGCCATGAGACTAATGTATTTTCATCGTTCCTTACTGATCTATCCATCTGACCAATGGTTTACCTGTCTGTTTCTACCTCACCTACTTTTTTTCTTCTTCTCTCATTTAGTCAAATTACAGGATTTACCACTCACTCCATCTACCTAGCTGGTGTCGGTCTGTCTCTCTCTCTCTAGCTGGGGTCTTACATTCCGATCTAGCATGTAAGGGTGTGTCCATACTGAGTAAATTAGAGATCTGTGTGGGCCCAGGCTGAGTAAATCCATATTATTACAGATCAGATGAAGGAGGAATGTGAAGCCTCGTCTCCACACAATAACCCCTATGACTGTCATCACAATGAAGCCCTGTTGTTCTCTCCTCTGTCAGCTCTCTCTCTCTCTAATTATTTCTACTCACTCTTTCTTCCTCTCAAATGATCTGTTCTCTTTCTTTTCTCTCTCTCTCCCCCCGTCCGTCCGTCCGTCTTTCTAACCGACTTCAGTAATGACCAGAACACATCAGAACTTTGGAATGAGCCTCTTGTCACAGTGTCTGTGGTCAGCCTGTCCAGTGGACTGATCTGACTGGAGTGACCTGCCAATTCAGTACAGCTCAGACACCCATTTAGAGCTGACCTGCACCCAGACCGGCTTAGATGAACAAGTCTGAGAAGTCAGCCAAGAGTCACTGCACTGTTTTTTTTGTTGTCTACAACAGATCAAGTGTTTTGTATGAAATTGTGCTGCATCAGGCACAGCACATGGATAATAAGTAAGTATCATAAAATGACATCTGTCAGGAAAATGTAGTTCAGTAATACATGGCTCCAAGAGCTAAGAAGTGGTAGAGCTCTCTCGCTAAGTTGATGACACAGCAACATAAACCAACCACCTAATTGGTGTGTGCATGCGTTGGAAATTATGCTAGTTCATTAATATTTGCTTGTGAGCATATCTGCTAGTGTTTACTCACAAGTAAAACCCAGATTGTATCCAGACTGGAGTTGAATCAGGAAAAAGCAGGCACTGCTACCCTCCCACTGGTGCATGAAGGGCAAATGTGTTTGTGTGGGGTTAAAGTTTAACTTTATGGGCATTCTTCAGGGAACAAATGCAATTTAAAAAGTAATTACTGGGCCACTTCAGTGTCACCTTCCGTCTACCCCAGGATCTTACATCCCTTCTAATAATCTGAAGTTCTCTCATCTGAAACCCAAATGGCACCCTATTCCCTATTTAGTGAACTACTTTTGACAAAGACCCATAGGGCTTGAAAAATAGGTGTAGGGTTGTCAAGAATCGAAGGACCATGAATGTAATAAGAAATCTTAGGTGCTTGCTTAAGGCCGGTAGCAACCACTACAGAATGTACTGTCAGAACAAGGATGAGGCGGATGTCCAGGTTAAGAGGAGTTTAATGGAAGATGTTCACACATCTGATCACTCATAGTTCAGATAACTGAGAATCATGTCCAGTGAGAACTGACATTAACTCTGGTTCTGAAAGGAAAGCGGCAAAATAACTTAGGCTATAGCACTGCTATAATATGAATGAGATGGCTGTGTAAGCTAGCACAGGTAAGTGTATAAAACAGTAAGGGCTACACACTACAGCAGGCATAAGGCCTCGTCACATGGCAATAGACTGAACAACCTATTGGACTTGTACACATGAAACTCAGGAAAATGTGCTCAAATAAACATTACAGTAATGTTGAAATGTGTACATAATATAAATACAGTGAGCATGAGTGATTTATATATAGAATTGAAAATAGCCTAGCACCCTAATTGAGAAATGCTAGAAAACGGCTAATCGCTAAAAAGCTCATGCATTCCAATGCAAAATGCTAACTGTAGTGCTAACACTAGCGCGAGCTAACTAACAAGCGCTACACAAGGTAATAATTACACAATAGACCACAAAACGTAGCTCCACATAATATGACGCCGATCTTAAGGCACTTACGTTTAGATGCAAGCACAATTAAACATCAGACATACAGGGTTTTAGTCAAAGGAGGAACAGATCAGCAGGAGGGAAAACTGTGGAAATGCTCATCAGGATGGGGAAAGCATGATTCTGACCACACAGCGTGCTGGGGTCATAGACTAACTGAAACTGAAGTCCTGGGAATGAAGGCCACTGATAGGCTGAATGAGATGTGGTGATAAGTATTTGGCGTGACACTAACGAAAGTGGGGGTCCTCTGAATGGGACACTAAGCTGCCTGACTAGAACTAACCAGAAGAGATGGCTAGAATCAGCTGACTGAAGCTGGCTGTTTTAACAGCCACCCCCAAATATGTTGACAGATTTGTAATCAACAACAAAGGGTAGCAAGGACTGAGAGGAATGACGTGAATACTTGTGATCCAGATAGGCAGACATGTAGACCAGACGGGCGACTGGTCCAACAGAAGGCCTGTCTTTTGGTGCACCTGACCGCCCCGTCACAAAGGTGCTGGAGGTCACCAGAACAGGGCGAGTGATACTGTGGGTGCCAGTGCAGGCTGTGAAGCAGTTCTGGAAGAGGGGAGCCAGCAAGATGCGGTGGTGGATCCGGTGACGGCTGCCCCCCTCTGCCCAGGAACAGGCAACAGGAGTACCTCAATAGTGAGGGCTTGTAAGACCCCCAGGGGAGGAGCAGGAGTCATATTGACCCCTGGCTTAGTGTCAGCTGATGACTGGAGACTGCAGGGCTACAGCGACAGAGCTCGATGAGGGTCTCGGGACTGGAGACCGCAGGGCTGCTGCAGAAGAGCCCGACGAGGACCCTGGGACTGGGTACTTGGAGCCATGAAGCAGCAACGGGCGGTGGCCCCTGGACAGGCTGGGCCTAGGCAGAGGAACCAGGTGAGGGCCCTGGATCAGGAGGTCGGGCCGCAGCAGCAGAGCTCCTTGATGGTCTCAGCGCGGCAGACCGCAGAGGTTCGGCCGCAGGTCTCGACAAATCTCTCAGGACTAAAAACCATAGGTCCGCAGCAGCAGAGCTCGATGAGGGTCTCCGGACTGCAGATGGCGAGGCCAGCCCATTGCCACAGGAGAAGTCCCAGGGAAAGGAGTTTGGGTCGGATGGATCTCCACACCAGCGACGGACTGAGATCTCAGGACAATAGACGACCGGACCACCACGGCAGTGAAAGGAGATGGCTCTGGGACCGGAACTGAGATCAACTGGATCCCCACAGCAGCAACAGGCAAAGATATCAGAAGAGGAGACAGCTGCACAACTGAAAAGGTGAGGGTAAAAGACCCAAAGGTGGGAGAGAGCTGGACCCTGGGTTCAAGAGAAACTGACTGAGTGCCTAGAGCTGTTGACTTGGGGCCTGACTGCGTAATAGACTGTGAGCTATGGGATGTTAGATCTACAGTGCCTTGCGAAAGTATTCGGCCCCCTTGAACTTTGCGACCTTTTGCCACATTTCAGGCTTCAAACATAAAGATATAAAACTGTATTTTTTTGTGAAGAATCAACAACAAGTGGGACACAATCATGAAGTGGAACGACATTTATTGGATATTTCAAACTTTTTTAACAAATCAGAAACTGAAAAATTGGGCGCGCAAAATTATTCAGCCCCTTTACTTTCAGTGCAGCAAACTCTCTCCAGAAGTTCAGTGAGGATCTCTGAATGATCCAATGTTGACCTAAATGACTAATGATAATAAATACAATCCACCTGTGTGTAATCAAGTCTCCGTATAAATGCACCTGCACTGTGATAGTCTGAGGTCCGTTAAAAGCGCAGAGAGCATCATGAAGAACAAGGAACACACCAGGCAGGTCCGAGATACTGTTGTGAAGAAGTTTAAAGCCGGATTTGGATACAAAAAGATTTCCCAAGCTTTAAACATCCCAAGGAGCACTGTGCAAGCGATAATATTGAAATGGAAGGAGTATCAGACCACTGCAAATCTACCAAGACCTGGCCGTCCCTCTAAACTTTCAGCTCATACAAGGAGAAGACTGATCAGAGATGCAGCCAAGAGGCCCATGATCACTCTGGATGAACTGCAGAGATCTACAGCTGAGGTGGGAGACTCTGTCCATAGGACAACAATCAGTCGTATATTGCACAAATCTGGCCTTTATGGAAGAGTGGCAAGAAGAAAGCCATTTCTTAAAGATATCCATAAAAAGTGTCATTTAAAGTTTGCCACAAGCCACCTGGGAGACACACCAAACATGTGGAAGAAGGTGCTCTGGTCAGATGAAACCAAAATTGAACTTTTTGGCAACAATGCAAAACGTTATGTTTGGCGTAAAAGCAACACAGCTGAACACACCATCCCCACTGTCAAACATGGTGATGGCAGCATCATGGTTTGGGCCTGCTTTTCTTCAGCAGGGACAGGGAAGATGGTTAAAATTGATGGGAAGATGGATGGAGCCAAATACAGGACCATTCTGGAAGAAAACCTGATGGAGTCTGCAAAAGACCTGAGACTGGGACGGAGATTTGTCTTCCAACAAGACAATGATCCAAAACATAAAGCAAAATCTACAATGGAATGGTTCAAAAATAAACATATCCAGGTGTTAGAATGACCAAGTCAAAGTCCAGACCTGAATCCAATCGAGAATCTGTGGAAAGAACTGAAAACTGCTGTTCACAAATGCTCTCCATCCAACCTCACTGAGCTCGAGCTGTTTTGCAAGGAGGAATGGGAAAAAATGTCAGTCTCTCGATGTGCAAAACTGATAGAGACATACCCCAAGCGACTTACAGCTGTAATCGCAGCAAAAGGTGGCGCTACAAAGTATTAACTTAAGGGGGCTGAATAATTTTGCACGCCCAATTTTTTAGTTTTTGATTTGTTAAAAAAGTTTGAAATATCCAATAAATGTCGTTCCACTTCATGATTGTGTCCCACTTGTTGTTGATTCTTCACAAAAAAATACAGTTTTATATCTTTATGTTTGAAGCCTGAAATGTGGCAAAAGGTCGCAAAGTTCAAGGGGGCCGAATACTTTCGCAAGGCACTGTATAAGGACAGAAAGCTCTGGGCCTACTGGGATAGGAAAGCTTAGCAGAAAACGGAAGCCACTAGGCTGAGGGCTAAGATACTCTGGGCCTTCTGAGGCTATAGACTGAGGACCTAGTAGGGTAGAAGTTGAGGTGTCTTCTACGACAGGATACTGAACACCTTGGTCAGGAGGGTACCCCACCGCGAAGACAGGAGGGTTCCCCACAGGGAAGTCAGAAGGGTCTCCCAAGGCTGGAGATAGCGGGAAACAGTTTGGGTGGGCTAGCAAGAATCCCAGGGCTGAGAATGGCAGGTTCTACCAGGCTGGACTGACAGGGCCTGGACAGCAGACACAGACCAAGCCACTGCAGGAGAGACTGGAGGGGGCTCCCATGGAGGATCAGGGAGATGTCTTTGGACAGCAGTAGGCTGGATGTTGAAGGTAGGATGAGGCAGATCCCACCAGACAGGGGCCGAAGCGGTCTGAGTAGCAGGACTGGACTTAGCACTTTCAGCAGCTACAGACAGGGCTCCTGCATTATGGACCAACTGACATTCAGAGGTGTCAGCTGGAGTAGGGTTCTCCCTCAGGGTGAGCTCTGGTATCTCCTCCGTCCCTGGAGAAGGCTGTAGGTCTTCCTGCTTGTGAACAGGCAGGGAGGTAAGGATTAATCTTGGGTCCAGAACAGGGGTCGGCAGAACCTCTGTCACTGGAGACATCGATGGCACAACTGTGAGAACCAGTTGAGACTTTACGACAGGAGCTGGTTGAAGCACAGCTGTGGGAGTGGCGAGATGTAGCTCCATGGCAAGAGCCGCTATGGCAGGAGCCGCTGTAGTAGGCCCCGTTACTAACTTGAGCTCCATTGTCAAAGGGCTGTATTTGCTCTGCTGGGGTCGACTGGAGCACAGTGGTAGGGTGCTCTGCCAGGGTGGGCTCTGGTAGTTCCTCTGGCCTTGGAGAAAGCTGTAGCACAGCTGTGAGGGACTCCACAGCAGGGGTCGGATCCGAGACTGGGGCTAATGGTGAAGCTGATGTAGAACGGTGCTGCGTCTCAAGCATTTTCTGACGTCTGGAGTAAATGAGCTGGTCGCGCTAGCGCCGCAGAACATCATTCTGGCACTTCTGGTGTAGTATCTGTTGCATGACGATGTCTGAGATGATGTCATCAACTTCTTGAGCAGCTTGGTTGCAGAGGTCCCTTTCTTCCCATCTAAGACGTATTTCAGTTGTAAGAGGAGAGGACTGGCTGAGACAGTCAAGTGACAACTGGGAGAGTCCATCAGGTAAGTACTAGCGACAGTGGTCGGGTGGACTGTGGGAACCTTCCATCTTCCAGACTGCTTCAATGAACTCCTCAATCTCGCCACACTGGCTGTGTAAACGCAGTGAGACCTTTCCGGTTGTCACTGGCGGTCCACGCTCAAGTCGATGCTGATCCTGAGGATCTCAGGTCGAGGTTTGATGCTGATCCTGAGGATCCCAGGCCGAGGTTAGCCTGAGGTGGGAACCCGGTGAATCAGCAACCAATGAAAAGGCTGAGGTACTGTCCTCTATTCTAATGATCAGCCTGGGTGATGACTTGGACCGGTGAATTGTTGAAGGGGAAGAAGGCCACTTTGACTACAGTATATCCTTTCTCAAGTGCTTAACTGCTCTCCCTTGTAGGAGTGGTATGCGGATGTGTGTGGTAGTCTATTCCTTGACTTGTAGCCATCGGCGTAATTGTCGAGATATTTTGTCAGGTGAGCTGGTCAGCGCGGACGGACCACATCATCTTGAGAATCTTCTCTGTTAACTGGCATCCTTGGGCTTTAGCAGTTACTAGATCTGGCTTGAAGGACCATGAAAAATAGGGGCAGGGTTGTAGAGAATCGATGGACCGTAAATGTAATAAGAAATCTTAGGTGCTTGCTTATGGCCGGTAGCAACCACTACAGAATGTACTGTCAGAACATGGATGAGGCGGATGTCCAGGATAAGGGGAGTTTAATGGAAGAAGATGTTCACATCACACACATCTGACCGCTCATGGTTCAGATAACTGAGAATCCAGTGAGAACTGACATTAATTATGGTTCTGAAAGGAAAGCAGAGAAAGAACTTAGGCTATAGCACTGCTATAATATGAATGACATGAGCTAGCACAGGTAAGTATATACCTGGCTCCCGAGTGGCACAGCGGTCTAAGGCACTGCATCGCAGTGGGAGAGGCGTCACAGTCCCTGGTTCGTATCCAGGCTGTATCATAGCCGGCCATGATTGGGAGTCCCATAGGGCGGCGCGTAATTGGCCCAGCATCTTCCGAGTTTGGCCGAGGTAGGCCGTCATTGTTAATAAGAATTTGTTCCTAACTGACTTGCCTCGTTAAATAAAATAACAGCAAGGGCTATACACCACAGCAGACATAAGGCCTCGTCACATGGCAATAGACAAAACAACCTATTGGACTTGTACACATGAAACTCAGGCGAATGTGCTCAAATAAACATTACAGTAATGTTGAAATGTTAACATAATACATGAAATAAATACAATGAGCATGAAGGATTCAGTCCACAGGAGGAAAAGTTCAGCAGGGGGGAAAACTGTGGAAATGCTCATCAGGATGGGGAAAGCGTGCTGGGGTCATAGACTAACTGAAACTGAAGTCCTGGGAATGAAGGCCACTGATAGGCTGAACGAGATGACCAATAAGACACTAACAAAAGGTGGGGGTCCTCTGAATGGGACACTAAGCTGCCCGACTAGAACTAACAAGAAGGGATGGCTAGAATCAGCTGACTGATGCTGGCCATTTTTAACCGGGCTCTTGTCAAAACTAAGGCGTTACACACAATAGGGAATAGGGTACCTTTTGGATACCCCTGATAAGTGTATATAGTGTAAACGATATTCTTTCACAGTAACGTTCTTGCTAAATCTTACTTGTTCGCTATAGAGTGACATCTTGCTTAGTTTCCTTTTGACACGCACGTAGGTGTGTATGTACAAACACTCTCTCACTCACTGACACACACACACACACACACACACACACACACACACACACACTAGTTATCCTGTGTAATTAGAAGCAGCAGTAGCACCAGCTGCCTGCAGCCCTCAGAGTTATCAGTGATTCTCTAGCTAACGGCTCCTCCCCTCCTCGTTTGGTACAGCCAGCCTCAACAGCCCTAACTGTTTTTTGTGTGTTTTTTTTTTACATTTGTCATTTGCTCTTATCCAGAATGACTTAGAGTAAGATATCTAGGTTGAGACAACCACATCACAGGCATACTAAGTACATTTTTCCCGAATAAAGTAGCTATCAACAAAGTCAGTGCTAGTAAGGGTGAAACAAGTCAAGTGCCGGTGTTACACAAAAATAGAAACGCAACATGCAACCATTTAAAAAATGTTACTGAGTCACAGTTCATATAAGGAAATCACCTCTGTTGCAGAGAGTTGATCAGGCTGTTGATTGTTATCTGTGGAATGGTGTCCCACTCCTCTTCCATGGCTGTGTGAAGTTGTTGGATATTGGCGGGAACTGAAACACACTGTCGTACACGTCGATCCAGAGCATCCCAAACATGCTCAACGGGTGACGTCTGGTGAGTATGCAGGCCATGGAGGGGTGCTGTGGGATTATTTAAGATACTCTGTTTTTAATGCTGCAGCTCCCAGCCGTCACTGCCCGGCCCTGCTGCATACTGCTCCCATACAGCGTTGCAGATGGTCTGTCGGTCGGTCAGTCAGTCACTTAGTAAGTAATTCCATCTCTGCAACATACACTCAGTGATTCTAACTTAAATAGCCTGTCCTAGTCCTCTGATCTACACAACCAGAGTCACCAAAGAGGCCCTTTCCTCAATGGTCTGCCCAGCCCAGCCCACCACCTCTCCTCTCCACCTCATCTATTGGTTTGACTCTGCATAGCCCCCTCTGCAAAAGGCCATAACCTTTTTTGGCCATTAGTGGCATCTTCGTATGACAACATACGGTATCACGGCATCAACCAATGTGTGGCTCTGTGGTTCTGGTGAGTAGTTGGAGAAGATACTGTAAATGCAAAGCTGTTGAATAGCTCTTCTGCACTGTTGGAGGTTAGCAGACCTTAGTTAGCATTCCGTCTCGGTCCTCAATCAGTACAGTTGTAGACGAGTCGACTGAAGGAGTGTAGCGTACTCTGCTCAAGCTCCTGCTCTTCCTGTCGGTCTCCTCTTCCTCCATTTAATTATTTGTTCACTGTCCACTGACTTGTGCACGTCTTCCTGTACCCCTCTCTTCTTTGTTCCAGGTTGTTTGTGTTGAGATGCTTCAACTTTCCGTTTGTCCCTTGTCAACCGTGGTATAAAAATAATAATCCCAAACTGTCAGTCTCAAATCTGACACTATCATTCTGTATCTGTCAGTATGTCACTTCTCTTTTTCCTCACTATCCACCTTTTTACCAGTGGTTCTACACTGGTTGCTCCGTGGTTGCTCTATGATTGATCCATGGTTATCACCACCGACACCGAGGCAGTTCAGTTCAGTAGTTTTGTTATCACCACCTGATCTAGCCCTCTCTTCTTGATCTACCCCCGCTAACCCACTTTTCCATAATCGTGCTCACCAGAGACCATCTCCGAGGGGTAAAGCAACCCAGTTATCATGACACACATGGAAGAGCCATATGGGCAATTCCATATTGCCCTCATATGATCATGCAGTGGTTCAGAGAGAGATGAGAGACGAGCATCGTGTTTTTACTCCCTGATTGCCTCTCATATCGCTGCTGCCTTATTCCTCCTCCACTAGAGTCGATCCACAAATGGATGTGTGGTTGACTTGATGGCGTGTGTGTGTGTGTGTGTGTGTGAATGAATGTAGTGCACGTCTCTGGATGTTGGATTTGCATTAGTCTCATCTCATTTCTCCTCTGTGTGATAGTTCGGGACAAATCCTTAGGGTGGGGGGGTAACAGGGTGTGTGTGTGTGTGTGTGTGGTCTCACGTGTGTAGGTCTCTTCATGCTGGATCTATTTCTCTCACCCTGGTTGAAATGTAAGGACATTTTCTGAGCCTGACCACTGGATCTAATTGGGCAATACAGGGCTCAAGTGGCATTGATATTACAGTTATGGTTGAGTTTTTTAGGAAGCAATGTAGCTGGTGTGTGTGTGTGTGTTCATGCGCTGAGTGTAAGTGTTTGTGTGTGCCCACGCATGCATGTGTGTATATACGTGTGTATTTTACTCTTCGAAGGCATCATCCAAATAAAGGCATTGTAAAAACGCCAAGAAAATAACATCCTTGACTAGCAACAATTTTCTCTCTCTATCCATCCAATTATCTCTATCTGTACAGACCATATAATCCAGGGCAATTTAGAGGGCTTGTAATTCTGCTGTCTTTTGTCATCTGATGGCACATCTGGATGTGCTTCTGATCCGAACCTGTGGTGGTTCAAAGCTTGGGGAGGGGAGAGAAAGGAACACATCTGTACCCCATCAGGAGATGAAGGACTTTGACCCTGCAGTAACTCTGCCGCGCGTGCGCTGTTGGGATGCTGCACCTCAATGACGAGAGAGGGTGCACTGTAGCTTTTTTGTTGTTGAAAGTCTTCTGACATTGCCTTTGTTTGAAGGCTGAAAAAGATGGTGGTAAGTGGCTTGCTATAGAAAGACCTGTTTTGGGCTAAATGACAGACCGTGAAAACAATTCCCAAGGCTGGCTGACGGCTCTGGCCGCTCCTGGCTGGCTGACGGCTCTGGCCGCTCCTGGCTTGCTGACGGCTCTGGCCGGCTGACGGCTCTGGCCGCTCCTGGCCGGCTGGTGGCTCTGGCGGGTCTTGGCCGGCTGGTGGCTCTGGCGGGTCTTGGCTGACTGGCGGCTCTGGCGGGTCCTGGCTGACTGGCGGCTCTGGACAGACGTGAGACTCTGGCGACTCTGGACAGACGGGGGAGACTCTGGCGGCTCAGGACAGGCGGGGGAGACTCTGGCGCCTCAGGACAGGCGGGGGAGACTCTGGCGCCTCAGGACAGGCGGGGGAGACTTTGGCGCCTCAGGACAGGCGGGGGAGACTTTGGCGCCTCAGGACAGGCGGGGGAGACTCTGGCGCCTCAGGACAGGCGGGAGCACCTGTAGGGATGAGACGGAGAGACAGCCTGGTGCGCGGGGCTGCCACCGGAGGGCTGGTACGTGGAGGTGGCACCGGTGCCACCGGAGGGCTGGTACGTGGAGGTGGCACCGGATAGACCGGACCGTGAAGGCGCATTGGAGATCTTGAGCACAGAGCCAGCCCAACCTTACCTGGTTGAATGCTCCCCGTAGCCAGGCCAGTGTGGCGAGGTGGAATAGCCCGCACTGGGCTGTGCTGGTGAACCGGGGACACCATGCGTAAGGCTGGTGCCATGTATGCCGGCCCGAGGAGACGCACTGGAGACCAGATGCGTAGAGCCGGCTTCATGGCACCTGGCTCGATGCCCACTCTAGCCCGGCCGATACGAGGAGCTGGAATGTACCAAACCGGGCTATGCACACGCACTGGGGACAGTGCTCCACCGCATAACATGGTGCCTGTCCGGTTCCTCTCTCTCTCCGGTAAGCACAGGAAGTTGGCGCAGGTCTCCTACCTGGCTTCGCCACACTCCCTGTGTGGCCCCCCCCCCCAATACATTTTTGGGTTGCCTCTCGGGCTTCCAGCCACGCCGCCGTGCTGCCTCCTCATACCGGCGCCTCTCTGCTTTCGCTGCCTCCAGTTCTTCTTTTTTGGGCGGCAATATTCCCCTGGCTGTGCCCAGGGTCCTTCGCCGTCCAGAATCTCCTCCCAAGTCCATGAGTCCTGCGTTATTTGCCACTGCTGCTGCTGGCCGTTACCACGCTGCTTGGTCCATTGTTGGTGGGTTATTTTGTCACTATCGTCGTAAGAAGCGGACCAAAGCGCAGCGTGGTGTGAATGCATCATTTTAATGGATGATGAAAAACACGAAGTAAACTGAACAAACTAACAAAACAACAAACAAACGTGACTGTTAATGAAACATTGTGCTAACATGCAACTAGACATAGACAATAACCCACGAAATACCCAAAGAATATGGCTGCCTAAATATGGTTCCCTAGAACCAGAGACAACGATAAACACCTGCCTCTAATTGAGAACCAATCTAGGCAACCATAGACCTACATAAACACCTAGATGGAAACAAACCCAGAAATCTACAAAACCCCTAGACAGTACAAACACCCTAGATGAGACAAAAACACACATACCACCCTCGTCACACCCTGACCAAACCAAAATATATAAAGAAAACAAAGAATACTCAGGTCAGGGCGTGACATGTGCATTATCATGCTGAAACTTGAGGTAATGGTGGCAGATGAATGGCATGACAATGGATCTGTCACAGCATGTCCATGCATTCAAATTACCATCGATAAAATGTGTTTGTTGTCCATAGATTATGCCTGCCCATACCATAACCGCACCGTCACCATGTGGCACTCTGTTCACAACGTTGACATCAGCAAACCGCTTGCCCACATGAGGCCATACATGTGGTCTGCGGGTGTGAGGCCGGTTGTCAATAAACGAAGTTGGAGAAATTCACATGAAATTCTCTGGCAACAGCACTGGTGGACATTCTTGTAGTCAGCATACCAATTGCACACCCCCTCAACTTGAGACATCTGTGTCATGTGACAAAACTGCACATTTTAGAGTTGCCTTTCATTGTCCCCAGCACAAGGTGGACCTGTGTAATAATCATGTTTTTTAATCAGATTCTTGATATTCCACACCTGTCAGGTGGATGTATTGTCTTGGCAAAGGAGAAATGCTCTCTAACAGGAATGTAAACAAATTTGTGCAAAGAATTTTTGAAAAATAAGCTTTTTCTGCAAATAGAACATTTCTGGGATCTTTTATTTCAGCTCACTAACACTTTACATGTTGCGTTTATATTTTATTTCAGTTTAGTAGGTTAGTTGGCACTTGGCGACGACAGCAAGAGATTATGTCCATAACACAATTACTGTAAAAAGACAATTTGCAGAATAATATTTGTTCTTTCAAATGTCTGTTGGCTCAGCTGATGGATTCTATTTCGTTATAGTGAGCTTACATTAAACCAGGGGTGTCAAACATTTAGGCCGCTGGGGAACGAATTCAATGTACTTTTAAATGACTAAAACACAACTGTGTAGTAATGATAATGGTCCTCCATACAATTTCTTGACTGGCCAGCTGCTAATAATGACTGAAATTAAAGCTAGACAGTCAGGGAGATTGGCAAATAAAAAAACAAACAAAGGGTTGAGGAGGATTATTTTGGCCATTTTGTTGGCGAGAAAATATCACCAATTTTCAGTGCCGCCCACCAGACCTTGTTGAAGACCGAATGTGCCCCCCCCCCGCCCCCTGGGGCAAAATGAGTTTCATAACCCTGCATTAAACCATGTATCCTAAAAACCTCTGGGAAGAAACTGAAATGAAACCTGTCTTTTTGAATAACTGATGCAGTTTAGGGCTTTGCAGCACAATGTAAGTGCTTTGTTGATGTTATACAGTGGCGTGCAGTGTGGTCTGGGTAGAAACTGGCTGTTATCAAGGCCAGATTTACTCACAAATAAACCTCGATGAAGCCCAAGTTTACCATACAACAGATGGCTCAGATGCAAGCGGCAAATTATGAACACGCCCAAATGTGCAGGGCTTACCCACACAACATGTTTAGGCAATACGCATGTGCAAAATAGGAAGATTGCTCAGTGGAACGAACGAATCTAGGCGAATGCTGACCCTGTCCGTCAACAGTGATTGGAGTCAGGAACGGCCATGTGTGTCAACGATTGGAATGAATGGATGGACGGGAAGGAAGGCATCACTACCCTTATGCTTTTCTTTAGGTTTTGATGCAGTTTTAGTACAATAAACACCAGAATCAATTTGCAACTGCGACCTGGCCAAGATAAAGCATAGTAATTTGACACATACAACAACAGAGTTACACATGGAATAAACAAAACATAGTCAATAATACAGTAGAAAAAAAGAAAACAAGTCTATATACAGTGAGTGCAAATGAGGTAAGATAAGGCATTAAATAGGCCATGGTGGCGAAGTAATTACAATATAGCAATTAAATGTATAATGTATTTTGTATTTGGCTCTTATTACATCTTATGTTTTGTTGTTGTCTATTAGAGTAAGCACTGCCTACCCTGCCTACATGTCACAGATATTTTTTATTTTTTTTTCTCTCTCTCCATCTTTCCCTCCTTTTCACTGCCAACTCCTTGAATGCCAGGCGGCGAGGTTGCCATGGCAACGTGGACTGGTGCATGCAGTGAGTTGCCGGGCGAGTTCCCCCGCCCCCTGCTGAGCCCAGCAGTATAGAGAGACCAACACAGCTCAGACAGAGAGGCCACACGAGCACATCATCTCCAGACAGACATGGTGTTCAGGAGATGAGGAGGGCTGAAACTGTGACATCAGTGCTGACAGTGAAATCTGTACAGACAGACAGAAGGAGAGAGATGGCAATGCGCCGAACAAGCTCCAATTTACACAATGCCGTTCCTCAGTCTCCTCAATTTACGGAGTTTGCTGCAGGGTTTTATTTTGTTACTCTGTTACTAATGACATTTATCAATCCTATTGGGAATATCTCAGGCCCACAGCGGTGTGTGTGTGCGTGCATGTATCTCACATTAATAAAATGTAATGGAGTCTGTTGCACATTTTGTTAATGTTCGCCGTTGATATGAAAAACTAAAATGTTTAAAATATATATTTTTAGGATTCATGAGAAATATTTAAAGTTGTCCAAATAAATGTATAAATTGTTTATTTTTACAAATGTTAAATACATTCCAACATGTATTTAAAATGTATATATGAATGTCAAATGTTAAATGCATGTATTTTAGAATATATATTCACACGTTTATCAATGTTTTGTAAAATATATTCCAACATTCATTTTTAGATGTATTTGTAAGAAATATATCTAGAAATTTGAATGTACCAAGGCATATTGTAACAAAACGGTTTCTACCTTAACAATTAGACTTCAGTAGGATTTTTGGCATTACATGCGTTTACATCAGTCCCATTAGGATTAGAGAACTACCACGGAACAATACAGATTAACTGGCATGAATTGTCATCACACGGAAGGCCAAAAAGTATTAGGCCATGCCCCTAACAAGCCACGCCCCCAAGTGTTCTAATAGGCTGCCACTGCTACAAAATGCAAAATGCAATTTGATTGTACATACCAAAGGCACTAACATACATTTAAAGGATACAAAAATGACAACCATTATGTGTCATGTGGTGTGGCTGTGTCTTTTATGCGCACATGACAAATAAACAAACAAACTTGACAAAAGCATTGCAACCAATGTCCAACGGGCAGAACGTAACGTGTGCTGGGTTGTTCCACGAAATCAGTGCCTGAAAATGCCCTTTAATATAGACCACATGGATAATTCAATACATCAGATTTTTAATATGAGTAAAGACTTGCTAAAGTGCTAAAATTCAGCATCTTGACATGTCCCTCCGTGCACCGTCTGTGATGTCTAAGAAGATTTTAATCCACTAAACCCCCCAAAAAACTCAAACGTTTTCAGCATCATTGTAAAGCCCTAGTTATTTTGTTGCTTTGACAAAGTTATATCTCAAGATTATTATTTTATGTGATTAGTGATTCATTTACATCTGACCCTCATTTTATGGTAAAAAATAATTGAAAGTACTACTTAAGTAGTTTTTTGGGGTATCTGTACTTTACTATTTATATTCTTGCCAAATTTTACTTTTACTTCACTACATTCCAAAAGAAAATGATGTACTTTTTACTCCACCCAAAAGTACTCATGACATTTTGACAGGAAAATGGTCCAATTCACACACTTATCAAGAGAACATCCCTGGACATCCCTACTGCCTCTGATCTGGCGGACTGACTAAACACAAATGCTTTGTTTGTAAATTATGTCTGAGTGTTGGACTGTGCCCCTGGCTATCCATAAATAAATAAATAAAAAAACAAGAAAATGGTGCTGTCTGGTTTGCTTAATATAAGGAATTTGAAATGAGTTATACTTTTACTTTTGAAGTATATTTTAGCAGTTCCATTTACTTTTGATACTTTTGATATATACTGCTCCAAAAAATAAAGGGAACACTAAAATAACACATCCTAGATCTGAATGAATGAAATATTCTTATTAAATACTTTTTTCTTTACATAGTTGAATGTGCTGACAACAAAATCACACAAAAATTATCAATGGAAATCAAATGTATCAACCCATGGAGGTCTGGATTTGGAGTCACACTCAAAATTAAAGTGGAAAACCACACGACAGGCTGATCCAACTTTGATGTAATGTCCTTAAAACAAGTCAAAATGAGGCTCAGTAGTGTGTGTGGCCTCCACGTGCCTGTATGACCTCCCTATAACGCCTGGGCATGCTCCTGATGAGGTGGCGGATGGTCTCCTGAGGGATCTCCTCCCAGACCTGGACTAAAGCATCCGCCAACTCCTGGACAGTCTGTGGTGCAACGTGGTGTTGGTGGATGGAGCGAGACATGATGTCCCAGATGTGATCAATTGGATTCAGGTCTGGGGAACGGGCGGGCCAGTCCATAGCATCAATGCCTTCCTCTTGCAGGAACTGCTGACACACTCCAGCCACATGAGGTCTAGCATTGTCTTGCATTAGGAGGAACCCAGGGCCAACCGCATCAGCATATGGTCTCACAAGGGGTCTGAGGATCTCATCTCGGTACCTAATGGCAGTCAGGCTACCTCTGGCGAGCACATGGAGGGCTGTGCGGCCCCCCAAAGAAATGCCACCCCACACCATGACTGACCCTCCACCAAACCGGTCATGCTGGAGGATGTTGCAGACAGCAGAACGTTCTCCACGGCGTCTCCAGACTCAGTGTGAACCTGCTTTCATCTGTGAAGAGCACAGAGCGCCAGTGGAGAATTTGCCAATCTTGGTGTTCTCTTCCAAATGCCAAACGTCCTGCACGGTGTTGGGCTGTAAGCACAACCCCCACCTGTGGACTTCGGGCCCTCATACCACCCTCATGGAGTCTGTTTCTGACCGTTTGAGCAGACACATGCACATTTGTGGCCTGCTGGAGGTCATTTTGCAGGGCTCTGGCAGTGCTCCTCCTTGCACAAAGGCGGAGGTAGCGGTCCTGCTGCTGGGTTGTTGCCCTCCTATGGCCTCCTCCACATCTCCTGATGTACTGGCCTGTCTCCTGGTAGCGCCTCCATGCTCTGGACACTACGCTGACAGACACAGCAAACCTTCTTGCCACAGCTCGCATTGATGTCCCATCCTGGATGAGCTGCACTACCTGAACCACTTGTGTGGGTTGTAGACTCCGTCTCATGCTACCACTAGAGTGAAAGCATCGCCAGCATTCAAAAGTGACCAAAACATCAGCCAGGAAGCATAGGAACTGAGAAATGGTCTGTGGTCACCACCTGCAGAACCACTCCTTTATTGGGGGTGTCTTGCTAATTGCCTATAATTTCCACCTGTTGTCTATTCCATTTGCACAACAGCATGTGAAATGTATTGTCAATCAGTGTTGCTTCCTTAGTGGACAGTTTGATTTCACAGAAGTGTGATTGACTTGGAGTTACATTGTGTTGTTTAAGTGTTCCCTTTATTTTTTTGAGCAGTGTATTTAAAACCAAATACTTTTAGACTTTTACTCAAGTAGTATTTTACTGGGTGCTCTCTTACTTGAGTCATTTTCTATTAAGGTATCTTTACTTTTACTCAAGTATGAGTACTTTTTGGTCAACCCTGTTATGTGAACTGAACTCTCGTATTAATATGCTGAAACTATTACTTTTTAAGTGTTTATTTCAAAAGAAACATTGAACATCTAATAGTCAAATCATTGTGTAAAAGCAGGTGAGCTGGTTCTACCTTTTTTTAAATTTTCTGGTGTTTTGTAATGAAAAAACTGAGAGGGTCAAGCACAACACGTCAACCTTGTTACCCATAAATAGACAGGCTAGAAATGTTTTAATAACTGACATTTAAATGTTACATACAACAGGCTTATGTCACACAGGGATTTATGGCTGATTTTACAAGTGTTAAAGGTTGGAGGGCTGTTCAAGTGGATTTTTCGCAGATGTGGTAAATTCCCACTTCCCACACACCATAACACCACTAACCATCCAATGTCGAGCTATCCACTATGGAAGCACTCATTGGAAGCACAAGACCTAGACCTAGACTTTAACATATTGTGGAGCGTTGTACAATCTATGGTTTCTGTTAAAATTGATAACAACTCAAATCAAATCATAATACAAAACGCCTAGTGCCCGATCCCAGGCACTCGATTAATTTAATTATTTAATGAAGCTGAAGAGAGGCACTTACCATAATCTTATTTTTTTTTAACGTTTTCATTTAAAAAAAAAATGTAACCTTTATTTAATAACTAGGCAAGTCAGTTAAGAACAAATTCTTATTTACAATGACGGCCTAACGCAGCCAAACCCGGACGACGCTGGGCCAATTGCGCGCCGCCCTATGGGACTCCCAATCACGGCCGGATGTGATACAGCCATCTGGAGATGGGGAAACATTGTTTTTATTAAGTTGAACAGATGGTCTTTGTGACAGAATGTAAAAATGAGGTGAAATCAAAGTAATGTTTTTACTTACCATCACAATTACGATTATAACGTTGGCAAAAAAAAAATTGACCTCCATTGATCAATAAGTAAAAAGTACTTTAAGAAACTGAATTAGAAACCACTTTAGCCACCCTGTAGACTAGATGTCACAGCCACGCATTTCTAAAATATTGTCAGGCATTGCATGCATTTGAGCAAAGATGCAAATGTATCTAAATGTGTTTTTTTTTAAATGTACATCCTTGTTATCTTTACAACTAGTGAGGTGAACCAGGCAGCATCACCATCAGTGCATATTCACAAACATCCTCTTGTCAGAGGAGCCTGGTTTGATGTTGATGATCATGTGTTTTCTTGTATACCCGAACATGCCAGATATTGTTTTTGTGGGGGGACACCGGAGGGAGGTACTCGTTTTAGAAGTGGGTTACTCTTTTGACTTTGCTGCCCAATCGCCGAAACACCAGCCCCCTTGTGTCACGCATGAATAGCCTCGGTTATCAGTGCATACTTGTGGTGCTGCTATTTGGGAGTCTCGGCCATGTACTGTACATAGGCTGAGTACGTAGGCCTTCGATTGTGCATGTGACCAATACAATTTGATTTGAGTATGTGGCCTTCTGATTGCAGGCCTGTACGGGACAAAGGAAAAGCAGCTTGCACGGACTGCTCTGTCAGCACTCATGGGGCAGCCTAGCTGTTTGAAGAAAAAGGTATTTTCTGTATCTATAAGTGTCCAGATATCCTTATCTTTGAAATGGTTGAATCCTTCTCAACTGCACTGTGATTTGTGGGGCTTATCAGGGGCTTATGATGGGGTTTTCACAAGCCCACTGTGGTGCGTGGTATGAACATCAAATGATTTGGTTTCTGTACTGGATCAGCACTCCTGCTCTGAGATGCTTTATGAGCACAGCACCTGCTGTGTGGGCTAGCAGTATGTACAGTGTGCTATCCACAGTGTTCCCTCTCTTTAATCACTCGTCCTCCGCACTCCGCTCCCCACCTTCCACCTCTGCGCATAACACAAGCGTCCTCCTTCAGGATTCTCAGGGAAATGGCGGCAGTGGCGTTTCTCCCACCTGCGTGGTTTAGGAGGCACCATCAGGTCCCCTTCAAGCCACCCATGAGAAGCCATTGTGAAGATGAAAGTCATTAGACTGGCAGACGGTGTGACTCACATGCCAAGGGTCTGGACTATGGGGCTCAATGGAGGGAGGTGTAGATAGGCCTCTGCTGGGCCTCTGCCATCACAACCTTACCTGAGGTAATGATGACCATCAAGGTGAAGCCCATTGTATATAGAATAAGGACATTCCCATTTGTTTGAATAAAGTATTTGTATCAACCTGAGTGGCTTATTACTGAAACTCAAGCAAACACTACCTCCCAGAACTACTCCACTATCTTCAATTGCACATGCCTGGCCGTCTCCAGGAATGTAATTTCCCGCGCCAACACATGGGAGGGTGTTTACGCACATCCTGGTTCAGCTCTCTTTCTCGCTTATTTACTGTAATACCCACTTCTTCTTCTCTCTGATGCGGGGACTTGTTAGTCAGGGGGACTGTGTAGGTGAGTCACTGGCAGCTCCAGTTCTGCCCTGTGTTTCTGACTAACGAAGCAGCAACAAGAGTAGAATCACCCCCTCCACTGCCTTATAAGGCCAGACCAGTGTCAGAGCCATCCATCTCCCAGGGAGGGGACCCTAGTCTTACCAAGGCTGCCCAGAAGATCTATGTCACAAGGACTGACCACTTAATGTGCCCGTTGTTTTTTTTTTTAATCCTGAGGGAAATGCCATGTTCACGTTCAAAGATAGTTTAATCCTTAAGAGTTTATTGGCGTACCCGTGCGTCAATCGAAGTAACATGGGAAAAACATCTCCGTCAAAATCTGTCAGTTTAAGATAGAAATATATCCTGGCTGGAACTTAAATCTAGATTAGAAGTGAACAAGTCAATTGTGTCTCTGGGCAACATTCACCCTCATGTTGAGTCTATGCTGTAGGCACTGTAACACCTCTGTGTAACATATTGTGTGCTCCTCAGTGCAACACATTACAGAGAGCCTGCTTTCCATCACAGATGTGCTGTGGTTTCTTTAGTTGTCCAGAGAAAGGCTGATTGTTGAGTTATATTAATATAACCTTTACATGGCTCACTGTGGTATGTGTGTGTGTGTGTGTGTGTGTGTGTGTGTGTGTCAGATCAAATCAAGATGTATTTGTCACATCCTCCGAATACAACAGGTATTACCTTACTGTGAAATGCTTATTTAACGAGCCCCTAACCAACAATGCAGAGTTTTAAAAAAGTAAGTAAGAACAATTTGCTAAATAAACTAAAGGAAAAATAGTACAATAAACAATAACGAGGCTATATACAAGGGTTACCGGTACCAAGTCGATGTTCAGGGGTACGGGTTAGCCGAGGTAATTGAGGTAATATACATGTCGGTAGGGGTAACGTGACTATGCATAGATCATAAACAGAGAGTAGCAGCAGCCTATGTGAAGAGTGTGAAGGAATGTGAGTGTGTGTGTGTGTGTGTGTGTGTGTATGTGTGTGTGTGTGTGTGTGTGTGGGTGTGTGTGTGTGTGTGTGTGTGTGTGTGTGTGTGTGTGTGTGTGTGTGCGTGTGTGCGGCAGGTAGGTAGCCTAGCGGTTAAGAGAGTTGGACCAGTAACCGAAATATCACTGGTGGGAAAATCTGCAGTTCTGCCGTTGAGCAAGACAGTTAACCCCCAGCAACAACAACTACTCCCCGGGCGCTGACGAGGTCGGTTAAGGCAGCTCCCCGCAACTCTCTGTTTCAGAGGGGTTGGGTTAAATGTGGAAGACACCATTTCATTTGAATACATTCATTTGTGCAGCTGACTAGGTATCCCCTTACCCCTTTAATGGGCCGTGGTCTTTCAAGCTAATTCATTCATTCACGCTCGGCCCAATGGTTTTACGGTCAGAATTAAGGCACATACGACAGTCAGTCTTCTTCCAGTGGACCAGTGAGATTCTCCCATTCAATACAGTGTCTGTTGCTCTTGGGATTGATCCTCTGTGTTCAACGCCCCGTAGCTTTATCAAGTTACATCTTTACTGAGATGGTTTGCGGAGATGACACCAGTGTAATGCACAGTTAGGTACATCAAACTACAGCTGCACATCCATACAAACATAATCTCATTCTAGTTCTGTGTGCACATTTACATTTACCAGTTCCCTACAGCAAACACAGGAAAGCAGTATGTCCAACGCTCAATATCCTGTAGTTCAAGACCAGTTCAATGGACCAGAGTTTGTGCTCTAAAAATTGAGACTTTGTGTTCATTCATGGAATGTTTTAATGGCCATAGTTTTGTCTGTCTGTCTGTCTCTGTCTGTCTGTCTGTCTGTCTGTCTGTCTGTCTGTCTGTCTGTCTGCCTGGCTGGCTGGCTGCCTGCCTGCCTGCCTGCCTGCGCCCGGGAAGTATAACTTGAGGTGTTACTTTACAACATCTCCAAACAAATCATCCCACAAGGAGAACATTCATATTAAATGCACTGAGAGCAGAGCCAGCCTCGTGGCGCTAATCTGCTACATCTGAAAGACTTGCACCACAATGGAAGTGGAAACACCCACCTGGTCCCATGCCTCCTCGTTAGATGCCCCATTTAATTACCCTCAACACTCAGAGTACAAACTCACGCATGCACACGCGCAGAAGTATAGCAGCTCCCCGATATTTGCATCACGTTGTTTACACCTGGATCCCTTTGGTGCTGATAGACATGGCTGTATTTACTGTATTTGATTGGCGTGATAATCATACACGACATGATAATGATTGTGATAATTGACATGATAATGACATCGGGCAAAGCCGGAGGTGAGACCTTGGCCTGAAGACCCAAGGTGAAGCCTCAGCCTCTTGGAGTTGTTTTGTCAGTGTGGATGCTAGACCTGCTAGTACTCTGACGGGGAAGCGAAGAACAACAAGAGATTGGTAGATTCTTCACAGGGTGGCAGGTAGCCTAATGGTTAAGAGCCTTGGGACAGTAATTGAAACGTTGCAGGTTTGAATCTCTGAACCTACTAGGTGAAATATCTGCCGGTGTGCCCTTGAGCAAGGTACTTAAACCCTAATTGCTCCTGTAAGTCGCTCTGTAAAATATAATGTGGAGTCAATGATTGAGATCAACAGAAACAAACCCCTATCTATCAATATTCCTCAACAGTGTTTTCCCTAGCTAGCATGTTTCCTTGACAGGGCACAGAGGCACCTGATGCAGAAGAACTACCCTGTAATGTCATTGTCACGTTCTGACCTTGATTTCCGTTGTTTTGTATTTATTTAGTATGGTCAGGGCGTGAGTTGGGTGGGCAGTCTATGTTTGTTTTTCTATGTTTTGGGGCTTTTCTATGTTTCGGCCTAGTATGGTTCTCAATCAGAGGCAGGTGTCATTGGTTGTCTCTGATTGAGAATCATACTTAGGTAGCCTGGGTTGCACTGTTTGTTTGTGGGTGATTGTCTATGTCAGTGGCTTGTGTCAGCACAGGTCTATTTTGTTAGCTTCACGGTCATCATTTGTTTATTGTTTTGTATGCAGTGTCAGTACTTTCTTTATTAAAGATTTACCATGGACACTTACCACGCCGCATTTTGGTCTTCCGATCCATCTCGCCTCTCCTCTTCAGATGAAGAGGAGGACGACCGCGACAGTCATATCAGTGGGAAACACTGAATACCACTATAAAAGTTCAATGTGACTGTCACACGACCACTTAATGACCAAATATTGTGTCATTTAGATTCCTGATATCTCGTAGCCTCACCTCTGGCGACAGCAGTGTCTGTGTTCCACTTGTGTTAAACAATCATGTTACGAGCCTGCCGACCCGAAACACCTTACTAGAATACATACCAGACCTGGGTTCAACTACTATTTGAAATCTTTGAAATACTTTTAGCTTTTGCTTTAGCCTGCCTAGAGAACCAGATGTGTGTGGGGCTTGTTGTTTTGTGTCTATTCTATTTGTTGTCTTGCGCCAGACAAGCTCAATCACGCACAGATAAAGTATTTCAAATGATTTAACGGTTTCAAATAGTACTTCAACCCAGGTCTGTTAGGGCTTCACCAGCCGTGTTCTACGGCTACTGACTGTCTGGCCAATGTCTGGACAAAGTTATCTGTGCTTTATCCGAGAGTTACTGCCCCGTATCGAGCGCCTCGTATCTTTACAGCTCCTGCTGGATTTATGGATGAGGGGCTGAGCAGATATATGGGCACACATCACCGCCGCTCACGGTTAATTGGCTGTTGGTCAGAGCTGCTGATGATACCTTTGTCTGCGCAACATTCATTTGACGTTAGAGAACAGGAACATACAACTAACGATCAGCTGTAACCAAAGTATCTCTCCATCAAATGGAAAAATATGTTTTTTATTTAAGTAGGCAAGTCAGTTAAGAACAAATTCTTAATTACAATGGCAGCCTAGGAACAGTGGGTTAACTGCCTTGTAAAGGGGCAGAAAGACATGTTTTTTTACCTTGTCAGCTCGGGGATTTGATCTAGCAACCTTTCAGTTACTGGCCCAACACTCTAACCACTAGGCTACCATGCTTAACTATGCTCTAGTTCTTTTTTATTACTGAGTCAATGCGGACCCTTGACATTTCTCAACATTCAAAAAATAGGCTACATTTAAGGCTTTCGGAGCACCCAAACAGAGAACAACCAGGAGAGGTCCCCAACTAGTTTTCCCCAGAATAATCTCGACCTTCTTCCTCATTCCCACATTTATGTAATTTCTCTCACTGTGTGTGGAAGCACATAATTATGGTCTGGGTAGAGGCAGAAGTGCTTACTCAAATTACAGTCCTCTGTTTTGTGACACCAAAGTAGTGTGGACCAAAAATGCAATGCTGCACTATCTGCAATGTCAGAACAGCAATTCCCACTAGAGATTTAGCCAGCGGAAAATGAAGCAGTGGCGTTCCACAGAGAAAGAAACTGCAGCTCTGTCAATTTATAGAGAACAATTGCAATAGGACCGGAATAGGCCCACCTACAGTTGAAGTCAGAAGTTTAAATGTACCTGGTAAAGGTGTATGTAAACTCAATTTTTCACAATTCCTGACATTTAATCCCAGTAAAAAAATCCCTGTTTTAGGTCAGTTAGGATCACCACCCTATTTTAAGAATGTGAAATGTCACAATAGAGAGAATGATTTATTTCAGCTTTTATTTTTTTCATCACATTCCCAATGGGTCAGAAGTTTACATACACTCATTTAGTATTTGGTAGCATTGTCATTAAATTGTTTAACTTGGGTCAAACATTTAGGATAGCCTTCCACAAGCTTCCCACAATAAGTTGGGTGAATTTTGGCCCATTCCTCCTGACAGAGCTGGTGTAACTGAGTCAGGTTTGTAGGCCTCCTTGTTCGCACACACTTTTTCAGTTCGGCCCACAGATTTTCTATAGGATTGAGGTCAGGGCTTTGTGATGGCCACTCCAATACCTTGACTTTGTTGTCCTTAAGCCATTTTGCCACAACGTTGGAAGTATGTTTGGGGTCAATGTCCATTTGGAAGACCCATTTACGACCAAGCTTTAACTTCCTGATGATTTTTTCTTTCCTCATGATGCCATCTATTTTGTGAAGCGCACCAGTCCCTCCTGTAGCAAAGCACCCCCACAACATGATGCTGCCACCCCCGTGCTTCATGGTTGGGATGGTGTTCTTCGGCTTGCAAGCCTCCCCCTTTTCCTCCAAACATAACGATGGTCATTATGGCAAAATACTTCTTTTTTTGTTTCATCAGACCAGAGGACATGTGCAGTTACAAATCGTAGTTTGTCTTTTTTATGGCGGTTTTGAGCAGTGGCTTCTTCCTTGCTGAGCAGCTTTTCAAGTTATGTCGATATAGGACTCATTTTACTGTGGATATAGATACTTTTGTACCTGTTTCCTCCAGCATCTTCACAAGGTCATTTGCTGTTGTTCTGGGATTGATTTGCACTTTTCACACCAAAAAGCGTTCAGCTCTAGGAGACAGAACGCGTCTCCTTCCTGAGCGGTATGATGGCTGCATGGTCCCATGGTGTTTATAGTTGCGTAATATTGTTTGTACAGATGAACATGGTACCTTCAGGTGTTTTGAAATTGCTCCCAAGGATGAACCAGACTTGTGGAGGTCTACAATTTTGAGGTCTTGGCTGATTTCTTTTGATTTTCCCATGTTGTCAAACAAAGAGGCACTGAGTTTGAAGGCAGGCCTTGAAATACATCCACAGGTACACCTCCAATTGACTCAAATTATGTCAATTAGCCTATCAAAAGCTTCTAAAGCCAGGACATCATTTTCTGGAATTTTCCAAGCTGTTTAAAGGCACACTCAATTTAGTGTATGTTAATTTCTGACCCACTGGAATTGTGATACAGTGAATTATAAGTGAAATAATCTGTCTGTCAACAATTGTTGGAAAAATGACTTGTGTCATGCACAAAGTAGATGTCCTAACCGACTTACCAAAACTATAGTTTGTTAACAAGAGATTTGTGGAGTGGTTGAAAAACAAGTTTTAATGACTCCAACCTAAGTGTATGTAAACTTCCCACTTCAACTGTATATCCCATCTGTCATTATTGGTCCTGTTGGTTCGTGGTCCAACAAATTATTATGTTGTAGTTGTATTGCTGCTGTCCTCTGGGAATTCAATGAATTGTTGGTTTCAATTATCTATCGCAAGATAATAACTACGGCAATCGATTTGACAAGGCATCCTTTGATAAGGTCTTGCTGTTTAAGCTACCACTGCATGCTATGTTACCGTTTGTCAGTGTGGTCAATGACAATGGCAACCCCATTCATGTCAAACCTTCCTTATCTTTCTCATAAAGGACTTGATAGGGCTGAGGAAGTCCAGCAACACATCCACTCCCGACCTCTCCCGTCCACACTAACCAGACCACAACTCAGACAGGCTGAGTGGATGTGACACATTCTGTGACATCGCCGCCCAAGTAGACAAGGTCCTGACCTGGGCCATGGCAGGAGAGGGACAGGAGTGGTGGAGAGCAGTGGAGTGACGGTGACGACAGCCCCTGTCCAAGGACAGGGTCATCAGGGGTTGGTGGTGTGCGTGCCATAGACCTGTCTGCCTGGTACACTCTGAGTTGTGAGCCTTGCAGTCATCCAGTGGGACAAAGGGTAGGGGAACAGGGATGGGGTGTCCTGTGCTGTTTGCTGTCATCTTTGGTGGAGGTTTGGTGGAGGATAAGAAGGGTAGGCGTGGGGGTGAGGAAAGGTGGGGTCGGATGGGGTGAGGGGGGGCGGGGCTGGACGGGGTGTCCTGAGCAGCACAGAAGAACAACACAGCTGGCTTTTAGGACTCGCAGGCAGGGCCCTTGGGTAGGGGGACATTTTCCATCTCTCCCTTTGACTAAAATAAGACCTATACCTCAAAAAGGTGTGTGTGTGTGTGTGTGTGTGTGTGTGTGTGTGTGTGTATATGTATGCTGTCAAGAGAGCATCCTTTAAAGGGAGCATGTCCCAGTGCACACACATGCTCTGTTCTGACATGCTCTCTGTAGGGAGCTGATGCAACTCCTTGAGAATTCAAAGTGAAAAAGAACAAAAGCTACTGGTTAGAAGAGTCTCATGTTAGAGAGGGTTGGAACTAAAATTGGATATACAAATGTAGGATCTTAATTTGGTCAGCCTGTTGCAGGATAACTTTCCTGAAATGCAGGACGTTTAAAACCTGTAGTGTATTTGAGATGTAAATAATACTTTTGAAGTTTGTAAGTTCCACTTTGAATTTTTATTTATTTATTTATTATTATTTTTTTGAATTTTACCCCTTTTTCTCCCCAATTTCGTAGTATCCAATTGTTGTAGCAGCTACTATCTTGTCTCATCGCTACAACTCCCGTACGGGCTCGGGAGAGACGAAGGTTGAAAGTCATGCGTCCTCCGATACACAACCAACCAAGCCGCTGCTTCTTTAACACAGCGCACATCCAACCCGGAAGCCAGCCGCACCAATGCGCCGGAGGAAACACCGTGCACCTGGCCACCTTGGCTAGCGTACACTGCGCCCAGCCCGCCACAGGAGTCGCTGGTGCGCGATGAGACAAGGACACCCCTACCGACCAAGCCCTCCCTAACCCGGGCGACGCTAGGCCAATTGTGCGTCGCCCCACGGACCTCCCGGTCGCGGCCGGTTACGACAGAGCCTGGGCGCGAACCCAGGACTCTGATGGCACAGCTGGCGCTGCAGTACAGCGCCCTTAACCACTGCGCCACCCGGGAGGCCTCCACTTTGAAATTTAAGGCAAAATTTTCCCGTACAGAAAAATGTATCAACCACTACAGAAATGTCCATTAATTATAATCCACATAATATTTCAAGTTTCCTGTCGCTGCAGGATTCTTTTCCTGCTGTAACAAACTGGCTCAAATTAAGATCCTACATCTGTAGACTTTGTTATGAGAGAGAGTTCAACACAGAGTGGTTCAGTATTCTCTCGGATTCATTCCTCTTCCATCTGTGTTTGTCTGTGGTGGATCGAGAGTGGTTTGAGAGGTCTAACTTGTTAATCCCTCTGTCTTGCCCACGAGCAAAATTCTTCATTTAGGTTGTACATTAAAACTCACTAGTTCCCCATTAGATCTCAGACGTTGAACCATTTGGACCGCCACCTTTAACCGTATGACTCACGTCTCTTATAAGCATAACAGCAATTATCATCAGGCACTAAATCCACCCACTACCTCATGCTTTTATGATAATGATGTCCTTGATCTCCAGCTTGGCTTGGATGTGTGGGAGCACTTAAAAGAGGCAGCATACAGTTGAAGTCGGAAGTTTACATGCACATTCGCCAAATACATTTAAACTCAATAAAAATTCCCTGTCTTAGGTCAGTTAGGATCACCACCTTATTTTAAGAATGTGAAATGTCAGAATAATAGTACAGAGAATGATGTATTTCAGCTTTTATTTCTTTCATCACATTCCCAGTGGGTTAGAAGTTTAAAGACACTCAATTAGTATTTGATTGCCTTTAAATTGTTTAACTCGGGTCAAACATTTCGGGTAGCCTTCCACAAGCTTCCACAAAAAGTTGGGGGAATTTTGTCCCATTCCTCCTGACAGAGCTGGTGTAACTGAGTCAGGTTTGTAGACCTCCTTGGGATGGTGTTCTTCGGCTGTGGATATAGATACTTTTGTACCTGTTTCCTCCAGCATCTTAACAAGGTAATTTGCTGTTGTTCTGGGATTGATTTGCACTTTTTGCACCAAAGTAAGTTCATCTCTAGGAGACAGAACGCGTCTCCTTCCTGAGTGGTATGACGGCTGCGTGGTCCCATGGTGTTTATACTTGAAAACTATTGTTTGTACAGATTAACGTGGTACCTTCAGGCATTTGGAAATTGCTCCCAAGGATGAACCAGACTTGTGGAGGTCTACAATTTTTTTCTGAGGTCTTGGCTGATTTCTTTTGATTTTCCCATTATGTCAAGCAAAGAAGCAGTGAATTTGAAGGTAGGCCTTGAAATACATCCACAGGTACACCTCCAATTGACTGAAATTATGTCAATTAGCCTATCAGAAGCTTCTAAAGCCATGACATCATTTTCTGGAATTTTGACAGCAGTGGAGGCTGCTGAGGGCAGCAAGGCTCATAACAAAGGCTGGAATGGAGCAAGTGGAATGGCATCAAACACCTGGAAACCATGTTTGATGTATTTGATGCCATTCCAGTAATTCCACTCCAGCCATTACCACCCAGCCCATCCTCCCCAATTAATGTGCCAAGAGTATATTTTGGACAGAAGGTAGTCTAGCGGTTAACAACGTCGGGCCAGTAACCGAAAGTTTGCTGGTTTGAATCCCTGAGCTGACTTGCTGAAAAAATCTGTCGATGTGCCCGTGAGCAAGGCACTTCACCCTAATCCCTCCTGTATAAAGAGCGTCTGCTAAATGACGAACATGTCAAATGTATAAATTTACCGGGACATGATGTTGTATTGATTGGGTGAATGATGACTTAAAGACAGACTGCCTGACGAACACGCACATGCATACACCACTGTCATTCTAAACAGTCTGGATACTTTGATCTTTCAGCGGATGCCCTTTGTGTTGTATTAGATTTAAATCTTCGACAGGCGGATCTACAGATGATATGCCTGGCCTTAACGTTAGGATAACTTCAGTACAACCCTCCAGAGACCCAACTAACTCTCTGCATGTCTTTAATTCAGGAGAGGAGCTTTGAGCAGGGTGAAAACACTTCTGTTTAAATCTGATGTAGGATCACTCATCTTTGTTTTTGCAGTTCCCACACCATTGGCACGCATGCTCACAGGCACACAGGCAGGCATACACACGCCAGACGCACACACACACACACATGCACACATGCACGCACCACACACAGACACATAGACACACACAGATACAAACACACACACACACACACACACACACACACACACACACACACACACACACACAATAACATATACACAGAAAACACTT
This sequence comes from Oncorhynchus clarkii lewisi, assembly GCF_045791955.1. Taxonomy (NCBI): domain Eukaryota; kingdom Metazoa; phylum Chordata; class Actinopteri; order Salmoniformes; family Salmonidae; genus Oncorhynchus; species Oncorhynchus clarkii. Next base: position 43,480,875 of record NC_092155.1, on the reverse strand, counting down.
TAACACTCATCTGCCATATTAAAGGGATAGTTCGGGATTTTGGCAATGATGCCCTTTATCTCCTTCCCAAGAGTCAGATGAACTCATGGATGCCATTGTTATGTCTCTGTGTCCAGGATGAAGGAAGTTCGAGGTAGTTTTGCGAGCCAATGCTAACTAGCGTTAGCGCAATGACTGGAAGTCTGTTGGTTTCTAGAGTTCATCTGACTCTTGGGAAGTAGATAAAGGGCCTCTTTGCCCACAACCTGAAGTATCCCTTTAAAGTGATGCTCACTTAACCTATTATTTTGATCACATGAACGCTGACTGTTATTTATACCATTTAGCCTTTACTGTCATCATTTCAATGTTTTTTGTTCCACCTTTAAGTAGTGCCATGGATGAGCAAAGATTTGAGGTTTACATTATGAGGCCCCTAGTCAATGCATTCCATATCATAAATCTCCTTCCATCTTTCAATTGCCTTGGCAACCCAAGAGCCAATCTCATGAGTGAGGCTGAAACAGCTGAGGGAGTGTGAGAGGCTAGGTAGGTGGGTGGGTTTGGTGCATTCCTCAGGAGGGCGGGGCTCTGAATGCTGAGGGGAGGCTGGCCAGGAGGGCGCAGCGTTACACAACATTTAGATAGCGATGCTGAGAACTGACCTTAGATCAGCTATGGATCAACATCCTTGATGGTATTTGACTGACAGGATTGGGTGATTACCACAGGGCCATGAATATATTCATATCTCCCTCTCTCTCTCTCTCTCTCTCTCTCTCTCTCGCTCTCGCTCTCTTGTTCGCTTTCGCTCTAAGACGCTAATGATATATCAGACCTTAAAGTCATCAAACCTATCCTACTTCATTTGAAGAAAATGTCTGATTTTGATTAACCCAGCTTGCACAGCCTAGAGTTTGCTCGCTGGGAAAGTATCAATTGTATCCGTATCACCTCTGAGAGCTGTTTGGTGAATGTAACTATGGTTACCATGTGAGATTAAGGCTCAGCAGAGATCTGTTAGGCTATGTTGCGTTTGTCATTGGCGCTGTAAGATGGAACTGTGAGGTGCCCCTGTTTGAATGAAACATGAGGTTTTTATGGTTCTGGCTGGAAGAGAAAACACTGACCATTCGTGACATGAATAGGAGTCACAGAGGCTGGTGTGGAAGTGTTTGGGTTTTAGAAGCTCTGTGACGTCAGTAAAGGAAGGACAGGTGAAGCAAGATATGCTTTTCTAAGCTTAAGGGCTTAGCTCTTTCTTTGGTATCTTCTCAGAGGAGTAGTGCCAAGGGAGAATAACTTTCATCTCTAATTAAGCATATTTATTAGTGTGTGTATGTGCATGCATGCACGTGTGTGAGGGTGCATTTGCGTGTACAAATGATTTTGACTGCAAGTGTGTAAATGTGATCTACAGTATCAGTCAAAAGTTTGGACACACCTACTCATTCAAGGGTTTTTCTTTATTTTTACTATTTTCTACATTGTAGAATAACAGTGAAGACATCAAAACGATTAAATAACACATGTAGTATGGAATGCTTTTCCAACAGTCTTGAAGGATTTCCCACATATGCTGAGCACTTGTTGGCTGCTTTTCCTTCACTCTGCAGTCCAACTCATCCCACACCATCTCAATTGATTTGAGGTCGGGTGATTGTGGAGGCCAGGTCATCTGATGCAGCATGACATCACTCTCCATTTTGGTCAAATAGCCCTTACACAGCCTGGAGGTGTGTTGGGTCATTGTCCCGTTGAAAAACAAATGATAGTCCCACTAAGAGCAAACCAGATGGGATGGTGTATCGCTGCAGAATGCTGTGGTAGCCATGCTGGTTAAGTGTGCCTTGAACTCTAAATAAATCACAGACAGTGTCACCAACAAAGCACCCCCAAACCACACCTTCTCCTCCATGCTTAACGGTGGGAACCACACATGCAGATATCCATTCACCTACTCTGTGTCTCACAAAGACATGGCGGTTGGAACAAACATTCTCAGATTTGGACCCACCAGACCAAAGGACAGATTTCCACCTGTCTAATGTCCATTGCTTGTGTTTCTTGGCCCAAGCAAGTCTCTTATTATTTAGTAGTGGTTTCTTTGCAGCAATTCAACCACGAAGGCCTGATTTACACAGTCTCCTCTGAACAGTTGATGTTGAGATGTGTCTGTTACTTGAACTCTGTGAAGCATTTATTTGGGCTGCAATTTCTGAGGGTGGTAACTCTACTGATCTTATCCTCTGCATCAGAGGTAACTCTGGGTCTTCCTTTCCTGTGGCGGTCCTCATGAGATCCAGTTTTATCATAGCGCTTGATGGTTTTTGCGACTGCACTTGAAGAAACTTTCAAAGTTCTTGAAATGTTAGATATTGACGGACCTTCATGTCTTAAAGTAATGAAGGACTGTCATTTCTCTTTTCTTATTTGAGCTGTTCTTGCCATAATATGGACTTGGTCTTTTACCAAATAAGACTATCTTCTGTATACCACCCTTACCTTGTCACAACACAACTGATTGGCTCAAATTCATTAAGAAGGAAATAAATTCCACAAATGAACTTTTAACAAGGCACACCTGTTAATTCAAATGCATTCCAGGTGACTACCTCATGAAGCTGGTTGAGAGGATGCCAAGAGTGTGCAAAGCTGTCATCAAGGCAAAGGGTGGCTACTTTGAAGAATCTCAAATATATTTTGATTTGTTTAACACCTTTTTGGTTACTACATGATTCCATATGTGTTATTTTATAGTTTTGATGTCTTCACTATTATTCTACAATGTAGAAAATAGTCCAAATAAAGAAAAACCCTTGAATTAAGTAGGTGTGTCCAAACTTTTGACTGGTAAAGCATATATTTGCAGATATCCTTAGGATTGCATCACTTTCTAATTAACCTGTGTGAATAAGGTTAGACAGCGGAGCGACGTGTCTCCCCCTTCCTCTCACTCCGTTTCGAGATGGCCTCCCGCTGAAACGCGAGAACCTCGTGTTTTCTAGACGGGTTATCAAAGAACGCTATGTTTTCCCTCTCTCTCACTAGACAACGACAGACGGGACATCTGCTCTACCACATACCACGCCGGTAAGCGCACACACACACACACACACACACACACACACACACACACACACACACACACACACACACACACACACACACACACACACACACACACACACACACACACACACACACACACTCTTCCCTAAAACATCCGTCTTTTCACCTGTTCTTGCCCTTTCCACATTTCGGCCAATGTCTAATTTCCTTTGTGAATCTCTGCCAATATCTCTCTTGGCAGGGTATTACAATTTGAGTCAATATCAGTGGCATTTTCTTGCTGACATGGGGGTAGTGTTTCTAACATCCTTGTTGAGGAGGGTGACAGGGAGTCAACAGAAAGGCTACGTCTGAGAGGGGATGGCAGCTTTTTGTGGCAGAATTGCATGGCTTGGCAGTTCAGCACCGCATGCACGTGTCCCCTGCATGGACCTGAGGTATAGACAGTTCTCAGAGGAACATGGGGAAAGAGAGGGAGGGGTGAGAGAGATTATAGTAGAGAGAAGAAAGAGAGAGCAGAGAGCCGAGAAAGAGAAAGAGGGAGAGAGAACACATTGTCCTTTATGGTTGTGAGGTCTGGGGTCCGTTCACCAACCAAGAATTCACAGAATGGGACACAGCATGCAGAATTCTGCAAAAATATCCTCAGTGTACAACGTAAAATTCAAATAATGCATGCAGAGCAGAATTAGGCCGATACCCGCTAATTATCAAAACAAAAAGATAATTACTTGACACATTGGAAAGAATTAACAAAAAAACAGAGCAAACTATAATGTTATTTCGCCCTAAACAGAGAGTACACAGTGGCAGAATACCTGACCACTGTGATTGGAAAAATTTGACTATGTACAGACTCAGTGAGCATAGCCTTGCTATTGAGAAAGGCCGCCGTAGACAGACCTGGCTCTCAAGGGAAGACAGGCTATGTGCTCACTGCCCACAAAATTAGGTGGAAAGTGAGCTGCACTTCCTAACATCCTGCCCAACGTATGACCATATTAGAGACACATATTTCCCTCAGACTACACAGATCCACAAAGAATTCGAAAACAAACCCGATTTTGATAAACTCCCATATCTACTTGGTGAAATGTTAAATAGTTCAATTAAGGCTCAATATTTACATTGTTTACATAACACAGTGTGTCAATCACAGCAGGAAGATTTGTGACCTGTGGCCACAAGAAAAGGGCAACCAGTGAAGAACAAACACCATTATAAATACAACCCATATTTATGTTTATTTATTTTCTCTTTCGTACTTTAACCATTTGCAGCTCCTTACAACACTGTATAATATATATAATATGACATTTGAAATGTCTTTATTCTTCTGGAACTTCTGTGTGTGTAATGTTTACTGTTTATTATTGTTGTTTATTTCAATTTTGTTTATTATCTACTTCACATGCTTTGGCAATGGTAACATGCCAATAAAGCCCTTAAATTGAATTGAGAGAGGGGGTGGGGGTTGGGGGTGCATTCATCAGGAGGGCGGGGCTCTGAACCCCGAGTGGGGGCTGGTCGGGAGGACGCCTTGATGGTCTTTGATTGACACGATTGGGTGATTACCACAGGGCCGTGAATAATTCATGTCTCTCGCTCTCTCTCTAAGACACTAATGGGATATCAGACATTTAAATCAAAGAGAGGGAAGGTAAAATAAATCTGAAATAAATAGAGAGAACTGGTGAAGCTAGGCGGTGAGAGAGCGGGAGAGACTGTACTCTCATCCTGGAATATACAAGGTCTGAGGTCCTCTGCCTTTGGCCTAAAGAGTAGGAATCCAGAATTCATCAAAGAAATTGGAAATACAGACATTGTCATCCTACAAGAAACATGCTTATAGAGGAGACGAACCCACTAGGTTGCCTGCCCTCTAGGTTACAGAGAGCTGGTAATCCCATCCACCAAACTACCAGGTGTGAAACAGGGAAGAGTTTTTTTGGTATAGAGCAGATCTAACCCACTCTTAAATTAGTCAAAACACCAAATGAATAAGGATGTCCGTACTCATTTCTAACCAGATGTAAAATGTCTCAACAGAGAAAGATTTCCTTATGTGTGCCACCAATGTGTGCTACCTACTGTATATCCTCCCAATAGAATCCCCATACTTTAACGATGACAGCTTCTCCATCCTAGATGGGGAGATCAACCATTTCCAGGCCCAGGGACATGTACTACAGTAGTCTGTGGCGACCTAAAAGTCAGAACTGGACAAGAACCTGACACTCTCAGCACACAGGGGGACAAACACCTACTTGGAGGTGACAGTATTCCCTCCCAAATATTCTCCCCTAGACACAACTATGACAAAACAACCAACAAAAACGGGGGTCACAACTCCTGCAGCTCTGTCGCACGCTGGGTCTGTACATAGTCAACGGTAAGCTTTGAGGAGACTGGTAGGTACACCTACAGCTCATCCCTTGGCAGTTGTACTTTATCACTGACCTCAACCCAGACTATCAGAGTGTTCACAGTCAGCCCACTGACACCCCTATCAGATCACTGCAAAATCACAGTCTTCTTCAAAAGAGCAATACTCAATCATGAGGCATCACAGCCAAAGGAACAGCACAATATTAAGAAATGCTATAGATGGAAGGAAAGTAGTGTAGAAACCTACCAAAAAAAACAAATAGGTAACAACAAATTCAATGCCTTTTAGAGAACTTCCTGGACAAAACATTTAGCTGTATAAGGTGTGAACTTGGCGGTACAAAGCCTAAACAGTATATTTGAACTTTCAGCTTCCCTATCAAATCCAAACATTTCAAGCAGACAATCTAAGAAAGACTGCAAAAACCTAAGAAATACATTTAGAAAGCTATCCAACCAAAAACGTAGAGACCCATAAAACCTGTGCCTACGTCTTCACTATGGGGAATCACTAAAACAATACAGAAATACACTACGGAAAAAGAAGGAATAGCACATCAGAAATCAACTCAATGTAATTGAAAAATCCATAGATTCTAACCACTTCTTGGAACATTGGAACATACTAAACAAACAACAACATGAAGAGTTATCTATCCAAATTGGAGATGTGTGGATAAACCACTTCTCCAATCTTTTTGGCCCTATAACAAAGAACAAACTGCAAAAACATATATATGATCAATTGCAACTCTTAGAATCAGCTCTTAAAGACTACAAGAACCCATTGGATTCTCCAATTACATTGAATGAACTACAGGACAAAATACAAACCCTCCAACCCAAAAAGGCCTGTGGTGTTGATGGTATCTTCAACGAAATGATCAAATATAGAGACCACAAATTCCAATTGGCTCTACCTAAACTCTTTAACATCCTCAGCTCTGGCATCTTCCCCAATATTTGGAACTAAGGACAAATTTGACCCCAATGACTACCGTGAGATATGGGTCAACAGCAACCTTAGGATAATCCTCTTCATTAACAGCACACTTGTACATTTCCTGAGTGAAAACAATGTACTGAGCAAATGTCAAATTGGCTTTTTACCGAATTACTGTACAACAGACCACGTATTCACCCTGCACACCCTAATTGACAAGCAAACAAACCGAAACAAAGGCAAAGTATTCTCTTGCTTCAAAAAAGCTTTTGACTCAATTTGGCATGAGGGTCTGCTATACAAATTGATGGAAAGTGGTGTTGGGGGGGAGGGGGATACGACGTTATAAAATCCATGTACACAAACAGAAAGTGTGCGGTTAAAATGGGCAAAAAACACTGATTTATTTCCACAGGACTGTGGAGTGAGACAGGGATGCAGCTTGAGCCCCACCCTCCTCAACATATTTATTAAATAAATCGACGAGGGCACTAGAACAGTCTGCAGAAGCCGGCCTCACCCTATTAGAATCTGAAGTCAAATGTCTACTGATGTTGATGATCTCGTGCTTCTTTCCCCATCCAAGGAGGGCCTACAGCAGCACCTAGATGTTCTGCGCAGATTCTGTTAGACCTTGGTCCTGACAGTAAATCTCACTAAAATTACATCTAGAGCACACAAAAAACTATACCTACCTCGGCCTAAACATCAGCACCAGAGAGGTAACTTCCACAAAGCTGTGAACGATCTGCGAGACAAGGCAAGAAGGGCCTTCTACGCCATCAAATGGAACATCAAATTCAACATTCCAATTAGGATCTAGCTAAAAATACTTGAATCAGTTATAGAACCCATTGCCCTTTTATGGTTATGAGGTCTGGGGTCCTCTCACCAACCAAGAATTCACAAAATGGGACAAACACTATATTGAGACTCTGCATGCAGAATTCTGTAAAAAACATCCTCTGTGTACAACGTTAAAACATAAAATAAATTGTGCAATTCTACAATCACCTAAAAGGAAGCGATTCCCAAACCTTCCATAACAAAGCCATCACCTACAGAGAGATTAACCTAGAGAAGAGTCCCCTAAGCAAGCTGGTCCTGGGGCTCTGTTCACAAACACAAACAGACCCCACAGAGCCACAGCACAGCAACACCAACACAATTAGACCCAACCAAATCATGCGAAAGCTAAAAGATAATTACGTGAGACATTGGAAAGAATTGACCAAAAAAACAGAGCAAACTGGGATGCTATTTGGCCCTAAACAGAGAGTACACAGCAGCAGAATACCTTACCACTGTGACTGAAATTAAAGAAAGCTTTGACTATGTACAGACTCAGTGAGCATAGCCTTGCTATTGAGAAAGGACCTGGCTCTCAAGAGACAACAGGCTATGTGCTCACTGCCCACAACATGAGGTGGAAACTGAGCTGCACTTCCTAACCTTCTGCTAAATGTATGACCATATTAGAGACACACATTTCCCTCAGATTACACAGACCCATAAAGAATTTGAAAACAAACCCAACTTTGATAAATTCCCATATTTATTGTCTGAAATACCACAGTGTGCCATTACAGCAGCAAGATTTGTGACCTGTTGCCACAAGAAAAGGGCAACCAGTGAGGAACAAACAACATTGTATATACAACCCATATTTATGTTTATTTATTTTCCCTTTTGTACTTTCACTATTTGCACATTGTTACAACACTGTAGATAGTTATAATATGACGTTTGAAATGTCTCTATTCCTTTGAAACATTTGTGAGTGTAATGTTTAGCTGTTTATAGTTGATTGTTTCTTTCACTTTTGTTTATGCTCTATTTCACTTGCTTTGGCAATGTAAACATATGTTTCCCATGCCAATAAATCCCTTTGAATTGAATTGAATTGAGAGAGACTGCAGATGAATGTAAAAGCATTGGTGAAGAAGCAGCAGCACTCCACCCTGCTAAGTCGGGGGCTCTGTCCTAAAGCCCTGCGAAGCACAGCATAGTTATCTGAAAAGCCCAAATATTTGCTCAGCAGGGCCTGCGAGCACATTACATATTACCTCCATTGTCAGGGGGAGATTTCAGGAAGCACCAACACATGTACAATGCACTCTCTTTCTCTCACACACACACACACACACACACACACACACACACACACACACACACACACACACACACACACACACACACACACACACACACACACACACACACACACACACACATACACTTGCGCACTTGCACGCCCATACGCACACAGACACACACACACAGTGTTCTCATTGGCCGGTTGTTCCCAAATCCGGTCCTCTGGTACCCCCAACAGTACACATGTGTATTGTCGTCCAGGACAAGCACACCTGATTCAACTTGTCAGCTAATCATAAGGCCCTCAATTAGTTGAATCAGGTGTTTTTTTTCTTTGTCAGGGGGTACAACATAACTGTGTCCTGTTGGGGGTACTCGAGGACTAAAGTTGGGAACCACTGTCCTAGGCAACTATGAGGTACACCATGCTGAGGCAGAGAACAGGGAAGGCAGTCTTCCATGATCACATCTATATATAGACAAGTAATTCCCCTGCAACGTCCGTTGGAATTTCCCTTCCACTTAAGTCTTGAGAGAGACATGGGGAACTGTCTGTATCGTTGCCGTGATGGATGACTGTAGCTTCCCTCTTGTTTCTCCACTAGAAGCAATCATACTGTAATTCTAGATTTTTAGGATGGGGAATTATGTGGGTGTGTGACTATCCTTAGTAATTCCGAAATCACATTTTGATATAGTAAATGTAGGTCACAATGTTAGGACTCTTCCTTTACACAGAAAGGGATCACTGCTTATACACCTTTCCTGTATGTTCTTATCCTAGAAATGTCTCCTTACTGTAAATTCCCTTGGTTCATTCATCTGTGTGACGCAAATGTCGTTGGCTAATCCCAAGTGAGATTCCCAGATACAGTCCGTTACTGTGAAGTGCCTTATTTAAGAAATACATGAAGTATACCTGTGAGGACGTAAAAACAACTCCTCTCTTGCGTGTGACATGCTAAATACACCTCTGTCTGTCTGTCTGTCTGTCTGTCTGTCTGTCTGTCTGTCTGTCTCTGTCTGTCTGTCTGTCTGTCTGTTTGAGAAATTCCCTGTTTGCCCATGCTTCAATCTCCCTCAATTAAATATGCTTATGAGAAATGCATCTTTCTCTGAGGTACAGTCGGTACTGTACAGTCTCCTCCCTCAGCGCTAGTAGATCCTGTTAGTGAGATGTCTCTCCTCCTAGAGCTATTAGCTGTGTGTGTGTGTGTGTGTGTGTGTGTGTGTGTGTGTGTGTGTGTGTGTGTGTGTGTGTGTGTGTGTGTGTGTGTGTGTGTGTGTGTGTGTGTGTGTGCGTGCATGCGTGCGTGTGTGCATGCATGCGTGTGCATGTGGTGGGTGATTGAATATATAGAGGTGTGTGGTCTGTAATAGATTGTGTTCAGTGCTGTGTGTAGAGGTGTAGTCTCATTTGTGCTGGCAGGTTATTAGGTTTCTCTATTAGGTGATTTCACGGGAAATGGAGAAGGAGAGCAGTAATTTCACCTGGCAGTTTCGTGATGAACGATCTTAGCTAACAAGGGTTCCTAGGGCAGAAGTAAACCACGACGGGCCTCCCGAGTGGCGCAGCGATCTAAGGCACTGCATTTGATCCCGGGTTCGATCCCGGGCTGTGCCGCAGCTGGCCGCGACCAGAAAACCGTACGAGGCGGCACACAATTGGCCCAGTGTCATCTGGGTTAGGGGAGGGTTTGGCGAGCCGGGATGTCTTTGTCCCATCGCGCTCTTGCGACTCCTGCGGCGGCCGGGTGCATGCACGTTCGCCAATTGTACGGTGTGTCCTCCGACACATTGGTGCGGCTGGCTTCCAGGTTAAGCGAGCAGTGTGTCAAGAAGTAGTGCGGCTTGGCAAGGTCGTGTTTTGGAGGACGCATGGCTCTCGACCTTTGCCTCTTCCGAGTCCGTACGGGAGTTGCAGCGATGGGACAAGACTGTAACTACCAATTGCATATCATGAAATTGGGGAGAAAAAGGGAGAGAATTTTTTTTTGTAAACCACGATACATATTCCCCATCCCCAATTTGCTTTTATAATAAAAATAGATTGAACATAATGATCTAAACGTATCGGTGGGTTGACAGTATTTGTGGTTTTTATGATGCAATTGAAATGCCATTTATTTTATTCTGTTACCTGTCACGTAGCTTTAATATTCTTGCAGATAAGTGTTTTGTGTGTGGGACACCAGGTGATATTTGACTCTGGGGGTTCAGGAATGTCCAAGCCCCGGGGGTGATGAAGGCGATGGATGGGGCGTGGGGTGGTGGGGAGGGGGGTTAGGGGTGTTAAACTCACTCCTCGTTGCCCTGGCTAATTGACCTTAACCTTGTCTAGTGGAATGTCTCCTGGGTTCACAGGAAGGAAGGAAGGGCCTGGGGCATTACCCATGCTGCACTGTGTGTGAAGGTACAGCACGGAGCTGGCAGTGGTGGCGGTGACCTAACGAGTGACCCTCGCTACAGCAATTATATTACCCCTCTTATTCATCTATATCCTGGACAGAAAGTCTTCATCAGCTATTCACACTCTTGTGTGAGCTACTATGTTACTGTAGAATACGACCTCCTTGTCCTTGACTCAGTGAGTTTGCCATTGAAGCTCAATTCCAGTAGAAAACCAAACGCCTGTTGTTCTTCCCACAGAGCACCTGCGTTTTTTGCATGCCTTTTGATTCAAAGCGGTTCACAGAGGAGTAGGACGGTGGATGTGGCCTCATCCGTCTACTCTCTCTCTCTCTCTCTCTCTCTCTCTCTCTCTCTCTCTCTGCATGCTGGGAGAGTTGGTGCATGCTGGAAATTGTATCTGTTTGTTTTCTTTTCTTGGTGGTTTTCCTTTTTCTATGCATGACTGATTTTTTTTTTATTTTTGTGGTAGAATTAAGGTATATTGTAATTCTTATTGGAATTGCCCTGGTTTTTGGTGTGCAAGGCAACCCAGGTGTGTTACTGAAGCTGTTGTCACCGTGGAGGTGTTCCTGGTCGCCGTAGGAGAGAAAGTAGGATATGAAAATGTTGCTTATGCGTCGCAGATGAATAAATCGGGGGTGTTTTTTCTTAAAGAAGAGCTTCTTGTCTATTGGATGGTTGAGCATGGCGTAGTTCTTAAAGGTACGTTTATTCAAGTTACGGCTCTTTTTTCACCATCGGCAAGGGTAACAATTTTGAATGTACCAGAATGAGGTGGACTGACAGTGGTAGAGCAGCCACAAGCACCTGCTGCTGACGAACAAGTTGTTTGTGTTGATGATACTGAGTTGCAGAATGTACCAGAGGGGAACGGAGCGTCTGATGGACAGCAGGAAAATATGGTTGTAGGAGGTAAGGATGGTTCTGGGGAGCCATTTCCCCAGAATGGTGAGGAGATGCCCAGTACGATTGATGGGGTACAGAAGGGGGTGCAGGTGGAGCTAGTCTCCCAGGTAGTGGAGGTGATGCCCGGTACGAGTGATGGGGTACAGGAGGGGGTGCAGGTGGAGCTAGTCTCCCAGGTAGTGGAGGTGATGCCCGGCACGAGTGATGGGGTGCAAGTGGGGAGTGTTGAGAGGGATGTGGCAGAGGGGAGTCAGGGGTCTGTGACCTCAGTTGAGCAGGATCAGGAGAAGGATATGGACATATCTGATAACCCTGTTGATATGATAGCTGGCGACAACTCAATTTACAATCTAGATGGACCAGACTTTTAGGAAATCTGTTAAATTGGCAGATTTCTTGGATGTTGATAAGTTTGTGAGGTCAGATGTGGTGTTACAGAAGACGGTGGGGTTAGACCAGTTGAGTGTGAAGAAGCGTTTCCGCTTGAGGAAACGGTTGTCACGGCACCAAAAGTTAGTGGGGAAACCTGGTAAGGTTAAGAGAAAATGAAATGAAAACAACGATGATTATCATGCCTCATCTTTCTCTTTGTCTGGTTTCTCTGTGGTTTCTTCTGTTTTTCCTTTCTTTTTTTATATGGAGGTACTAATGGTAGGTTCTCTCAAACTTAATGGGGTAAGGGACAGGAATATGGTTTTATAGAAGTAATATAACAGAAAAGGCTTAAAACAGATACGTCTTTCTGCAGGAGATACGTAGTGATGAGGCTAATGAGGTTGACTGGGGTATGTGGTGGGAGGGGCAGTATATACTCATGGTACCAATGTCAATGCTGGGGTGGCAATTTTGTTTTCCTCAGGGGGCTTAGGGGTGACTGTTTAATCAGCTAATGTTTTTGTTTTTTTGTCAAAATAAAAAGAAAGAAATGTATGCTCCTAATGAGGGTACAGAACGTATTGCTGTATTTGATAAAATAAAGGAAATCTTAAGACAGTGTGACCAAGAGGGGCGCATGGTTTTAGGGGGGGACTGGAACTGTACAGTGGATATTACTGTTGATCGCACTGCTGAAGAACCTCACCTGCGTCAGAAATGTGTCTGTCTGGTCTATTAACTGAGTTTGAGCTTTCTGATGTGTGGAGAGAAAGAAATGCAGAAGTTAGGCAGTAGACATGGCGAAAAGTCAATGAAGGTTGTGTCAGTGCAGCAAGGTTAGACAGCTTGTATGTATCTGATCACTACTGTAGTAGGGTTGGAAGGTTAGACAGCTTGTATGTATCTGATCACTACTGTAGTAGGGTTGGAAGTGTCACGTTCTGACCTTAGTTCTTTTGCTATGTCGTTGTTTTAGTATGGTCAGGGCGTGAGTTTGGTGGGTTGTCTATGTTCCTTTTTCTATGAGGTGTTTTTGTGTTTGGCCTGGTATGGTTCTCAATCAGAGGCAAGTGTCGTTAGTTGTCTCTGATTGAGAATCATACTTAGGTAGCCTTTAACCACCTGTGTGGTGTGGGTGATTGTTTTTGTCTATGTGTATGTCACCAGACAGGACTGTTTCGTTTCGTGTCATTCTCTTTGTTATTTTTGTTTTAGTGTTCTGAGTGTACTAAATATCACCATGAACACGTACCACGCTGCGCATTGGTCCTCACCTTCTTCCACCACTGACAAGCGTTACAGGAAGGTTAGACAGCTTGTATGTATCTGATCACTACTGTAGTAGGGTTGGAAGGTTAGACAGGTTGTATGTATCTGATCACTACTGTAGTAGGGTTGGAAGGTTAGACAGGTTGCATGTATCTGAGCACTACTGTAGTAGGGTTGGAAGGTTAGACAGGTTGCATGTATCTGATCACTACTGTAGTAGGGTTGGAAGGTTAGACAGGTTGCATGTATCTGATCACTACTGTGGTAGGATTGGAAGGTTAGACAGGTTGCATGTATCTGATCACTACTGTAGTAGGGTTGGAAGGTTAGACAGGTTGCATGTATCTGATCACTACTGTAGTAGGGTTGGAAGGTTAGACAGGTTGCATGTATCTGATCACTACTGTGGTAGGATTGGAAGGTTAGACAGGTTGCATGTATCTGAGCACTACTGTAGTAGGGTTGGAAGGTGTGATATTACTCCTGTGGGTTTCTCTGATCACCACATTGTTACTGTTGATATTCACTTGTCCTGTCCACGAAGGTCCTCACCTTATTGGTATTTTAATGTTGAGTTATTACATGACGCCATGTTTTGTGAATAGTTTTTGTTGTTTTGGGAAAAATGGAGGGTTGTTAAATGGAATTCTGAGTCCTTGAGACAATGGTGGGAGGTTGGGAAGGCCCAAATACGTGTGTTCATCACCAGTATACTGCTCTGTCTAGTACTGAAGTTAAAGAGACTATCAGGGCCCTTGAACAGGACATCAAATCTATTGAATTGAGTTTGCTCACTCAGAATGAACCCGGACTAGTCATGAACTTACAGGACAAGAGACATGAACTGAGGTCGTTTTTTACATGAAAGAGTGAAGGGTGCCTTGATTAGGTCTCGTTTTGCTACCCTCAAGGATATGGATGCTATTAACGCTTAAAAGAAAAAACCTGGGGCAGTCGACATTGCAACTCAAACAGATGGTCTGCCTTCGTCTCCCTGATGGGAAGGTGACCACAGACGACGGTGAGATGCGCCAACACGCTGTGGATTTCTACTCTGCCCTCTATAAGGCGAAGGATTGTGATCCTCTGTGTGCTGAACAGTTGCTACATGGACTTCTTCAATTGGGCCCCGAGCAGAGAGCTGCTTTGGCATTACTCTGCAGGAGCTGTCCACAGCAGTTATGCAGCTCTCATCAGGAGCCCCTGGCGTCAGTGGTTTACCATCTGAGTTCTATAAGCACTTTTGGGGGTTTATTGGGGGGGACTTTTGTGAAGTGGTGTGTGAATCTTTTCATGAGGGTTCTCTTCCTGTATCCTGTCAACGTGCTGTGCTTTCATTGTTTCCAAAAAAGGGGGATTGGGCTCTTTTGAAAAACTGGCGACCTGTTGCATTGCTGTGTGCAGAATATAAAATGGTATCTAAGTGTCTCTCAAACAGGTATAAAGAGTATCTGGGTCTGTTGGTCCACAAGAACCAGTCGTACTGTATACCTGAGCTCTCTATTGTTGATCACTTGTTTCTAATAAGAGATGTTTTAGACATTTGTAAACTGTCTGATGTGAATGTGGGTTTGCTTTCTTTGGATCAGGAGAAGGCTTTAGGCTGTGTGGACCACCAGTATTTGTTCAAAACAATGAAAGCCTTTGGGTTTGAGGATGTTTTTTTTGGCTTGGATGAGTTTACTGTATGCTGTGGGCCTCATGTATGGTGAAGGTGGGGGTTGGTTTGAGCTGCCCCATCCCAGTACAAAGGGATATTAGGCAGCAATGCTCAATTTCGGGACAGTTATATTGTCTGGTAATTGAACCAATGCTTTGTTTTTTAAGAGCGAGGCTTACTGGTTTCTATGTACCAGGGGTTATGAAGGGACCTACGACAGCACTGTCTGCGTATGCAGATGACCTGTCAGCTTTTGTTACAGGGGCTGAGGATGTTATGGTTCTCTCACGCTTAAAGGTGTATGAGGTGGCCTCCTCAGCTAGTGTCAATTGGGAATAGAGTCAATCACTGTGAGCAGGTCAGCTTCAGATGGGGTCCACTCCATGGTTACCAGGGGGGCTTCAGTGGGGCAGAGATGGGATGAAGACATTGGGGTTTTTTATAGGCTCCGATGTCTTTCAAAAAAAGAACTGGGAGGGTGTATTGGAGACGGTGTGTGCCAGATTGTCGAGGTGGAAATGGGAGCAACCCCAGCTGTCTTATAGGGGAAAGGTGCTGGTAGCCAACAACCTAGCCGTTGTAGCTGAGGTCTGTGTTTCCTTGCCAGTACTTCATCTGCAGTAGGTGACTGACACTTCCAATTCTGATCGGTGGACGGAGGGTCTGGATTGTGTGTTTCCTGCACTGATTGTTAGTGCTGCGGCGGGGGCATTCGAGGAGGATGCTGCTTTCCTTCGATACCTCGGAGTTCGGGGAGTACACAGCGGTGGGAAAGAAGGCCATGTAAATTATATGTGTTAAAGTGTCCTGGGATTCTTCACTGGAAGGGGTAAAATTGACGAGGTGGGCGGGTGTGTTTGGTCCAGGTGCCTCCCCAAAAGGCTGTTGGCGATCATTATACAAACTGCCTATTGAAAAGAGGACAGCTGACCTCCAATGGAGGATAATACATGAAGCTATAGCCACCAATATGCATCTGGCACACCTGGATCCTACAGTTGGGGAAGGGTGTCCATTCTGCATCTGGTACACCTGGATCCTACAGTTGGGGAAGGGTCTCCATTCTGCATCTGGTACACCTGGATCCTACAGTTGGGGAAGGGTCTTCATTCTGCATCTGGTACACCTGGATCCTACAGTTGGGGAAGGGTGTCCATTCTGCATCTGGTACACCTGGATCCTACAGTTGGGGAAGGGTGTCCATTCTGCATCTGGTACACCTGGATCCTACAGTTGGGGAAGGGTGTCCATTCTGTGCCGAGACTGAAACTCTGGCACATCTGTTCTTACAGTGTCCCAGGTTGGTTGGGATGATTGACCTGAACACTAGCTGGTTCTCAGCTCTGGGAGAGGTTTTCTCTTCCCAACTGTTTATATTTGGGCCAAAGTACAGGTTTTGTAGAAGGGGGGTTGTTTTCTTACTTAACTTTGTGTCAGGGGCAGCTAAATTAGCAATTTGGAAGACCCGAAAGAACAGTATTTGGGGACAGGGGTCTGTGGACGTGGTGGGCATGCTGGAGGGGATGTTGGCAGCCAGACTGAGGGTTGAGTTTACCAATTACCAACTGGTTAATAACATTGGGCTGTTTATGAGTATGGGGTATTCAGAGTCGCTCTCTCTCTCTCTCTCTTGCTCTCTCTCTCTCTCGGGAGGGAGGGAGGGAGATCACAGTGTGAAGGAGAGGAGAGAAGCTTTTATAAGAACAGAGGCTCTGGAACAAAGCTCTCACGCACACCAGGATAACAATACCAACAGCAGAGGGCCCTGTCTGTTGTTCTCTGAGCCAGACTGCCTCCTGGGTTGGCCCCTGGCTGGCCTGCTACATGAGGCAGACTCCTGGAAGGTCTTCTGGTTGTCCCCTCTCATATTGACCAAAGAGCATCACTCCTCCAAGCTGTAACTCACACAGAGCCACCCCGGGATGGATGTGGGGGGAGACCTGGCCACGGGCTGATAAGAAAGCTCGTTACATAGTGTGCGTGCGTGCGTGACTCATGTGCATCTCAATCTGAGAGAGAGTGTGCGTGAGTTCCCCCCCCCCCCCCCCCCGCCCCTCCCCCCTTCCATATTCATGTTCCATAATGAGGGACGGTGTATATCCAGAAAAATAAGTACTCCAGCGAACTAGAGCGAGGCTGTGCAAGTTGAATGTGTTATCAGTGTTTACACATCGAGACACAGTCAGAGTGGAGCAGAGAGGAACGGGGAGACACAGGTGCTGCTTTCCCTCCTTAGAGGAGGGGGAGATCACCCACTACCCAGAGTCCCCCAGAATAATAATATGATGAATCCGATAACGCACGAGAGTATGGAAGGCTTTCATTTCAGCACAGACGTGGCGGGGGTGTTCATCATCCAGATACCGATATGCCTCCTCTCTCTATTCAGCCATCTGTGGAGGAGGCTGACGGAGGGATAGAATTGTGTCTCGAATGCCACCCTGTTCCCTATATATGGGCCCTGGTCAAACGTAGTGCACCAAGGAATAGGGTGCCATTTGAGATGCACACAGTGCTTTGTGAGGGGTTGCCGTGATACTATAGTGATAAGCTCCAGTTTAGAATCCTACTGGTTCGTATCTACAGTATAACTGCTGACTGCGGCACTCTGAATTCGATAAGGCACCGTTCATTCAGTACTTCAGTACTCGTGTGTGTGTGTGTAACCGTGCACGCCCCCCGTGTGTGTATGCGCATATGCATGTGTGTGTGTGTGTAACCGTGCACGCCCCGTGTGTGTATGCGCATATGCATGTGTTTGTGCTGCTGGTGTTCATATACGTGCTTAGAGCGTTCACGGTTCGAGCGGGAGGCCATGGTTGTGTCTGTGTTCAGCGGGTTTCTGACGAGCCGGGTCTGTGAGGTGACCGTTCATTCAGTACTTCCCGTGGAGGAGGGTTGCTCCGAGGTTGGAGGTCGGAGGTCAGACCCAATAGTGCTTCAGTACAGGATTTTCCCGGCTGGAGAGATGTGCGGTGTGTGTGAGTAGAATGAGGAATAGAAGAGTGGAACTCTGGAGACATGAAATAGTGTTGTTGGGATTAGTGTTTGGAATCATGTAGAAATGTGTGAGTTATTATGTGTGTGGTAAAGAGTGTTAGTGTGTATTATCTGCATAATGCGTACATCCTGTAATCTACAGGGCTTTCGGAAAGTATTCAGACCCCTTGACTTTTTCCACATTTTGCTACGTTTGCTACTATTAAATCGTTTTTTTCTCTCATCAATCTACACACAATACCCCATAATGACAAAGCAAAAACAGTTTTTTAAAAACTTTTTTGCAGAATAAAAACTGAAATATGACATTTACATAAGAATGCAGACCCTTTACTCAGTACTTTGTTAAAGCACCTTTGGCAGCGATTACAGCCTTGTTTCTTCCTGGGTATGACGCTACAAGCTTGGCACCTGTATTTGGGGAGTTTCTCCCAATCTTCTCTGCAGATCCTCTCAAGCTCTGTAAGGTTGGATGGGGAGCATCGCTGCACAGCTATTTTCAAGTCTCCCCAGAGATGTTCTATCGGGTTCAAGTCCGGGCTCTGGCTGGGCCACTCGACATTCAGAGACTTGTCCCGAAGCCACTCCTGCGTTGTCTTGGCTCTGTGCTTAGGGTTGTTGCCCTGTTGGAAGGTGAACCTATGCCCCAGTCTGAGGTCCTGAGTGCACTGGAGCAGGTTTTCATTAAGGATCTCTCTGTACTTTTCTCTGTTCATCTTTCCCGTCGATCCTGACTAGTCTCCCAGTCCCTGCCGCTGAAAAACACCCTCACGGCATGATGCTGCCACCACCATGCTTTACCGCAGGGATGGTATTGGCCAGGTGATGAGTGGTGCCTGGTTTCCTCCAGACGGGACACTTGGCATTCAGGCCAAAGAGTTGTTTCTGTTTCTGAGCTCTACGGACAATTCCTTCAACCTCATGGCTTAGTTTTTGCTCTGACATGCACTGTCAACTGTGGGACCTTATATAGACATGTACAGTGCCTTGCGAAAGTATTCGGCCCCCTTGAACTTTGCGACCTTTTGCCACATTTCAGGCTTCAAACATAAAGATATAAAACTGTATTTTTTTGTGAAGAATCAACAACAAGTGGGACACAATCATGAAGTGGAACAACATTTATTGGATATTTCAAACTTTTTTAACAAATCAAAAACTGAAAAATTGGGCGTGCAAAATTATTCAGCCCCCTTAAGTTAATACTTTGTAGCGCCACCTTTTGCTGCGATTACAGCTGTAAGTCGCTTGGGGTATGTCTCTATCAGTTTTGCACATCGAGAGACAGAATTTTTTTCCCATTCCTCCTTGCAAAACAGCTCGAGCTCAGTGAGGTTGGATGGAGAGCATTTGTGAACAGCAGTTTTCAGTTCTTTCCACAGATTCTCGATTGGATTCAGGTCTGGACTTTGACTTGGCCATTCTAACACCTGGATATGTTTATTTTTGAACCATTCCATTGTAGATTTTGCTTTATGTTTTGGATCATTGTCTTGTTGGAAGACAAATCTCCGTCCCAGTCTCAGGTCTTTTGCAGACTCCATCAGGTTTTCTTCCAGAATGGTCCTGTATTTGGCTCCATCCATCTTCCCATCAATTTTAACCATCTTCCCTGTCCCTGCTGAAGAAAAGCAGGCCCAAACCATGATGCTGCCACCACCATGTTTGACAGTGGGAATGGTGCGTTCAGGGTGATGAGCTGTGTTGCTTTTACGCCAAACATAACGTCTTGCATTGTTGCCAAAAAGTTCAATTTTGGTTTCATCTGACCAGAGCACCTTCTTCCACATGTTTGGTGTGTCTCTATCTTTAAGAAATTGCTTTCTTCTTGCCACTCTTCCATAAAGGCCAGATTTGTGCAATATTCTACTGATTGTTGTCCTATGGACAGAGTCTCCCACCTCAGCTGTAGATCTCTGCAGTTCATCCAGAGTGATCATGGGCCTCTTGGCTGCATCTCTGATCAGTCTTCTCCTTGTATGAGCTGAAAGTTTAGAGGGACGGCCAGGTCTTGGTAGATTTGCAGTGGTCTGATACTCCTTCCATTTCAATATTATCGCTTGCACAGTGCTCCTTGGGATGTTTAAAGCTTGGGAAATCTTTTTGTATCCAAATCCGGCTTTAAACTTCTTCACAACAGTATCTCGGACCTGCCTGGTGTTTTCCTTGTTCTTCATGATGCTCTCTGCGCTTTTGACGGACCTCTGAGACTATCACAGTGCAGGTGCATTTATACGGAGACTTGATTACACACAGGTGGATTGTATTTATCATCATTAGTCATTTAGGTCAACATTGGATCATTCAGAGATCCTCACTGAACTTCTGGAGAGAGTTTGCTGCACTGAAAGTAAAGGGGCTGAATAATTTTGCACGCCCAATTTTTCAGTTTTTGATTTGTTCAAAAGTTTGAAATATCCAATAAATGTCGTTCCACTTCATGATTGTGTCCCACTTGTTGTTGATTCTTCACAAAATAATACAGTTTTATATCTTTATGTTTGAAGCCTGAAATGTGGCAAAAGGTCGCAAAGTTCAAGGGGGCCAAATACTTTCGCAAGGCACTGTATATTCCTTTCCAAATCATGTCCAATCAATTGAATTTACCACAGGACTCCAATCAAGTTGTAGAAACATCTCAAAGATGATCAATGGAAACAGGATGCACCTAAGCTCAATTTTGAGTCTCATAGCAAAGGGTCTGAATACTTATGTAAATAATGTATGTATTTTTAAATGTGCACAAATTAAAATAAAAAATAAAAACTGCTTTCGCTTTGTCATTATGGGGTAGTGTGTGGACACTTTGTGTGTGTGTGTGTGGAATGCTGAAGAGGGGAGCATTTGTTTATGTTCCTGGAAGATGACAAAAGCCCTCCCCCCACCTCCCTCCCAACCGGCCCCTCTCTTTCCCCCTCAGCCGGGGCCTCTTTAACTTTTCTCCTCCCGCTCTGTTTACTCTAAAGGGGCACCATTGATTTACATCCACCACTGTGCACAGAGCTGAGAACTCTACCACCCAACCATACTTCATATGAGAATGAGGACCTAGGCTATATGGGGACATTGCCCATCCCAAAGTTTGTGATGATGTTCATAAAATCTTGATCACCCTCACCTTTTGAAAGTGTTCTCTTCTCTTGTTCTGTTTAACTCGACAGATGTAGGATCTTAATTTGACCACCCTGTTGCAGGAGAGCTTTCCCGCAGTGTAGGACATATTAAACGTGTCGTGTGTTTGACGTTTGAAAAGGCTTCTTAAGCTTGTAATTTTCACTTCGAAATTTCAGGCTTGATTTTCCCTTACAAAGAATCGATCAACCCCTACAGAAAGGTCCAACAATGATAATCAACATAATAATTCACATTTCCTGTTGCTGCAGGATTATTTTCCTGCTGTAGAAAACTGGCAAAAATTAAGATTCTACATCTGTAAATGTGTCCGGATCGAGCCTGACATTAATAAAATATTGGACCACCTGGCAGATCTTTTAGCATATACTGTTCCTCAGTCACAGACCCAGCTAGACTGTCTTTATAAATACCTATTTTATAAATAGACGACTGAGATTCTACATTGAGCTTTAACATGGTGGTGATGTGAAACATTTAGCAGACAGTGGGCTCTGTTATGTACAGAGACATTTTTTTTGTGGGCATTGTTGGGCTTTTACCTGGTGTGTTTGACAGTCTCCGTGTGTCTGAGGGTGTGTGTGTATGTGTGGTTTGAGAGGGGAAGGGTTCGTGTGTGTGTGTGTGTGTTCGTGTGTGCTCTGCCCGTGTCAGCGTCTTTACAGTCCTGGGGCTCTGCTTGGTGACAACTTTAAACGGTTGGACGATCGATGTGAAAACAGAAACTTCTGGTCTTGGTATGTGGTTAGTGTGATCTTCAAAGGCTTACTAAACCCCATATAAATGTACACACACAGTAAGGGACACACAATTTTCACATGCACACACAACTGTCCAAGAATATACTGCGTAAAGTCAGTCTGTGTGTACGTGTGTGTACGTGTGTGTATGTTTGTGTGTGTGTGTGTTCGTGAGTGGCTCACGCAGAGCTGCTCAATATGTGTAAGACGGAAAGAGAGAAAGCTCATCTCTCTGTAATTATGGCTGTGGATGGAGGTTTAAGTGTGTATAGTGGATTTCTACTGCTGCATCTCTGAGGGGGACTGAGGGTTAATGAGCGCAGAGAGATACTGTACTGGCTCTGTTGAAGGCCAGGCATGCAGCACAAAGATAGCTTTACAGGAGCCCTAATACACACACACACACACACACACGCAACCGCAATATTGGTATGATTACTTATAAAGCTGAGCAAACGTTCTCTCATTTGAAAACGTCTGTGTCAGGTTGTGGCCTCAGCAGTTTTGTGGTGTCAGCATAGCTGCTCATTATTCAGGAAGAACATTCACTAAGGTCTAATAGCGTACAAACATGGCCTGGCACACCTAACCGTACTGGGTTTATATGAGGGAGGAGGAGTGAGCCTGCCTGCCTGCCTGGGGGTGGTTACCAATAGCACTTAATGGATTATTCAAACAGAGCTTCCATCGGGTGCTAAAATGTCTGTGGCCGTGAGGCATAGTTTCAGGTCGTTACATAGTGTACATCACATTACCACAGTACAGGCATCCTCTGACGGACGAGGAGATGCATCCACGTTAGGTGCAATCTGTGGAATCAAGCAACGGTCTTATGTAGGTAATCGTACTATTAAAATAACATCCCAATAAAGGACATGTATTTACACTGTTGCAGAAAGTATACATTATTTTGTCTGTTACTGAGGAAATGGCAAGGTCGTTGTTGTAGCAGTACATGTCTGTGAGGACATCGGTAGTGGCGCTTGTGTGATAGTACTCTGTTGTTTTGTACTCCTCTTGCGCACACTAGGCTGGCCAGGGAGAGGGGGGGGGGGGAGTGAGACAGACAGAGAGACAGAGACCGTGAGAAAGAGAGTGAGAAAGAGAGTGAGAGAGGGGGGGGGGGGGGGGAGAGTGCGAAAGAGACAGACAGAGGGGGAGGGAGAGTGAGAAAGAGACAGACAGAGGGGGAGGGAGAGTGAGAAAGAGAAGAGGGAGACAGAGACCGTGAGAAAGAGAGTGAGAAAGAGACAGAGAGAGAGAGGGGGGGAAGAGTGAAACAGACAGAGAGAGGGGGGGGGGTGAGAGAGAGAGAGAGGGGGGGGTGAGAAAGAGAAGAGGGAGACAGAGACCGTGAGAAAGAGAGTGAGAAAGAGACAGAGAGAGAGAGAGAGAGGCAGTGCTCTGACAGTTTTACTGACCACATTGAATTTGAGGAGCCAGGCAGAGACAGAAAAGGGCAAGAGGAATGAGCAGGGTGCCAGTCTTCATGACAAATCACTCAGTCCCCAATGGTGTCCTCGGGGACACATAGCACTCCCATTGGTCCACACAAATAGAAGAAAGTCGCTCTTTCTCGCTCTAACCCTCTCTCATGTATCTCTTTCACTCTCCCTCTCTCTCTCTCTCTCTCTCGTTTGCTCTTTCTCTCTTGCGTTCTCTCTCTCTCTCTCTCTCTCTCTCACCCTCTCGTGTATCTCTCTCTCTTTCTCTCACCCTCTCTCGTGTATCTCTCTCTCTCTCTTTATCTCTCTCTCTCTCTCTCTTTATCTCTCTCTCTCTCACCCTCTCTCGTGTATATCTCTCTCTCTCTCTCTCTCTCTCTCTCTCTCTCTCTCTCTCTATTAGGTCAGTGACAGAAGTGGCACAGTGAAAGAGAACGAGGAATCTGGCTCTAGGTGGTGTTTTAAAGAGCTGAAATGTAAATACAGAGTCCCTGGTCTGGCTAATCACTTGAAAGCATCTCACTAATGTGTCCTGGCCTGCATCATCGGCTCATCTGCTATCCCTTAGACCTGCAGACGTCCCTCACCAAGCATAGTACCGTGCCATGACTCGGCTCGTGTCCTGAAGCATCCAAACAATTAAGCAATAAGGCCTGAGGAGGTGTGGTATATGGCCAATATACCACGGCTAAGGGCTATTCTTACACGCGACACAACGCAGAGTGCCTGGACACAACCCTTAGCCGCGGTATATTGGCCATATATCACAAACCCCAGAGGTGCCGTATTGCTATTAGAAACGGTTTACCAACCTAATTAGAGCAGTAAAAAGAAATGTTTCATCATACCTGTCGTATATGCAGTGGCGGATTTTGACATAGGCGACATGGGAACCCGCCCGGGGCAGCATCTTGCCGGGGGCGACACAGGGCACCAGCACAAAATATATATATTTTCGCCCAGGGAGCCATACAAGCTAGAACCGCCACTGCATATACGATCTGATATACCACGGCTTTCAGCCTATCAGCATTCAGGGCTCGAACCACCTAGTTTATAACATACAATATAGCACAGGAGTTATGTAAAAATGCAAGACATTTTTATCTCAGTGGCTCTTGTTGTTTTTTTGTGTTTACTGTTGTCTTCCATTCTGGTACAACACGTCTGTACGGTTATCTGATTAGGGAGCTCTAGGCTACTGCACACCAGTGATGGCACATCAGCCAAGTTCACATTGACTCCTACTCTGTCTCTGTCTCTCTCTCTGTGTCTCTCTCTGTCTCTCTCTCTCTCTCTCTCTCTCTTTGTCTCTCTCTGTCCTTCTCTGTCTCTGTCTCTCTGTCTCTCTCTCTCTCCACTTTGACTCGCACTGGTCCCTTTCTCCATTATTGTGGTTGTGATTTGGAGTTGCCACGGTTCCCTGAGTCTGTTTTCATCTGCGTTATCAGTGGAGGGAAACACACACCCTTCCTCGGTTTAGATGGCCACAGCCTTAAACCAGCCAACAAACACCTCTGTTTTTCAGATTTGTTTTTCTTCAGTATGTGAGGGCAAGCCTGAGAGAAAGGAGTTTGATTTCCTGGCATTGCGCTCAATTTCACTTTTAATTGAAGGAGGCCCATTGCCTGCATCCTGCTTTTGTGTGGGATCCGGTCCAGGCCCTTTTCATGTCCGTATACGATCCAATCTGGGACAGTCATCACAGTGGCTTGACTGACCCAGGGATAGACACAAGCAATAGGAGTGCTGATCTAGGATCAGTTTGACATTTTAGGTTGTAATGAATGTGATTACATAGACGGGGGCCGGCGGGGCTGATCCTAGATCAGCACTCCTACTCTGAGACCCTTTATGAATACGGGCCCTGAAGACGGAGAGTGGCCAGACTGGACATGGAGCTCCACACTATATGGATGGGAAAGTTTACCCCAGACACCAATACACATAAGTAGAATATACACTAGCCACTTATCACCATAGTATGACATGGAAGAAAACAATTGAAGAATTGCTCAGATGAGCTGTTCCATTGGTTGCACATATTGATTGATATCTGATTGTTACGTTCGGCAGGGGAAATGTATTAATGCAGTCTTGATGGTCACATGCCTATTTCCAAAGCCTAATCATTGCATTGCTGCTTTATCACAGCCAATCAAACCATTAGAGTGTTCATGCATAGTATAGTGGGCCTGTGCCTTATGCATGGGAAATAGAGAGGAGGGGGTAGTTAAAAAGTTAACCCCTGTCCAGGAGCCACTCACCCCACTGATTGGTGTGAGGGGGATTTGGGCCCCCTAATCAAAGGGCTACGCAGACACCTCTTTTATGCTGCTGCCACTCTCTGTTTATAATCTATGCATAGTCACTTTAACTCTACCTACATGCACATATTACCTCAATTACCTCAACTAGCCGGTGCCCCCGCACATTGACTGTATATCGGTACCCCCTGTATATAACCTCGCTATTGTTATTTTACTGCTGCTGTTTAATTATTTGTTACTTTTATTTTCTATTTTCCATTTTTTACTTATCTATTTTTTAATGAACTCTTAATTTGTTTTATGTTTAATCTTAACTTTTTAAAGCATTGCTTGTAAGTAAGTTAGTAAGAATACTGTTGTATTCGGCGCATGTGACAAATAACATTTGATTCGATTTGGCCCCCAGTTTATGTAGTGTGCAGTGTGCGTTCCCTGTCTGAGTTTTGCTTATGCAGGCGTTTTTCTCGGAGCAGGCCGTAGCCCTTTCCTGCCGTCAAAGGACCTAGTGGTCTCATGGGTAGAATGTTGTTCACATTTTTCAGAAGTTCATCATTAATAAACATTGTTTCAAAAACTCAGCCGAAAACCCGTGTTTCTATGACAAACGGTTTTGTTATATTTCAGTCTTCTGTGATGTATATAACGTGTAATATTGTGATGCAAACACAAAATTGAATACATTTTTTTCAAGCCTATAAATATGTGTGTGAGGTGTATACTTCTGTCTCAAGGTAGATTTGTTTGACTACCAAGAAACACTCTATGTGACCTTGATTTAGCCCACTGCAGTAAAAGGTTAAACAGATGAGGGTTATGGGATTTGGGATCTCGGGGCCTTGAATCTATATCTCTCTCTCGCTCTCTCGCTCGCTCGCTCTCTTTCTCTCAATCACTCCCCCTTTCTCTATCGCTCTTTCCCCTCCTCTACAAATTTTGAAAAAATGAGCTTATTGTGACCCAGCTGCCACCCTTCGAAGGGGACTTTTAAGATCACCCCTCCTTTGGGGTTGAGAAATTATTTATATTTTCCATATTTACATACAGGAATTCCTCAATAAATGGGTGGAAATGAAACCTAAAGGGGGTAGGATCTGTGTCTTCCCTATTGGGAAGGAGGGGAGGGTGGAGGAAGAGGAGGAGTACACTCTTAGAAAAAAAGGTGCTATCTAAAACCAAATAGGGTTCTCCTATGGGGAAAGCTATAGAACCCTTTTGGAACCCTTTTTTTCTCAGAGTGTAGAGAGATAAGGAGTCGAACCATGCTGGTTTGTCTACCCTCATCTTCCCTGATATGGGAGAGCATAGCGATGGTACTTACAAGACCGAGAGCCAGGTTGAGATGAGCCCTTTCCCTCCCTCTCCACCTTGACCTACTTCAACACATATTGAGGACACTCTCAGGCATCAGTTCTGTATCTCAGCCCAGAGTGCCTGACCCTGCAGATCTCCTGACACGGCAGTAACAACAGCAGCAGGCAGAACAAAACATTGGTGCTTACAGACGTCTGTAAATCTATGCACGGATCCGTGTAAAGTCCTTGGGCTAAATTGTCTGTTTAATTTAAGTCCACCTTATTCATTACCTGCGATAATCTTTCTTACGATGATCTCCCTCGCTTCTCCACATTGACCTCCCGACACGGCCACTTTATTTTGTTCTACAATGTTCTCTATTGTACAGTATAAGAGCATCAACGCAGTGAGTAACAGAATGGTGAACTTACTAAATGACTAGAGTTTGACTGTGATATTAGGCTTCTTCTTGTGTAAATATTTTCCGTCTGGATTTGAATGATTTGTGCATCAGGTGAATGTTTAGTTGGTGAGGTGGAGGGGTGGGAGACAGATACTGGGGAGATAGTAGGACAGAGGTGAGGAGGTATTAAATACATTTTTTTCTCTAAATCATTTCTGGGAAACAATTCATTACAGGGATTGTTTTAAATTAAAACGGTTAAAAATTAAGAAAAAAATAGCTTCTTAGAGAGGAGCAATTTCTCAAGTGGAAATTAGCTAGAACTGGCTGAGAGTGGTCTGAATGGGGAGGAGAAAAACTGAAAACGAGAGCCTCTTTACACTTTTCGTAAAAAAATACCACCGGCTACACATATTGCTCAAATGCAAACTTGCATACTTGCTCCTTCTCGACCACTACCTCCGACACTCGGCCGACAGTTGCCCCTCTTGAAGCAGGGCAGTGTAAACAGAGCTGTCTTGTTGAGCCAACACTCCTGCATTATAAAGGCTAACAACAGAGCAATCTTTTTGAAACAGCTGAAATGTATAGACATTTTCCAAATGTCTAGTTTTGTTTACGTGAATTCAACTTCAAATCAACCACAAATGTCACCATGTCATTGGATTTATGTAGGTTAAAAGTTGGGTGGGGAGAAGAAGCATTTCCTTATGTTGATGAGTTTTTGCAAATCCAATCAGTTCTCCACGTTGACTAAATGTCATCAAATTAGATTTTTTTGTTGTTGAAATGACCCCGAAACAACGTTGATTCGGACAGTTTTTTCCCCCCCAGTGGGTTGTTTTATTGAGTTTTTACCTGAAATTGCAGTAACAGCTTGTAACATTCTGATGTTTTTTGCAGTAGCTGCCAGCTGCACTGAGCCTCGTAAAACTACGGAAGCCCATGCCTACCACCAATGTAGATCATACTAATGGGACATGTTTTTTTCACTTGTAACATTGTGTGGTGATTTCAGAGTTGGCACTACAGGTGGTGGAGGAAAATAGTCTTCCTGGGGCTGTCACGTTCGTCGTAGTGAGACGACCAAGGTGCAGCGTGAATTGAATACATGTTACATTTTAATGAAGACGGACACTAAACAAACTACAAAAACAACAAAACGAACGTGAAGCTATACTACAAACGTGCAGACACAGGCAACTAGACATAGACAAAGACAATAACCCACCAAATACCCAAAAGAAGATGGCTGCCTAAATATGGTTCCCAATCAGAGACAAAGAACCCATCTAGGCAACCATAGACATATATAAACCTATATGATAAACAACCCCATAAACCTACAAAACCCCTAGACAGTATAAAAACACATACATCACCCATGTCACACCCTGACCTAACCAAAACAATAAAGAAAACAAAGAATACTCAGGTCAGGGCGTGACAGTACCCCCCCACAAAGGTGCGGACTCCGGCCGCAAAACCTAATCTAAAGGGGAGGGTCCGGGTGGGCCTTTCTCACGGCGGCGTTTCGGGTGCAGGACGTGGACCCCGATCTACCTCAGTCTTGGCCCACTTAGGTGGCGCCTCTGGAGCGGGGACCCTCGCAGCGGACCCCGGACTGAAGATCATCGTAGAGGGCGTCACTGGACTGAGGAGCGGCTCTGGCAGCTCCGGACAGGAGGGATATTCCAGCATCGCAGGCGTGACAGGCGGCATCGGCAGCTCCTGGTTGGCTGACGGCTCTGGCGGCTCCTGGCTGGCTGACGGCTCTGGCGGCTCCTGGCTGGCTGACGGCTCTGGCGGCTCCTGGCTGGCTGACGGCTCTGGAGGCTCCTGGCTGGCTGACGGCTCTGGCGGCTCCTGGCTGGCTGACGGCTCTGGCGGCTCCTGGCTGGCTGATGGCTGTGGCGGCTCTTGGCTGGCTGACGGCTCTGGCAGCTCAGGACAGGAGGGAGACTCTGACGGATCCGGACTGCGACCCGTCGTGGTAGGTTCCGGACTGCGACCCGTCGTGGTAGGTTCCAGACTGCGACCCGTCGTGGTAGGTTCCGGACTGCGACCTGTCGTGGTAGGTTCCGGACTGCGGCCCGTCGTAGGAGGTTCCGGTCTGCGGCCCGTCGTAGGAGGTTCCGGACTGCGACCCGTCGTAGGAGGTTCCGGACTGCGACCCGTCGTAGGAGGTTCCGGTCTGCGGCCCGTCGTAGGAGGTTCCGGACTGTAGACTGTTGCTGGACGCTCTGGACTGGGTACTGTTGCCAGACGCTCTGGACTGGGGACTGTAGCCGGAGGGCACGCACCTCAGGGCGAGTGCGGGAAGAAGGAACAGGGCGTACTGGACTGCCGAGTCGCACTATAGGCCTGGTGCGTGGTGCCGGCACTGGAGGTACCAGGCTGGAGACACGCACCTCAGGGCGAGTGCGGGGAGGAGGAACAGGGCGTACAGGGCTCTGGAGACGCACAGGAAGCCTGGTGCGTGGTGTTGGCACTGGTGGTACTGGGCTGGGGACACGCACCTCAGGGCGAGTGCAGGGAGCAGGCACAGGACGTACTAGGCTGTGGAGGCGTACTGGAGGTCTGGAGTGTAAAGCTGACACAACCCGTCCTGGCTGGATGCTCATTCTAGCCCGGCCAATGCGAGGAGCTGGAATATAGCGCACCGGGCTAGAAATGCACACTGGAGACACCGTGCACATCTCTGCATAACACGTGAAAAAAATTATTGGGGCTGCATCTCGGGTTTCCGTGCTATCTGTGTACCCTTCTATCTTCGCCGTTCCTCCATTCTCCTGTCTCCCTCCTCGCACTGTTCCAAAGAATCCCATGCAGGCTCTTGCACTCTCCCTGGATCGATCGACCAACTCTGAATCTCCTCCCAGGTTGTTACCCATTCGTCCTTCTCCCGGGTCCATTTCTCCATTAAGCGCTGTTCCTCCCAATCACGCTGCTTGGTCCGTTTAAGGTGGGTTATTCTGTCACGTTCGTCGTAGTGAGAAGACCAAGGTGCAGTGTGAATTGAATACATGTTCAATTTTAATGAAGACGGACACTAAACAAACTACAAAAACAACAAAACGAACGTGAAGCTATACTACAAACGTGCAGACACAGGCAACTATTATTATTATCTAATTATCTAACTACATAGATAATAACCAAGGAAATACCCAAAGAAGATGGCTGCCTAAATATGGTTCCCAATCAGAGACAACGATAAACACCTGCCTCTAATTAAGAACCAGGCAACCATAGACATATAACACCTAGATGATAAACAACCCCATGAACCTACAAAACCCCTAGACAGTACAAAAACACATACATCACCCATGAAACACCCTGACCTAACCAAAACAAGAATACTCAGGTCAGGGCGTGACAGGGGCACAGAGTCTTTCCTGATCTGGTATTAGCCGAGGTTAATTCCTTAACCTAGGTGTAGGGTATGACATGGTAATAAATCAAATGTTAAACACAGTTTTATATGGGCTAAGATGGGACCAGATTATTTTTCTAATCAGGTCATATGGTTTTAAATCTCCTGGCACTAGGGAGGATGAAAACCTTAAAAACCCTTTACACAGACAAAGACACAACAACTGCGATTAGGCAATAAAACTGACAGGGCTGAGCTCGCTGTACGCAGGGTTGCATCGTGTAGGCCAGGGGTGTCAAACTCATTCCGTGGAGGGTCTAGTGTCTGCAGGTCTTTGTCATTGGTATCATTGGTTAATTCTAAAATATTAAAATAGCATACATGTATGCTATTTTAATATATGAGAATTAACCAATGATATCAGGCCACACCCGGCCATGATTACAGACACCTGAGTGTCTTTTGACGTGATATAAATGAGTCATCCCTCGGTTTTTGTCATTATACCCTGATGAAGGCAGCTTTTCTGTCGAAACGTTGGACATAAATATTTTTTGCATCTGAGCTCCTAGAGCGTGCGGCTCTCCTTTATTTTTGAATTGATAAAAATGTAACCTGGTGTGTTGTAACGTTGTAAGTTAAGCCTACTGTACTTTTATATTCGTATGAGAGGGTCAATCATTCATTTTTGTTCAGCTAATGCAACTTGATGAAGACATGCTGTTAGCAACTTTGGGCTTTTGTCTTGAAGCTAAAAGGTAATGAGCGTAGCCTACAGTCGAGAAAAAAAAACCTTTGTCTGCACATGCATGTAAATTGATGCATTATTCAAGAGTGTAACATGGTTTGGTTGAATTATCCATTAGTGTAATATGTTTCAGAAGAAAAGCTTGTCATTGTTGAGTAGTTTGTGCTTATTGGCTAGTGGCTACGGTGACTTTTGCGATCAGTTTGAGCTGAGGATCAAGAATGCCGCCTAGAAATCACTTTCGCCACTGCGCTCTTCAGATTCTACTTCATATCTCATAGTGGGAATAGAGTCCTAGCTGTTATTGGCAGAGAGGTTTGGAACTTTCTTATTCGTCTATTAACCATTGTCACCCGGCAGGCCAAAACCTAATCCCATCAAAACAGGTCTGTCTTTTCAAACAAATCTTACACTAAAATGGCATTATCATAATTTTCTAAATGTCACAGCATTATTCCAACCTCATAGTGTGGAAGTATATATAAAACACAGAAAATCACATTTTTGAACACACTGAGCATTTAACTACTGTAAAGTTGTTGACACATGTCCTGGACTGATGAGGTAAGTGTGTGTGTGCGCTCGTGTGTGCATGCTCCCATGTGTGCGCGTGTGTGTGTGTGTGTGTTTGTTTGCGAGCACGCATGTGTCTGCGTGTGCACGGCGAGGGCGGCGCCAGGTCCGTTGGAATGCACCCAAGTGTGAAATGAAATGCATTATGGGCCTGCCAGGCAGCTTGGTGCTGTGGGAAGAGTCCCTCTGGCAACACTCGTGGCAGACTTCCCTCTTTTTTTTCACTCCCTCTCTTTATACATCTTTTATTATATAGTTATATGGCACTTTTTCTTCTTTCCAATCCAATCCCTCTCTGCTTTCTCTCTCTCTGGTATCTGTATCTCACTTTACTTTGATGAATTTGAAGAGAGTTTGAAAGGTGACAGTCTCTCCATGACTGGGGATGCTTCACTGACCAAAATTAAAGTCTAAAATGAAACATGAGATAATAATGGACTTATCTATTTTTGTGATTCATCTCATAGGGTATATTTGTGCTAAATGTTTTAACTCCCTTGACAAGTTCTAAATATAAAGAGGTATAAACATCTAACTTGTGTTACATAAGATGTGAACCCAGTCCCCTAGGACACCTAATGGCCATGAACTGTGTAGCCATTTTAAAAGAGCTGCTCCATTACATAATGACACCGTGATTTATTTCACCCTCTGATGATAGTGTCACCTCTACCCAAACAGGATGTCTTGCTTTGTTTTTAAATGTCGCTGTGGTGAGGTCATTTCCTGTCTGTCCACCAGCCAGTCGGCCGGCCGGCGACATTCAAACCCACACTTGTTTTGTTTTAAAAGGAAGACAGGTCGGAGAGAAAGAGAGAAAAAAGAAACTCAAATCCCAGATGTTTCCAAGAACGTGTAGCCAACAGGATCATGCGCCGCCCCTCTAACCCCTCCCCCTCCCCCTTCCCCAAAACCCCCATAACCCCCGAACGTCAGTTACCCTCTGATGACATCACAGTCAAGTGTAACTAATCAGAGGACAGAGAGCAGCAGCCTGTGTGAGACAGACACAGTGGCGGCCACAGGCGGACTCTCGTGTCTATTTTAGTACATTAGAACACTAGAGGACACAAACAACAAGACGCTACTGTATGTGATGGACACACAGCCGAGAACCATGTTGCATATTCACTGCAGAAAACCTCTATCTCTTTCTCTCTCCTCTCTCACTCCTCAATGTATTCCCCCCCCCCCCCCCCCCACTACCTTCTCCTCCTCTGGCTTCTCTCCCTCCCCTCTTCTCTCTCTTTCTCACTGCCTTCCCGGCGTTTGATCATTTCTCGCTGCAGCTGCCCAGTCAGCTCAGAGAATGCGTACAGGGACAGCTGGGCTGCAGAGAAAGACAGAGTGAAAGAAAGTAAGAAAGAGAGAGAGAGAGGGGAAGAGAGAAAGGACACAGAGAGAGAGAGACCGCAATTTCTCTCCCAAATACCACCATCTCTCACAAATACCATACCCACAACCAATTTATTGTATTGTTATTTCAAGAATAATATAACAAAAACTATATATAATATTTTTTTTCAAACAAACATTTATTTGTGAACTATATGACAAACAGGAGGCAATGAGATCTCAGCTGAACGGGCTACATAGTTGGAATCCCCCCCCCACCCCCAAAACCCCCTAAAAATCCACTCAAAATCACTTTTAATTTATTTTTCTCTTCCTTTCATTTCCTTTTTCAAAACGAGTATGTACAAATAAATGTTCACGTGTCTCTAGAAAGGGGAGAGCGCTACATACTTCAACAGTCAGCTCAGCGCTACTGTAGTCATTCAGCTTTATTCTCTACGCGAGGATAGAAAGAGTACAAATTATACCTCAATGTATTCTTTTCAAGTTACAATACGTGTGATTATTTTTGTTGTTGTTTCGTTTTCAGTCATTGCATTCTTCTTTTCCCAAGAGTCAATGTATTAAAAAGAAAGAAAATATATCAAGCGAATATACAGGCAATCTTTCAGTAATAATTTAGCTAATATTATTAACAGCATAAGCTAAGAATTCATGTACATATTGCCAGTCATTGGGACAGTGGACGGGGAGATAACATAATACAGTCTGCTTTAGGACAGATGAACAATGTCAAAGGTATGGTACAGTGGCATTGCCCTCTCGTGCCTAGCAGTACCGCTCTCTAATTGGACTGTTGCTTTAGAAGGTACCAAGGCTCTCTCCTATCATTGGCTACCTGCCGTGTGACCAGCTACTGTTACCTGAGGGGTTAGGAGCCTGACATACGAGCCTGCCAGACAGGTAGAACGGCTATATCACACCGAAACAACTTCAAAAACACAAGAGGAAAGACCTTTACTGTAAACAGAAAAACCTGAAGTGTATTAAGAAGAAACAGATCATATTTTCAGTTCCCTTTAAATTGACATAATTCAAGGACTTCACTTTTCCATTCACTTCATGTGCTCTGTTAATTGTTTTGGGAAAGTAGAAGAGCAAAGTGGTCTTTGATACTGTGTAACACTTCAGTATGTTCTGATGACAATGAGACGGCAGATGCCTTGCAGAGTAAGCCTATAAACCTGACACTAACTTGACTGTACAGAGAGCGAGGGGGGAAGAGAGAGAGAGAGGGGGAGGAAGAGAGAGAGAGGGGGGGAAGAGAGAGGGGGGGAAGAGAGAGAGAGGGGGGGAAGAGAGAGGGGGGGAGAGAGAGGGGGGGGGAAGAGAGAGAGGGGGAAGAGAGAGAGAGGGGGGAAGAGAGAGAGGGGGGGAAGAGAGAGAGGGGGGGAAAGAGAGAGCGAGGGGGTAAGAGAGAGAGAGCGAGGGGGGAAGAGAGAGAGGGGGGGAAAGAGAGAGCGAGGGGGTAGAGAGAGAGAGCGAGGGGGGAAGAGAGAGAGCGAGGGGGGAAGAGAGAGAGCGAGGGGGGAAGAGAGAGAGAGCGAGGGGGGAAGAGAGAGAGAGCGAGGGGGGAAGAGAGAGAGAGAGGGGGGAGGAAGAGAGAGAGAGGGGGGAAGAGAGAGGGGGGGAAGAGAGAGAGAGGGGGGGAAGAGAGAGGGGGGGGGAAGAGAGAGAGGGGAAGAGAGAGAGGGGGGGGAAGAGAGGGGGGGAAGAGAGAGAGGGGGGGGGGGTGAGAGAGGGGGGAAGAGAGAGAGGGGGGGGGGAGAGAGAGAGGGGGGGAAGAGAGAGAGAGAGGGGGGGAAGAGAGAGAGAGAGGGGGGGAAGAGAGAGAGAGAGGGGGGGAAGAGATAGGGGGGAAGAGAGAGAGAGGGGGGAAGAGAGAGAGAGGGGGGAAGAGAGAGAGCGCGGGGGGGGGGGGGGTGTTACACATTCATTGAGGCTCTCAGGGGTAGCGGCCAAATCAATGTTTTTATGACAGTGACATGCTCATCTTTAAGGCACCTGCCAGGGACTGACTCCTAACCAATAGCCATTTATATAGAATACTGTGTGCCACTGCCAATATAGCAAAAACTGAGCCTTTTCTCTTACCTAAAAGCTCTTTTTAAAATTAGGGAAGAATCTGCACTATTAGTTCAGCACCATTGCAATCCGAGAGAAAAAACAAACAGATATAAACATTTATATATATATATAAAAAAAAATACAAATAATTTACTTCTCTGAAAAAAGTTCCTTGGTATCAAAAGAACGTAAACCATTCGCTCTCTCTCTCTCCGTGCTTTTAAGAGTTGGTGACGACTTGTTACTTCTGTGTACATAAGAGTATACCTTGTGTCTAAAATCATTATAAGAACAACAATCTGGGATTCTAGTTGTTAAATGCCGTTTGGTGCGAGCTGACCTAGTCTAACAGGCACTTCAAAGTCACCATAGTAACAGGCTGACTGACAGCTATCAGACCTTAAAGGGACACTCCAAAATGGAAGGAATCAATCAAATATAATTAGACCATTTCTCAGTCTCTCTCTCGACTCGGAATTCATTTCAAGGTACAAATAACCCTCTTCACAACCAAGGCTTTTGTCGCCCCCCCCCCCCCCATTTTAAAGATATGTTTTTTCATTAAACATATAATACCAAGGATCTCAAGAACTGAGTGATGACGTGAGAAAGTAGCGAGCCCACCTTCTGTAGAGGACGTTGTTACACAAAGCAGGAGAAAAGAGGTCCGGAACACACCGGCAGTCAACGAAAGAGAAACACGCGCACAATTGAACAGATTACCCAGAGTGTCAGTGGAATTGGGACTTAACAAAGGAATGCATTTTGTCTCGAAATGGGACAAGGAGTTTGCGTTGTTTTCCTGGCAGGGAGTTATCTTTACAGCTGGGTTTAAATAGAGTATAGTTCCTCCTATACTCATACAGCCTACAGTACAGTACACACGGGAGACACCCCTCATAGTTCTAAACACCATACTATCATTGTGTGCCAACAGCAGGCAGATGACAAACCTTCAAAAAACCTTCAGGAAACATAGGATCATATCATAACAACGTCGTATATAGTCTTTTGGAAAAACAACAGGTATAACATCAGGCAGTTGTTTTGTAAATGGAGAAATGTTGAACAGGCGTTTTTTGATGGTTGATGGTTGACAACGGCAAGAGGTTGTAATTCAATAGTTCAGGATGTTTTCCCCTGTGCAATTCCGGGTCAAGTAGAGTGCTGAGGGTTCTGACGTGATATAAATCCACACACTGCCCAAAATGGCACCCTGTTCCCTAAATGCTGCACTATATAGGGACTTGTGTGTGAAGTGGGGTTGTCCTGCTGGTAGTTGACAGTGGATATGATGGTCAGAAAGGAATCCTAGGAGATTGTGGTCTTCCTTTGTCCTTGGCGTTAGAATGTTCTGCTTGGGTTTTAGTTCCAATCCTAGACATCTGTGTCTGTGTGCGCGCGCGCGTGTGACAGTGATTCTGTGTGGCAGTTTGTGGGGAATTGTGTGTATGTACATTATGCATGTGGCAGTGTGTTTGTGTGGCGGTTTGCAGGTGTATGTATGTATGTATGTATGTATGTATGTATGTGTGTGTAGCCAAGATGTTTGTGTGTGTGTGTGTGTGTGTGTGTACATTTTGTGACAGTACTGTAGCCTATGTGGCAGTGTGTTGGCGAGGCAGCATGCATGTTCGTGTGTGTGTGTGTGTGTGTGTGTGGCAGTGTGAGCTTCCGTGCTCTCTCTGATCCATCACTCATTGCTTGGATCCAATCTCTCCTCTGTTGCCGTTGGAGACTCCTGGGAGAGGTGGATGCAGAGGCCCGGTGAATGGCGTGTGGCCGAGCGGGAGGGCCGGACGAAGCAGGAAGTCAGAGCCTGGGAGGTGCAATCACACACTGCATCCTGGGACAGGAAGGAGACAGTAAATAGTTACGTTATAATCCAATCCAATGAAAGACGAAGCTGTTTAAATAATATGCTTGGATATGATGTCCTGTGTGTGTGTGTGTGCTTGCGCACGTTCATGTGTATACCCGTCTCTGCGTGAATGTATGTGTGTGCGCCTGTCTCTCTGTGCGTGAGTGCGAGTGTGTATCTGTGTGTGTGGGACCTACCTCAATGCTAGAGCTCATGGTCGGGTCCCTGACGGTGGGGTCCCTGGTGGTGGGGTCCCTGGTGGAGGGGTCCCTGGCAGTGGGGTCCCTGGCGGTGGGGTCCCTGGCGGTAGGTTCCCTGGAGTTGGGGTCCCTGGCATTGGCCCCAAGCTCCTCCCTGGGCATCTGTCTCATGAACCTCTTGTTGACGATCTTGGTGACACTGTCGTTCCCCACCAGCGAGGCCCCGGAGAGGCACTCTGGCTTAGGCTCATCCGTGGCCCCCACCTCCCTCTGCCCTCTCTCCCCTCCCCCAGGCATGGGCGTCCCGGTCCGACCGCATACGTTCCTGAAGAATTCCTGTAAGGGACCGTATTTCTGGGCTCCGGTGTCGGGGGCAGGGCCAGAGGGCTTCCCTGCTGCCTGGCGGGCTGGGCTGACCCCAGGCTCACTCTTCCATAGGGACTCCACACTGCCTGAGTGCTCCACCACACTGAACAGGCTGGACAGGCCGTCGTTGAGGCCACTGAGCACGGGGCTGTCCCTGGTGGTGGTGGAGCGGGCCCAGGCCGAGCCGCTGGAGGTCGAGGAGCGCTGGTGCAGGTTCCACAGGCTGCGATCCCGGGAGGAAGCCGAGGACGACCCCACTCCGTCCAACTTGGAGGAGGAGGCGGAGATGCGGCGCTGTAGCTTGGGGGAGCCGTACTTGGGAGAGCAGCAGGGCCTGTCGATTCGGCTGTGCACCTTATCCAGGGAAGAGGAGATGTGGCGTGAGCGGGCCGAGGCCAGTGAGGACGAGGGCCGGGGGGACCAGGAGGACTTGGTGTGGAGGCCCCCCACCCCCCGAGACCCGAGCCCGTCCGTCTGCAGTCCCACACTCACAAACTGGGCCGTCTGGGTGGAGCGGCTAGACACCCCCACCGTCTGGCTGCCCGCGTCCTTGCTGCACTTCCTCTCCAGAGAGCTGGAGCGGATGGCCTGGCGCACGCAGTTGGTCATCTCCTTCATGTCGTCCGATAGGTTGGCAGAGATCTCCAGGCCGTGGAAGGGCGCCACCCCCGCGCCACCGCTGCTGTTCTCCAGAAGTTCCCTGTGCTGCTCGGACAGAGAGCTCAGCCACTGGTCGTAGGACGAAGAGGAGGAGGCAAAAGAGGAAGAGGGAGGCTGGCCCTCCGGGGCCCCAGCGTCTGACGGAGTTGAAGCCCGGGACAGGTGGCCTTGCTGCGCTTGAGGTTTGTCCTGCTTCTCCTTGGCTAGCCGGCTCTCCATACGGCGCATGGTAGGGGGGCTGTAGTAGATGCGAATACCGGTCTTGTCGGGGGCCGTGTAGCTCCTCTGGATGCTCCCCAGGCCCAGGAAACTACTGGGGGAGCTGGGGCAGTCCCACGTCTTGAAGGGGGCATTACCCTGCTCCATCATAGCCACCTCATTGGTCAGGTACTTCCAGTTCTTCCTGGTGAGGTCACCCAGGTCTGTGTGGGCTAGAAGGGGAGGGGCCTGGGTGTTGGGCCGGTCCTTCTCTCCCTCCTCATTGGCTGTCCCGTTGACCTCCTGACCCGGAAGGAAAGGACAGGCCTCCAGCAGACCCTCTAACTCTGGCATGGACGGGATGGATTTGGTCCTGGGTGGAGAAAAATGACCTCACTAAACATTTTTCATGATAACTGAAATGTCGAGTTTTGAATTCATTCAAAGCCAATGTTACCTTGGTAAATTGCTTCCATTTGTAACAGCGTCTGTTGCAGTTTCCCTTTCGGAGGTGTTTTTTTCGTGCAGAGACTGTAAGGGAGAGAAACAAGGAGAGGTTTTAAGTTGCCGGCCCAGCCAGGCTGTTAGGTTTTATAGGTAGTGTTTAATGGAGGACATGATGAGGATGTGGGCATCATGAAGGAGATACAGTATCTCTCCCTGACAGAGGGCTCGCTGTCCAAGTAGTGACGCTGACTTAGGACCGTTCAGCTCGCAGGGAGATGAGCTCACACACACACACACACACACACAAAACCATTTCCTCTCAGAGGGGAGGGAGGAAAGAGGAGGGGGGAGGGAAGGAGAGAGGAGGGGAGGGAGGAAGGAAGGAAGAAGAGGAAGGATGGGGAAGGCTCATTGGAATCCTACAGTACATGACTGCTGTCTACTTCATGAAGGAAAGGAAACAACTTGTTTGTTTTTTTAAACAGGTTTTGTTTTCAGGGCGTTTTGAAGCACAGCGAACAAAACCAACAGCAGTGCTGCGACAGATTGGAGAAAATAGTAGAGAGAGAAAGAGGCGTCTGTCTGAAATAATGACATGTCCTCTTGTGTGCTTGGCCTCAGTGCTACGTTTCCTGTACAATTCTCTGCCACAATGAGTATCAGAGCGAGAGAGAGAGAGAGTCCTATTTTCCAAGACCAGCCAGTCAGTTTGGGACAGACTGGATGACAGGCACAGGTAATGAGGCTGGGCTGGTAGTAGGGCCAGTCAGACTATACCATGCACGAGCGTGCACACACACACACACACACACACACACACACACACACACACACACACACACACACACACACACACACACACACACACACACACACACACACACACACACACACACACACGCCTCCAGTGTGGTTAGACCACGCAGCAGACACACTCCTGTTCAGCAGCATGCTGTCTGTCCATGCATTCCTGTACTGGCCAGTCATCCACCCACAGTGAAAGTTCTATGGAAAACGCTAAACCTATAGTCATAGAGTTCAGGAATGCATACAAGCGCACAATTTCCTACCCGTGACAACCTCTCTTTCCACCCCATCAAAATACCACCCCGAGGAAGGAAAACGAGGATAGTCATTAGATGTCACAAGGATATTCCGTGTCACTCTCAGTACTCATGGCTAAGTGTCCCTCTCTCAATATACATGGCTAGGCCTGGACTATGCTAGAATAGAATAGAACAGAAACTAGAGTAGAGGCTCTGAGGTGCAACAAAAATCTAGTTACCATCTTGTTCTGTAGCCTCTGCTCCCACTGGCCCCTCTCCTGACTGAAGTGCTCCAGAAGCTCCAGCTTCTCGCGGCTCCAGTTCCTCTCGCCCGTCTGCAGCTGCTTGGTCAGGTCCATGACGGCGGCGTACGAGTCGGCCAGGAGGTGCGGGTACTCCTCACGCTCCCTCTTCAGGGCCATCTTCAGGTCGGGAGGTCCTTGGAGGTCCTTCTCTCCCCCGGCCAGCACAGCTTGGCCCAACTTGCTCTCCAGCTGGAAGGGGGTGACGGAAAGAGTGGATTGGGTGAGGTTCATGAACATGACGAATTATGAGAGGTGTAGTGCGATTGGGGCACAAGTTCTGGTTCCATGCATTTCTGAACAGCTAAATTAGATGTAGGCCTACAGCTGATGAAATGCCCAATTGCAGAAAAACTTCCTGAATTCCACTCTCTCTCACTGATTTCACACTCTTTTTTTTCTCTCTTTCTCTCTTTCTTTCTGTCTGGTCTCTGAGAACAACTGTTAGTGTTTATCTGAATTAGTGATGTGAGGGCTGAGGGTCATGACATATTATGTGGATGAAGGGCGTTGGGTGGCGAGCGGGCGGGCGGGTTGACGAAAGAGAAAACGATGCATCAAAAAAAATCTAAATGTCAGCATCGCTAATATGAATACCTAAACAGACTTTATTTGCTCTTTAGTATTTCTCCCTCTATACAACCAGATACGGAGCAATGAGAAAGCCCTATGAAGAACGACAGCAGATGCTTTGTGTGTCTGTGACAATTTGAACAAGGCGTCCCTTGTTTCTGAGGCGGAAGCGAAAACAGACAGAGAACCTGGAAACTCAGTCACATTAAAGAGACGACAGCTGAAGACGCCCCCACTACGTTTCTCCCCTCCTCCTCTCTCCACCTCTCCCTCCTCTCCAATCCCCCCCATTAGAATGAATCAAGCAGTGCTTCAAGGAGGCGATTGCTCTTTATATTTTTTACGAGTCTGTCTCGTTTCTTTCTTGCATTAGAGTTCACAGCTTTCGGCGGAGGGAGCCCCATCAATCGCTACGGTAGGGACAACTGCAGGTTCCGGCCTTATATGGTGCTAATGGAGTCTGGGCGGCCTATTGGATGACTACGCCATTCGTCTCCGACGGAGCGTTGATCTCATGTGATGATGAATATCCCTAATGAGTTTTATTGGTGAGGCGTTGCGGGGCTGTGACTTAATGGTTGTCTGGAGGTTTATAGCACAAAGAAAGACATTTGCTTTGAACGCTCCCAATTCACCCCAGATTCCCCCCAAAATCCACTGTAGACAGACTTCCTTAGTGGGTTTTCTGTAGGCATCTGTAGGCATTAGGCCCTAAGCCTGGTTCCACAGTGCAACAGCTGCCGGTGCCATGCCACGTTGCCAGGATGGCATCCTACTGATGTGGTTGGCAGAGCAGATCAGGGAGAGATTGGTCCCAGCTGTGCCATCCAGTTCTTGGGCACCAGACCAGTGGGTCTACACAAGACAAGGGCAGCAGTAACAGCATAGTTTATAGAGTGAAGGGGTCATTGTAGAATTGTGTGTGTGTGTGTGTGTGTGTGTGTGTGCGCGCGCGCGGGCATGCATGACTCTCAGGGTGGGGCAGCAGATGACGAATGAGTTTCTCCAAAAAGAAGAAAAGCAAAGTCACCTGTCATCCCTTTCATATGACAAATGATGCCAGACCTGTGGGGGAAAGAGAGCCAACGCTTTGATTATGGCCATAATTCACACAGGTGACGCCATTTTAAAGTGATCCAACTGAATTACTACTCTGGCATTTGGGTCTTCCGGTGAGTTCACAAACAGAACACAAATCAGGACGTTAATTAACCCAAGGCTACAGCATGTGACCCCTTCCTGCAGTCCATGTAGGGCCTTATTTAATCAGGAAATATCAACGAGAAAGAAGTTAGTTGTATCAAGTTTAATAAAGGTCTAGAACTATAGCGCAAGAAGCCCCTTTTACTCTCTCCCAGTCCCTATCCCCCTTTTTCCCCTCTCTCCCTATCCCCCTTTTTCCCCTCTCTCCCTTTTTCCCCTCTCTCCCTCTCCCCCTTTTTCCCCTCTCTCCCTATCCCCCTTTCTCCCTTTTTCCCCTCTCTCCCTATCCCCCTTTTTCCCCTCTCTCCCAGACACACAAATCAAATCAAATCAAATCAAATCAAATTTTATTTGTCACATACACATGGTTAGCAGATGTTAATGCGAGTGTAGCGAAATGCTTGTGCTTCTAGTTCCGACAATGCAGTAATAACAAGTAATCTAACTAACAATTCCAAAACTACTGTCTTGTACACAGTGTAAGGGGATAAAGAATATGTACATAAGGATATATGAATGAGTGATGGTACAGAGCAGCATAGGCAAGATACAGTAGATGGTATCGGGTACAGTATGTACAAATGAGATGAGTATGTAAACAAAGTGGCATAGTATAGTATAAAGTGGCTAGTGATACATGTATTACATAAGGATACCGTCGATGATATAGAGTACAGTATATACGTATGCGTATGAGATGAATAATGTAGGGTAAGTAACATTTATATAAGGTAGCATTGTTTAAAGTGGCTAGTGATATATTTACATCATTTCCCATCAATTCCCATTATTAAAGTGGCTGGAGTTGAGTCAGTGTCAGTGTGTTGGCAGCAGCCACTCAGTGTTAGTGGTGGCTGTTTAACAGTCTGATGGCCTTGAGATAGAAGCTGTTTTTCAGTCTCTCGGTCCCAGCTTTGATGCACCTGTACTGACCTCGCCTTCTGGATGATAGCGGGGTGAACAGGCAGTGGCTCGGGTGGTTGATGTCCTTGATGATCTTTATGGCCTTCCTGTGACATCGGGTGGTGTAGGTGTCCTGGAGGGCAGGTAGTTTGCCCCCGGTGATGCGTTGTGCAGACCTCACTACCCTCTGGAGAGCCTTACGGTTGAGGGCGGTGCAGTTGCCATACCAGGCGGTGATACAGCCCGCCAGGATGCTCTCGATTGTGCATCTGTAGAAGTTTGTGAGTGCTTTTGGTGACAAGCCGAATTTCTTCAGCCTCCTGAGGTTGAAGAGGCGCTGCTGCGCCTTCTTCACGATGCTGTCTGTGTGAGTGGACCAATTCAGTTTGTCTGTGATGTGTATGCCGAGGAACTTAAAACTTGCTACCCTCTCCACTACTGTTCCATCGATGTGGATAGGGGGGTGTTCCCTCTGCTGTTTCCTGAAGTCCACAATCATCTCCTTAGTTTTGTTGACGTTGAGTGTGAGGTTGTTTTCCTGACACCACACTCCGAGGGCCCTCACCTCCTCCCTGTAGGCCGTCTCATCGTTGTTGGTAATCAAGCCTACCACTGTTGTGTCGTCCGCAAACTTGATGATTGAGTTGGAGGCGTGCGTGGCCACGCAGTCGTGGGTGAACAGGGAGTACAGGAGAGGGCTCAGAACGCAACCTTGTGGGGCCCCAGTGTTGAGGATCAGCGGGGAGGAGATGTTGTTGCCTACCCTCACCACCTGGGGGCGGCCCGTCAGGAAGTCCAGTACCCAGTTGCACAGGGCGGGGTCGAGACCCAGGGTCTCGAGCTTGATGACGAGCTTGGAGGGTACTATGGTGTTGAATGCCGAGCT
Source organism: Oncorhynchus clarkii lewisi (assembly GCF_045791955.1). Taxonomy (NCBI): domain Eukaryota; kingdom Metazoa; phylum Chordata; class Actinopteri; order Salmoniformes; family Salmonidae; genus Oncorhynchus; species Oncorhynchus clarkii. Next base: position 43,436,723 of record NC_092155.1, on the reverse strand, counting down.
GTAGTCGATGAACAGCATTCTCACATAGGTATTCCTCTTGTCCAGATGGGTTAGGGCAGTGTGCAGTGTGGTTGAGATTGCATCGTCTGTGGACCTATTTGGGCGGTAAGCAAATTGGAGTGGGTCTAGGGTGTCAGGTAGGGTGGAGGTGATATGGTCCTTGACTAGTCTCTCAAAGCACTTCATGATGACGGATGTGAGTGCTACGGGGCGGTAGTCATTTAGCTCAGTTACCTTAGCTTTCTTGGGAACAGGAACAATGGTGGCCCTCTTGAAGCATGTGGGAACAGCAGACTGGTATAGGGATTGATTGAATATGTCCGTAAACACACCGGCCAGCTGGTCTGCGCATGCTCTGAGGGCGCGGCTGGGGATGCCATCTGGGCCTGCAGCCTTGCGAGGGTTAACACGTTTAAATGTCTTACTCACCTCGGCTGCAGTGAAGGAGAGACCGCATGTTTTCGTTGCAGGCCGTGTCAGTGGCACTGTATTGTCCTCAAAGCGGGCAAAAAAGTTATTTAGTCTGCCTGGGAGCAAGACATCCTGGTCCGTGACTGGGCTGGGTTTCTTCCTGTAGTCCGTGATTGACTGTAGACCCTGCCACATGCCTCTTGTGTCTGAGCCGTTGAATTGAGATTCTACTTTGTCTCTGTACTGGCGCTTAGCTTGTTTGATAGCCTTGCGGAGGGAATAGCTGCACTGTTTGTATTCGGTCATGTTACCAGACACCTTGCCCTGATTAAAAGCAGTGGTTCGCGCTTTCAGTTTCACACGAATGCTGCCATCAATCCACGGTTTCTGGTTAGGGAATGTTTTAATCGTTGCTATGGGAACGACATCTTCAACGCACGTTCTAATGAACTCGCACACCGAATCAGCGTATTCGTCAATGTTGTTATCTGACGCAATACGAAACATCTCCCAGTCCACGTGATGGAAGCAGTCTTGGAGTGTGGAGTCAGCTTGGTCGGACCAGCGTTGGACAGACCTCAGCGTGGGAGCCTCTTGTTTTAGTTTCTGTCTGTAGGCAGGGATCAACAAAATGGAGTCGTGGTCAGCTTTTCCGAAAGGGGGGCGGGGCAGGGCCTTATATGCGTCGCGGAAGTTAGAGTAACAATGGTCCAAGGTCTTTCCTCCCCTGGTTGCGCAATCGATATGCTGATAAAATTTGGGGAGTCTTGTTTTCAGATTAGCCTTGTTAAAATCCCCAGCTACAATGAATGCAGCCTCCGGATAAATTGTTTCCAGTTTGCAGAGAGTTAAATAAAGTTCGTTCAGAGCCATCGATGTGTCTGCTTGGGGGGGGATATATACCGCTGTGATTATAATCGAAGAGAATTCTCTTGGTAGATAATGCGGTCTACATTTGATTGTGAGGAATTCTAAATCAGGTGAACAGAAGGATTTGAGTTCCTGTATGTTTCTTTCATCGCACCATGTCACGTTAGTCATAAGGCATACGCCCCCGCCCCTCTTTTTACCAGAAAGATGTTTTTTCCTGTCTGCGCGATGCGTGGAGAAACCTGTTGGCTGCACCGCTTCGGATTGCGTCTCTCCAGTAAGCCACGTTTCCGTGAAGCAAAGAACGTTACAGTCTCTGATGTCCCTCTGGAATGCTACCCTTGCTCGGATTTCATCAACCTTGTTGTCAAGAGACTGGACATTGGCAAGAAGAATGCTAGGGAGTGGTGCGCGCTGTGCCCGTCTCCGGAGTCTGACCAGAAGACCGCCTCGTTTCCCTCTCTTTCGGAGTCGTTTTTTTGGGTCGCTGCATAGGATCCACTCCGTTGTCCTGTTTGTAAGGCAGAACACAGGATCCGCGTCGCGAAAAACATATTCTTGGTCGTACTGATGGTGAGTTGATGCTGATCTTATATTCAGTAGTTCTTCTCGACTGTATGTAATGAAACCTAAGATGACCTGGGGTACTAATGTAAGAAATAACACGTAAAAAAACAAAAAACTGCATAGTTTCCTAGGAACGCGAAGCGAGGCGGCCATCTCTGTCGGCGCCGGAAGTACACAACACATTACTACATTACTACTGCCATGGAGGAGAGAAACAAAAGCCTCTACGGGGGATTCGTAAGGAGGGAGGGAGGATGGAGAAGACCTGGCCCGGCCCACTCCTCCATGGCTGTAAATTGTGACCCAGTTATGGTGTTGAGTGGCTGTGGTGGTTTCACCAGGTGGGGATCCCCCACCATTTACATGTGCCCTTTCAGAGCCGTGGAGGAGGGACCGCAGGGGGAGGGAACAGTCTGACAGGACCAATGAACCATGCTTCAAACTGTTTACTGTACTGTGCCCCTCCCTCTCCTTCTCAACCGCTCACAACCCCCCCCCCCCCCTCCTCTCTCTCCCTTCCTCCATTTATTTCTCCCCCACTCTCTTTCGCTCTCTCTCTCTCTCTTTCTCTCTCATTATTACTCTTCATCTCTCCTCCTAATTACTTTTTTATTTTTCTCCTTCTGTTTCCCCCCTGGTCTGATATTATATATTATCTTGCTGTAATCTAGTGGCCTGTCTCAAAGCATGTTAGTTTAAGTCATTGCGGAGGCTGCTGTTATGAGAACGTCTCAGGCTGGCAGTCGTCTGGATATTAAACTCATCTCTCACTGCCAGATACACACACACACACACACACACACACACACACACAGACAGAGTGAGCGGCGGTCTGAGGGCAAAGCAGATGGCCAGACGGAACACCAGACAAATAGATTGGTACAAATCCACCACCTCAGGATATGAGCAGTTTCAAGCCATTCGTTACTCTGAGCATTGGTGATGAAATGAATACCCCAGTGACTGATTCATACTGATCCGTAACGCAATCCTCCACAGCTTCGGCAGCTTTCTCCAGTGAGTAGATTGTAACAAATGGCAGGTCATGTCATCCTTCATGAACGGGTAACTTGATCTGTGTACAGCTTCACGGCGTGCTCTCCTGCACGCTGAATGGATAGCTATAGTTCCACTATAAAACCTCACTTCAACGGCCGTACAAATCAATGGCTTTGCCCCAGACATCCAGGTAGCCAAAAGGAGAAAGGATTGTAGCTATAGAATATCTGACTGATCTGGCATGGATCTACACTAAAGTAATGACTCTACCGCCTAACAGGGAGAGGCCGTAACCCTGGTGACTAGAGTCCTACTATCTGTCCTCTCTCTCCAGTATGTGTGATTCCAGGGTGCTAAAAGGCCTGATGAATTACTGCCCTCCCAGGGGAGGCTTTACGCTAAGCCTAGATAATGGTCTGTAAGCTACATAATAACCTGGCTTCTACAATAGCCCAAATAACACCTGATGGTTGAGGGTTTTTAGATGGTTTTTAGGTCAACTAGCTATACACTCTTAGAGAAGAATGGGTTCCAAAAGGGTTCTTCGGCTGTCCACGTAGGAGAACCCTTTTTGGTTCCATTTATAACCTTCCTCTGTAGAAAGGGTTCTACATGGAACCCAAAAGGGTTCTAATCGGCAGCCAAAAAGCTTTCTTCAAAGGGTTCTCCTATGGGGACAGCTGAAGAACACTTGTAGGTTCTAGACAGCACCTTCTATTTCTAAGCGTGTAGGTTCAAAACTATGCGACAGAGCGTTTCAATAGAGTCGCTGACACAATACCATGTCAGCCACATTGAGTGCACCTACAGTCAAGTTTCCATTTGAGTAATTCTATTTGAATGCCAGTTATTTTCAGCAGGTGTTCTGGTCTTACCTGGGTGATGAGGCTCTTGAGCTCTGTCCTCTCCACTTCCCAGGAGGCCTTGGCGCGGGCAAACTGCTGGGTGAGTTCCTGTGAGCCCTGGCGCTCCTCTCGCAGCTCTCCGCTCAGATCCTGGAGCGCTCCCTTCAGGTCCGCCAGAGTGCTGCTCACGCCGCTCGTCTAGGCCACGGACAGGATAGAGAATCAGTGAAGGACCTCGTCGATATTGCCTAAAAAGACCTCTAAAATATTGCCTGCTTTAATGCTTTCTTTTCCCGTGTTAACCCTGTGTGTCCTGTACCTGTTTGTAGCTCTTCTCCAGCAGGCAGAGCTCATTGGAGATGCTGGGGCTGAGGGGCTGCTCCTCTGCGGCGGCCATCTTGTTGTCTCCCTGGTGGGCGGCCAGACTCTCCTCCTCCAGCAGCAGGTACAGGTCCTTCAGACTGTTCACCTGTAGGGAAACACACAGCACATTATCTGTCAGTCAGTCTGTTAAACAATTAGTCAGCCAGCCAATCAGCCAGCAAGCCAACCAACCAACCAACCAATTCTGCCACGACTAAGTGACTGATTCAAAAGGAGAAGGTTTCAACCAGTCCCGTACCTCCAGGACATCCTTGGCCTCTGTGTCCAGCTTGCGTCCCAGACGCCACTGTTTGAGGAAGCAGCGCAGCTTGAGGCTCAGCAGCAGCAGGGTCTGCTTGAGTTGATGTGACTCCTGCACCATCAGGTTTCTCTCTTGGCTCCAGAACTTCTGTTGCAGCCGCGTCTGCAGACTCAGACTCTGCAGCTGGAAGTCCCTCCGCGTCAGGGCCTTCTGGTGCTCCTCCTGCAGCTGGACACACACACACACACAGGACACAGGCCAATTAGTGAGGGCTACAGGGACACATTTGTTATTATAAGGGATTAGCTTCATAGCAGTTGTTTGTGAAGTTTGCTAAGTGGGTGCATGTATGTAATAAACTGTTGTTAAATATATAGTAGCGATACAATACTGTTCTCCAGTGGGGCGCATATTCTGTATTAGCATTGACAGGACGTGACAGTGACAATGCTCTGCGTGGTTTAGCAGGGTTTGTCTGTAGTCACTGTGGTGTCCATAGATATAGAACAGTCGTGTCTCCATGGTTGTGCCCATAGATATAGAACAGTCGTGTCTCCATGGTTGTGCCCATAGATATAGAACAGTCGTGTCTCCATGGTTGTGTCCATAGATATAGAACAGTCGTGTCTCCATGGTTGTGTCCATAGATATAGAACAGTCGTGTCTCCATGGTTGTGCCCATAGATATAGAACAGTCGTGTCTCCATGGTTGTGCCCATAGATATAGAACAGTCGTGTCTCCATGGTTGTGTCCATAGATATAGAACAGTCGTGTCTCCATGGTTGTGTCCATAGATATAGAACAGTCGTGTCTCCATGGTTGTGTCCATAGATATAGAACAGTCGTGTCTCCATGGTTGTGTCCATAGATATAGAACAGTCGTGTCTCCATGGTTGTGTCCATAGATATAGAACAGTCGTGTCTCCATGGTTGTGTCCATAGATATAGAACAGTCGTGTCTCCATGGTTGTGCCCATAGATATAGAACAGTCGTGTCTCCATGGTTGTGTACCTGTGAGACTGTCTGAGAACTGCTGTGGGTGTGGTCTCGGTGGGCCTGTCTCTCCAGAGTCAGTTCCTCCTGCGTCCCGTGAGCCGTCTCCCTCGCATCCGACAGAAGGGCCTGCAGCTCACTGATCTGCTGAGGGAAGGGCGGCGGGAGGGAGCGAGAGAGGGAAGGAGGGAGAGAGAGAGAGAGAGAGAAGTACACCATTATAGCTAGAGTAAAATACACCACCTCCCAACTGAAAAAATATCCTCCTTTAGATTGTATAACACAACCAACATGTCTCATTTATTGGTCATAACTGTTCCAAACAGGGAACAACAATCCTCGCCTTTTGTCAGTGAGAGGGGCATCGACCCTTCCCCATAATGTTCTTCTCCTTCACCCTCCGCTAACTCGCGACGGGGGTCACTCCCAGCCCGACCCAGCCCCACCATCACCGTTAACCCACTAACTGCGAACTCAAAGGGCCTCCTTTATACCGACAGGCACAAGGCCAGCCGCTCGATCTCTTCGTTATCACTCGCCGCCAAAATTAGACGAAGCGTGTAACATTTGATAGGGTGGGACACTGGGGACGGGGATGTTGGGTGGAAGACTGAGATACCCTGAGGACATTTTAATACTCTAAAGGCTTGTGAGGTTTGAAAATGAATACTCCATTATTTAATATCCACTGTGTGCATAATGTGCCATGGATATCTGTGCTTAAATGGCGCTTGGCTACTAGTTGCTGCTGTGTTTTGAAGTATAAAGACGGAGACCATTGCGCTTTGTCTTGCGATTCTCAGAGGGCTTTGACAGATAAGTGAAAGTACTGTGTCATTTATTTTTCATATGTAAGCTTGACAGGCGTTGCTGGAATCATGTCTTGGTTGTTGTGCAATTCACCCACCACTCGTCTACCCTTATTGTGTATTCTGAGTGAGTAAACTCTCCTGTCAGCGTAAGTCTATGACACTAGCTCACTATTGCTCAGCAAGTAACATAATTGATTTACAACTGATTTTTTAAAATATCAGTTACACCATAACCAGCTTCTGTAGATCTCGCTCTCCTTCTCCTCTGCAGCCTCTGTAAGTGACTTCTGACACCTTCAATTCCTCACCAAAGGGTTTGAGGAGCAAGAGTGAGGGGAGCTCAATTTCAGCAGGGTAGTTTCCTCACACTTCAATACATATTTTGTGTATAAAGGGCTTACATTTCCCAGGCAAGCCTCAGGCGCAGACTCCGTGTACATAAATGGATAACCTGCTGTCAGTTTCCGATGCCCTTCATAGCTTTATGTCCGTCACGCCACTGCCCTGCAGAAGAATCTCCCGTTTTAAAAGTAGACTCAGCGATATGACGTAGATGCAGAAAGTAAAAAAAACACAAGGGGTCAATTTCCGCAACAAATAAGAGAGTTAAAGCGCAAGGCTCAACTTCTCCACTGCTTCGGTGACCTGGCTACCACGCTGTGAACGGCGTGCGTAGATACTGTGTGTGACTGTGTGAGAGCGAAGTGTTGCATCTCGCTAATCTCAAATATCTCTGGTGCTGCTCATGGCAACATCACGTGGATATAGTACCCTATTTCTAACATTCTGGATAAGACATGGAGTAGCAGATTATCATACAGTACATTACTGAGTTATACCCTGAAAGGGTGGGGTGGAGAGAATGAACAGGTCCAAATTCATTAGGCACCAAACAGAAGAAAACGGACTGAAATGGGGAGAGACTACCTGAACCTGTCCAATAAGAAAAGTTCCTTTTCATTTTCCGTTGCGCAACGTTTTGAAACCACGTTCCCAAATGAGTAGAGCAGTCAACCTGATGGGCCCCAGGTTCCCACCAACACTCCCACATCCACGTCCATACATCAGCCCTGTCTCGCTTCTATCGACGGCCCCGTCTCTACAGGCAGACATAGCACTCAGGCAGTCTGTGTGTGATAACATCATCGCCTGGCACGGTGCCACGGTGTGACTGCCTGACAGTCCTGTCCCCTGTCTTTCCCTCCCCGGGCCCGGTCCTGGACTTCTCTGTCCCTGACCTGGCAGCCTAATCACTGGTCACTGAGAGGAGAAGGGTGGATGACAGATGTGTTAAAGCCAACAGTGGTCTGCAATGTTGTAATTACTGAGAGAGACACAGGTTAAATTAATAGGCCTACAGATCTCAAACACATGGCCCGCGGCCAAAAGTGGCCCACAAGCCAATTTAATATGGCCCGCTATGTTGTCATGGTTCATAGTTGTCATCGCCTACTATTATATCATTCTTGATTTCAATGCGTTTTAATTCTGCAGATACAGAGAAATCAACTGAGTTATTGCACCTTTAATAATCAGCCTACTGACAGCAACAATAAGGTTCTTTAGTTCTCTCAGTATATGAAGAGTGTGGTGTGTTCAGATGACTAACTGATTATGTGCTACAATACAGTCCAGAGAGAAACCTTTCCCTTCATGACTCCCACATTATAAAACCATAATTGTAATATCCTGTAACAGGAGAACAGGCTGTGGCGATTGTGTTTCTCTCTGCTCTTTTCATTGCTTCTGCCGATTCCCCCTCACAGCCCAGGTTTCCAAGGAGACCTATAGAAAGGCCAAACAAACACTGAGCAGCAGACACGTCCTCTCCTCGCCTCAAGAGTTGATGTCATTGTGTTTACAGCAGCAGCGTGAATCCAGCCTGATTCACCCACATGAAAGAACGAGGGAAGCAAGCCTAAAGACAGCCTAAACCGCATGTTGGGGCCATCAAGGAATGCCCAGTGTGTGTGTTTGGGGGGGGAGGTGGGGGACTAAAGTCACAGGACTAAGGTCGAATCTTACTAAGCCGGCTCTGATGCTAGATGGATGTAACAGGGCGACTTGCAAACTATCACGGACTAAAAAGGGAAACCCAACCGTGAGCTGCCCAGTGACGCAAGCCTACCAGACAAGCAAAATGCTTTCTATGCAAGCTTCGAGGTAAGCAACACTGATCCATATATGAGAGCACCAGCTGTTCCGGACGACTGTGTGATCTCGTGCTCTGTAGCCGATGTAAGACCTTTAAACAGGTTAACATTTGCAAGGCTGCACGGCCAGACGGAATACCAGGACACTTTCTCAGAGCATGTGCTGACGAGCTGGCAAGTGTCTTCACAGACATTTTATCCCTGACACGGTCTGCAATACCAACTTATTTCAAGCAGACCACAACAGTCCCTGTGCCCAAGAACGCCAAGGTAACCTGCCTAAATTACTTTTGCTATGAAACGCTTTGAAAGGCTGGTCATGGCTCACATCAACACCATCATCCCAAACACCCTGGACCCACTCCAATTCACATACCGCCCAACATATCCACAGATGATGCAATCTATATTGCACTCCACACTGCCCTCCCCCACCGGGACAAAAGCAATACCTAATGTAAGAATGCTGTTCATTGACTACAGCTCAGCATTCAGCACCATAGTACCCTCCAAGCTCATCCCCAAGCTCTGGACCCTGGGACTGAACACCTCCCTCTGCAACTGGATCCTGGACTTCCTGACGGGCCGCTCCCAGGTGGGGATGGTAGGCAACAACACATCCTCCACACTGATCATCAACACGGAGTCCCCTCCTGTACTCTCTGTTCACCCACAACTGTGTGGCCGTGCACGACTCCAACACCATCATCAAGTTTGCTGACGACTCAACGGTTGTAGGACTGATCACAGACGACGATGGGGCAGCCTATGGGGAGGTCAGAGACCTGGCAGTGAGGTGCAAGGACAAGAACCTCTCCCTCAACGTCAGCAAGACAAAGGATCTTATTTGTGGACTACAGGAAAAGGAGAGACGAGCACGCCACATCGGTGGGGCTGTAGTGGAGCGGGTCGAGAGTTTCAAGTTCCTCGGTGTCCACATACACACAGTTGTGAAAAGGGCACGACAGTGCCTATTCCCCCTCCGGAAGCTGAAAAGATTTGGCACGAACCCTCAAATTCTCAAGTTCTACAGCTGCACCATTGAGAGCATCTTGACTGGATACATCACCGCTTGGTATGGCAACTGAAGGGCAATCGACCGCAAGGCGCTACAGAGGGTGGTGAGTACGGCCGAGCTCCCCTGCCATCTAGGACCTCTATACCAGGCGGTGTCAGAGGAAGGGCCAAAATATTGTCAAAGACTCCAGTACCCCAAGTCATAGACTCTTCCAGACTTAGTACCAGTGCACCAAGTCTGGAACCAAAATTACCCTGAAATGCTTCTACCCCCAAGCCATATGACTGCTAAAGAAGACTAGCAGTCTGGGTAGCCAATCAAATGGCTACCCAGACTACCTACATTGTCCCTTTCTCTTGTACTGACTCTATGCACTCTCCAACACACTACATACAGTTGAAGTCAGAAGCTTACATACGCCGTAGCCAAATACATTTAAACTCAGTTTTTCACAATTCCTGACATTTAATCCTAGTAAAAAATCCCTGTCTTAGGTCAGTTAGGGTCACCACTTTATTTTAAGAATGTGACATGTCAGAATAATAGTAGAGTGATTTATTCCAGCTTTTATTTCTTTCATCACATTCCCAGTGGGTCAGAAGTTTACATGCACTCAATTAGTATTTGGTAGCATTGCCTTTCAATAGTTGAACTTGGGTCAAACGTTTCGGGAAGCCTTCCACAAGCTTCCCACAATAAGTTGGATGAATTTTGGCCCATTCCTCCTGACAGAGCTGGTGTAACTGAGTCAGGTTTGTAGGCCTCTTTGCTCGCACACACTTTTTCAGTTCTTCCCACAAATGTTCTATGGAATTGAGGTCAGGGCTTTGTGATGGCCACTCCAATACCTTGACTTTGTTGTCTTTAAAGGTATTTTGCCACAACTTTGGAAGTATGCTTGGGGTTATGTCCATTTGGAAGACCCATTTGAGACCAAGCTTTAACTTCCTGACTGATGTCTTGAGATGTTGCTTCAATATATCCACATAATTTTCTTTCCTCATGATGCCATCTATTTTGTGAAGTGCACCAGTCCCTCCTGCAGCAAAGCACCCCCACAACATGATGCTGCCACCCCGTGCTTCGCGGTTGGGATGATGTTTTTCAGCTTGCAAGCCTCCCCCTTTTCTCTCCAAACATAACGATGGTGATTATGGCCAAACAGTTCTATTTTTGTTTCATCAGACCAGAGGACATTTCTCCAAAAAGTACGATCTTTGTCCCCATGTGCAGTTGCAAACCGTAGTCTGACTTTTTTTATGGCGGATTTGGAGCAGTGGCTTCTACCTTGCTGAGCGGCCTTTCAGGTTGTGCCGATATAGGACTCGTTTTACTGTGGATATAGATTTTTGTACCTGTTTCCTCCAGCATCTTCACAAGGTCCTTTGCTGTTGTTCTGGTATTGATTTGCACTTTTCGCACCAATGTACGTTCATCTCTAGGAGACAGAACGCGTCTCCTTCCTGAGCGGTATGATGTCTGCGTGGTCCCATGGTGTTTATACTTGCATACTATTGTTTGTACAGATGAACGTGGTACTTTCAGGCGTTTGGAAATTACTCCCAAGGATGAACCAGACTTGTGGAGGTCTTCAATTTGTTTTCTGAGGTCTTGGCTGATTTCTTTAGATTTTCCCATTATGTTAAGCAAAGAGGCACTGAGTTTGAAGGTAGGCCTTGAAATACATCCACAGGTACACCTCCAATTTACTTAAATCATGTCAATTATGTCAATCAGAAGTTTCTAAAGCCATGACATAATTTTCTGGAATTTTCCAAGCTGTTTAAAGGCACAGTCAATTTAGTGTATGTAAACTTCTGACCCACTGGAATTGTGATACAGTGAATTATAAGTGAAATCTGACTGTAAACAATTGTTGGAAAAATGACTTGTGTCATGCACAAAGTAGATAATTTGTTAACAAGATATTTGTTCAGTGGTTGAAAAACGAGTTTTAATGACAACCTAAATGTTCCGACTTCAACTGTACCACGCTCACACATGCATACTCGCACAAACACACTCGTTCACACTCCCCACATATGCTACTGCTACTGTCTATTATCTACCCTGTTGCTTAGTCACTTTAACCCTACCTACTGTATATGTACATTGCTAACTCAATTACCTCTTACCCTTGCACGTTCTCCCTGAATATAGCCATCTTATTTTTACCTGTTATCGTTATTCGTTATTCACGGGGTATTTATTCCTTGCAATTTTTGTGTATCTTTAACTCTGCATTGTTGTAATAGGACCCTTGAATAAGCATTAAACTGTTTGTCTACACCTGTTGTTCACAAAGCATGTGACAACTACAATTTAATTGGATTTGATTTTGTGGGTGTGTATTTTGACTGTACTGTAGCAGCGACCTACCAGAGCTGTGTCCGTCTCCTGTGTTTCCTGGGTCTGGTTGCGGTCAGTGCGGCTGTCACCTTCCTCCCTCTGACCTTTCACATCGCGCTCTGATTGGTCCCTAAAGTTGGGCTGCTGCATTCATGCATGGGCAAGTTAATGAAAAAAATAAAAATAATAATAATAAAAAGAGGGGAAGATGAACAGAGGAGGAAGGGAAGGAAGAGGATGAGGGGAGACGTATTGGGGGTCGATAACAAAACGAGACCAAATCAAAAAAGAGATAAAAACAATACAACCAAAATGGACGATCCATAAGACACTTTCCAAATAAAAAAAATGAAGCTCACAGGACAAAGAAAAGTATGTAAAGGAAAAACAGCTTTGTCAGAGTGGTGTAGGACAGAGTGGAGAACAGAACCAAAACAATGATGAGAAGTGCGAGCAACGGCTGGGGGGGTTGGGTGAGGGGAGGGGAAGGGAAGGGGTGAAGGAGAGGCGATTACAAAAATCAAAAGAGAGGAGAGAGGAAAAGGAAACAAGTGCAGAAAACGGCGGTCACGGTGCCCATGCAGTGAGGAGGAGGGGAGGGGGGGAGAGATCGGACGGGGTTGGCACTCAGTAGGCCTCTAATGTAGCTTAGCATAGAACCAACTTTACTAGGCTGACTTAAAGTTATATCCTAAACACTTGGCCTAGGTGTGCTGAGCTACATATAGTAAGTAATACATGCAACTAACTACTCAATGAGCAAACCAACCACTATTGATACACTGTTTGCTTCTGTCTTCATTCTCCTCCATTCTGAACCACACAGCCACGTCCTTGGCCTTTACAACATTCATTATCAGAATAACAGGGTACTCAACAAGTCTAATTCAATACGCTCTTTTATTACACCTTAATAGCCCTACTCGCGCATACAGAGTACATTTACATGGCTATGACAAGTGCCTCTTGATGTGTGTAAATAGACGGTGGTTTATGGTTTCTAGGATTTCCTTATCACCCTATCATGTCATGCAGCACAGTGGTGGCTGCATTTGAGGCCGGAGCTCTATGTAGCATCTATAGCAGGCTGTAAGGCGTCAAAGCAGCATGCGTATCATGTGTACTGGCAGCATTCTGTGCCAGGGAGAAACCAGTGTGAGCTGGGATGGAGGAGGAGCATTAGTAAGCCGTAACGTGGTTCAAAGAGCAAACAGGACAGAAATAATAGATTTGTTACAACAACAAAAAAAGAGGATATAAAAAGAAAAGGAAAGAAACACGATCGATAATAAAGGAGGGGTGGGAAGAGGAGGAGTAGGGGGGTTTGTTCTTACCTTCTGCTCTGCGGGGATCTCACCCGCCTGGTCGTCTGGAGGGCAGGGGTGAGAGGCAGAGGGTGCACCCACCACAGAGTCCCCAGCCTCGGACAGTAGAGGCAGGGGGGATGCCCCCTCCACCTGTGCCCTCCCTGAGGGGGTGGTGCCTAGGCTCTCAACCCGCTCCACAAAAGCCTGGAGCTGGGTGTGCAGTGCTCGCAGCCTGCCCGTCAGAGCCTCCACCAGGGGAAGATCCTGGAGCTCCGAGGGCTGGGCCTGCTGGCTCTTCTCTGGGACACATGGCTCTGCAGCCTCCCCGGAGGAGATCTTGCGGTAGAGGGAGATGGAAGGGCAGTTGGAGTCCGAGGCAGTCAGCAGCTGGATGGCTGTAGAGATTAGGCGGGCTTGGTCCCTCATGGCTAGCAGGGATTCACGGTCCTTCAGCCCCAGGGGGACAGGAAACCCAGTGGACGTCTTCTTCTCCTTCTCCTCCAGGGGCTCGTTCTCCCCTCCGATGGGGCCCTCGCGGTGAGCCTGGCTGGGGAGGCACTCAGCTGAGTCCCCTGCCTCTGCGTCGGTCTCCAGGGCGGGCCTGGAAGAGCTGTGGTAAGAGGCCAGGTCGCAGCGCTGCAGGTTGGACAGCAACACACGGTTCTCATACTGGAGCTTCTTCACCTTGCCACTCAGATCCCCGATCTGGAGCCTGGCGGCCTGCAGCAGCTCCTCCTGGGGGGCCTCTGTGCTGATCAGAGCCCCCCCACCATGACCGTCCTCCAGGAGAGAGATGGACGAGGAGTCGTCCTGGTCTGGGTCCGACGCCAGCGGCAGCTCCGACTTGTAGCGGTTGATCTCGTTCATCAGCAGCTTGTTCTGCTCCTCCATCTCCAACAGTGAGCGCCGCAGCAGCTCCGCCTCCTCCTCGACAAACTGCAGGTGCCTCTGGAGCTCCATCACGTTCTCCAGACCTCCTCCTCCATGTCCTCCCATGCCGCCGACCCCCAGGCCTGGTGGCAGCTCCTGGCCCTTCATATCGTCCATCTCGGCCCGCAGGCCGCGGTTCTCCACCTCCAGTTCCACAATGCGCCGGCTCAGCAGGTTGGCCTCCTCCTCCACCAGCTTCAGGTGAACTCTGACCTCGGCCTCGCGCGTGTGGGGCGAGTCGTTGACCTCCTCCACGGTGAGCGAGGCGTCTACATCGCCGTACATCGAACGGTACTTGGCCAGCTCCTCCCGCATTTCCTCGCTGTCCTTAGCCATCTTGGTCAGCTTCTTGCACATGAGCGCTGACTCCTCCTTGGCAAAGTGGAGCTGGCACTTGAGGTCAGAACTGTCCTCCTGCTGGCCACATAGACAGGTAGTTAGGAACACTGACAACACACTAACTAACTCACACACAAAAAGACAAGATATCTCCAGCTAACATATCACAGAGAGAAAGTTTATGAGGCCAAAATGACAAATGAAAAAAGTTAATTGTTTCTTCCCGTTAACATAATAGCTTGAACTCATCTGACATCCTCATGGTAACCCCAGCAAATAGTTAGACCAATGCAAAGTTATGGATTTTTTTAGGCAAAGTGGATGCAACAATGGGAAGTCATGCACGCTGTATTACAGTGATATGAAATGTGTGGTGGCTAGGGGCACTTAGGGACATTGGTGTATTTATAACAGACAGAAGCCATTTTGAATATTAAACCCACATTTATTTTGCAGAGGGTATTACTCAGATTCCCTTCCATTTATTATTTAACCAAGCGGCCCAAAATGATCCAGGCCCATTAAATAATACTTTGTGTTGTGTGATTTATTGGTTATAGACTATTTGCCAGAACATTAAACACAGTCTGGAGAGGGTTTATGCTCTTTACAGTATGTTTGCACTCCAATATTATAATATTAAGCATGAACCTCATCCCCACAGGAATGAAGGACGAGAGAGAGGCTTTTAACGTCCTCATTATACTAAAAACACCACATCCCCCCCCCCCCCCCCCCCCCCCACACACACACACACATTGTGTACCACCACAACCTCAACGCGAGAGAGAGGAGAGAGAGGAATGTGCACAAAAGCTTGATCTGCTATTGTCAAACTAGTCAAAAGTTGCGCTAACTTGGAAGTGTATCATCTCCTTCCCAGGTCGCGAAAGTGAGAACAATCAGTTTAACTGTCTCTGTAAGTCTGGGTTACCTGGGGAGACAGCTTCTTCTCTGGCTTGTTGTTTGGCCGAGCGCCTCGCTTCTTCAGAGAGTTCTGAAAATAGAGGTGAAACACATGTATTGACAATAATTAGTATCAATCACTCAATCAACAAATCAAATTAACCAAGTGCTTTCACAGTAACCCACCCTAGGCCCTAGACCCCCAAAGAGCATGCAGCAGCACATTGGCCAAGGTGTTATACAACATAATAATAATACCACCAATCTCCAAGCCTTCTCCCCCGCCACTCGCTCACCCAACTTGCCCCTGTCGCCCCCTTCACCCCTGCCACTTTACCCAGTTTATCATCACCATGGAGATGTTAATCCCCACAGTGACACTGATAGGGGTGTGGAGCTACAGTTGACCGCATTCCTGCTATGTAAACAGAGAGGATGGGGTGGCGAAGGGGAGACAGAGATAGAGAAAGAAAGAGAAAGCTGAAGAGAGGAAGATCGTAAACTGAGATGAGACCATAAAGAGAGAAAAGGAACAGCGTTGCTAACGATAGCCAGCCCCTCCCGTTGGTCACCTGGGCTTCAGTACACGGAGTTAAATCCTAATAAATCCAAATTCCTACCAGAGTGCAGAGAGACACAAACACACACACACACACACACACACACACACACACACACACACACACACACACACACACACACACACAGACAGACAGACGCGCTGCAGTACAAGCTTATCTCGCCAAGGCGTTTCCATGGAAACTGGCTACTTTCTCCGCACTGAGCTGGCTGGTGAAAAAGGCAAAGATATCCACAGTCCATTCTGCTGTGTTTTATTAAATCAAGCTGAAAACAAACAAGACCCTGCTACCACAGTACAGTATAGAGCCTTTAACACAGTGGACACATATGTACAGTATGCACACACACACACGCACAACATCCAGTGCAAAAAAATCCAGCTAGAGAGCAGAGTAACTAGATTGGATTTAAAGCGGTGCCGGTACAGCATAAAGAGATGCATCCAATCCTCAACCCTCATTTTGCCTTTGCTGACAATGTCATGCAGTTTAGCAGCTGGTGGCTGAGAACCTTTTAATGGTGCTAAACTTCAAGGTAGAATCAATGTAGAGATACTGGAAGTATTGATCCTTGCCAAGTATCGCCCAACCTTGGGACACTTTTTTTCATTTTGTTTTGACCATTGGTTTCGACAGGCCAGCTGTAACAGGGATGTCGTGGTGCCACTGTGACATGGCAGGCTTACACCATTTGAACACAGAGCTAAACCCCAATACCCACTCATCTATAAAACACCTATAGGATACAAACATCTCACATCATTTTTTTCTGCCCCCCTCACCTATTTTGTTATCTCCAGGGGTGTGGCGGTTATTATCATGCAAAAGACTGCCGGTCTCACCGTAATTGACTGTTCATTAAAACCTGTTATGGCTAGACGTTCCGCTAACTTCCAGTGAAATTACAGAGCCCGAAATTCAACTTAAATTATTAGAAATATTTAACTTTAATAAAATCACAGTGCAATACACCAAAATAAAGCTTAACTTCTTGTTAATCCAGCCACCGTTTCAGATTTCAAAAAGGCTTTACGGTGAAAGCAAACCAAGCGATCATCTGAAGACAGCGCCCCATCATACAAACACATCATACATAATATTTCAACCAAGCAGGTGCGACACGAAAGTCAGAAATAACGATATAATTCATGCCTTACCTTTGAAGATCTTCTTCTGTTGGCACTCCAATATGTCCCAGAAACATCACAAATTGTAATTTTGTTCGATAAATTCCTTCTTTATATCCCCAAAATGTCAATTTATTTGGCGCGCTTGATTCAGAAATACACTGGTCCCAACTCGCCCAACATGACTACAAATGATCTAATAAGTTATCTGTAAACTTGGTCCAAACATTTCAAACAACTTTCCTTATCCAACTTTAGGTATCCTAAAACGTAAATAATTGATACAATTTAAGACGGAATATACTGCGTTCAATAGCGGATAAAATCAAAGTGGAGTGAGCTCCAGGTCGCGCGCACCAAACAAAAGAGTCCACTTGGCTTGACACTTAGAAAGTACAGCCGTACTTCTCTTCATTTCTCAAAGGAAAAACATCAACCAATTTCTAAAGACTGTTGACATCTAGTGGAAGCCATAGGAACTGCAACCAGGTGCCTCATAAATCTGGTTTCCCATAGAAAATCAATAAAAAACACAGTGACCTCAAATATTTTTTGAATTTTTTTGAACCACTAGCCTACCTGCTGCCCCTAGTCTCAATGAAATCTTGTCTTTACTAATATGTAAAATTAGTTTAGATTTAGAATGGCCCATTATCAGACTCGGGCTCCCGAGTGGTGCAGTGGTCTAAGGCACTGCATCTCAGTGCAAGAGGCATCACTGCAGTCCCTGGTTTGAATCCAGGCTGCATCACATCTGACCGTGATTGGGTGTCCCATAGGGCGGTGCACAATTGGCACAGCGTCGTCCGGGGTAGGCCATCATTGTAAATGAAAATCTGTTCTTAACTGACTTGCCTAGTTAAATAAAAAAATAATGCACTCAAATAACGAATTGGAGGCTGCACACTTTCCCACCAGTCCATTCTATAGGCTACTTCGGTTTTATAGAGGAGCTGTGCTTAATATGATCAGCCGAGATATAAATACAACAACACTTATTTCACTCCATTCACTCCATCAACCACTGTTTTTGAGGAGTATGCTGATATTTCACCCAAACTCTGTATGCCATAGGCTCTCCAACCCTGTTCCTGCAGCTACCCAGTGCTTCATTTGGGGAACCAAGTGAAATCTGTTCGGGAACATCGATAGTAACATGTTTTTCACAACTAAACATATTTCACTAAACTGTTGACAGCCCGTCGCGCGCTCTAGAAGGGAATAAAGGAGAGAGAGGAGGAGATGGAAACGCACGGTGGTGAGATATTCTGTATAGCTAAAGGTAATGTGTCACCCAATTAATTATGAAAATATAAAATGACCTATTACTAGGCTATTCTAAATCAAATAGAAATTTGCTAATTGTAGACTAACTGTAAGCCGCCCTGCACAATCAATGAAACAACAGCATCGCCTAGCTAGACTATCCGTTCTCTCCCAGACTCATGAATATACATTCTGGAGCGTGCAATAAGATAACCAGTCCCTTTAGTTTGCATAAAAATACCGTCCACACTCGAAGGCAATTACTCAAATGTGTTTAATTTTGGAGTATAGGCTAGACCAATTATGCACCAAAGACATCTTAAATCAATTTTGTTGTATGTTTTTCTCCCAGGCGTAATATGCATTAGGCTTTGTACAATGTCATTTTAATTCCGTCCCCCCCCCCAGGATTGCGCTCAGAAGCCTATGTGTATGGTGGTTTTTAATTCATCTTCACTCCGTCCATTTCGTTGTTAGGCTTTGAAACAACACCCACAACAACCATGTTTTACACTGTTTAAACCTGCTGTTGAACTTCTTTCTTCAAATTGATCATCACAGCAAGGTGATTCTAACAGTTTTACAAGTATGATAGCCATACTGTTTTGATAAGTGTTTGATGCGATTTTCGATCCCCTATGCATTGATGTCAGAGTGGTTAGAGGGGCAATATAGCCCTGAGTACCAGGCCATTAGCGACTTGATGGTTGTTAGCAAGTTTGGTACTACCAAAGCATGCCCAGAGTGCATAAAAGGAGATTACCTTGACTCAATGGTCATATGGAATTTTACTGCGGTCATATGGAATTTTACTGCGGTCATGACTCATGACTGCAGGTGTGGCGGTAATACGGTCACCCCAATAGCTGTATCAAATATCAATCATTGTCACACTCAAAAAGGTTTCTCCTATGGGGACAGTCGAAGAACCCTTTTGGAACCTTTTTTTCCCAAAGAGTGTAGGGTGTAATTTGGGACACAGCCTTCCTGCTCTGCAATCTCACACCCCCAAAACAAAACCAGACAAAATTCCACCCGCTCTGCCAAGTTGATGTAATCGTCCGGCCCTCTCTGTGCAACAGCTACGTGTCATTCAGAACACAAGGCCACTCACACAAACAATGCAGCGCTGACTCAACCTCAGTAAAACACAGAGGCAGAACCGGGACAACATCAGGGAGATGAGGTTTGAAATTATGTCTCTGTACACTGTAAATGGGTCACCGTGAATTTAACAATAGCTCACAGGCTACTTGATGGCAAGTAAAAATCTGTATTTCATATTATAGTACACTTACTGTAATTTAAGTACGGTATCAAAGCAAATACTGTGTAAAAAGAAAGTAAATGCTACCATAATCTGAATTAATTAATTAATGGATTAATGAAATTCATTGAGGGGAGGGCTTTGTATTTCACAGTATTTTACTATAATTACAAGGGATTGGTGCAAGCAGATTTGCTGCTATAGTGTTTACACATTATAGAATGTGAATGAATATTTAGTGTTTTATGTCACTTGTACATCTAGAGGCCTTAACAAAAGCTTCCAAACAGGTGGCAAATACAGGGCAAAACAGACCAGAAAGACATGGAAAAATGGTAAACCATTTCAGGTTTAAGAATTCCTGCCACTCCAATCTGTCCCATATACAGTTTAAATTCATGGGTCTCTATAATCACATAGGAGTTAAAAATGGGTACATCATTCTCACTCACGGGTGCAACAAATATAGCCTCTTACACGGCATGCCTCAAAATATGTTAATGATCCAGCAACAACAATACCATCCACCCACTAGTGGTCAAAAGGTTTTCAGCCCTCTAAAGATACGGTACTGTATTCTGTAGATTGGAATGACAGAGCCATTCAAAATACCACAATTTTCCCACAATGCATCATCATTTACAATACGCAGTAAAACATTAGATTTTTTTTTTTACTGTTGATAATATCTAAAACTACAATTTTCTGTTCCAGTGTATGTAAAGTGGTGCCAGTCCAAGTCTGCCTGTGTCATGCCTAAACACACCTGCACAGTTAAAGACACACACGTGCACACACATACAGATGCGTGCACGCACGCACACCCTATCCCCAGCAAAAGAACCTGAGCATTCAAAGGCATGTGTCTGTGCTATCTGATGACATGGTTCTGTGTGTGTATGTCAACAGGCTGTAACTCTAGTTGTGTGGGCTGGGTAACCGGAGGCTTGGAGGGGGTAGGTTGGTAGGCTGATCCCTGGCTAGATGTCTCTCTCCTGCGAGAGGGAGGTCGAGACGTGTAGGTCCCCCTTAGACATGTGAAATTGCATTTTCACTAGTAAAATAGCTGTTTTCACACGTTGATGTTAAAATTCACCCGTTGAAACCATATTTTGACATGTATTACATTTAGGGTTCACATGTTAACACCACCTTTTCACGTGAGGATAACAACGTGTTTTCACCTCGCATGTGAATTGCCGTTTCACATGTGACATTATCAGTGTCGCATGTTCAAAACTTTCATGTGGAAATCGGATATGTAGTTTCACATGGAAAACATTCACATGTGAATATCTCACTTTCGCATGTGGAATTGCAAGTTCACGTGTGAAAAACAAGCTTCCACATGATTGTTTTTCACAACTGAGCTTGCAATTCCACATGTGAAAGTGAAAATCGAACCGGCAGTTTCCTGTTTAAGAAAACTCCACGTGAATATCTCACTTTCACATGTGGAATTGCAGGTTCACGTGTGGGGTTGAAAATAACGTTATGGTGTGAAAAGACGGTGTTAGCATGTTGCATTAGCAATGTTTCCAACGGTAGAATGAGGGTGACCACATCTAAAAAGCCCAAGACGGGAACGATTTAGCGGGAAAATTTGTGAAACAGAGGATACAATAAAAAAATTTAGTAGCAGGTTCATAAATGCTGCAAATAGATCAAATTTGTTTTGATCAGTCATGGAAATAAAAGCGATGAAAACATGTTTGATCGTTATTTAAAAAGATGGAGTACAAAGCCATAGGATGAAAAATAACGGAGTTTTGGCGCAGGTACTGCCGACTAGTGCTAGCTAACGCTACCTAGCAATTAAAAAAAACGATTAGATAATTCTATTTAAAAAAATTACAAATGGATACTTGGGGTCAGAGTATCAATATAATATTGTCCAAAATAATGTTGCGATATTCATAGCTTTCCCCCATCACTAGTTATTATATGGTGCAATCCTCTAGTGAGCGAGTTACTTTTGTGACATTAATATGAAGCAAAACTTCTGAAGTCGAGAACACAATTCTTAGTATGGCAAACAAAAAGAATGATGTCGAAAGCAAAACATAAACCTTAAAGTATTGATGGCAAAACAAAATACTGCAAGAAGATAATTAAAATCTGTGAGAACAAATGAATGTAAATGGATGCAAAAATAGTTTCCCGTGAAAACGCCTCCCTCTTTCCTGCAATTTTCCCTCTATTTGGTTATATTACCCTTGGCCTTTGCTTTCACTGCCTTTGTTTGGCACGCTCATTCCAGCAGCAGAGCACCCTGTATCCCACTGCTGGTTTGCCTCTGAAGCTAAGGGACTATTTAGGTCCTGGTTGGTCCCTAGATGGGACACAGGAAGTATGGAAAAATGCACATGTGGGGGAAAATATAATTCATATGATATGTTCACAAGTGTGTTGAAAAACCATGTGTTTTTTTTGTAAGGCTCCGGCCTGGCCATCATGTCTGCACACTTAAGCCCAGTACAGCTCTGCTTGGCTTTGCCCTATAGTGTAAATCAGGAAACAGTCAGCCAGACTGGACTTGGGAAATAACGCCTGGTGCAGAGAAAAGGACGGAGACGTTGTTACACAACCTCACAGTCCAGGACATGGAAAAATTAACTTGTGCAACAATGAATGTTAGGATAGGAACAGACATCATCGCAACACTAATGTGGGTTTACTGGATTTGGTGGACATCTGATGGCGCACACACACACACACACACACACACACACACACAGATGTAGGATCTTCATTTCAGACAGTTTGCGACAGAAGGAAAAGAATCCTGCAGCAAAAGGAAATGTGAATAATTATGTGGATTATAATTGATTATAATTAATGAAAAACAGAGGAAGAAAGAGGAGTGTAGGTGTGGGAGAGAGTAAGAATGAGAGAGAGAGTAAGAGAGAGAGGGTGAGAGTGCTGACTGGGATATGCTGACTAGTTAATAATGGAGAGTAATAGTGTGCAACAGTTGAGGCTGCTGAGGGGAGAATGGCATCAAACCTATTTGATTCCGTTCCAGCCATTACCACGACCATGTCCTCCCCAATTAAGGTGCCACCAACCTCCTGTGGTGTACAAGGGACCCTGGCATGCCTAGATAGACGAGGGGTCATGACTCTGGTGGCGGCTCGACCAGAGGGGGGGGGGGGGGGGGGATAGTCCCACACTCCTACTGATGACTCTGTCAGGCACTCAAACAATGGATTGCTCCGCCAGCCCGGAACATAATCACACAGAACTACTACTTCGGTCTGCGCCCAAGGCAACCAACACAACCATCACACAATATGGCTTTATCATATTGCTACACCATTTAATACGGCGGAAGCATGAAACAAAGGGAGCAATAAAAGTGTCATCAAATTAGAAATATGAATATCCAAATCGGTAGGATTATTAAAAAGCAATCGATGCTATTCTAGTCGTAACATCAAATGGTGTTATTGCAGTAATGGAGGAGGCACTTTCTAAATAAATGTAATCTTTATTCTATCTGCACTCCAAAGAGGGAAGTGAAGTAGAATAGTATATTTGCATGACACTTCCCAGACTGCTATAGCAGAACTGTGGGTGATGTGAGTGGAGATGACAACAACGCCAGACAATACACCCCCCCGCTTTGCTTTTGGTCAAATCCAAAGAACAATCAATGGTGTTCGGATCAACCCAAGTTTGAGATCCAGTGGGTGGAGCTATGTCTCTTTGTTACCAAACTCACTGCTGCTCACTTTCAGACATTGTAGGAAGGCTGTGGGACAGAAGAGCGTGGTTGGTTGGTCTGACCCTGTGTGTCCACTGGTTAAATATCTTTCTGAAAGCTTGTTATTAATATGATTGGTCAATTTCAAGTAGAGCAAACAGAGTAATGTGTGTGTGTGTTTCTGTCTGTTGGTGTGTCAGTCTGTGTGCAGTGTTAGAGTTTAGAGAAAGCATGGAGTCTGTGCAACAATGAGTTGGGGAGAGAGAGAGGAAGGTGGGAGGGAGGGAGGGAGGGAGAGAGGGAGGAGGGGTCTGTAGATGTCCTCTAAAGCCTGTCAGCAGAGCAAAATCCAGGGGGACAGCCTAAACACCAGCCCCCCCTCTGTCTCAGTCCCTCCTCTCCTCCTATCGTCCTTTTACTGCACTCACAATGGACCAGCAGCACAACCCCAAATCTACATACACAGAGTCCCCGGAACCAAATGTAATCCACAAATCAAATCAAAGTGTATTGGTTACATACACAGAGTCCCCGGAACCTAATGTAATCCACAAATCAAATCAAAGTGTATTGGTTACATACACAGAGTCCCCGGAACCAAATGTAATCCACAAATCAAATCAAAGTGTATTGGTTACATACACAGAGTCCCCGGAACCAAATGTAATCCACAAATCAAATCAAAGTGTATTGGTTACATACACAGAGTCCCCGGAACCAAATGTAATCCACAAATCAAATCAAAGTGTATTGGTTACATACACAGAGTCCCCGGAACCAAATGTAATCCACAAATCAAATCAAAGTGTATTGGTTACATACACAGAGTCCCCGGAACCAAATGTAATCCACAAATCAAATCAAAGTGTATTGGTTACATACACAGAGTCCCCGGAACCAAATGTAATCCACAAATCAAATCAAAGTGTATTGGTTACATACACAGATTTGCAGATGTTATTGCAGGTGCAGCAACATGCTTTGTTACTAGCTCCAACAGTGCAGTAATTACCTAGCAATAGAAAACAATACACAAAACCCCCAAAAATACAAAATAAAGAGATTAAGAAATATCAGAAGGAGCAAAAATAAATATTCTGTATATACACATAATGTACACATATACACACACAGTATATATACATATAATGGTGTGTATAGACAGTATGGGCAGTATAGGAATAGAAAAGGTGTGTACAGCAGTAGTTATATGGGATGAACCTTGACTAGAATACTGTATATACATATGAAGTGGGTAAAACAGCATGTAAAAACATTAAAAGTGACCAGTGTTCAATGACTCTATGTACATAGGGCAGCAGTCTCTAACGTGCAGGGTAAAGTACTGGGTGGTAGCCAGCTAGTAACAGTGACTAAGGTTCAGGGTAAGGTACTAGGCAGTGGTGACTGTTTAGCAGTCTGATGGCATGGCGATAGAAGCTGTTTATCAGTTTCTCGGTCCCAGCTTTGATGCACCTATACTGTCTCCGCCTTCTAGATGGTAGTGAGGTGAACAAGCTTAGGCTTGGGTGGCTGAGGTCCTTGATGATCTTCTTGGCCTTCCTGTTGATGTCCTGGAGAGTAGACATTGTGCCCCCGGTGATGCGTTGGGCTGACTGCAACTCCCTCTGGAGAGCCCTGCGGTTGCGGACGGTGCAAACATTTTTGACCCTCTCCATCGCGGCCCCGATGGGGGTGTGCTCCCATTGCTGTCTCCTGTATTCCATGACCACCTCCTTCGTTTTGTTGACGTTGAGGGAGAGGTTATTTTCCTGCCACCACTCTGCCAGGGCTCTCATCTCCCCCCTGTAGGTTGTCTCGTCATCGTCAGCAAACTTCATGATTGAGTAGGAGACGCGTGTGGCCACGCAGTCATGGGTGAACAGGAAGTACAGAAGGGGGCTGAGCAAGCGTGTTGCTGCTGTGACGACCCTCCCACTCTGTCTGCCGTATTCTGTCTTTGTTCTTGTTTCCTTATTAGGACGCCAGTGGGCGGAGTTGAGAGGGTCGTCAGCTTCATGGGAAACACCTGGGCCCGGTGTCTCCCAGGATAAATAGACCTCTTCCACATTCATGGAAGAGACTCTCTCCATGCAGACACCTTTGTAGATTGTGCTGTGGTTCTTGGTGGCTTTTTGTTTGTTTGTTTGCTTTGGCACCTTTCAACACCCTGCATTATCACATTCATGCATGCAAAACACTCACTTACACTACTGATTACTGATTACACACGCCATTGTATATTTTCCTTAGTTGCTTTAGTTAATAAATATATATTTTGTTACTCCTTATCGCCACGTTGTCTCCCTTTGTTACGGGCTTTGAGCCGGTTCGTGACACTGCCTATTTTCACCACTTGCAGTTGGCCCATCAGGAAGTTCAGGACCCAGTTGCACAGGGAGGGGTTCAGACCCAGGACCCTGAGCTTAGTGATGAGATTGGAAGGCACTATGGTGTTGAAGGCTGAGCTCTAGTTGATGAACAGAATTCTTGCATAGGTATTTCTCTTGTTCAACTGGGATAGGGCAGTGTGCAGTGAAATGGCGATTACATCGTCCGTGGATCTGTTGGGGCAATATACGAATTGTAGTAGGGTCTAGGGCAGGGATATTCAACTCTTACCCTATGAGGTCCAGAGCCTGCTGGTTTTCTGTTCTACCTGACAATGAATTGCACACACCTGGTGTCCCAGGTCTAAATCAGTCTCTGACTAGAGGGGAACAATGAAAAAAACGCAGAGGAACTGGTCAAAGATTTTAGTTGGAGGGGTCTAGGGTGATCTGGTCCTTAACTAGCCTCTCAAAGCGCTTCATGATGACAGAAGTGAGTGCTACAGGGCGAGAGTCATTGTTTGTGCTAAGGCCCTATTCCCACTGCGAGAGATGAAGGCGAGTCTGAGAAGTGGAGTGGCGAAATCACATCACATCCTTGCCTTACCTTTAGTCGTGACTGGCAAGGCAACATTCTTAGTCAGCAGCTCAACATGAGCCGTGAATATCACAGTAGCCACTAGGCAGTAAGCACAAACTATTTAACAAGCTGAGCAACTTTTCTTCGAAAACATATGATATAATAGTTAATAATGCAACCGAAACATATTACACTTTTGGACAATGAAACAATCCACACGCATGTGCAGACAATTAAAGGGTTTACTTCAAATTAGCTGACCGTACCCAGCTAACTCCTGCTAGCTATGTATTATAATATAGGCTACATAGCTCGGTAACATTAGCTAGCTAGTCCAAATGTGACTCGTTTCAGAAAGCTTGGTGTATGACAAGAGGTTACTATTTCACAGGAGAGGCGTTTGAATGTAATAAACAGTTGTTGTTTTTTCCATCTAAAGGCATTTTTTTTAAGCTGGCAAAGTATACCTACAGTTTTTAATACAAGTGTTGCCCTGAATACAGCTGCTGGTATCGACACAGGATTATTTTATGTGTTTCAGCCAGCCATGAATCAATAATCCATAAACAGGTACGAGTCTACAGTTAAAATGCCAAGATGGCTACATGTACATACGTTATTGTCTCAACTGTATCACCACGTTGTTTTCGTTGCTAGCTATTGTTAGCTATATAGCTAGACAGTTGCATACAGGTAACGTTATAACAAGCTAACGTTAGCTAGCAGAGATGGAATGTTGCATTCTGCAGTTAATGTTGATTGCTGATGTGCTAAACCATGCATGGCATGATGATAATGTCTGTCAGTTTGTCATGTTTAACTAGCTAGCAACCGAAAATAGCCACTGTGGTGTGAATGCTAATCGATTAGCCAGCTAATCAAGTCCCATGGTTAAGTGATAAGGACACATGCTAAGTTGGTAAGCCAGCTAGCCACAATTAAAGCTAGCTATTGGATCTGTAGATTTTGTGGTCGTTTTGTGCCTGTTCAACTAGCTGGCTAACTAGATGAATACCATTTACATCTAGCCAGTTGGTAATTATCAAGCTAAATGTTCTCTAAATCTAGCTAGTTATCTTGTAGTGTCTGCATTGCAAGAGATGATCGAGGGTGAACAAGCAACAGTTCAGGTATTTTGTCTTATTGCTTAAACTTGGGGGGCAATAAATGTTATTTCTGGTATGCAAGATTTTAATAATGTCTTGTTTATTTTTGTCTGCCTTCCTCATTTACCGCTTCAACAGTCTGGAGCCTGGTGTTGTTGTGGCCAAGGAGCTTCCACTCAGATGGAACCAGGTTTCAGCTGTTGTGCAATGTTGATGTGCTTCCTTCCAGAGATGTGAAAACAGGTTAGGGTTAGGCATAAGGTTAGCAGTGTGGCTAGGGTTAGGTTTAAAAACAGATTTTAAGAAGATACATTTTAGAAAAGGAAGGGGAGTATGACAGTGGCTGTGGTAACTAGTGACGATGCTGGACGTCGCTGGCGGTTCAGTGCAGTCAAGCAAAAATGCACTATTTAGATTTAAAACTACGGTGACATTTTCAGAATGTAACAGGCCGTTACTGCAATTTCAGGTAAAAACTCAATAAAACAAGTCTCCAAAATAAAGAAAAGGTCTATACATTTCAGCTGTTTCAAAAACATTGCTATTACAGTTTTTACCGTCAGGAGTGTTAGCTCAACGAGACAGTTTACACTGCCCTGCTTAGAGGGGGGCAATTTTAGGGCGTGTGTCGTGCGGTCGAGAAGTGACAAGTTTGCAAGTTTACATTGCAGTATATGCATAGGCGAGGGTATTTTTGCGGAAAGTCTAGCAAGTGTGAATACCTAAGAAAGGAGCTCTGCAGGTGTAGAGAGAGAGAGAGAAAGAGAGATCTAGCAAAGGTACAGGGAGGGATATATTCTGGGTGACAAATGAGAGAGGGAGGAGTGGGGGAGATAAAGCCAATCTGCATAGAGTAAGAGAGGGAAGGGAGAAGGAAGAGAGGAGGGAGAGAGGAGGGAGACGTATAAGAATGAGTATTTAAGTATTTAAACTACAGTGAATGTTTGATTCAGAGATTGGGGGGGTTATCCCACCACCTCCACCGCAGACCTTAATGGGTTCCCTTGACAACCGCTTGTGCACTCCCTCGTTCAGTTCCTGACAGTAGAGGCCAACAAAACAAGTTGGTGAAAGATGGAGGGTGGAGGATGGGAGGGAAAAAACATGGACGACAGGAAATCCCTATTGACATGAGACAGATCCACTCTTCAAAAACCAATGGAAATAACAACAAACACAAGAACCCCCCCTTTCACGTCCTTTCGGGTAGCCGGATATTCGATTAACTTTGCCCATCCCTACTGGAAATGGGATTATTTGCATATGGATTACTCAGAGGTGTTAACGTGCACATACATTATTGCACACACTATATTTTCTAATGTTGTATTTACCAGTATACTAAACACATACGCCTGACAGATATATACAAATACACATCTTGAAAATCTGTTCTGTACATCCAGACAATACAAAATCATTGAGGTAGGACCTGGACAGTCATTCACTTCATCCCTCTACCCCTCACCCCCTTCTATTCAGCATATCTTGGCTTTACTGTACATGCAGGGCCGGCCTTGGGCAAAAGCAACATAGGCATTATTTTTGGGGGGGCTCAGTCCCGTTAGAATAGTAGCATTTCTAAATGTGGTTGTGTCAGCAGTTTTCCACTTGTTATGCTAGTCAATCAATTAGCCCACGTCAGCACGTTTATTTTGATGAGTAAAGTTAGTCTACCAAGCTATCTAAACTTGTTGTAATCATGTCCAAATTGCCCAGGGGCCCTGACCTCCAGGGGGCCCCCCATTGATTTTGTTAGTCACTCTCACTCAGATATCATATTAACATGGCATAAGTCATGGCAAAAGGTGTATAATTTCAGGAGATTGGCTTTAAAATTGAAAACAAGTTCTCTCTGCCCCATGGCAAAACGTGTAGAATTGAAACATGTTTCTCTCCGGCGTCCAGAGGGGGGCCACGAAAATCTTTCGCCTAGAGCCCCCTTCTGTGCACATGTCCATTGTCTACACAAGGAGCTAGCAGATTGGCCAGCTCCTGAAAGCCTGATCCCTTCTGCAGGCAACACTCCCGCCCCCTCCTTCTCTTTCCCTCTCCTCCCCCTCTCTCGCTCTCTCACTCTTAACACGGAATCACAGCACGCACCCATATACCATCCCAAACAAACAGACCCTGTTACAACCCTAAAAATAGACCCCCATCTTTGACAACAGAGCCACCTCGCCCCTCTGTAGCCATCCTCCACACCACCCACGTAGAGCAGCAGTGACACCTTCCATCATATGCTTCTGAGACTGGGAGAGAGAGGAGCAGTGTTTATGACGAGGTGATTGGACGTGTTGCAATTAGCACTGTGAAACACTGTTATAATGGGGCATATAGGGGTTGAGTGGCCAGAGTGAGGGAGTTGTTTCTGAGCCTGAGGGGAAACAGCATGTTGACTAGCTTTATTAGTTTAGATAAAGAGTTGACTCCAGAGTGCAGAGGAGGTCATTTCTAGGCCGCGATAGAAGGACGTTGAACGGTGGAGACGGTGTCTTTGGTTGTATCACGTTGACCAAGTCACGGTCACAATAACACTTTGCAAATTGGCCCATTAGAATCCATGCACCGTGGAACAAAAGGTAGATAAAAGAAAGGATTGAAGTGAAGGCGTTATCCCTCCATCCGACTGCCCTTTAGATGAGTGTCACAAACAGCCCCACAAAGACTAGGATCAAACCCAGCTGAGCCCCCGACGTCCCCCCCTTTCATCTCTCCCTTTAATGTCCTGAAGCCAACGTCACTTCCAGGTGACGTCCCAAATGGCACTCTATTCTCTATGGGCTCTGGTCTAAAATAGTGCACTATATAGGGAATAGGCCATTTGGGACGAACCCCCTAGGTCCTGCCCTGACTGCTTTGACTGCCATTTAACTACCAGTAACGGCCCAAACGTCGGGGATTTTACTGTTTGTCTACTGGAATTAAACATCACACGAATCGCTCTCTGAAACCTCTTTTCATCAAACACTTTCCTGGAGACATGACTTGTGTAATCCAGGCAATCTCCCCTTTCTGACAGGACATCAAAGTTGAAATGGGAAATTGATGAAACGTAACTTTAATGCAATTGTCTCTCATGGCACATTTCTGTTATGACCTTGTGTAGTTGCTCTACGCTCGGCTCTAAACGCAGGCGAGGCTTACACTGTACACTCCCACACGGAGAGGGGGAAGAGAGAGAGACAGAGACAAAGAGAGACACACACAGGGAGCAAAATAGAGAAAGAGGGATGGAATGATTGAAATGAGAAATCATAAATAAGTAACAAAAGAAAACAAAGCCATCTGTATGTGCTCTTCCCACCTGCAGTAGAAACATGGTTAATTACACACAAGTGTGGGCCAATCAAATTTACCCACCAAAACATGTTTCTCATTATTCTAACCAAAATGGTGGCCACTGAGTTAATACAGACTATGGCTGCGGTTCAAACTCATAAAAGACACACCCTCGTCCACTTACCCTCGCCTTATGCCCTTGGGGGAATCCCCGTCGCCATCTTGGAAGGCGGTCCAAATGATTAGCCAAGCAAGGGAAGTTTGCAACGTAAGCCCCCCAGCCCTCGTTTTTAGTCGAGTTTGCGAGTGTACAATTATGTTCACCCCGGGGCCTGAAACTCCCCATAATTCAATTTGCGACGATTGTACATCGGCTAAGAAAAGTCAGCGAAACCTTAACTTAAAAACAACATCAATGGAGAAGTCAACATTCAAGTGTAAGTGAAAACGAATGCAAATGAGTTTCGTAACGCCTTGTAAAAAGTAAAAACACGCCTCGTAAAAAGTAAATATGTTTTTGTTTGGTTATCTTTTGGAAATTGTAGAAATAAAACATTTTCCTTCTTCAGAAGTTCCAGCTAGGCAGGCTAACACTAGTTAGCTAATTAATTTGCTAGCTATCATACAGTTGGCGTATATTAATAATTATATATTTAATATAAGTAGACATGCACTCATAATTGACTGTAGCGCATGTAAAGGACCCACAAGCCACCGGTGGCAGAAAACACAATCATCGCAGGATGAACGAGTGACAAATTTCTGGCCAATGGCAGTCCATTTAAAAGTAATTCCTTCCTTCCTCCCTCGCCCCTTGCCCTGCAAGTGTATACTCTTCAGACGTCATGATACGTCATCAGAAATGTCAACTTAATTTGAGAGCTGGGGGGATAGGGTGTGTCGTTCAAGTGTTTGGACTGCAGCTAGTGTCCCGCTGATTTAAAGATGGATAACTCCAGTTCTCAGGCCCCTGACTGGTGTCCCACTTTTGCCCCAGCTGACACACCTGACTCCAATAATCAACTAATCATCATCTTCAGTTTAGAATGCAATTAGTTTAAATCAGCTGTGTTTGCCAGGGATGGGGGGGGAAAGTGTCACGCCACTCCGGCATGAGGACTTGAGTTGCCCATCCCTGCTCTGATGGAACTACAGGGAAACATAAATCTGATACCATTGTTATGAAATATGTCAGGCCAGATATTACACATTTCTGACACAGAATTCTGGCAGTAGAGGAGTAAAAAAAGTAACATTTTAGCCTTATTTTTCCTAGTAAGTTGACTGAGAACACATTCTCATTTACAGCAATAACCTGGGAAATAGTTACAGGAGGGGGGATGATGAGCAAATTGGAAGCTAGGGATGATTAGGTGGCCATGATGGTATGAGGACCAGATTGGAAATTTAACCACGACACCAGGTTTAACACCCCTACTCTTACAATAAGTGCCAAGGGATCTTTAGTGACCACAGAGAGTCAGGACACCTGTTTAATGTCCCATCTGAAAGACAGCACCCTACACCAGGCAATATCCCAAATCACTGCCCTGGGACAGCATATACATATATATTTTAAAGAAAGAGTGCCCCCTACTGGCCCTCCAACAACACTTCCAGCAGCATCTGGTCTCCCATCCAGGTACTGACCAGGACCAAACTTGCTTCGCTTCAGAGGCAAGCCAGCAGTGGGATGCAGGGTGGTGTGCTGCTGGCATTACTAGGCCACTCAGCTCAGAGCAGAATGTAGTCAATTAGATATTTCATTTCAGAGCGGCAGATACTGGGTAGTGTGGAAAGGTTCTCTCTCTATTGCTCCGTCTCTCTCGACTGGGATGAGAGATAGCAAAATAAGTCAAATCAGCTTTCAAAGTCAAATCAGAACTGTGAGGCCAGTTTGACCCCCCCCCCCCCACACCACCTGGCACCTCGCCTGCTTTTGGATGTGTGTTTAAAAGGGCTATCCATCAAATGCCTGTCTGCCTTTACTGTCTATTAAGAGTTACTGAGGAGTAGAGGCAGGAGGAGACAAGACCTAAACAGTATATATCCCAACTGCCCCATAGACAAGACACCGTCTCTCCTCTCCTCTCCTCAACTCTCCTTTCAATAGAATTCAGTTAAGGAGCATGTGCTTCTCGCGCCCCTGCTCTCGCTCGTTAGGAGAATCTGGTGCACCTGACGCTCATTAAGCCGTCAGTTAGCTGGTCGCTAACGGAGACAGACGCTCAGCCGAAGGAGAGGGGCGCGACAGTCCCCTGCATTCCCCTCATAGCTCACCTCATCTCTTCATTAAGCCTCCTACACAACAACAACAGTGGCAACGGGGCCTTCTCCCAATTCTTTCCAGACTGAAGAAAGATGCACAAGGCCATCGAAATGGATTCAGTTTCAATCTATAAGAGATTGTATCTCGGGGCATGCTGTTCAAGAGGGAAAGCTTTTCATTTGGCATTTTTTCTGTTGAGTGGGCAGGTGCACACTTAACACATAAAGACACACAGACACACACAAACTCATGCACGCACACACACAAATATGCAAACACACGCTCACATACACACAGACACCAGCCCCCCCCCCAAGACCCACACACACTCTCCCACACAAACTCACACCAATCATCCTCTTTCGACTAAACCCCTCACACTCTCAGTAAAGAGGGGCTGTCAGCCAATTTATTTTCCTTTCTGCCACAAAATGAGTTTGGAGAGCTCTCCACCTCCCCGAGAGAGACGAGCACTGAACGCTACGCTGCTCTGATAACGTCGCTGGGAGGAGATAGAAGTATAGACATTTACAAAAGCCACGTAGCTGTGTGACAGCTAAGCAACTATC
Organism: Oncorhynchus clarkii lewisi; assembly: GCF_045791955.1. Taxonomy (NCBI): domain Eukaryota; kingdom Metazoa; phylum Chordata; class Actinopteri; order Salmoniformes; family Salmonidae; genus Oncorhynchus; species Oncorhynchus clarkii. The sequence continues at coordinate 43,403,514 of NC_092155.1, read as the reverse complement.
TATGTGCTCTCATGACCAAGCAGGACCAAACAGGAGCGCTGAGGCTGAAACTGGCCATCAGCTCATCCCGGGCTGTAGTGGTGGTGGTGATGGGTGGTTCAATAGAGAGAAATAAAGAGAGAGATGAATACCCGCTGGTATGGACTAAATACAACCAACAGTCATCACACGGTCATCCCGCAGAAGACAGATTCCCTCTTATGTCGTGATGGTTTGTCCAGCAAGTCCTATCTATATAACACTACTGATCATCTCACGAGCCACGTACACGAAGGTCATGAAGGTCAAGAGAGACTACATTACCACGACGTGTGCATAATTGCGGTCTTACAAGCATTTCGCTACACCCGCAATAACATCTGCTAAATACGTGTATGTGTCTAATAAAATGGGATTTGATCTGACTACGCTGAGGCTGGAAGTGCCAGAAATAGTCGTCAATCTGTAGGTGATAATTGATGAGGGCTTCATTTCACTGTGTGCATCCAGCCTTCTCTCTTACAGTCTGCGGCTGCCTGGGAGTTAACTGATAATTATCAGAGGAGAGAGAGGAAGAGAAAAGCATGTCACAGCGCGCGGGTTAGTGCTGGGCTCTAGGAGAGACAATGCAGGGGTGGGTGTGTACAGTATATCACGCCACTGCAGCATGCTACTGCTACACACACACACACACACACACACACACACACACACACACACACACACACTAATGCAGGCAGGCAGACACATGACCACACACACTCAGAGAAGCCTGCCCAGTCAAGCCCCTGTATACTCTAAGCAGAGAGAAGGTGATAAGAACTCAGACCACGCCTCAGACCACGTTGTAATTGTTTAACGGTCTACACACGGTGGTTTTGATGATCTCACCAGGTCCTCTAAAACCACATCAAATACTGGAGGACATACAGTTACAATCATTTTTATGCCTGGGGGGTCATTTTGTATCTAGATGTCCCCCATGGTTCCCTATCTCTCTCTCTCTACCTCCCTCCATCTCTCAGGGTCTGACAGGTCAGTGTACGGCGCACTAGTAATGGAAGGTGCAATTTTCCTCATCCAATTGAGCAATCAATCCCACGTCTCATTTGCTCCACTCAACCACGTCACACAGCTCAGTAGCCCAGTGGTCTGGGGGAGCGTGACTGGCCTCGAGGACTCATCCCTGGGTAGAGGAGAGCAGGGAGGCAGGAAGACTGATCATTCTGGACATGGAACAATGCTATGTCAGCTCAGCATACAGCTAGGGTTTATGGACCGAGGGTTACGTAAGGAGAGGTGGATCCCACCATCTCCGAGTCTGCTGGACAGGACACTCACTAATGGCTCAAGACGGAGAGACCCAGAAACACACACACACTTAGGAGTCAAACTCCAGTTCTTCAACAGTCAAACTCAAGGATTTGGGACTCTCCGATTCATTATCGATGTCTCATTCCCTGCCAATTTAATCAGTAATGATCTAAATCCTGCTTTGCTGGTTTTAAAATGACTTCATCTGCAAGGCTCTTAGCCTGACTCTTTGCTGTCCAACTGCCTTAACAGTCTCAACAGCACTCAGACAGACAGACAGACAACGCGAGAGAGAAACAGAAGAGAGAGAGAGAGTGAGAGAGCGACAGAGAGAGAGAAACAAAAGAGAGTGAAAAATAGAGAGATAGAGAGAGAGAGAATGAGCTAGAAATAGAGACAGACAGACAGAGATCAAGTTCAAGTGGAGCTCAGCTCCTTCTCAGCCTCCTGATGCAGGCCGACATGTCGCTCTCTTACATAACAGGGTGTTTTTTTCTACGAACATGCACGGGCGCAACTTTGGTTTTAGAAGTGGGGGGGACATATTAATAATAATTATATATGTATTTTTTAATTCATTCGGATAAACGCTTCAAACAGCATACCCGACCGCTCGGAGGCACCCGCATTGTCATCGTTTTGGGGGGGGTGCAATTTCAGAGGGTGGGAGCAAACATGCACACACACACACACACGCACACACACGCACACACACACACACACACATGAGAGGAGCGGGAGACTCCGGGAGAGTTAGGATCTACCGATCCTCTGTCAGTGAGAGAGACAGGAATGTTCTGACAGGCCCTAATGAGGAGAACAGAGAAAACAAAGAACACGTAGAACTAGGTGATGTAACGGTACACGTCTTCGTACTGCTCGGTTCGGTCCGCACTGTGAACACCAGTGAATACATCCAAAATACAGTCAAAAAGAAACACTAGGCCATTAACTGCGTTGTATGCCATTGCCTGGTGAGTGAATCTGAGCTGGAAAAACCATTGTAGGCTATTTTGGTAAAAACAAGTACAGCTTATGCGCATGTTGTAATCAAAGTTCTAATCTTAAGTGGCGGATTTCAAACTGTCCTTTTGTGAGGCGCAGCCGGGAACTGTTGATGTGGTGGGGGCGGGTGGTAGGATCCATAAACCAGGAGGATCCTCCGTCATCTTTTAAAATCTCCAGTTTGGGAACATGTTGGCTTCACAGTCGATTACAACGGCGACGGACAGAGAGTTGTGGATAAAAAGTGAATAGGATGCTCTCCGCTGTAGTCTATGCAGTGTGGCGTTTGTGTAGCTTGTTGTTGTTGTCGGGCCAATCACAAGTCATCAAAGCGCCACTACAGTCATAGAGCCTCTGTGTGTGGCAAAGCAAGTTAGGACCTGATCTATTCAATGGAAGTTGGAATTAAAAGGATGGAATTAAAAGTTAAATGAGAAGTATATGTTACAATGAACAAGAGCCAAATGGCAGGCTGCTATTTAATAGTCTGAATGGAGGTGTTGTTATTTGTAACTGACAGGAAGAAAGATAGCCGGCTAGCTATTTTAGCCAACTAAAGTAAACTCACCCCATTCCGTACAAATGTGCGCAACCGCAACATTCAAACGAGGCTACAAAAAAAACAAATGGGACTGTAGCGACTGTGCTGACGTCAAAATCGGGGGGGGGGGGGGGGGGGGGGGGGGGGGGGGTGAACTACGTTTCTATTCAAGCGTTGATCGACATGGTAATGGCTCAATAGTGTTGGAGAAAAGTTGAAAAAAACGGACCCTCAGTTACATCTTGACGTGTCATGTCGTAACGTACAGCACGCATAAAGCAACTATTTCTGTCCTACAGTCTCTCTCCACCAGGTGTAGCACTTCTCTCATCGTTGAAAAACAAGAAATGGACAGTGACGGGGGTAAGGGGGGATACCTAGTCATTTTTTTCGTCATCATTGCATGTGATCATCATTCTCAAAGCCGCTGTTTACTTCTAAGATCACTTTAGCACCGCCCTAAAAACACGATTCAAATTCGACACAAACCTTCAAATAAGTACGTAATGACACATTATATAAACTCTTTATAGTGTTTTATTTACATTTTAGAGGAGATAAGGTGATAAGTTGGACAGATCGAGTGAAAAAAAGCAATTTTCCCACACAACATCTCTCCGTCTCACTACGCATTAGTTTCGCTTCCCCACCCGCCATTTTAAAAAAGACCCGACGGAGCTCATTGCCTGCTTGAATTATGCAGAAACGGGCAGCGTTTAGGTCATGTAATTGATTCTGCTGGAAAGGGGAGAAATTGTGCTTTACAATGGTATTGACATTACAGTTGATCTGGAAGTATTACGTTTTTGGGGCACTAAAATAAGGGCAATTGTACGGACCAAGGCGATGTACGAGTTTACGTGAGTTTACGTTAGTTTACGTGAGTTTACGTTAGCTTCTCTCGGTTTGATGCAGTCAAGACAGGTACTACGCAATAATTTTGGATGATAAACAACCGAGCTATGATCTACTAGCGCAAGTCCTCCCTCCCTCCCTCCCTCCCTCTTTGCTCCCGTTTCACTTGCTCACAGTACACACACCCATCCTCTGCCTCTCCCTATCGCTGTATCAGGTCTGGTTAATAAAGTAGCTTACAAATGGACTTTTCTGCTGCTTCCTTTACTCAGATCCGACCACGTCCGTACGAAACTGGTCGTCCTCGGTTCCGTTAGGAATGGGTCTCTATATTGAAACATTTATTTATGCATATTTGTCCGGGTGGGAAAGCCCCAGGTACATTTCGGAACGGGTCCAACTTTTTAGACCTCTACTTGAGGCCCAACATATCAATCCCTGTCACAACAGGCAACGGCAGGAACACTGTGAATGATGTCACAACAGACAACGGCAGGAACACTGTGAATGATGTCACAACAGACAACAAACAGGAACACTGTGATTGATGTCACAACAGACAACAGCAGGAACACTGTGAATGATGTCACAACAGACAACGGCAGGAACACTGTGAATGATGTCACAACAGACAACAAACAGGAACACTGTGATTGATGTCACAACAGACAACGGCAAGAACACTGTGAATGATGTCCCAACAGACAACGGCAGGAACACTGTGAATGATGTCACAGAAACTGGACTTGTGCCACAAATAGGGTGCTTTTTAATTCTGCGTATTTTGCCAAATAAACAACAGTTAACAAGAGTAACTGTTGGGAATTACATTTTTTACGCTGTACCAAAACCGAACCGTGACCCCAAAACCGCATACCGAACCCCGTTACATCCCTACAACCCTGGAGAACAACCTTGGTTCAAAGCTCCTGACGTGGAAGCAGACGTACATACACTACATGCCGTGATGTAAACCATTGGTGGTGACATTCTGTAGTCACACAACTGCCATTCGTTCAATATACTCATTCTATACGGCCACATTTTCGGGATAATAAATCGTCCCTACTGTCCTACTATGTTACGATTCTGTCTTTTGTTTTCTCTGTCAGGGATCTGCCATAGGCTTATTATAGTCTTTACCATAAGCCTCGCTATAAAACCTATTCCCAATTGATGTGACCGAAAGGCTAATATGTCTAGCCAAACAGGTGTCTGAGTTTGGGTAGCCATGGCAACCAAGGTCCAAAGTGACAGCATAGCCAGCATAACATGTCATTGGCCTATTCCCATTGCCTTGTTGAATATCAGAGTAAACACAGGTGCAACTGGCAGCATGTTGATGATGTCACTACCTTGGTCTGGTTGGACGACAGGGATTGTGGAGTCTGGGACCTTATCTGAGCCAGAGCTCCGAATAGACATCTGGTGAAACTATTATTAGTCTTGGGCCAAGGCAGTCGGTTCAGACAGGGTGTGTGGCGGTGGGTGACTTTACAAATGACCTGCCAGGACAGGAAGCCTATCACCCAGTCCTAATCACCGCTCGGTCTGATAGGCCCCGCTCCTCCTGGAGAATCCGTATAAATGTGCCAATCATCATAAATCACAGACACATCCCTGCATCTGGGTTTCTTCCCCTGTCAAAATGGCCGAGAGGGTTACTTCGGGTCCTCCGATAAGGAAATATGAGAAGGGGCTGCATGCGAGATCGCTCAATGACGATTCCCTTCGGTTCTTTGTTTCCCTGAAAGCAGCATGTTGAGTAAAGTGGCACCTTGTAGCACATATGAAACTTGGGCAATTAATGCCACAGTCTAGTGCGCAGATTATTCTGACATACAGTACCAGTCAAAAGTTTGGACACACCTACTCATTCAAGGGTTATTCTTTATTTTTACTATTTTCTACATTGTAGAATAATAGTGAAGACATGAAAACTATGAAATAACACATATGGAATCATGGAGTAACCAACAAAAAGTGTTAAACAAATCAAAATATATATATTTTTTGAGATTCTTCAAAGTAGCCACCCTTTGCCTTGATGACAGCTTTGCATTCTCTCAACCAGTTTCATGAGGTAGTCACCTGGAATGCTTTTCCAACAGTCTTTAAAGGAGTTCCCACATATGCTGAGCAAGTGTTGGCTGCTTTTCCTTCACTCTGTGGTCTAACTCATCCCAAACCATCTCAATTGGGTTGAGGTCAGGTGATTGAGGAGGCCAGGTCAACTTATGCAGCACTCCATCACTCTCCTTCTTGGTCAAATAGCCCTTACACAGCCTGGAGGTGTGTTTTCTCCACGCATCGCGCAGACAGGAAAAAACATCTTTCTGGTAAAAAGAGGGGCGGGGGCGTATGCCTTATGACTAACGTGACATGGTGCGATGAAAGAAACATACAGGAACTCAAATCCTTCTGTTCACCTGATTTAGAATTCCTCACAATCAAATGTAGACCGCATTATCTACCAAGAGAATTCTCTTCGATTATAATCACAGCCGTATATATCCCCCCCCAAGCAGACACATCGATGGCTCTGAACGAACTTTATTTAACTCTCTGCAAACTGGAAACAATTTATCCGGAGGCTGCATTCATTGTAGCTGGGGATTTTAACAAGGCTAATCTGAAAACAAGACTCCCCAAATTTTATCAGCATATCGATTGCGCAACCAGGGGAGGAAAGACCTTGGACCATTGTTACTCTAACTTCCGCGACGCATATAAGGCCCTGCCCCGCCCCCCTTTCGGAAAAGCTGACCACGACTCCATTTTGTTGATCCCCGCCTACAGACAGAAACTAAAACAAGAGGCTCCCACGCTGAGGTCTGTCCAACGCTGGTCCGACCAAGCTGACTCCACACTCCAAGACTGCTTCCATCACGTGGACTGGGAGATGTTTCGTATTGCGTCAGATAACAACATTGACGAATACGCTGATTCGGTGTGCGAGTTCATTAGAACGTGCGTTGAAGATGTCGTTCCCATAGCAACGATTAAAACATTCCCTAACCAGAAACCGTGGATTGATGGCAGCATTCGTGTGAAACTGAAAGCGCGAACCACTGCTTTTAATCAGGGCAAGGTGTCTGGTAACATGACCGAATACAAACAGTGCAGCTATTCCCTCCGCAAGGCTATCAAACAAGCTAAGCGCCAGTACAGAGACAAAGTAGAACCTCAATTCAACGGCTCAGACACAAGAGGCATGTGGCAGGGTCTACAGTCAATCACGGACTACAGGAAGAAACACAGCCCAGTCACGGACCAGGATGTCTTGCTCCCAGGCAGACTAAATAACTTTTTTGCCCGCTTTGAGGACAATACAGTGCCACTGACACGGCCTGCAACGAAAACATGCGGTCTCTCCTTCACTGCAGCCGAGGTGAGTAAGACATTTAAACGTGTTAACCCTCGCAAGGCTGCAGGCCCAGATGGCATCCCCAGCCGCGCCCTCAGAGCATGCGCAGACCAGCTGGCCGGTGTGTTTACGGACATATTCAATCAATCCCTATACCAGTCTGCTGTTCCCACATGCTTCAAGAGGGCCACCATTGTTCCTGTTCCCAAGAAAGCTAAGGTAACTGAGCTAAATGACTACCGCCCCGTAGCACTCACATCCGTCATCATGAAGTGCTTTGAGAGACTAGTCAAGGACCATATCACCTCCACCCTACCTGACACCCTAGACCCACTCCAATTTGCTTACCGCCCAAATAGGTCCACAGACGATGCAATCTCAACCACACTGCACACTGCCCTAACCCATCTGGACAAGAGGAATACCTATGTGAGAATGCTGTTCATCGACTACAGCTCGGCATTCAACACCATAGTACCCTCCAAGCTCGTCATCAAGCTCGAGACCCTGGGTCTCGACCCCGCCCTGTGCAACTGGGTACTGGACTTCCTGACGGGCCGCCCCCAGGTGGTGAGGGTAGGCAACAACATCTCCTCCCCGCTGATCCTCAACACTGGGGCCCCACAAGGTTGCGTTCTGAGCCCTCTCCTGTACTCCCTGTTCACCCACGACTGCGTGGCCACGCACGCCTCCAACTCAATCATCAAGTTTGCGGACGACACAACAGTGGTAGGCTTGATTACCAACAACGATGAGACGGCCTACAGGGAGGAGGTGAGGGCCCTCGGAGTGTGGTGTCAGGAAAACAACCTCACACTCAACGTCAACAAAACTAAGGAGATGATTGTGGACTTCAGGAAACAGCAGAGGGAACACCCCCCTATCCACATCGATGGAACAGTAGTGGAGAGGGTAGCAAGTTTTAAGTTCCTCGGCATACACATCACAGACAAACTGAATTGGTCCACTCACACAGACAGCATCGTGAAGAAGGCGCAGCAGCGCCTCTTCAACCTCAGGAGGCTGAAGAAATTCGGCTTGTCACCAAAAGCACTCACAAACTTCTACAGATGCACAATCGAGAGCATCCTGGCGGGCTGTATCACCGCCTGGTATGGCAACTGCACCGCCCTCAACCGTAAGGCTCTCCAGAGGGTAGTGAGGTCTGCACAACGCATCACCGGGGGCAAACTACCTGCCCTCCAGGACACCTACACCACCCGATGTCACAGGAAGGCCATAAAGATCATCAAGGACATCAACCACCCGAGCCACTGCCTGTTCACCCCGCTATCATCCAGAAGGCGAGGTCAGTACAGGTGCATCAAAGCTGGGACCGAGAGACTGAAAAACAGCTTCTATCTCAAGGCCATCAGACTGTTAAACAGCCACCACTAACACTGAGTGGCTGCTGCCAACACACTGACACTGACTCAACTCCAGCCACTTTAATAATGGGAATTGATGGGAAATGATGTAAATATATCACTAGCCACTTTAAACAATGCTACCTTATATAAATGTTACTTACCCTACATTATTCATCTCATACGCATACGTATATACTGTACTCTATATCATCGACGGTATCCTTATGTAATACATGTATCACTAGCCACTTTATACTATACTATGCCACTTTGTTTACATACTCATCTCATTTGTACATACTGTACCCGATACCATCTACTGTATCTTGCCTATGCTGCTCTGTACCATCACTCATTCATATATCCTTATGTACATATTCTTTATCCCCTTACACTGTGTACAAGACAGTAGTTTTGGAATTGTTAGTTAGATTACTTGTTATTACTGCATTGTCGGAACTAGAAGCACAAGCATTTCGCTACACTCGCATTAACATCTGCTAACCATGTGTATGTGACAAATAAAATTTGATTTGATTTGATTTGATTTGTTTTGGGTCATTGTCCTGTTTAAAAAAAAAACGATATTCCCACTAAGCGCAAACCAGATGGGATGGCGTATCGCTGCAGAATGCTGTGGTAGCCATGCTGGTTAAGCGTGTTGAATTCTAAATAAATCACTGACAGTGTCACCAGCAAAGCACCCCAACACCATCACACCGCCTCCTCCATACTTCACGGTGGGAACCACACATGCGGAGATCATCCGTTCACCTACTCTGCGTCTCACAAAGACACAGCGGTTGGAACAGAAAATCTCAAATGTGGACTCATCAGAAGGACATATTTCCACCGCTCTAATGTCCATTCCTCATGTTTCTTGGCCCAAGCAAGTCTCTTCTTATTGGTGTCCTTTAGTAGTGGGTTCTTTGCTGCAATTCAACCAACCAGGCCTGATTCACGCAGTCTCGTCTGAACAGTTGATGTTGAGATGTGTCTGTTACTTGAACTCTGTGAGGTGCAATCTGAGGTGCAGTTAATTGCTGATTTCTGAGGATGGCAACTCTAACGAACTTATCCTCTGCAGCAGAGGTAACTCTGGGTCTTGCTTTCCTCATGAGAGCCAGTTTCATCATAGCACTTGATGATTTTTGCAACTGCACTTGAAAAAACGTAAAAGTTCTTGAAATTTTCCGGATTGACTGACCTTCATGTCTTAAAGTAATGATGGACTGTCATTTCTCTTTGCTTATATGAGCTGTTCTTGCCATAATATGGACCTGTTCTTTTATCAAATAGGGCAATCTTCTGTATACCATCCTTACTTGACACAACAGAACTGATTGGCTCAAAAGCATTAAGAAGGAAATCAATTCCACAAATGAACTTTTAACAAGGCACACCTGTTAATTGTGTGCAAAGCTGTCATCAAGGCAAAGGGTGGCTACTTTGATGAATCTCAAATATTGTTTAACACTTTTTAGGTTACTACATAATTCCATATGTATCATAGGTTTGATGTCTTCACTATTATTCTACAATCTATCTAATAGTCTAAATAAACTTTTGACCGGTATGTACAATTCATGTGTAATTCTCCGACCAGCAGCCGTTAAGCATCACACACACACACACACACACACACACACACACACACACACACACACACACACACACACACACACACACACACACACACACACACACACACACACACACACACACACACACACAGAACAGATGTACTCTTGAGAGCAATTAGTCTTCCCCACTAAACGTTGGTGAGGAAAGGTAAGGATATCAATAAAACCGTCTACATCTCCATTCACACATATGACCTCAACCCCACCTCCCCCTGGCTTTAATAACATGTTGTTTTCCAGACTACAATGGCTCCCCGAAGACTGCATGGTCCAAATTGAACCTTGTAGAAGACCTCTCCTCGCCACACCCAACGGTTCCCACTGCGTGAGATAATCTGACACTTTAAAAACCTTTTAATGTCTATAAAACAGGAGGAGAGGGGGGGGTAGAAAGGGGGAGAAAGAAAGCTGTTAAAACAACAACCAGCAGATGTTGAGAAGACGTCTGGCTCAGGGGGGTGATGAACGGAGAGGTAGTTTTAGATGTGTCTGCTCTCTCTCTCTCTCTCTCTCTCTCTCCTGCAGACTGGCTCAGGTGTGGATATTCTGTCTGGGGATGGAAAGACTAGCAGGGGATGGATATAAAATGCCTTTCATGTAACCTGTCAGGGCTCTAGCGCTCTGCATTCACTCTGTCTGCTGCATGTGTTTCTATGTCCACAGTATTTTCACTCTGCACTGAGGAGGAGGATGCAGGCTATACAGCCTGAGGTCGCTGTCTGAGGCTCTATTCATTCCACAGTTGGCCTGACTCTTCTCAATTTTCATGTGGATTTGTATTGGAGCATTAAATTACCAAAGGGGGGTGTTTGAACAATTCAACACTGTTTGTTTGCTTGGCTGTGCCTGACTCGTGCATGAGGAAGGAAATATGCCCATGCAGCTCCAAGATGTCACATGGATTTTGTGATGAGCATATGCGTTTATTTTTTGGGGGGAGACGTGTGTGTGTGTGTGTGTGCGTGTGTGCGAGCGTTTGTGTTCTTCTGCAGGTATTTTATGTTCCTCCATAGGGATCGCTGGTCCTTCAGCAGCTCCTCACACACCTCTGAATGTCCCGCAGGGTTTTTTACATTTTTTTTTATTTCATCTTTATTTAACCAGGTAGGCAAGTTGAGAACAAGTTCTCATTTACAATTGCGACCTGGCCAAGATAAAGCAAAGCAGTTCGACACATACAACGACACAGAGTAACACATGGAGTAAAACAAACATACAGTCAATAATACAGTATAAACAAGTCTATATACGATGTGAGCAAATGAGGTGAGATAAGGGAGGTAAAGGTAAAAAAAGGCCATGGTGGCAAAGTAAATACAAAATAGCAAGTAAAACACTGGAATTGTAGATTTGCAGTGGAAGAATGTGCAAAGTAAAAATAAAAATAATGGGGTGCAAAGGAGCAAAATAAACAAATTAATTAATTAAATACAGTAGGGAAATGTGTAGTTGTTTGGGCTAGATTATAGGTAGGCTATGTACAGGTGCAGTAATCTGTGAGCTGCTCTGACAGTTGGTGCTTAAAGCTAGTGAGGGAGATAAGTGTTTCCAGTTTCAGAGATTTTTGTAGTTCGTTCCAGTCATTGGCAGCAGAGAACTGGAAGGAGAGGCGGCCAAAGAAAGAATTGGTTTTGGGGGTGACTAGAGAGATATACCTGCTGGAGCGTGTGCTACAGGTGGGTGATGCTATGATGCTATACCTAGCAGGGTCTTGTAGATGACATGGAGCCAGTGGGTTTGGCGACGAGTATGAAGCGAGGGCCCGTCAACGAGAGCATACAGGTCGCAATGGTGGGTAGCATATGGGGCTTTGGTGACAAAACGGATTGCACTGTGATAGACTGCATCCAATTTATTGAGTAGGGTATTGAAGGCTATTTTGTAAATGACATCGCCGAAGTCGAGGATTGGTAGGATGGTCAGTTTTACAAGGGTATGTTTGGCAGCATTTAGTTTTACTTGTATTTAAGAGCAATTGGAGGCCACGGAAGGAGAGTTGTATGGCATTGAAACTTGCCTGGAGGGTTGTTAACACAGTGTCCAAAGAAGGGCCAGAAGTATACAGAATGGTGTCGTCTGCGTAGAGGTGGATCAGAGACTCACCAGCAGCAAGAGCGACATCATTGATGTATACAGAGAAGAGAGTCGGTCCAAGAATTGAACCCTGTGGCACCTCCATAGAGACTGCCAGAGGTCCGGACAGCAGACCCTCCGATTTGACACACTGAACTCTATCAGAGAAGTAGTTGGTGAACCAGGCGAGGCAATCATGGAAACCAAGGCTGTCGAGTTTGCCGATGAGGATGTGGTGATTGACAGAGTCGAAAGCTTTGGCCAGATCAATGAATACGGCTGCACAGTAATGTTTCTTATCAATGGCGGTTAAGATATCGTTTAGGACCTTGAGCATGGCTGAGGTGCACCCATGACCAGCTCTGATTGCATAGCAGAGAAGGTATGGTGAGATTCGAAATGGTCGGTAATCTGTTTGTTGACTTGGCTTTCGAAGACCTTAGAAAGGCATGGTAGGATAGATATAGGTCTGTAGCAGTTTGGGTCAAGAGTGTCCCCCCCTTTGAAGAGGGGGATGACCGCAGCTGCTTTCCAATCTTTGGGAATCTCAGACGACATGAAAGAGAGGTTGAACAGGCTAGTAATAGGGGTGGCAACAATTTCGGCAGATAATTTTAGAAAGAAAGGGTCCAGATTGTCTAGCCCGGCTGATTTGTAGGGGTCCAGATTTTGCAGCTCTTTCAGAACATCAGCTGAACGGATTTTGGAGAAGGAGAAATGGGGAAGGCTTGGGCGAGTTGCTGTGGGGGGTGCAGTGCTGTTGACCGGGGTAGGAGTAGCCAGGTGGAAAGCATGGCCAGCCGTAGAAAAATGCTTATTGAAATTCTCAATTATGGTGGATATATCAGTGGTGACAGTGTTTCCTATCTTCAGTGCAGTGGGCAGCTGGGAGGAGGTGTTCTTATTTTCCATGGACTTTACAGTGTCCCAGAACTTTTTTGAGTTAGTGTTGCAGGAAGCACATTTCTGCTTGAAAAAGCTAGCCTTGGCTCTTCTAACTGCCTGTGTATAATGGTTTCTAGCTTCCCTGAACAGCTGCATATCACGGGGGCTGTTCGATGCTAATGCAGAACACCATAGGATGTTTTTGTGTTGGTTAAGGGCAGTCAGGTCTGGGGAGAACCAAGAGCTATATCTGTTCCTGGTTCTAAATTTATTGAATGGGGCATGCTTATTAAAGATGGTTAGGAAGGCATTTAAAAAAAATATCCAGGCATCCTCTACTGACGGGATGAGATCAATATCCTTCCAGGATACCCCGGCCAGGTCGATTAGAAAAGCCTGCTCGCTGAAGTGTTTCAGGGAGCGTTTGACAGTGATGAGTGGAGGTCGTTTGACCGCTGACCCATTACGGATGCAGGCAATGAGGCAGTGATCGCTGAGATCTTGGTTGAAGACAGCAGAGGTGTATTTAGAGGGCAAGTTGGTTAGGATGATATCTATGAGGGTGCCCGTGTTTAAGGCTTTGGGGAGGTACCTGGTAGGTTCATTGATAATTTGTGTGAGATTGAGGGCATCAAGCTTAGATTGTAGGATGGCTGGGGTGTTAAGCATGTTCTAATTTAGGTCGCCTAGCAGCACGAGCTCTGAAGATAGATGGGGGGCAATCAGTTCACATATGGTGTCCAGAGCACAGCTGGGGGCAGAGGGTGGTCTATAGCAGGCGGCAACGGTGAGAGACTTGTTTTTAGAGAGGTGGATTTTTAAAAGTAGAAGTTCAAATTGTTTGGGTACAGACCTGGATAGTAGGACAGAACTCTGCAGGCTATCTTTGCAGTAGATTGCAACACCGCCCCCTTTGGCAGTTCTATCTTGTCTGAAAATGTTGTAGTTTGGGATTAAAATTTCTGAATTTTTGGTGGTCTTCCTAAGCCAGGATTCAGACACAGCTAGAACATCCGGGTTGGCAGAGTGTGCTAGAGCAATGAATAGAACAAACTTAGGGAGGAGGCTTCTAATGTTAACATGCATGAAACCAAGGCTTTTACGGTTACAGAAGTCATCAAAAGAGAGCGTCTGGGGAATAGGAGTGGAGCTAGGCACTGCAGGGCCTGGATTCACCTCTACATCGCCAGAGGAACAGAGGAGGAGTAGGATAAGGGTACGGCTAAAAGCAATAAGAATTGGTCGTCTAGAACGTCTGGAACAGAGAGTAAAAGGAGGTTTCTGGGGCAATAAAATAGCTTCAAGGTATAATGTACAGACAAAGGTATGGTAGGATGTGAATACAGTGGAGGTAAACCTAGGTATTGAGTGATGAAGAGAGAGATATTGTCTCTAGAAACATCATTGAAACCAGGAGATGTAATCGCATGTGTGTGTGGTGGAACTAATAGGTTGAATAAGGTATAGTGAGCAGGACTAGAGGCTCTACAGTGAAATAATCCAATAAACACTAACCAGAACAGCAATGGACAAGGCATATTGACATTAAGGAGAGGCATGCTTAGTCGTGTGATCAAAAGGGTCCAGTGAGTAGAGAGGTTGGTTGGGGTCACGGCGATTTAGACAGCTAGCCGGGCCATCGGTAGCAAGCTAGCATAGGATGGAGGTCTGTTATTAGCCACCTCGTGCGTTTCCGTCGGTAGGATTAGTGGGGTTCCGTGTGGTAGAGGGGATGAATCCAAATCACACAACAACAAAAAAAACAATAGATATAGTTATAGAGGCCCAAGAGAAAAAATAAATAAATAAATTGTCCGATAGGTCTATTCAGATAGCAGCCGATAAGACAGCTAACGGTTAGCGGACCGCAGATGGGCGTTCAGGTAACGTCGCGACGGAGGAGCCAGCCGGATAACTCCTTCGGGTAGATAACGTCGGCAGTCCAGTTGTGAAGGCGAGATCCAGGTATGAATGTCCAGAGTTAGCGGTTGAAATCCAGGGACATGGAGAGAAAAATAGGTCCTGTATGTTCCGTTCCGAGCCGCGCCGTACAAAACTGGCGATAGATTTTCGAGCTAAAGGATAGCTAGCTGATGACCACAAACCGTGGTTAGCTGAATACTAACGATTAGCCAGTAAAGAAGCTAACTAGCTTCTGATTAGCTTCTGGCTAGCTTCTGGATTAGCTTCTGGCTAGCTTCTGGTTAGCTTCTGGTTAGCTTCTATGGAAGATTACAGATTTGAGGTAAATAATACTTTTTTATAAATATAAATTGGTGAGGCGGCTTGCATGATGAGTTTATGGAAGAAAAAAAAAATATATATAAAAAAAGTTGTAAATATATATATATATATACGGGACACGACAAGACGAGGACAAAAGACGTCTGAACTGCTATGCCATCTTGGGTTCATTGTGTGAAGCTTCTTTCTATCCACCCAGAGATGCTACATTCCTTTGTCTTCACTGGCCTTCTATCCTCACCTTTCTTTTTTAAGCTTTACTCTCCATTTCTCCTGCTTTCTGCTCTCTCTCTCTCTATTTTAGTCATTACGCTAATAAAAAGGTACGGTGGCCTATATTTACATCCTATTTAGCGCCGCACGACAGTGATTACATTTCAGTAGTTGCTCTTCTCCAGAGCAACTTACAGTCGTGAGTGCCTTCCTTTTCGTACTAGTCCCCCCGTGGGAAATGAACCCACTACCCTGTCGTTGCAAGCGCCATGCTCTACCGACTGAGCCACATAGTTGAGGTCCTGGTCAATCACAATGACCCAGAACAACAGCCTTCTATCCAGTGCCTCCATAACCCATCTGCTTTGTTACCATGATAATAGGTTTGTTTGCACTTGGCACAGTCCTGGAACACACCCAGCACAGGGCGCTCCTCATCAGAGACAGACAGCTGGCCAGCTAAATCATCATTAGGGTGGGAGAGGTTTTGACCAGGGGTAAGCACCTCTGTTTTTAGGATGGACAGTTTGAGGGGAGCGGGAAAGAGACAGTCATTATCAGAAAAGGGCTCCGTTACATGCTGGAGGTTTGCAGATCTGGAGATCTGCAGCATGGTGGGACTCAGTTCAGCCCAAACCACTGGGATTGTAAGCAGCATGGTGAGGCGTTCTAATCAGAGCACACACACACACACACAACGACAGCAGCCCGACTGGGACAAGTGATCGTCGCCCACAGCGACCTGATTGGTTGGCAGGGGCAGAGCGGAGAATCCCAGATTAAACCTGAGAAGCACTTAGGACCCACCTAATGCAGCGGAACAGGTGTGTGTGTGTGTGTACTACTGTATGTGTATGTGTGCCCATAGTGAAATACCTGACCAATTCCACTGTAACTAACTGAATAACACCCCCGTTGGGTGTTAACTAAAGTGGACCACAGTGGAAAAGTGCCAGAAGATGGAACATTTTCCAAGGTACCAAAGAAAACAACGTTGTCTACTACCCACATTTTCTTTTTAAATTACACTTTACCAGAGAATACTGTAGAACACAATATGGTCTATACTTGGCATGTAGGTTTCTCAGTTATTATAGACCATATATTGTGTTCCCTACAGGTTATAGAAAAGAGCAGAAGCTCTGAACTATCTATTCAGAACCAAGCTCTACCTAACAAGGTCATCCACGATACAGTGTTTGACATCAGTCCATGTCTGAGGATGTTGGGAGATAACGTGGAACCTGGACAGAGGGGGCAACAGTGAGCGCTGTTTAGTTTAAGTAGGTTTCTATTTTGCTTGGGGGATGGCGAATGGGCATAAGCATCTGCCTCTGATTCCAAAGTTTGTAAGATTACATCCAGCAATTGAAAAGGGTTTTTGATAAGCCTATCCCAAACCTGAACCCTGACCTGAACCATTCAGAGTTAATGCCTAAACTTAACCTTAAACACTTTGACATTTGGAACAACTTTGAAATTTGAGGTTCGACAAACATGGATGAACGTTTCATTCTGACTGGAGACTGTGAGAGCTGGTAGGTCCTACCGACTTACAGGTTCTGGAGCATTTGCTCTTTTAATATTTCTCCAGTACGTTTCCTGGAGGAGAAAGTCTCCACTTCTATGTCAAAGGTAATGAAACAAAACACTATAGTAAACACTACAGTAATGTCCGCCAAAACACTATAGTAAACACTACAGTAATGTCCGCCAAAACACTATAGTAAACACTACAGTAATGTCCGCCAAAACACTATAGTAAACACTACAGTAATGTCCGCCAAAACACTATAGTAAACACTACAGTAATGTCCGCCAAAACACTATAGTAAACACTACAGTAATGTCCGCCAAAACACTATAGTAAACACTACAGTAATGTCCAACAAAACACTATAGTAAATACTACAGTAATGTATGCCAAAACACTATAGTAAGTACTACAGTAATGTCCTCCAAAACACTATAGTAAGTACTACAGTAATGTCCTCCAAAACACTATAGTAAGTAATACAGTAATGTCCGCCAAAACACTATAGTAAATACTACAGTAATGTCCGCCAAAACACTATAGTAAGTACTACAGTAATGTCCGGAAAAAAACACTATAGTAAATACTACAGTAATGTCCGCCAAAACACTATAGTAAACACTACAGTAATGTCCTCCAAAACACTATAGTAAATACTACAGTAATGTCCTCCAAAACACTATAGTAAATACTACAGTAATGTCCGCCAAAACACTATAGTAAACACTACAGTAATGTCCGCCAAAACACTATAGTAAACACTACAGTAATGTCCGCCAAAACACTATAGTAAACAATACAGTAATGTCTGCCAAAACACTATAGTAAACACTACAGTAATGTCCGCCAAAACACTATAGTAAACATTACAGAAATGTCCGCCTAAACTCTATAGTAAACACTACAGTAATGTCCGCCAAAGCACTATAGTAAACACTACAGTAATGTCCGCAAAAACACTATAGTAAACACTACAGTAATGTTCGCCAAAACACTATAGTAAACACTACAGTAATGTCCGCCAAAACACTATAGTAAACACTACAGTAATGTCCGCCAAAACACTATAGTAAATACTACAGTAATGTCCGCCAAAACACTATAGTAAACACTACAGTAATGTCCGCCAAAACACTATAGTAAACACTACAGTAATGTTCGCCAAAACACTATAGTAAACACTACAGTAATGTCCGCCAAAACACTATAGTAAACACTACAGTAATGTCCGCCAAAACACTATAGTAAACACTACAGTAATGTCCGCCAAAACACTATAGTAAATACTACAGTAATGTCCGCCAAAACACTATAGTAAACAATACAGTAATGTCTGCCAAAACACTATAGTAAACACTACAGTAATGTCCGCCAAAACACTATAGTAAACATTACAGAAATGTCCGCCAAAACACTATAGTAAACATTACAGTAATGTCCGCCAAAACACTATAGTAAACACTACAGTAATGTCCGCCTAAACTCTATAGTAAACACTACAGTAATGTCCGCCAAAGCACTATAGTAAACACTACAGTAATGTCCGCAAAAACACTATAGTAAACACTACAGTAATGTTCGCCAAAACACTATAGTAAACACTACAGTAATGTCCGCCAAAACACTATAGTAAACACTACAGTAATGTCCGCCAAAACACTATAGTAAATACTACAGTAATGTCCGCCAAAACACTATAGTAAACACTACAGTAATGTCCGCCAAAACACTATAGTAAACACTACAGTAATGTTCGCCAAAACACTATAGTAAACACTACAGTAATGTCCGCCAAAACACTATAGTAAACACTACAGTAATGTCCGCCAAAACACTATAGTAAACACTACAGTAATGTCCGCCAAAACACTATAGTAAATACTACAGTAATGTCCGCCAAAACACTATAGTAAATACTACAGTAATGTCCGCCAAAACACTATAGTAAGTACTACAGTAATGTCCTCCAAAACACTATAGTAAATACTACAGTAATGTCCTCCAAAACACTATAGTAAACACTACAGTAATGTCCGCCAAAACACTATAGTAAATACTACAGTAATGTCCGCCAAAACACTATAGTAAACACTACAGTAATGTCCGCCAAAATACTATAGTAAACACTACAGTATTGTCCGCCAAAACACTATAGTAAATACTACAGTAATGTTCGCCAAAACACTATAGTAAGTACTACAGTAATGTCCGCCAAAACATTATAGTAAACACTACAGTAATGTCCGCCAAAACACTATAGTAAATACTACAGTAATGTCCTCCAAAACTCTATAGTAAACACTACAGTAATGTCCGCCAAAACTCTATAGTAAACACTGCAGTAATGTCCGCCAAAACACTACAGTAATGTCCGCCAAAACTCTATAGTAAACACTACAGTAATGTCCGCCAAAACTCTATAGTAAACACTACAGTAATGTCCGCCAAAACTCTATAGTAAACACTACAGTAATGTCCGCCAAAACTCTATAGTAAACACTACAGTAATGTCCGCCAAAACACTATAGTAAATACTACAGTAATGTCCGCCAAAACACTATAGTAAGTACTACAGTAATGTCCTCCAAAACACTATAGTAAATACTACAGTAATGTCCTCCAAAACACTATAGTAAATACCACAATAATGTCCGCCAAAACACTATAGTAAACACTACAGTAATGTCCGCCAAAACACTATAGTAAACACTACAGTAATGTCTGCCAAAACACTATAGTAAGTACTACAGTAATGTCCGCCAAAACACTATAGTAAACACTACAGTAATGTCCGCCAAAACTCTATAGTAAACACTACAGTAATGTCCGCCAAAACACTATAGTAAATACTACAGTAATGTTCGCCAAAACACTATAGTAAGTACTACAGTAATGTCCGCCAAAACACTATAGTAAACACTACAGTAATGTCCGCCAAAACACTATAGTAAATACTACAGTAATGTCCGTCAAAACACTCTAGTAAACACTACAGTAATGTCCGCCAAAACACTATAGTAAATACTACAGTAATGTCCGCCAAAACACTATAGTAAACATTACAGTAATGTCCGCCAAAACACTATAGTAAACACTACAGTAATGTCCTCCAAAACTCTATAGTAAACACTACAGTAATGTCCGCCAAAACTCTATAGTAAACACTGAAGTAATGTCCGCCAAAACACTACAGTAATGTCCGCCAAAACTCTATAGTAAACACTACAGTAATGTCCGCCAAAACTCTATAGTAAACACTACAGTAATGTCCGCCAAAACTCTATAGTAAACACTACAGTAATGTCCGCCAAAACTCTATAGTAAACACTACAGTAATGTCCGCCAAAACACTATAGTAAATACTACAGTAATGTCCGCCAAAACACTATAGTAAGTACTACAGTAATGTCCTCCAAAACACTATAGTAAATACTACAGTAATGTCCTCCAAAACACTATAGTAAATACCACAGTAATGTCCGCCAAAACACTATAGTAAACACTACAGTAATGTCCGCCAAAACACTATAGTAAACACTACAGTAATGTCTGCCAAAACACTATAGTAAATACTACATTAATGTCCGCCAAAACATTATAGTAAGTACTACAGTAATGTCCGCCAAAACACTATAGTAAACACTACAGTAATGTCCGCCAAAACACTATAGTAAACACTACAGTAATGTCCGCCAAAACACTATAGTAAACACTAGAGTAATGTCCGCCAAAACACTATAGTAAACACTACAGTAATGTCCGCCAAAACACTATAGTAAACACTACAGTAATGTCCGCCAAAACACTATAGTAAACACTAGAGTAATGTCCGCCAAAACACTATAGTAAACACTACAGTAATGTCCGCCAAAACACTATAGTAAACACTACAGTAATGTCCGCCAAAACACTATAGTAAACACTACATTAATGTCCGCCAAAACACTATAGTAAACATTACAGTAATGTCCGCCAAAACACTATAGTAAACACTACAGTAATGTCCGCCAAAACACTATAGTAAACACTACAGTAATGTCCGCCAAAACACTATAGTAAACACTACAGTAATGTCCGCCAAAACACTATAGTAAACACTACAGTAATGTCCGCCAAAACACTATAGTAAGTACTACAGTAATGTCCTCCAAAACACTATAGTAAATACTACAGTAATGTCCTCCAAAACACTATAGTAAACACTACAGTAATGTCCGCCAAAACACTATAGTAAATACTACAGTAATGTCCGCCAAAACACTATAGTAAACACTACAGTAATGTCCGCCAAAATACTATAGTAAACACTACAGTAATGTCCGCCAAAACACTATAGTAAATACTACAGTAATGTTCGCCAAAACACTATAGTAAGTACTACAGTAATGTCCGCCAAAACATTATAGTAAACACTACAGTAATGTCCGCCAAAACACTATAGTAAATACTACAGTAATGTCCTCCAAAACTCTATAGTAAACACTACAGTAATGTCCGCCAAAACTCTATAGTAAACACTGCAGTAATGTCCGCCAAAACACTACAGTAATGTCCACCAAAACTCTATAGTAAACACTACAGTAATGTCCGCCAAAACTCTATAGTAAACACTACAGTAATGTCCGCCAAAACTCTATAGTAAACACTACAGTAATGTCCGCCAAAACTCTATAGTAAACACTACAGTAATGTCCGCCAAAACACTATAGTAAATACTACAGTAATGTCCGCCAAAACACTATAGTAAGTACTACAGTAATGTCCTCCAAAACACTATAGTAAACACTACAGTAATGTCCGCCAAAACTCTATAGTAAACACTGAAGTAATGTCCGCCAAAACACTACAGTAATGTCCGCCAAAACTCTATAGTAAATACCACAATAATGTCCGCCAAAACACTATAGTAAACACTACAGTAATGTCCGCCAAAACACTATAGTAAACACTACAGTAATGTCTGCCAAAACACTATAGTAAGTACTACAGTAATGTCCGCCAAAACACTATAGTAAACACTACAGTAATGTCCGCCAAAACTCTATAGTAAACACTACAGTAATGTCCGCCAAAACACTATAGTAAATACTACAGTAATGTTCGCCAAAACACTATAGTAAGTACTACAGTAATGTCCGCCAAAACACTATAGTAAACACTACAGTAATGTCCGCCAAAACACTATAGTAAATACTACAGTAATGTCCGTCAAAACACTCTATTAAACACTACAGTAATGTCCGCCAAAACACTATAGTAAACACTACAGTAATGTCTGCCAAAACACTATAGTAAATACTACATTAATGTCCGCCAAAACATTATAGTAAGTACTACAGTAATGTCCGCCAAAACACTATAGTAAACACTACAGTAATGTCCGCCAAAACACTATAGTAAACACTACAGTAATGTCCGCCAAAACACTATAGTAAACACTAGAGTAATGTCCGCCAAAACACTATAGTAAACACTACAGTAATGTCCGCCAAAACACTATAGTAAACACTACAGTAATGTCCGCCAAAACACTATAGTAAACACTAGAGTAATGTCCGCCAAAACACTATAGTAAACACTACAGTAATGTCCGCCAAAACACTATAGTAAACACTACAGTAATGTCCGCCAAAACACTATAGTAAACACTACATTAATGTCCGCCAAAACACTATAGTAAACATTACAGTAATGTCCGCCAAAACACTATAGTAAACACTACAGTAATGTCCGCCAAAACACTATAGTAAACACTACAGTAATGTCCGCCAAAACACTATAGTAAACACTACAGTAATGTCCGCCAAAACACTATAGTAAACACTACAGTAATGTCCGCCAAAACACTATAGTAAGTACTACAGTAATGTCCTCCAAAACACTATAGTAAATACTACAGTAATGTCCTCCAAAACACTATAGTAAACACTACAGTAATGTCCGCCAAAACACTATAGTAAATACTACAGTAATGTCCGCCAAAACACTATAGTAAACACTACAGTAATGTCCGCCAAAATACTATAGTAAACACTACAGTAATGTCCGCCAAAACACTATAGTAAATACTACAGTAATGTTCGCCAAAACACTATAGTAAGTACTACAGTAATGTCCGCCAAAACATTATAGTAAACACTACAGTAATGTCCGCCAAAACACTATAGTAAATACTACAGTAATGTCCTCCAAAACTCTATAGTAAACACTACAGTAATGTCCGCCAAAACTCTATAGTAAACACTGCAGTAATGTCCGCCAAAACACTACAGTAATGTCCACCAAAACTCTATAGTAAACACTACAGTAATGTCCGCCAAAACTCTATAGTAAACACTACAGTAATGTCCGCCAAAACTCTATAGTAAACACTACAGTAATGTCCGCCAAAACTCTATAGTAAACACTACAGTAATGTCCGCCAAAACACTATAGTAAATACTACAGTAATGTCCGCCAAAACACTATAGTAAGTACTACAGTAATGTCCTCCAAAACACTATAGTAAACACTACAGTAATGTCCGCCAAAACTCTATAGTAAACACTGAAGTAATGTCCGCCAAAACACTACAGTAATGTCCGCCAAAACTCTATAGTAAATACCACAATAATGTCCGCCAAAACACTATAGTAAACACTACAGTAATGTCCGCCAAAACACTATAGTAAACACTACAGTAATGTCTGCCAAAACACTATAGTAAGTACTACAGTAATGTCCGCCAAAACACTATAGTAAACACTACAGTAATGTCCGCCAAAACTCTATAGTAAACACTACAGTAATGTCCGCCAAAACACTATAGTAAATACTACAGTAATGTTCGCCAAAACACTATAGTAAGTACTACAGTAATGTCCGCCAAAACACTATAGTAAACACTACAGTAATGTCCGCCAAAACACTATAGTAAATACTACAGTAATGTCCGTCAAAACACTCTATTAAACACTACAGTAATGTCCGCCAAAACACTATAGTAAATACTACAGTAATGTCCGCCAAAACACTATAGTAAACATTACAGTAATGTCCGCCAAAACACTATAGTAAACACTACAGTAATGTCCTCCAAAACTCTATAGTAAACACTACAGTAATGTCCGCCAAAACTCTATAGTAAACACTGAAGTAATGTCCGCCAAAACACTACAGTAATGTCCGCCAAAACTCTATAGTAAACACTACAGTAATGTCCGCCAAAACTCTATAGTAAACACTACAGTAATGTCCGCCAAAACTCTATAGTAAACACTACAGTAATGTCCGCCAAAACTCTATAGTAAACACTACAGTAATGTCCGCCAAAACACTATAGTAAATACTACAGTAATGTCCGCCAAAACACTATAGTAAGTACTACAGTAATGTCCTCCAAAACACTATAGTAAATACTACAGTAATGTCCTCCAAAACACTATAGTAAATACCACAGTAATGTCCGCCAAAACACTATAGTAAACACTACAGTAATGTCCGCCAAAACACTATAGTAAACACTACAGTAATGTCTGCCAAAACACTATAGTAAATACTACATTAATGTCCGCCAAAACATTATAGTAAGTACTACAGTAATGTCCGCCAAAACACTATAGTAAACACTACAGTAATGTCCGCCAAAACACTATAGTAAACACTACAGTAATGTCCGCCAAAACACTATAGTAAACACTAGAGTAATGTCCGCCAAAACACTATAGTAAACACTACAGTAATGTCCGCCAAAACACTATAGTAAACACTACAGTAATGTCCGCCAAAACACTATAGTAAACACTAGAGTAATGTCCGCCAAAACACTATAGTAAACACTACAGTAATGTCCGCCAAAACACTATGGTAAACACTACAGTAATGTCCGCCAAAACACTATAGTAAACACTACATTAATGTCCGCCAAAACACTATAGTAAACATTACAGTAATGTCCGCCAAAACACTATAGTAAACACTACAGTAATGTCCGCCAAAACACTATAGTAAACACTACAGTAATGTCCGCCAAAACACTATAGTAAACACTACAGTAATGTCCGCCAAAACACTATAGTAAATACTACAGTAATGTCCGCCAAAACACTATAGTAAACACTACAGTATAGTCCGCCAAAACACTATAGTAAACACTACAGTAATGTCCGCCAAAACACTATAGTAAACACTACAGTAATGTCCGCCAAAACACTATAGTAAACACTACAGTAATGTCCGCCAAAACACTATAGTAAATACTACAGTAATGTCCGTCAAAACACTCTAGTAAACACTACAGTAATGTCCGCCAAAACACTATAGTAAATACTACAGTAATGTCCGCCAAAACACTATAGTAAACATTACAGTAATGTCCGCCAAAACACTATAGTAAACACTACAGTAATGTCCTCCAAAACTCTATAGTAAACACTACAGTAATGTCCGCCAAAACTCTATAGTAAACACTGCAGTAATGTCCGCCAAAACACTACAGTAATGTCCGCCAAAACTCTATAGTAAACACTACAGTAATGTCCGCCAAAACTCTATAGTAAACACTACAGTAATGTCCGCCAAAACTCTATAGTAAACACTACAGTAATGTCCGCCAAAACTCTATAGTAAACACTACAGTAATGTCCCCCAAAACTCTATAGTAAACACTACAGTAATGTCCGCCAAAACACTATAGTAAATACTACAGTAATGTCCGCCAAAACACTATAGTAAACACTACAGTAATGTCCGCCAAAACTCTATAGTAAACACTACAGTAATGTCCGCCAAAACACTATAGTAAATACTACAGTAATGTTCGCCAAAACATTATAGTAAGTACTACAGTAATGTCCGCCAAAACACTATAGTAAACACTACAGTAATGTCCGCCAAAACATTATAGTAAGTACTACAGTAATGTCCGCCAAAACACTATAGTAAACACTACAGTAATGTCCGCCAAAACACTATAGTAAATACTACAGTAATGTCCGCCAAAACACTATAGTAAACATTACAGTAATGTCCGCCAAAACACTATAGTAAACACTACAGTAATGTCCTCCAAAACTCTATAGTAAACACTACAGTAATGTCCGCCAAAACTCTATAGTAAACACTGAAGTAATGTCCGCCAAAACACTACAGTAATGTCCGCCAAAACTCTATAGTAAACACTACAGTAATGTCCGCCAAAACTCTATAGTAAACACTACAGTAATGTCCGCCAAAACTCTATAGTAAACACTACAGTAATGTCCGCCAAAACTCTATAGTAAACACTACAGTAATGTCCGCCAAAACACTATAGTAAATACTACAGTAATGTCCGCCAAAACACTATAGTAAGTACTACAGTAATGTCCTCCAAAACACTATAGTAAATACTACAGTAATGTCCTCCAAAACACTATAGTAAATACCACAGTAATGTCCGCCAAAACACTATAGTAAACACTACAGTAATGTCCGCCAAAACACTATAGTAAACACTACAGTAATGTCTGCCAAAACACTATAGTAAATACTACATTAATGTCCGCCAAAACATTATAGTAAGTACTACAGTAATGTCCGCCAAAACACTATAGTAAACACTACAGTAATGTCCGCCAAAACACTATAGTAAACACTACAGTAATGTCCGCCAAAACACTATAGTAAACACTAGAGTAATGTCCGCCAAAACACTATAGTAAACACTACAGTAATGTCCGCCAAAACACTATAGTAAACACTACAGTAATGTCCGCCAAAACACTATAGTAAACACTAGAGTAATGTCCGCCAAAACACTATAGTAAACACTACAGTAATGTCCGCCAAAACACTATAGTAAACACTACAGTAATGTCCGCCAAAACACTATAGTAAACACTACATTAATGTCCGCCAAAACACTATAGTAAACATTACAGTAATGTCCGCCAAAACACTATAGTAAACACTACAGTAATGTCCGCCAAAACACTATAGTAAACACTACAGTAATGTCCGCCAAAACACTATAGTAAACACTACAGTAATGTCCGCCAAAACACTATAGTAAACACTACAGTAATGTCCGCCAAAACACTATAGTAAGTACTACAGTAATGTCCTCCAAAACACTATAGTAAATACTACAGTAATGTCCTCCAAAACACTATAGTAAACACTACAGTAATGTCCGCCAAAACACTATAGTAAATACTACAGTAATGTCCGCCAAAACACTATAGTAAACACTACAGTAATGTCCGCCAAAATACTATAGTAAACACTACAGTAATGTCCGCCAAAACACTATAGTAAATACTACAGTAATGTTCGCCAAAACACTATAGTAAGTACTACAGTAATGTCCGCCAAAACATTATAGTAAACACTACAGTAATGTCCGCCAAAACACTATAGTAAATACTACAGTAATGTCCTCCAAAACTCTATAGTAAACACTACAGTAATGTCCGCCAAAACTCTATAGTAAACACTGCAGTAATGTCCGCCAAAACACTACAGTAATGTCCACCAAAACTCTATAGTAAACACTACAGTAATGTCCGCCAAAACTCTATAGTAAACACTACAGTAATGTCCGCCAAAACTCTATAGTAAACACTACAGTAATGTCCGCCAAAACTCTATAGTAAACACTACAGTAATGTCCGCCAAAACACTATAGTAAATACTACAGTAATGTCCGCCAAAACACTATAGTAAGTACTACAGTAATGTCCTCCAAAACACTATAGTAAACACTACAGTAATGTCCGCCAAAACTCTATAGTAAACACTGAAGTAATGTCCGCCAAAACACTACAGTAATGTCCGCCAAAACTCTATAGTAAATACCACAATAATGTCCGCCAAAACACTATAGTAAACACTACAGTAATGTCCGCCAAAACACTATAGTAAACACTACAGTAATGTCTGCCAAAACACTATAGTAAGTACTACAGTAATGTCCGCCAAAACACTATAGTAAACACTACAGTAATGTCCGCCAAAACTCTATAGTAAACACTACAGTAATGTCCGCCAAAACACTATAGTAAATACTACAGTAATGTTCGCCAAAACACTATAGTAAGTACTACAGTAATGTCCGCCAAAACACTATAGTAAACACTACAGTAATGTCCGCCAAAACACTATAGTAAATACTACAGTAATGTCCGTCAAAACACTCTATTAAACACTACAGTAATGTCCGCCAAAACACTATAGTAAACACTACAGTAATGTCTGCCAAAACACTATAGTAAATACTACATTAATGTCCGCCAAAACATTATAGTAAGTACTACAGTAATGTCCGCCAAAACACTATAGTAAACACTACAGTAATGTCCGCCAAAACACTATAGTAAACACTACAGTAATGTCCGCCAAAACACTATAGTAAACACTAGAGTAATGTCCGCCAAAACACTATAGTAAACACTACAGTAATGTCCGCCAAAACACTATAGTAAACACTACAGTAATGTCCGCCAAAACACTATAGTAAACACTAGAGTAATGTCCGCCAAAACACTATAGTAAACACTACAGTAATGTCCGCCAAAACACTATAGTAAACACTACAGTAATGTCCGCCAAAACACTATAGTAAACACTACATTAATGTCCGCCAAAACACTATAGTAAACATTACAGTAATGTCCGCCAAAACACTATAGTAAACACTACAGTAATGTCCGCCAAAACACTATAGTAAACACTACAGTAATGTCCGCCAAAACACTATAGTAAACACTACAGTAATGTCCGCCAAAACACTATAGTAAACACTACAGTAATGTCCGCCAAAACACTATAGTAAGTACTACAGTAATGTCCTCCAAAACACTATAGTAAATACTACAGTAATGTCCTCCAAAACACTATAGTAAACACTACAGTAATGTCCGCCAAAACACTATAGTAAATACTACAGTAATGTCCGCCAAAACACTATAGTAAACACTACAGTAATGTCCGCCAAAATACTATAGTAAACACTACAGTAATGTCCGCCAAAACACTATAGTAAATACTACAGTAATGTTCGCCAAAACACTATAGTAAGTACTACAGTAATGTCCGCCAAAACATTATAGTAAACACTACAGTAATGTCCGCCAAAACACTATAGTAAATACTACAGTAATGTCCTCCAAAACTCTATAGTAAACACTACAGTAATGTCCGCCAAAACTCTATAGTAAACACTGCAGTAATGTCCGCCAAAACACTACAGTAATGTCCACCAAAACTCTATAGTAAACACTACAGTAATGTCCGCCAAAACTCTATAGTAAACACTACAGTAATGTCCGCCAAAACTCTATAGTAAACACTACAGTAATGTCCGCCAAAACTCTATAGTAAACACTACAGTAATGTCCGCCAAAACACTATAGTAAATACTACAGTAATGTCCGCCAAAACACTATAGTAAGTACTACAGTAATGTCCTCCAAAACACTATAGTAAACACTACAGTAATGTCCGCCAAAACTCTATAGTAAACACTGAAGTAATGTCCGCCAAAACACTACAGTAATGTCCGCCAAAACTCTATAGTAAATACCACAATAATGTCCGCCAAAACACTATAGTAAACACTACAGTAATGTCCGCCAAAACACTATAGTAAACACTACAGTAATGTCTGCCAAAACACTATAGTAAGTACTACAGTAATGTCCGCCAAAACACTATAGTAAACACTACAGTAATGTCCGCCAAAACTCTATAGTAAACACTACAGTAATGTCCGCCAAAACACTATAGTAAATACTACAGTAATGTTCGCCAAAACACTATAGTAAGTACTACAGTAATGTCCGCCAAAACACTATAGTAAACACTACAGTAATGTCCGCCAAAACACTATAGTAAATACTACAGTAATGTCCGTCAAAACACTCTATTAAACACTACAGTAATGTCCGCCAAAACACTATAGTAAATACTACAGTAATGTCCGCCAAAACACTATAGTAAACATTACAGTAATGTCCGCCAAAACACTATAGTAAACACTACAGTAATGTCCTCCAAAACTCTATAGTAAACACTACAGTAATGTCCGCCAAAACTCTATAGTAAACACTGAAGTAATGTCCGCCAAAACACTACAGTAATGTCCGCCAAAACTCTATAGTAAACACTACAGTAATGTCCGCCAAAACTCTATAGTAAACACTACAGTAATGTCCGCCAAAACTCTATAGTAAACACTACAGTAATGTCCGCCAAAACTCTATAGTAAACACTACAGTAATGTCCGCCAAAACACTATAGTAAATACTACAGTAATGTCCGCCAAAACACTATAGTAAGTACTACAGTAATGTCCTCCAAAACACTATAGTAAATACTACAGTAATGTCCTCCAAAACACTATAGTAAATACCACAGTAATGTCCGCCAAAACACTATAGTAAACACTACAGTAATGTCCGCCAAAACACTATAGTAAACACTACAGTAATGTCTGCCAAAACACTATAGTAAATACTACATTAATGTCCGCCAAAACATTATAGTAAGTACTACAGTAATGTCCGCCAAAACACTATAGTAAACACTACAGTAATGTCCGCCAAAACACTATAGTAAACACTACAGTAATGTCCGCCAAAACACTATAGTAAACACTAGAGTAATGTCCGCCAAAACACTATAGTAAACACTACAGTAATGTCCGCCAAAACACTATAGTAAACACTACAGTAATGTCCGCCAAAACACTATAGTAAACACTAGAGTAATGTCCGCCAAAACACTATAGTAAACACTACAGTAATGTCCGCCAAAACACTATGGTAAACACTACAGTAATGTCCGCCAAAACACTATAGTAAACACTACATTAATGTCCGCCAAAACACTATAGTAAACATTACAGTAATGTCCGCCAAAACACTATAGTAAACACTACAGTAATGTCCGCCAAAACACTATAGTAAACACTACAGTAATGTCCGCCAAAACACTATAGTAAACACTACAGTAATGTCCGCCAAAACACTATAGTAAATACTACAGTAATGTCCGCCAAAACACTATAGTAAACACTACAGTATAGTCCGCCAAAACACTATAGTAAACACTACAGTAATGTCCGCCAAAACACTATAGTAAACACTACAGTAATGTCCGCCAAAACACTATAGTAAACACTACAGTAATGTCCGCCAAAACACTATAGTAAATACTACAGTAATGTCCGTCAAAACACTCTAGTAAACACTACAGTAATGTCCGCCAAAACACTATAGTAAATACTACAGTAATGTCCGCCAAAACACTATAGTAAACATTACAGTAATGTCCGCCAAAACACTATAGTAAACACTACAGTAATGTCCTCCAAAACTCTATAGTAAACACTACAGTAATGTCCGCCAAAACTCTATAGTAAACACTGCAGTAATGTCCGCCAAAACACTACAGTAATGTCCGCCAAAACTCTATAGTAAACACTACAGTAATGTCCGCCAAAACTCTATAGTAAACACTACAGTAATGTCCGCCAAAACTCTATAGTAAACACTACAGTAATGTCCGCCAAAACTCTATAGTAAACACTACAGTAATGTCCCCCAAAACTCTATAGTAAACACTACAGTAATGTCCGCCAAAACACTATAGTAAATACTACAGTAATGTCCGCCAAAACACTATAGTAAACACTACAGTAATGTCCGCCAAAACTCTATAGTAAACACTACAGTAATGTCCGCCAAAACACTATAGTAAATACTACAGTAATGTTCGCCAAAACATTATAGTAAGTACTACAGTAATGTCCGCCAAAACACTATAGTAAACACTACAGTAATGTCCGCCAAAACACTATAGTAAATACTACAGTAATGTCCGTCAAAACACTCTAGTAAACACTACAGTAATGTCCGCCAAAACTCTATAGTTAACACTACAGTAATGTCCGCCAAAACACTATAGTAAATACTACAGTAATGTCCGCCAAAACACTATAGTAAGTACTACAGTAATGTCCTCCAAAACACTATAGTAAATACTACAGTAATGTCCTCCAAAACACTATAGTAAATACAGCAGTAATGTCCGCCAAAACACTATAGTAAACACTACAGTAATGTCCGCCAAAACACTATAGTAAACACTACAGTAATGTCTGCCAAAACACTATAGTAAATACTACAGTAATGTCCGCCAAAACATTATAGTAAGTACTACAGTAATGTCCGCCAAAACACTATAGTAAACACTACAGTAATGTCCGCCAAAACACTATAGTAAACACTACAGTAATGTCCGCCAAAACACTATAGTAAACACTAGAGTAATGTCCGCCAAAACACTACAGTAATGTCCGCCAAAACTCTATAGTAAACACTACAGTAATGTCCGCCAAAACTCTATAGTAAACACTACAGTAATGTCCGCCAAAACTCTATAGTAAACACTACAGTAATGTCCGCCAAAACTCTATAGTAAACACTACAGTAATGTCCGCCAAAACTCTATAGTAAACACTACAGTAATGTCCGCCAAAACACTATAGTAAATACTACAGTAATGTCCGCCAAAACACTATAGTAAGTACTACAGTAATGTCCTCCAAAACACTATAGTAAATACTACAGTAATGTCCTCCAAAACACTATAGTAAATACCACAATAATGTCCGCCAAAACACTATAGTAAACACTACAGTAATGTCCGCCAAAACACTATAGTAAACACTACAGTAATGTCTGCCAAAACACTATAGTAAGTACTACAGTAATGTCCGCCAAAACACTATAGTAAACACTACAGTAATGTCCGCCAAAACTCTATAGTAAACACTACAGTAATGTCCGCCAAAACACTATAGTAAATACTACAGTAATGTTCGCCAAAACACTATAGTAAGTACTACAGTAATGTCCGCCAAAACACTATAGTAAACACTACAGTAATGTCCGCCAAAACACTATAGTAAATACTACAGTAATGTCCGTCAAAACACTCTAGTAAACACTACAGTAATGTCCGCCAAAACACTATAGTAAATACTACAGTAATGTCCGCCAAAACACTATAGTAAACATTACAGTAATGTCCGCCAAAACACTATAGTAAACACTACAGTAATGTCCTCCAAAACTCTATAGTAAACACTACAGTAATGTCCGCCAAAACTCTATAGTAAACACTGAAGTAATGTCCGCCAAAACACTACAGTAATGTCCGCCAAAACTCTATAGTAAACACTACAGTAATGTCCGCCAAAACTCTATAGTAAACACTACAGTAATGTCCGCCAAAACTCTATAGTAAACACTACAGTAATGTCTGCCAAAACACTATAGTAAATACTACAGTAATGTCCGCCAAAACATTATAGTAAGTACTACAGTAATGTCCGCCAAAACACTATAGTAAACACTACAGTAATGTCCGCCAAAACACTATAGTAAACACTACAGTAATGTCCGCCAAAACACTATAGTAAACACTAGAGTAATGTCCGCCAAAACACTATAGTAAACACTACAGTAATGTCCGCCAAAACACTATAGTAAACACTACAGTAATGTCCGCCAAAACACTATAGTAAACACTAGAGTAATGTCCGCCAAAACACTATAGTAAACACTACAGTAATGTCCGCCAAAACACTATAGTAAACACTACAGTAATGTCCGCCAAAACACTATAGTAAACACTACAGTAATGTCCGCCAAAACACTATAGTAAACACTACAGTAATGTCCGCCAAAACACTATAGTAAACACTACAGTAATGTCCGCCAAAACACTATAGTAAACACTACAGTAATGTCCGCCAAAACACTATAGTAAACACTACAGTAATGTCCGCCAAAACACTATAGTAAACACTACAGTAATGTCCGCCAAAACACTATAGTAAACACTACAGTAATGTCCTCCAAAACACTATAGTAAACACTACAGTAATGTCCGCCAAAACACTATAGTAAACACTACAGTAATGTCCGCCAAAACACTATAGTAAACACTACAGTAATGTCCGCCAAAACACTATAGTAAACACTACAGTAATGTCCGCCAAAACACTATAGTAAACACTACAGTAATATCCGCCAAAACACTATAGTAAACACTACAGTAATGTCCGCCAAAACACTATAGTAAACACTACAGTAATGTCCTCCAAAACACTATAGTAAGTACTACAGTAATGTCCGCCAAAACACTATAGTAAGTACTACAGTAATGTCCGCCAAAACACTATAGTCAACACTACAGTAATGTCCGCCAAAACACTATAGTAAACACTACAGTAATGTCCGCCAAAACACTATAGTAAACACTACAGTAATGTCCTCCAAAACACTCTAGTAAACACTACAGTAATGTCCGCCAAAACTCTATAGTTAACACTACAGTAATGTCCGCCAAAACACTATAGTAAATACTACAGTAATGTCCGCCAAAACACTATAGTAAGTACTACAGTAATGTCCTCCAAAACACTATAGTAAATACTACAGTAATGTCCTCCAAAACACTATAGTAAATACAGCAGTAATGTCCGCCAAAACACTATAGTAAACACTACAGTAATGTCCGCCAAAACACTATAGTAAACACTACAGTAATGTCTGCCAAAACACTATAGTAAATACTACAGTAATGTCCGCCAAAACATTATAGTAAGTACTACAGTAATGTCCGCCAAAACACTATAGTAAACACTACAGTAATGTCCGCCAAAACACTATAGTAAACACTACAGTAATGTCCGCCAAAACACTATAGTAAACACTAGAGTAATGTCCGCCAAAACACTACAGTAATGTCCGCCAAAACTCTATAGTAAACACTACAGTAATGTCCGCCAAAACTCTATAGTAAACACTACAGTAATGTCCGCCAAAACTCTATAGTAAACACTACAGTAATGTCCGCCAAAACTCTATAGTAAACACTACGGTAATGTCCGCCAAAACTCTATAGTAAACACTACAGTAATGTCCGCCAAAACACTATAGTAAATACTACAGTAATGTCCGCCAAAACACTATAGTAAGTACTACAGTAATGTCCTCCAAAACACTATAGTAAATACTACAGTAATGTCCTCCAAAACACTATAGTAAATACCACAATAATGTCCGCCAAAACACTATAGTAAACACTACAGTAATGTCCGCCAAAACACTATAGTAAACACTACAGTAATGTCTGCCAAAACACTATAGTAAGTACTACAGTAATGTCCGCCAAAACACTATAGTAAACACTACAGTAATGTCCGCCAAAACTCTATAGTAAACACTACAGTAATGTCCGCCAAAACACTATAGTAAATACTACAGTAATGTTCGCCAAAACACTATAGTAAGTACTACAGTAATGTCCGCCAAAACACTATAGTAAACACTACAGTAATGTCCGCCAAAACACTATAGTAAATACTACAGTAATGTCCGTCAAAACACTCTAGTAAACACTACAGTAATGTCCGCCAAAACACTATAGTAAATACTACAGTAATGTCCGCCAAAACACTATAGTAAACATTACAGTAATGTCCGCCAAAACACTATAGTAAACACTACAGTAATGTCCTCCAAAACTCTATAGTAAACACTACAGTAATGTCCGCCAAAACTCTATAGTAAACACTGAAGTAATGTCCGCCAAAACACTACAGTAATGTCCGCCAAAACTCTATAGTAAACACTACAGTAATGTCCGCCAAAACTCTATAGTAAACACTACAGTAATGTCCGCCAAAACTCTATAGTAAACACTACAGTAATGTCTGCCAAAACACTATAGTAAATACTACAGTAATGTCCGCCAAAACATTATAGTAAGTACTACAGTAATGTCCGCCAAAACACTATAGTAAACACTACAGTAATGTCCGCCAAAACACTATAGTAAACACTACAGTAATGTCCGCCAAAACACTATAGTAAACACTAGAGTAATGTCCGCCAAAACACTATAGTAAACACTACAGTAATGTCCGCCAAAACACTATAGTAAACACTACAGTAATGTCCGCCAAAACACTATAGTAAACACTAGAGTAATGTCCGCCAAAACACTATAGTAAACACTACAGTAATGTCCGCCAAAACACTATAGTAAACACTACAGTAATGTCCGCCAAAACACTATAGTAAACACTACAGTAATGTCCGCCAAAACACTATAGTAAACACTACAGTAATGTCCGCCAAAACACTATAGTAAACACTACAGTAATGTCCGCCAAAACACTATAGTAAACACTACAGTAATGTCCGCCAAAACACTATAGTAAACACTACAGTAATGTCCGCCAAAACACTATAGTAAACACTACAGTAATGTCCGCCAAAACACTATAGTAAACACTACAGTAATGTCCTCCAAAACACTATAGTAAACACTACAGTAATGTCCGCCAAAACACTATAGTAAACACTACAGTAATGTCCGCCAAAACACTATAGTAAACACTACAGTAATGTCCGCCAAAACACTATAGTAAACACTACAGTAATGTCCGCCAAAACACTATAGTAAACACTACAGTAATGTCCTCCAAAACACTCTAGTAAACACTACAGTAATGTCCGCCAAAACTCTATAGTTAACACTACAGTAATGTCCGCCAAAACACTATAGTAAATACTACAGTAATGTCCGCCAAAACACTATAGTAAGTACTACAGTAATGTCCTCCAAAACACTATAGTAAATACTACAGTAATGTCCTCCAAAACACTATAGTAAATACAGCAGTAATGTCCGCCAAAACACTATAGTAAACACTACAGTAATGTCCGCCAAAACACTATAGTAAACACTACAGTAATGTCTGCCAAAACACTATAGTAAATACTACAGTAATGTCCGCCAAAACATTATAGTAAGTACTACAGTAATGTCCGCCAAAACACTATAGTAAACACTACAGTAATGTCCGCCAAAACACTATAGTAAACACTACAGTAATGTCCGCCAAAACACTATAGTAAACACTAGAGTAATGTCCGCCAAAACACTACAGTAATGTCCGCCAAAACTCTATAGTAAACACTACAGTAATGTCCGCCAAAACTCTATAGTAAACACTACAGTAATGTCCGCCAAAACTCTATAGTAAACACTACAGTAATGTCCGCCAAAACTCTATAGTAAACACTACAGTAATGTCCGCCAAAACTCTATAGTAAACACTACAGTAATGTCCGCCAAAACACTATAGTAAATACTACAGTAATGTCCGCCAAAACACTATAGTAAGTACTACAGTAATGTCCTCCAAAACACTATAGTAAATACTACAGTAATGTCCTCCAAAACACTATAGTAAATACCACAATAATGTCCGCCAAAACACTATAGTAAACACTACAGTAATGTCCGCCAAAACACTATAGTAAACACTACAGTAATGTCTGCCAAAAC
This sequence comes from Oncorhynchus clarkii lewisi, assembly GCF_045791955.1. Classification (NCBI taxonomy): domain Eukaryota; kingdom Metazoa; phylum Chordata; class Actinopteri; order Salmoniformes; family Salmonidae; genus Oncorhynchus; species Oncorhynchus clarkii. The sequence goes on along the minus strand of NC_092155.1, from coordinate 43,366,103 downwards.
ACTATAGTAAGTACTACAGTAATGTCCGCCAAAACACTATAGTAAACACTACAGTAATGTCCGCCAAAACTCTATAGTAAACACTACAGTAATGTCCGCCAAAACACTATAGTAAATACTACAGTAATGTTCGCCAAAACACTATAGTAAGTACTACAGTAATGTCCGCCAAAACACTATAGTAAACACTACAGTAATGTCCGCCAAAACACTATAGTAAATACTACAGTAATGTCCGTCAAAACACTCTAGTAAACACTACAGTAATGTCCGCCAAAACACTATAGTAAATACTACAGTAATGTCCGCCAAAACACTATAGTAAACATTACAGTAATGTCCGCCAAAACACTATAGTAAACACTACAGTAATGTCCTCCAAAACTCTATAGTAAACACTACAGTAATGTCCGCCAAAACTCTATAGTAAACACTGAAGTAATGTCCGCCAAAACACTACAGTAATGTCCGCCAAAACTCTATAGTAAACACTACAGTAATGTCCGCCAAAACTCTATAGTAAACACTACAGTAATGTCCGCCAAAACTCTATAGTAAACACTACAGTAATGTCTGCCAAAACACTATAGTAAATACTACAGTAATGTCCGCCAAAACATTATAGTAAGTACTACAGTAATGTCCGCCAAAACACTATAGTAAACACTACAGTAATGTCCGCCAAAACACTATAGTAAACACTACAGTAATGTCCGCCAAAACACTATAGTAAACACTAGAGTAATGTCCGCCAAAACACTATAGTAAACACTACAGTAATGTCCGCCAAAACACTATAGTAAACACTACAGTAATGTCCGCCAAAACACTATAGTAAACACTAGAGTAATGTCCGCCAAAACACTATAGTAAACACTACAGTAATGTCCGCCAAAACACTATAGTAAACACTACAGTAATGTCCGCCAAAACACTATAGTAAACACTACAGTAATGTCCGCCAAAACACTATAGTAAACACTACAGTAATGTCCGCCAAAACACTATAGTAAACACTACAGTAATGTCCGCCAAAACACTATAGTAAACACTACAGTAATGTCCGCCAAAACACTATAGTAAACACTACAGTAATGTCCGCCAAAACACTATAGTAAACACTACAGTAATGTCCGCCAAAACACTATAGTAAACACTACAGTAATGTCCTCCAAAACACTATAGTAAACACTACAGTAATGTCCGCCAAAACACTATAGTAAACACTACAGTAATGTCCGCCAAAACACTATAGTAAACACTACAGTAATGTCCGCCAAAACACTATAGTAAACACTAGAGTAATGTCCGCCAAAACACTATAGTAAACACTACAGTAATGTCCGCCAAAACACTATAGTAAACACTACAGTAATGTCCGCCAAAACACTATAGTAAACACTACAGTAATGTCCGCCAAAACACTATAGTAAACACTACAGTAATGTCCGCCAAAACACTATAGTAAACACTACAGTAATGTCCGCCAAAACACTATAGTAAACACTACAGTAATGTCCGCCAAAACACTATAGTAAACACTACAGTAATGTCCGCCAAAACACTATAGTAAACACTACAGTAATGTCCGCCAAAACACTATAGTAAACACTACAGTAATGTCCTCCAAAACACTATAGTAAACACTACAGTAATGTCCGCCAAAACACTATAGTAAACACTACAGTAATGTCCGCCAAAACACTATAGTAAACACTACAGTAATGTCCGCCAAAACACTATAGTAAACACTACAGTAATGTCCGCCAAAACACTATAGTAAACACTACAGTAATGTCCTCCAAAACACTCTAGTAAACACTACAGTAATGTCCGCCAAAACTCTATAGTTAACACTACAGTAATGTCCGCCAAAACACTATAGTAAATACTACAGTAATGTCCGCCAAAACACTATAGTAAGTACTACAGTAATGTCCTCCAAAACACTATAGTAAATACTACAGTAATGTCCTCCAAAACACTATAGTAAATACAGCAGTAATGTCCGCCAAAACACTATAGTAAACACTACAGTAATGTCCGCCAAAACACTATAGTAAACACTACAGTAATGTCTGCCAAAACACTATAGTAAATACTACAGTAATGTCCGCCAAAACATTATAGTAAGTACTACAGTAATGTCCGCCAAAACACTATAGTAAACACTACAGTAATGTCCGCCAAAACACTATAGTAAACACTACAGTAATGTCCGCCAAAACACTATAGTAAACACTAGAGTAATGTCCGCCAAAACACTACAGTAATGTCCGCCAAAACTCTATAGTAAACACTACAGTAATGTCCGCCAAAACTCTATAGTAAACACTACAGTAATGTCCGCCAAAACTCTATAGTAAACACTACAGTAATGTCCGCCAAAACTCTATAGTAAACACTACAGTAATGTCCGCCAAAACTCTATAGTAAACACTACAGTAATGTCCGCCAAAACACTATAGTAAATACTACAGTAATGTCCGCCAAAACACTATAGTAAGTACTACAGTAATGTCCTCCAAAACACTATAGTAAATACTACAGTAATGTCCTCCAAAACACTATAGTAAATACCACAATAATGTCCGCCAAAACACTATAGTAAACACTACAGTAATGTCCGCCAAAACACTATAGTAAACACTACAGTAATGTCTGCCAAAACACTATAGTAAGTACTACAGTAATGTCCGCCAAAACACTATAGTAAACACTACAGTAATGTCCGCCAAAACTCTATAGTAAACACTACAGTAATGTCCGCCAAAACACTATAGTAAATACTACAGTAATGTTCGCCAAAACACTATAGTAAGTACTACAGTAATGTCCGCCAAAACACTATAGTAAACACTACAGTAATGTCCGCCAAAACACTATAGTAAATACTACAGTAATGTCCGTCAAAACACTCTAGTAAACACTACAGTAATGTCCGCCAAAACACTATAGTAAATACTACAGTAATGTCCGCCAAAACACTATAGTAAACATTACAGTAATGTCCGCCAAAACACTATAGTAAACACTACAGTAATGTCCTCCAAAACTCTATAGTAAACACTACAGTAATGTCCGCCAAAACTCTATAGTAAACACTGAAGTAATGTCCGCCAAAACACTACAGTAATGTCCGCCAAAACTCTATAGTAAACACTACAGTAATGTCCGCCAAAACTCTATAGTAAACACTACAGTAATGTCCGCCAAAACTCTATAGTAAACACTACAGTAATGTCTGCCAAAACACTATAGTAAATACTACAGTAATGTCCGCCAAAACATTATAGTAAGTACTACAGTAATGTCCGCCAAAACACTATAGTAAACACTACAGTAATGTCCGCCAAAACTCTATAGTAAACACTACAGTAATGTCCGCCAAAACTCTATAGTAAACACTACAGTAATGTCCGCCAAAACTCTATAGTAAACACTACAGTAATGTCCGCCAAAACTCTATAGTAAACACTACAGTAATGTCCGCCAAAACACTATAGTAAATACTACAGTAATGTCCGCCAAAACACTATAGTAAGTACTACAGTAATGTCCTCCAAAACACTATAGTAAATACTACAGTAATGTCCTCCAAAACACTATAGTAAATACCACAATAATGTCCGCCAAAACACTATAGTAAACACTACAGTAATGTCCGCCAAAACACTATAGTAAACACTACAGTAATGTCTGCCAAAACACTATAGTAAGTACTACAGTAATGTCCGCCAAAACACTATAGTAAACACTACAGTAATGTCCGCCAAAACTCTATAGTAAACACTACAGTAATGTCCGCCAAAACACTATAGTAAATACTACAGTAATGTTCGCCAAAACACTATAGTAAGTACTACAGTAATGTCCGCCAAAACACTATAGTAAACACTACAGTAATGTCCGCCAAAACACTATAGTAAATACTACAGTAATGTCCGTCAAAACACTCTAGTAAACACTACAGTAATGTCCGCCAAAACACTATAGTAAATACTACAGTAATGTCCGCCAAAACACTATAGTAAACATTACAGTAATGTCCGCCAAAACACTATAGTAAACACTACAGTAATGTCCTCCAAAACTCTATAGTAAACACTACAGTAATGTCCGCCAAAACTCTATAGTAAACACTGAAGTAATGTCCGCCAAAACACTACAGTAATGTCCGCCAAAACTCTATAGTAAACACTACAGTAATGTCCGCCAAAACTCTATAGTAAACACTACAGTAATGTCCGCCAAAACTCTATAGTAAACACTACAGTAATGTCTGCCAAAACACTATAGTAAATACTACAGTAATGTCCGCCAAAACATTATAGTAAGTACTACAGTAATGTCCGCCAAAACACTATAGTAAACACTACAGTAATGTCCGCCAAAACACTATAGTAAACACTACAGTAATGTCCGCCAAAACACTATAGTAAACACTAGAGTAATGTCCGCCAAAACACTATAGTAAACACTACAGTAATGTCCGCCAAAACACTATAGTAAACACTACAGTAATGTCCGCCAAAACACTATAGTAAACACTAGAGTAATGTCCGCCAAAACACTATAGTAAACACTACAGTAATGTCCGCCAAAACACTATAGTAAACACTACAGTAATGTCCGCCAAAACACTATAGTAAACACTACAGTAATGTCCGCCAAAACACTATAGTAAACACTACAGTAATGTCCGCCAAAACACTATAGTAAACACTACAGTAATGTCCGCCAAAACACTATAGTAAACACTACAGTAATGTCCGCCAAAACACTATAGTAAACACTACAGTAATGTCCGCCAAAACACTATAGTAAACACTACAGTAATGTCCGCCAAAACACTATAGTAAACACTACAGTAATGTCCTCCAAAACACTATAGTAAACACTACAGTAATGTCCGCCAAAACACTATAGTAAACACTACAGTAATGTCCGCCAAAACACTATAGTAAACACTACAGTAATGTCCGCCAAAACACTATAGTAAACACTAGAGTAATGTCCGCCAAAACACTATAGTAAACACTACAGTAATGTCCGCCAAAACACTATAGTAAACACTACAGTAATGTCCGCCAAAACACTATAGTAAACACTACAGTAATGTCCGCCAAAACACTATAGTAAACACTACAGTAATGTCCGCCAAAACACTATAGTAAACACTACAGTAATGTCCGCCAAAACACTATAGTAAACACTACAGTAATGTCCGCCAAAACACTATAGTAAACACTACAGTAATGTCCGCCAAAACACTATAGTAAACACTACAGTAATGTCCGCCAAAACACTATAGTAAACACTACAGTAATGTCCTCCAAAACACTATAGTAAACACTACAGTAATGTCCGCCAAAACACTATAGTAAACACTACAGTAATGTCCGCCAAAACACTATAGTAAACACTACAGTAATGTCCGCCAAAACACTATAGTAAACACTACAGTAATGTCCGCCAAAACACTATAGTAAACACTACAGTAATGTCCTCCAAAACACTCTAGTAAACACTACAGTAATGTCCGCCAAAACTCTATAGTTAACACTACAGTAATGTCCGCCAAAACACTATAGTAAATACTACAGTAATGTCCGCCAAAACACTATAGTAAGTACTACAGTAATGTCCTCCAAAACACTATAGTAAATACTACAGTAATGTCCTCCAAAACACTATAGTAAATACAGCAGTAATGTCCGCCAAAACACTATAGTAAACACTACAGTAATGTCCGCCAAAACACTATAGTAAACACTACAGTAATGTCTGCCAAAACACTATAGTAAATACTACAGTAATGTCCGCCAAAACATTATAGTAAGTACTACAGTAATGTCCGCCAAAACACTATAGTAAACACTACAGTAATGTCCGCCAAAACACTATAGTAAACACTACAGTAATGTCCGCCAAAACACTATAGTAAACACTAGAGTAATGTCCGCCAAAACACTACAGTAATGTCCGCCAAAACTCTATAGTAAACACTACAGTAATGTCCGCCAAAACTCTATAGTAAACACTACAGTAATGTCCGCCAAAACTCTATAGTAAACACTACAGTAATGTCCGCCAAAACTCTATAGTAAACACTACAGTAATGTCCGCCAAAACTCTATAGTAAACACTACAGTAATGTCCGCCAAAACACTATAGTAAATACTACAGTAATGTCCGCCAAAACACTATAGTAAGTACTACAGTAATGTCCTCCAAAACACTATAGTAAATACTACAGTAATGTCCTCCAAAACACTATAGTAAATACCACAATAATGTCCGCCAAAACACTATAGTAAACACTACAGTAATGTCCGCCAAAACACTATAGTAAACACTACAGTAATGTCTGCCAAAACACTATAGTAAGTACTACAGTAATGTCCGCCAAAACACTATAGTAAACACTACAGTAATGTCCGCCAAAACTCTATAGTAAACACTACAGTAATGTCCGCCAAAACACTATAGTAAATACTACAGTAATGTTCGCCAAAACACTATAGTAAGTACTACAGTAATGTCCGCCAAAACACTATAGTAAACACTACAGTAATGTCCGCCAAAACACTATAGTAAATACTACAGTAATGTCCGTCAAAACACTCTAGTAAACACTACAGTAATGTCCGCCAAAACACTATAGTAAATACTACAGTAATGTCCGCCAAAACACTATAGTAAACATTACAGTAATGTCCGCCAAAACACTATAGTAAACACTACAGTAATGTCCTCCAAAACTCTATAGTAAACACTACAGTAATGTCCGCCAAAACTCTATAGTAAACACTGAAGTAATGTCCGCCAAAACACTACAGTAATGTCCGCCAAAACTCTATAGTAAACACTACAGTAATGTCCGCCAAAACTCTATAGTAAACACTACAGTAATGTCCGCCAAAACTCTATAGTAAACACTACAGTAATGTCTGCCAAAACACTATAGTAAATACTACAGTAATGTCCGCCAAAACATTATAGTAAGTACTACAGTAATGTCCGCCAAAACACTATAGTAAACACTACAGTAATGTCCGCCAAAACACTATAGTAAACACTACAGTAATGTCCGCCAAAACACTATAGTAAACACTAGAGTAATGTCCGCCAAAACACTATAGTAAACACTACAGTAATGTCCGCCAAAACACTATAGTAAACACTACAGTAATGTCCGCCAAAACACTATAGTAAACACTAGAGTAATGTCCGCCAAAACACTATAGTAAACACTACAGTAATGTCCGCCAAAACACTATAGTAAACACTACAGTAATGTCCGCCAAAACACTATAGTAAACACTACAGTAATGTCCGCCAAAACACTATAGTAAACACTACAGTAATGTCCGCCAAAACACTATAGTAAACACTACAGTAATGTCCGCCAAAACACTATAGTAAACACTACAGTAATGTCCGCCAAAACACTATAGTAAACACTACAGTAATGTCCGCCAAAACACTATAGTAAACACTACAGTAATGTCCGCCAAAACACTATAGTAAACACTACAGTAATGTCCTCCAAAACACTATAGTAAACACTACAGTAATGTCCGCCAAAACACTATAGTAAACACTACAGTAATGTCCGCCAAAACACTATAGTAAACACTACAGTAATGTCCGCCAAAACACTATAGTAAACACTACAGTAATGTCCGCCAAAACACTATAGTAAACACTACAGTAATATCCGCCAAAACACTATAGTAAACACTACAGTAATGTCCGCCAAAACACTATAGTAAACACTACAGTAATGTCCTCCAAAACACTATAGTAAGTACTACAGTAATGTCCGCCAAAACACTATAGTAAGTACTACAGTAATGTCCGCCAAAACACTATAGTCAACACTACAGTAATGTCCGCCAAAACACTATAGTAAACACTACAGTAATGTCCGCCAAAACACTATAGTAAACACTACAGTAATGTCCTCCAAAACACTATAGTAAACACTACAGTAATGTCCGCCAAAACACTATAGTAAACACTACAGTAATGTCCGCCAAAACACTATAGTAAACACTACAGTAATGTCCGCCAAAACACTATAGTAAACACTACAGTAATGTCCGCCAAAACACTATAGTAAACACTACAGTAATATCCGCCAAAACACTATAGTAAACACTACAGTAATGTCCGCCAAAACACTATAGTAAACACTACAGTAATGTCCTCCAAAACACTATAGTAAGTACTACAGTAATGTCCGCCAAAACACTATAGTAAGTACTACAGTAATGTCCGCCAAAACACTATAGTCAACACTACAGTAATGTCCGCCAAAACACTATAGTAAACACTACAGTAATGTCCGCCAAAACACTATAGTAAACACTACAGTAATGTCCGCCAAAACACTATAGTAAACACTACAGTAATGTCCGCCAAAACACTATAGTAAACACTGCAGTAATGTCCGCCAAAACACTATAGTAAACACTACAGTAATGTCCGCCAAAACACTATAGTAAACACTACAGTAATGTCCTCCAAAACACTATAGTAAACACTACAGTAATGTCCGCCAAAACACTATAGTAAACACTACAGTAATGTCCGCCAAAACACTATAGTAAATACTACAGTAATATCCGCCAAAACACTATAGTAAACACTACAGTAATGTCCGCCAAAACACTATAGTAAACACTACAGTAATGTCCGCCAAAACACTATAGTAAACACTACAGTAATGTCCGCCAAAACACTATAGTAAGTACTACAGTAATGTCCGCCAAAACACTATAGTAAATACTACAGTAATGTCCGCCACAACACTATAGTAAGTACTACAGTAATGTCCGCCAAAACACTATAGTAAGTACTACAGTAATGTTCGCCAAAACACTATATTAAATACTACAGTAATGTCCGCCAAAACACTATAGTAAGTACTACAGTAATGTCCGCCAAAACACTACATGAATTACTATAGTTGTCACGACTTCCGCCGAAGTTGGTCCCTCTCTTTGTTCGGGCGGCGTTCGGCGGTCGAAGTCACCGACCTTCCAGCCATCGCTGATCCTCTTTTCATTTTCCTTTGGTTTTGTCTCGTCTTCCATCACACCTGGTTCCAATCCCATCAATTACATGTTGTGTATTTAACCCTCTGTTCCCCCTCATGTCCTTGTCGGTGATTGTTTATTGTAAGTGCTTGTGCACGGCTGTCCTGGTGCGCGTCAGGTTATGTGCCCATTATTTGATTGTTCTTTTTACCGGTGGTTTTTTGTTGTTATTAAACTGTGCCGTTTGGAAACACAGTTTCTGCTCTCCTGCGTCTGACTTCTCTGCCGCCAGTACGCACCCCTTAGAATAGTATTGACTACAGTCTTTTACTACAGTATTTATACTATAGTTAACTGTAAATACTATACAGTATTATACAGTAATCTACAGTAAATAATATAGTAAATACTACAGAATTCACTGTAGTGTTTTTTGCTGACTTTAGTGTTTTTGCTGACTACAGTTAAAGTCAGTAAAAACACTACAGTGAATACTAAAGTATTTTTCTTCCTTTTTCTAGGCAAGTCAGTTGAGAACAAATTCTTATTTACAATGACGACCTAGGAACAATGGGTTAACTGCCGTGTTCAGGGGCAGAACGACAGATCAGATCGGGGATTCAATCTAGCAACCTTTCAGTTACTGGCCCAAAGCTCTAACCACTAGGCTATCTGCTGCCCCATAGTAGTATAGTATACTATAGTATTTTTTACGCGGGTATTCATTACATGAATACACCCCTCAGCTCTTCTGCATGTTGTAAAGCACTGAATGATCAATGGCTCAAGCCCAGAGCATAATCATTCATTCATTGGGAGAAACAACCATGTGACTGATAAGGAAGTAGCTCACGGTCACATGTCCTCCATCTCCACTGACTTTCCCTTTGCCTGTAAGGCTCCTCCCCCTCTCTCTGCTCAAGGACATGCTTCTCCCAGCCTCCGACAAACAAAGGGACAACAGCACTTCCTGAAGGCATAAATAAAATGGGGGCTGGCTCGGTATAGTGTTTCCTTGATAAGTAATGGCGTAATGAGTGGCGTTTGCAACACAAAATAAGTGCATTAGGCCTTGGGATTGACTGCTACAGAGGTCGGTGTCCCTAAGCTGTCTCCACTGCGATCCCACTAAATCACTGGGGTAATGAAAGCCCACAAATACACACCAGTAAACATAAAAGACTGCCCAGTCTGCCCATGACCTCCAAGAGAAAAATTATTATAGGGAGAGATAGCCATTTGCACATCGCTACAACATGACATTTGAAATGTCTTTATTCTTTTGGAACTTGTGTGAGTGTAATATTTTTTTATTTCACTTTTGTTTATCCACTCCACTTGTTTTGGCAATGTAAACATGTGTTTCCCATGCCAATAAAGGCCCTTTGAATTGCATTGAATAGAAAGAGAGAGAGAGAGAGAGAGAGAGAGAGAGAGAGAGAGAGAGAGAGAGAGAGAGAGAGAGAGAGAGAGAGAGAGAGAGAGACAGAGAGAGAGAGAGACAGAGAGAGAGAGAGACAGAGAGAGACAGAGAGAGAGAGAGAGAGAGAGAGAGAGAGAGAGAGGGGGGGGGAGAGAGAGAGAGAGAGAGAGAGAGAGAGAGAGAGAGAGAGAGAGAGAGAGAACTTGCGAGGAAGCGACTGGGAATGAAAGTGGGAGAGGGGTGGCGAGATTTAGAAAAATAAAGACAGAGGGAGAACAAGCTAAAGAGAGAGCAAGAGCAAGAGCAGAGCAGAGCAGAGGTCAGGATCAGAGCTCCTGCATTTTTCAGCATTTTCTTTAAAAAAGATAGATTAGGAGTTAGATAAACTTGGATTTTTTGTCAGGAACACATACTGGATTCTACCCTCTTCAACATAACCCCTACTTCAAATCAAAACTTAAAACCTACAACCTCATTTTGGACGGAATTACGGAATCACCTGGAAAGTTCACAACAACCAAGGATTTTTTACCCTATACAGCAAATTCTCTGGAAAACAACAGAAACCTGAAAACACCATCCAACCTGGAACTGAGTGAGTAATGTTTAGTCTGAAACAATATTTTATTTCCAAAAGCCAAGAAGAAAAATACACAACATTACTTTATAAGGACTGAATTCTAACATAATTCTACCAAGCTTGATACAGCTTCAACTAGCACTGACGTGTCAAGTGAGAGGTGTCAAAGCCCATTAGCCCAACAATGGCAGGAGAGTCACACAGTCTACCCCAACCAAATGGAGAGGCCTTAGAAGCTCCCTCCCGCTGTTCAGAGGTAATTAAAATACAGTACCCTTTGCATGTAAAGAATGATAAGGCAAGAAAAGACCACAAGAAGAAGCTCCTTATGGAAAATCAAGAGACACTTTTTGCTGACTATTACAAAAATGGGAACATCAGCAACCTTATCTTCCACACAAACCATCCCCTGGCATGGCACAGTGCTATATTAGCACACTACCCCTTTGTTACGAGAGGGGGGATTAACGAGGGGTGGAAACTCAGAATACTTGATAACGAGGACTCTGAGTTAAGTAATATAAATATCTATAAATCCGGATCAGTAATGGTACAGAATAACCACAAACAGTTTCAGCTGGACTTTCACCTAATCAAAGAATTAGCCCAGCAGGAGAAGCTCTGCCTTGATAATGATACCCCCACACAGAGCGGGTCAGACCAGACCTCTTCATTATGTAACCCCACAGATGAGCAACCCCCAGTGGAGAGTCAACCTCCCAGCACAGATTACCACTCCCTCATTGAAATGAAGGACAAATTCACCCAGCTGGAGGTAAGACAGGTGGAGCTGGAACAGCAGGTGATTACACTTCAGTCAGCGCAGACCCAGACAACAGTCCAGCACAACAACAGCCCCTTAACCAGACCCGGAGAGCTGGAGGTGGACAGAGACATATCTGCACTTTGGACAGTGGTGAGACAAATACAACAGGAGAAAGAGGAGCAGAACAGAGCACTAGAGGAGAGTATCAGACTGCTGGTGGAGGAGAGGTTGAGGGGGATGGAGGAGAAGTTGATGGGGACGGCGTGTGACAGAGAACAACCCACTAGAGAGGTGGCCACCCCCACAGAGAAGCCAGCAGAACAGCCCACTTCAGCACCCAACAAAAGTCTCGACACCACAGCAGAACAGTCCACACCAGACCCTGAACATAGAGTCGACACCACAGCAGAACAGTCCACACCAGACCCTGACCATAGAGTCGAAATCACAGCAGAACAGACAAATGAAGAACCCCAAGCCCAGAGGCTCTCACCCCCTCTGAGCACCCCCCCTGTCAGCCACCCTGATAGCCCTTTTGACAACCCCCCCACACCCACTGAGGACAAACACAAGACACAGATTGTACTACTTATGGACTCAAATGGGAAATATATAGAAGAAAAAAAAACTTTTTCCCAAACACAGTGTGTCTAAACTCTGGTGTCCAAACACCCAGCGTGCCCTCGACCTTCTGTCTGAGGCCAAACTAGGCTCACCCAGCCACATAATAATACACACAGGCACAAACGACCTGAGAGCACTGCAGGAAAGAGTGGCCACAGCACTGAAGAGAGTGATTGAAAAGGCTTCTTCTACTTTCCCCAACGCACAAGTGGTTATCTCCACCCTGCTACCACGAAAAGACTTCCACCCTGCCACAATACAGCGGGTAAATGCAAGTATTTCCCGTGACTGTGCCTCAAAACCAAACGTTTTCCTGGCCCACCACTCCACCCTGGACTTGAACAGCCTCTATGACCAGGTCCACCTCTACAAGGCAGCAGTGCCCACCTTTGCCCGAACTCTAAAGGACATCGCTCTCAAACGTATCCCCAACACTTCACACAGGAGCAACAGATCAATAGACACCCCATCCAGACCAGCGAGACACCCTCCCAGATCTGCAGGACCCCCCCCTGGACCTACACATAGAGGACCCACGCCAAGAGGAATTACATCCAGACCACAGTACACCCAGACACATCCACACCCCCACCCCAACCAATCAACACCCCCCCACGTCAACCATGCCCACACCCCATTTAGGCCCACCCAGGTCAGACCTATGCCACTCCTGCCCACCCCATGCACCCCACCCCCGCAAAGAGGGCCTCAACATGGAAGCCACACATACGCCCAGGTAGTGAGCGGGCAAACAGTCCCAACCCCCACTCTCACACTCGCCGAAGCCAATGGCATGTACCAGATGCTCAGCAGGCTCTGCTCACACTTACTGGCCTGAGGCCAAACCACGACCAACAACATTGGACACTCTATGGAACAAAAAGCCTTCACTATATTATCATGGAATATCCAAGGCCTGAGGTCATCTGCCTTTGGCCTAAAGAGCAGAAACCCGGACTTCACCAAAGAAATCGGTAATACAGACATTGTCATCCTGCAAGAAACCTGGTATAGAGGAGACGGACCCACTGGTTGCCCTCTAGGTTACAGAGAGCTGGTAGTCCCATCCACCAAACTACCAGGTGTGAAACAGGGAAGGGACTCAGGGGGTATGCTAATTTGGTATAGAGCAGACCTAACTCACTCCATTAAATTAATCAAAACAGGAACATTTTACATTTGGCTAGAAATTCAAAAGGAAATTATCCTAACAGAGAAAAATGTCCTCCTGTGTGCTACCTATATCCCCCCACTAGAATCCCCATATTTTAATGAAGACAGCTTCTCCATCCTGGAGGGGGAAATCAATCATTTCCAGGCCCAGGGACATGTACTAGTCTGTGGCGACCTAAATGCCAGAACCGGACAAGAACCTGACACCCTAAGCACACAGGGGGACAAACACCTGCCTGGAGGTGACAGCATTCCCTCCCACATATGCCCCCCTAGGCACAACTATGACAACATAACCAACAAAAACGGGTCACAACTCCTGCAGCTCTGTCGCACGCTGGGTATGTACATAGTCAACGGTAGGCTTCGAGGGGACTCCTATGGTAGGTACACCTATAGCTCATCTCTTGGCAGTAGTACTGTAGACTACTTTATCACCGACCTCAACCCAGAGTCTCTCAGAGCGTTCACAGTCAGCCCACTGACACCCCTATCAGACCACAGCAAAATCACAGTCTACTTAAACAGAGCAATAATCAATCATGAGGCATCAAAGCCAAAGGAACTGAGTAACATTAAGAAATGCTATAGATGGAAGGAATGCAGTTTGGAAACCTACCAAAAAACAATTAGGCAACAACAAATTCAATCCCTTTTAGACAATTTCCTGGGTAAAACGTTCCGCTGTAATAGTGAAGGTGTAAACTTGGCAGTAGAAAATCTTAACAGTATATTTGACCTCTCAGCTTCCCTATCAAATCTAAAAATCTCAAATAGAAAACCGAAGAAAATTAACAATAATGACAAATGGTTTGATGAAGAATGCAAAAATCTAAGAAAGAAATTGAGAAACCTGTCCAACCAAAAACATAGAGACCCGGAAAACCTGAGTCTACGCCTTCACTATGGTGAATCACTAAAACAATACAGAAATACACTACGGAAAAAGAAGGAACAGCATGTCAGAAATCAGCTCAATGCAATTGAAGAATCCATAGACTCTAACCACTTCTGGGAAAATTGGAAAACACTAAACAAACAACAACAAGAAGAATTATCTATCCAAAATGGAGATGTATGGGTAAACCACTTCTCCAATCTTTTTGGCTCTATAACAAAGAATAAAGAGCAAAAACATATACATGATCAAATACAGATCTTAGAATCATCTATTAAAGACTACCAGAACCCACTGGATTATCCAATTACATTGAATGAGTTACAGGACAAAATAAAAACCCTCCAACCCAAAAAGGCCTGTGGTGTTGATGGTATCCTCAATGAAATGATCAAATATACAGACAACAAATTCCAATTGGCTATACTAAAACTCTTTAACATCATACTTAGCTCTGGCATCTTCCCCAATATTTGGAACCAAGGACTGATCACCCCAATCCACAAAAGTGGAGACAAATTTGACCCCAATAACTACCGTGGAATATGTGTCAACAGTAACCTTGGGAAAATCCTCTGCATTATTATTAACAGCAGACTCGTACATTTCCTCAATGAAAACAATGTACTGAGCAAATGTCAAATTGGCTTTTTACCAAATTACCGTACAACAGACCATGTATTCACCCTGCACACCCTAATTGACAACCAAACAAACCAAAACAAAGGCAAAGTCTTCTCATGCTTTGTTGATTTCAAAAAAGCCTTCGACTCAATCTGGCATGAGGGTCTGCTATACAAACTGATGGAAAGTGGTGTTGGGGGTAAAACATACGACATTATAAAATCCATGTACACAAACAACAAGTGTGCGGTTAAAATTGGCAAAAAACACACACATTTCTTCACACAGGGTCGTGGGGTTAGACAGGGATGCAGTTTAAGCCCCACCCTCTTCAACATATATATCAACGAATTGGCGCGGGCACTAGAAAAGTCTGCAGCACCCGGCCTCCCCCTGCTAGAATCCGAAGTCAAATGTCTGCTGTTTGCCGATGATCTGGTGCTTCTGTCACCAACCAAGGAGGGCCTACAGCAGCACCTAGATCTTATGCACAGATTCTGTCAGACCTGGGCCCTGACAGTAAATCTCAGTAAGACCAAAATAATGGTGTTCCAAAAAAGGTCCAGTCACCAGGACCACAAATACAAATTCAATCTAGACACTGTTGCCCTAGAGCACACAAAAAACTATACATACCTTGGCCTAAACATCAGCGCCACAGGTAACTTCCACAAAGCTGTGAACGATCTGAGAGACAAGGCAAGAAGGGCATTCTATGCCATCAAAAGAAACATAAATTTCAACATACCAATTAGGATTTGGCTAAAAATACTTGAATCAGTCATAGAGCCCATTGCCCTTTATGGTTGTGAGGTCTGGGGTCCGCTCACCAACCAAGACTTCACAAAATGGGACAAACACCAAATTGAGACTCTGCACGCAGAATTCTGCAAAAATATCCTCCGTGTACAACGTAGAACACCAAATAATGCATGCAGAGCAGAATTAGGCCGATACCCACTAATTATCAAAATCCAGAAAAGAGCCGTTAAATTCTACAACCACCTAAAAGGAAGTGATTCACAAACCTTCCATAACAAAGCCATCACCTACAGAGAGATGAACCTGGAGAAGAGTCCCCTAAGCAAGCTGGTCCTGGGGCTCTGTTCACAAACACAAACACACCCTACAGAGCCCCAGGACAACAGCACAATTAGACCCAACCAAATCATGAGAAAACAAAAAGATAATTACTTGACACATTGGAAAGAATTAACAAAAAAACAGAGCAAACTAGAATGCTATTTGGCCCTAAACAGAGAGTACACAGCGGCAGAATACCTGACCACTGTGACTGACCCAAAATTAAGGAAAGCTTTGACTATGTACAGACTCAGTGAGCATAGCCTTGCTATTGAGAAAGGCCGCCGTAGGCAGACATGGCTCTCAAGAGAAGACAGGCTATGTGCTCACTGCCCACAAAATGAGGTGGAAACTGAGCTGCACTTCCTAACCTCCTGCCCAATGTATGACCATATTAGAGAGACATATTTCCCTCAGATTACACAGATCCACAAAGAATTCGAAAACAAATCCAAATTTGAAAAACTCCCATATCTACTGGGTGAAATTCCACAGTGTGCCATCACAGCAGCAAGATTTGTGACCTGTTGCCACGAGAAAAGGGCAACCAGTGAAGAACACACACCATTGTAAATACAACCCATATTTATGCTTATTTATTTTATCTTGTGTCCTTTAACCATTTGTACATTGTTAAAACACTGTATATATATATATAATATGACATTTGTAATGTCTTTACTGTTTTGAAACCTCTGTATGTGTAATGTTTACTGTTAATTTTTGTTGTTTTTCACTTTATATTTTCACTTTGTATGTTGTCTACCTCACTTGCTTTGGCAATGTTAACACATGTTTCCCATGCCAATAAAGCCCTTGAATTGAATTGAATTGAATTGAATTGAATTGAATTGAGAGGGAGGGAGAGATGTCCTGCTGGATGTTTACACTTGAAGGTGTTATATCTTTCCTGACTGCCTGCCCATTTCGCCTATTCGAGCTGCAACCCAACCACCCAACCCCCTCCCCGCCCGACCTCAACCCAACCCAACCCCCTTGCATCACTCCATCCCTCCCTCCAATCCAGCCTCATCACCTTCAGAGGGTCAAAAAAGCTGCAATGGGAGTCGATGCAGTTGGAATTAGAGGAGGAGTGAACAGGGAGCGGTGAGGAATGGAGGGGATATAGAAATACCTTCATCAGCAGTGTTCTGTCTGTGTTACAAGCATTCCACTTTCCTTAATCCATTTGTGTGGAATCATTTCTTGTCAAAAAGGTAGCTGGTTAACTATAGGGCAAAGCTCTAGACACAGGCAGCCGAAACCACAAAAAAAATGTATCTAATCTCAGAGAGTTCTCCTTACTTAGCCTCACCGGTGACCCTACTTCTAATCCCAACATTTTCCATTGGTTTAGAGGGGCGGATGGCGGATCCTTCGCAATGCATTTACATGACGAAACGCAGAGAGCCTACGACGGGTTTTAAACAGATTGTCTTGGGAAGACATATGAGAAATAGTCAACAGCCCATCTGGGTTTAACCTAGGGGTTAGTGGTTAATCCATCCTACATATGGACTCAAATGTTACTGACCACATCTTTCAACACAACTGAGGTTAAAAACATTGAAATGTTTTTTTTGGGGGGGAAATGTCTGATGTCATAGAGCACAGTACATCACAGCCTGCCACAAGCTAAGGGAGGAAACATAAACTGTCCTATTTTCTCCACGTTTTATAAGTAATAGACAATATAAGTGCCGCCAGTCATTTTACATTTTGTTTGTTGAATTAGATTCTGAGTGGATTGTTATTCAATCATTAAAATGGACCATTATTACATGTCTGCATTGAAACAGAGGAGAAGGAAAACGCGGCAAATACGCCATATTGGCTTTCTCTTTTCCCCTCTTCCTTCTCCCTCTACCTGGCCAGCATCTTCAGCCCCTCCACTATCCCAGGAGACAGACGGTCCAGCGGGCAGAATCCGATGGAATAGCCGGGCCCCGGCAGCTACCCCAACACTGCAGCAGCAGCATCACTTCCACTCCCAGACAGGAGCCACAGAATACCAAATTCATTACTTACAAACCGCCTTTTATTCCCCTTTAATACACACAGCCCTGATTCTCAGGGACGGAGACATTCCTAACTGACCGGGGAACAGAGACGGAGTGGGCAGAGTGAAGCCAGGGATCGGCGGGCACACATAATAGTTCTGGATCTGGAAGGGTGTCAGCTATGCAAAGAATTCTCCCTCTCCATTGGGGCGAGCACAACACAGCAGCGGTACCTCGCTTAGCATAGGGTCCGCCAACCACAAAGCTAGCCAACCAGCCTGCCAGCCAGCCAGGCAGTGACTGAGTGAGTTAGCATTGCAGCCAGCCAGACACCCAGCTACCCAACCAGCTACCCATCAAGCCAGCCAGCCCAAACCTCATTCTGAGAGCTGGGCCAAGGCTACGGTCAGTCATCAGTCCCCCCTCCCTGCTCTCCTCTCCTCCATAAAGGGACAGCAGGAGAGAGAGGGGCCTCCTTTTGTCCACTCCAGATTAGTCAACACAGGGGGAGGGCCGAGACTGAGAGAAGAGGGCATTTGATTTCTCCTTAGAGCATAACTGAGCCTAACGCAATATCTGTAGATCGCAAAACAGTGTTTTTAGCAGGAGCATTTATCGGGATAGAAAGACGAGCACAAAGCAACTTCCTCCCACGGTTTTCTACTCAACTCTTTCCAGTAAACATACGGCGAGGCCAAATGAAGAAAGGCCAAATGTCAACATTTGGCTTAAAGGTTACCAGTCCCAATTTGAGTCCAAACAAAAAACACAACCCTCTATCATAAAACTCAAACCGGTCACTTCACAACATATAGGACAACATACAATTGTGGTTCAGTCTGACCGTGTATGTGGTGCATGAAACCTTGAAGAAAGGCAAAAAAACAGATCGGCTCAGCTAAACCCAGCCAACTTAACCCAGCCTACTTAACCCAGACTACTTAACACAGCCTACTTAACCCAGCCTATTCAACACAGCGTAACCTATAGCCAAACCCAGCTAAACCCAGCCTACTTAACCCAGCCTATTTATCACAGCGTAACCTACAGCCAAACCCAGCTAAACCCAGTCCAGCTCAGCCCAGCTAGACACAGCCATGGTCAACCCAACCAAGCCCAGCCCTGCCACACCACACCATGTCTCACTTCTCTGGCCCTATCCACACGGCCCAACCATGGTAATCCCAGCTCAGCCAATCCCACCCCACCCAGCCTTGTCCTACCTAACGTCTTACCTCTCGTTGCTTCTCCATCTCAGCCTGCAGGACCTGCTTGGCCA
The DNA here is from genome assembly GCF_045791955.1 of Oncorhynchus clarkii lewisi. Lineage (NCBI taxonomy): Eukaryota > Metazoa > Chordata > Actinopteri > Salmoniformes > Salmonidae > Oncorhynchus > Oncorhynchus clarkii. The sequence goes on along the minus strand of NC_092155.1, from coordinate 43,346,606 downwards.
CCTCGAGCTCCTGGAGCCTGAACCTCATCTCCTCGTTCTCCTGCTCCAGACGACCCCTCTTCTTCTCCACAGAGTCCAACTCGGTGTGCAGCCGGATGGACACGTCTTTAGCCACCTGGCGTCCAAAGGAGGAGACGAGAGAGAGAAGACATGAGGGAGGGGTGGGGGGGTCAACATCAGAGGTTCATTGATCAAGCATGATCCACAATGCCATGGTCCAGAGTCATACTAAATTACTTTATGAATGCCCTTTGTAAATTGTGATTTGTTTCCAGTATGACCATATACACACTGAGTGTACAAAATGTTAGCAGGCCCTTTTGCCCTCAGAACAACCTCAATTCGTCCAGGGAATGGGCTCTACAAGGTGTTGAATGCGTTCCACAGGGATGCTGGCACATGCTGACTCCAATGCTTCCCACAGTTGTGTCAAGTTGATGTCCTTTGGGTGATGGACCATTCTTGATACACACAGGAAACGGTTGAGCATGAAAAATACTGCAGCTTTGGTCGCAGGTGCGACTGGGATTGACTATCATACCCCGTTTAAAGGCACTTAAATATTTTGTCTGACCCATTCACCCTCTGAATGGCACACATACACAATCCATGTCTCAATTGTCTCAAGGCTTAAAAATCCTTCTTTAACCTGTCTCCTCCCCTTCATCTACACTGATGGAAGTGCATTTAACAGGTGGCATCAATAAGGTACCATAGCCTTCACCTGGTCCTGGTCAAATCAAGTCAAATGTTATTGGTCACATACACATAGTTAGCATTGTTAGCATAGTTAATGCGAGTGTAGCGAAATGCGTGTGCTTCTAGTTCCGACAGTGCAGTAATATCTAACAAGTAATCGAACCATTCCCCAACAACTACCTAATACACACAAATCTAAAGGGTGTGAATGAGAATACGTACATATAAGTATATGGATGGTCAGTCTACGTCGTGGAAAGAGTGTTCTTAATGTTTTGTCCACTCAGTGTATATGGGTAAGTAAAATACGTCTCTCTGCTGATGGTGTATTCACAGCACAGTAAGAAATGACACCATACTGTAGCTTATCATTAATGTGTTCCAGTATTATTACTAATGTGTTCCAATATTATCATTAATGTGTTCCAGTATTATCAATAATGTGTTCCAATATTATCATTAATGTGTTCCAGTATTATCAATAATGTGTTCCAGTATTATCATTAATGTGTTCCAGTATTATCACTAATGTGTTCCAGGATTATCACCAATGTGTTCCAGTATTATTATTAAGGTGTTCCAGTATTATCACTAATATGTTCCAGTATTATCATTAATGTGTTCCAGTATTATCAACAATGTGTTCCAGTATTATCACCAATGTGTTCCAGTATTATTACTAATGTGTTCCAGTACTATCACTAATGTGTTCCAGTACTATCACTAATGTGTTCCAGTATTATCATTAATGTGTTCCAGTATTATCATTAATGTGTTCCAGTATTATCACTAATGTGTTCCAGTATTATCATTAATGTGTTCCAGTATTATCACTAATGTGTTCCAGTATTATCACCAATGTGTTCCAGTATTATTACTAATGTGTTCCAGTATTATCATGAATGTGTTCCAGTATTATCACTAATGTGTTCCAGTATTATCATTAATGTGTTCCAGTATTATCACTAATGTGTTCCAGTATTATCACCAATGTGTTCCAGTATTATCACTAATGTGTTCCAGTATTATGATTAATGTGTTCCAGTATGATCACCAATGTGTTCCAGTATTATCACTAATGTGTTCCAGTATTATGATTAATGTGTTCCAGTATGATCACTAATGTGTTCCGGTATTATCACTAATACGGTTAGGAGTGGAGTAGAGCAGAGACCAGCTCTTATATCATCCTGTGTTGACATGTTGCTACAGAACAAGACTGTTATTAAGGCTGATCTTCTTAAAGTTGGATATAGGTTCCCCTGAGGGGTAGGAAGAGCATTAAATGCAGTTGGGGATCAACACAGACACTATCCAGATGAGCGTATGATGTTCTGCTGGGCCAACAACAACTTGTGTGTGTGTTTCTGTTTGATTGTATATCACCAGGGCACTGACAGGATGTTCAATCCAAATGCAAACCCAGCTGCCTGGTTTAAATTGTTTATAATGAAAGGAGGTGACATGTCAAGGGTGCTCTATTCATACCATAGACAGGAAACACATCCAAAACATCTGAGTGGATTGTCATATTGATGTGCTTGAAAGCATTGTATCATTCAAAATGGTAATATAACATAATGATATCTAAGGCACAATATGATGATTATTATTTAATGTTCTCTCTCTATTTGTCTACCTCTGCAACATCATAGCATGGGATGGGAGTCTTTTGGTGCAGTGTGGACTGGGGTACAGTGCTGATCTCATTAAAGGAGAAAGGGGGTCAGAGCAAACAGGGCTCCTGTGTGTGTGTGCGTATATGTGTGTGTGTGTTTGAATGTGTGTGCGTGCGTGCCTCTGTGTGGGGTACAGTGCTGATCTCATTAAAGGAGGAAGGGGGTCAGAGCAAACAGGGCTTCTGTGTGTGTGTGTATATGTGTGTGTGTGTTTGAATGTGTGTGCGTGCGTGGGTCTGTGTGGGGTACAGTGCTGATCTCATTAAAGGAGGAAGGAGGTCAGAGCAAACAGGGCTTCTCTGTGTGTGTGTGCGTATATGTGTGTTTGAATGTGGGTGCGAGTGCGTCCACGTGTGTCAGAATTGGGGTATTCTCTCTGGCCCTATAACCAGAGCCAATGTGCAGCTGGGAACCACAATGCCCCTCTGTGCTGCCCACTCTGAGAGTGGACCAACCAACCAATTCCCCATCATGCTCAAATTCATCTCTCTCTCTCTCTCTCTCTCTCTCTCTCTCTCTCACACAGACTTTCTCTTTTTTCGGTCTTCCCCTCCTTCTCTCATTCTGCCCTTGCCCCTCCCTCTCTCTTCTCCATACTTTAGAAGGTAGAAATGTACATGCAAAGAGACAGACTGCATGGTCAAATCAATGCTCCCTTTCATTAGCGTTCTGGGGGGGTTCCAGGTTATGTTTTTAGACTGGCGGTATATGGCGATCGGGCCCCTTCACAGTAAACAGCAGTCTGTATTAACGGCCTGTTAACTTACTACATCTACAGGATTCCCTTCTCTCTCTTGCTGTTCAGCCTCTTTCCATACACTGCCTTGGCTGCCTTCGCCTCCCAATCAAATATCATGCTTTGATATGTAAAAGTAAAACACATGGATTTCAGCACTCTGTGGGTGAAGTTTCCCCTAGATACAGATCTAGGATCAGCTTCCCATCTCCAACCCCTAACCTCAACCACTATTGAATTTTTTTTTAAAGAAGAAAACTGAACCAAGATCAGTGTCTAGGGTCACTGCACTAGCGGTTTTAGCATTGGCGAGAGGGGTTCCAGCTGGAGAGCTAGAGGACGTGAATGGCATACAGAGGAGAGGAGAGAAGGTCTTGCAGGACTGGTACATTATAGTCAAGTCCCAGCCTTAAGACTCCTAACGTCGATCCTATCCACACCCGGCACTTGGACACACATACCAAATTAAAAAGAGCCATTTACCCATCAAAGGGGTCTCTTTCACATGTTTTTGTGGGTGAGTGTGTGTGTGATAGAGAATATTTTGCATCTCTGAGGGTGGGTTCATTGGTGTGTGTTTGTGTGTGTGCACGCGCACATGTGTGTGCCTGCATGGGAGTGTGTGTGCCTGCATGGGAGTGTGTGTGTGTGTGTGTGTGTGTGTGTGCGCGCTGAAGCGGCACCATGTTCCCCTTCTGATCCTGCCTGTCAGCACTGTCACAGCTGTTCCTCCACACGCCTTTTAACAATGACTTCCCTGTAGATTTTATCATCAGCGTTTTGCATGTTGGCAGTACGCACAGGAGGGGGGAGTGTGTAAAGTATCGGCCACGTCTGTGTCCCAAATGGCCCCATATTCCCTATGTAGTGCACTACTTTTGACTAGGGCCCATAGCCAGGGCCTTACTGTACATAACCTTGGAGAGATATTGTATTTTCTACTTTAATGAGCTAAGAAGTGCTTACAAAGGAGAGCATACTCTATGAAATCATTGAGTATTTACCATCTAGCTTAGACATTTAATGATAGGATCTAGTATTGCAGTATCAGCTAACAGGCTCAGCCAACTGGTGCACTTTTATGTAACAATCATCTAGTTGTTATCCTTCCTGTTGCAGCCTCTAGAAACTGAAAATAATAATCTTCTTCCCTTCTGTCTATCTATAAAAGGCTTTTTAGTAGTGAAAGAGCAGACCCCTGCACGACAGTTGTTTAGTGGTTACAGAATAATCCACATGGTGGGGCATCCACACATGCTCCTGCTAGTGCTGTGCTGAGCAGGCACAGGGACAAAAATACTTCCTGATACTCCTTGAGCCAGCCAATCGGCTCTCTGATCCGGGCGTGTCTGGCTGACACATGGAGACGGTTTCTATTGGTATCTCCAGGATGCTGCTGTTACTGCTGCCCAGCCGTTATCTGCTGCTGAGAGAGGGATGGAGAGAGGGAGATAGAGGAGAGAGAGAGGGAATCCACCCTCTCTCTCTCTCTCTCTCTCTCTCTATCCCTATCTCAACAACCCCTACTTTCCTTCCCTATATGTCACATCACGCCATACTGCAACTCGGCTGTTGCTATGCAGGAGTGCACAGAGGCTCAGCCCACTCATCCTATACATGTGAAGTTAAGAGGGGAAGGATATGGTATCTTTCACACCCCAACCCATCACAGATCACAGGCAAAGTGCGAAAGCCTGTGCCTTTGACTCGAAATAAAATACCTCAGTCAAGTTTCCCCAGCAAACAATGACGGTAGCATCATAACATCCAGGCTGGGAGAGATGTTGTTTATGGAATGATTATGGAATGAAAAGGCTAGCTGCCCTGAATAAAATCCACTGACCCAGACAGTGTAATGAGAGACTGATTCTATATCATACTGGTATCTACTGTATATCCCTTAGCACATTTCCATTGTCGTGGAAGACCTCAATGTTTTCCATTTCCTATGTTTCATAGCTCTGTAATTAGGACAGTGGGTCAGAAAGGACAGGAAGTGACCAGGAGAATCCCACGACCATCTCCAGATATCACACACACACACACACACTCGTACTCGCACGCTGAAAAATGCACGCATTGCACATTCACGCCACTCCCCCTGCGGAGCGCTGAAGAGCAGGATGCAACAGGAAGTGGGAACAGCTCACTGTGTATGTCACAAGGGAACAAGGACTTAGGAGAGAGAGCAATAATTATGTTAAGCCAATTTAAAGTATAGCCCTACTGGCACAGCCCTATCAGCTTACAGTATGCTATTTTATGTGATCACGTTGGTTGAGTACTGTGTGACTAATAGAGACTGACCATAACCACAAAGTAGTTATTTTCGTCTAATGGAACCTACCGACCCCAATGTGTTGAAACTACCTGTATTTACTGAATGAACCTAACACGCAGAATACATACTAACTGTTCAATAACTCATTGCTGTGCCACAAACACAAAGTCGTGGGTTCTTGCTGACAAGTGAAAGAAAGTCTACAATGGCTGGTACAGGACAGGTCTCAAATATCACATGGAATACAGCCCAAATCCTCTCAAACATGTCAAGACACATTTCCTTCCCCCGGTGCTTGGTTGGTGCGTGAATAAGCCTGTCTGAGAACACAGCCGGCCTCACGGTTAGAGGAACTCCGTTTGAAGGGAGTCTAGAGTGCATGGGAGTGATCTGGTTTAGTTGGTAGCCAGCAGAAACAATCAGGTATGTGTTGAGTGACTGGCCCTAGCTGTTTAAGAATACAGAGAGGGAGACGGAGAGGGGAGGCCGAGGTCACATCCCTGTGGTTTGTTTTTGGTTTCCTGTGTTAATGGCCTTCTTTGACTGTCTTCCCCCGGCCCGTTGAGCTCTTGCGCCCACCCGCTGCGCCCCGATTGGCTGCTGAGGACTTAACTCGGGAGCGACACCAAATCCTTATTCCCCAGAGTCAGCACAGACGGCCGGCACAGAGGCACAATATTACCTGGCCAGAAAGAAGGGGACACCCCCCCCCCCTCCCGTTTCTTTTTTTCTCTCTTTAAAAAAAAGAAAAAGATATACAAATGGACCGTTTTTAGAGAGGGACAGCGGGAACGGGGCCTGCCTTCAGGGGATGACATCATTACCCTCTCCCCTCTATTCCCTCCTTCCTCGACTCCTGAGAAAGGCCACATTGTGTTTCTGTCACATGGAAATAGATCACAGACGGCTGTGAATGTGGGACGTGTAACCACAGCCTCAGTTCAGTAGGAAGACCAACAACCAACGTCTCCATTAACAAGAAATCCCATCAATGGTGTGTGAATGTATGCATTTAAAGCCAAATGTAACCTTTGTCCTTTGACCTGTTATGTCACCCCCCCACCCCTCCACTTTATTTTTTAAGTTTACGAAAATCTGCAAGGACATAAATGCTAGCAATTACCCAAAGTTCAGTCTCTCGTCAAGTTCTGTTTGTGTTGCTGACATACACGATTTAGGCATAGCCTTACACAAAGACACACACACATCATCTTGGCTGCCCATCGAAAGTCGATGACAGGCATACACGCGCACGCTCTCCATTCCAGATTCACCTTGACGTCCTGCTCCAGGGTACGGATGAGCTCCCCGTCCACCTGTCCCGTCTGGGCCACGCGGAGGCTGCGTCTCTCGGCCTTGCGGAGGCGGTACTGCAGGATGCGGCAGGTCTTGTTGGCCTGCTCAAACTGCTGCCTCAGCTCCTGCAGCTGGTACACATCCTCCTCCATGTACATGTCCCTCATCTCCAACATCTCCGAGCGCAGCTCCTCCATCTCGTCCTGGGGGAGAGAGAGAGGGGGTCGGGGGAAGGGTGGAGGAGAAGACGGTTTGAGAATTGTTAGAAAATGGTCTGGATGAGCTAGTGCAATCATTCGACTACATATAAGAATTCTTATAGGGACTGTCTCAGCATCAGATCACCAGTCATTGTCAACACCCTCTTCATTAGTTTATCCTTAGCAGGGTGTGTATCGTCATCTCAGACTCAGTAGGCCTTTCCTGCAGTCAAATTACCTAGTGGCCTCATGGGAATGTTATTCATAATTTTCATAATTTCAGAATTAATCAACCTTTTTTAAATGTATTTTTTAAATCTGAATGAAAATCAGGTGTTTCCATGTCAAGCGGTTTTGTTATATTTCTGTGATGTATATAACGTGTAATATTGGGATGCAAACTCAAAATTGAATACATTTCAACTCTATGTCTGACATGGTACAGGTGTCTTCTTGTATAAAGGCCATCACCATGTGTGTGAGGTGTAAACGTTCGTTTTAACGGGAGATGTGCTGATTTAGCCCATGGCAGTAAGACTGTAGCACTAACAACCCCATTGCCTACATAACCCCACCAGGGGCAAACCAGTGTAGAACACAGATTAATACAGAACTGAACTGTGCCCACCTGATAGAAAGGTGTATAATAACAATGGCAATGTATGATTGAAATCAAACCCCAAAAAGCCTTCCTAGAATTCCCTACTACTACTTACATAACAACACGGTTGAAGAGGCATTAGCCCAAATCCTTACAACCCCCCTGACAGAGGCGCAGTAATAAGGCAGATCGAGTATTTATAAGGGCGGTGGTGGGAGAAGTGTGTAGTAGTAAATACAAGTCTTTTATCGCATTGCTAATATGCCGAGAGGGCTGCCAGGGGGAATGTGGGTCACTCACTGCAGAGCGCGTCACGTGGTGCGGCCCCGGTATAAACAATGGTGTGTGGAGTGAGTGAGGACAGTGGGCGCTCTCGACTGCAGCATCTGCACGACGCAGGCTAACCCCCAGCAAACAGCTGTACTAGTCAGACAGGCGTGCCGAAGACAGGCGAGAGAAAGCACGGGATAAATAAATAAAGTTGTCGCGCTCTAGGACTACTCTGGCTGCACGAATGACCTGATTTAAAAAAAAAACTCATAATTAGACTTAAGAAAAAGGATGTGGCACCCCATGCCTGTTTATGGTAATTAACCAGTAAGATGGATTTGATGATTATGGTCTGAAATGAACCAAAAAGTGTTATTGGTGGGTAAGTGTGTATTACACATTCATGCACAATGGACTGTCCTAGTAAACTGCCTTCTTTTGAAGGGCCATCTTAGATGGCCACCAAATAGGCTAGTAGTCTATTAGGCCCATGTACACCATAATCATCTTAATATTGCTGTCCCAGACCAGTTAAATATGAAATAAAACGTGCTAATAGTAGCCTAGAAATTGTTTGGATAAAGCGTTATGCTGCGCAGACCTGTAGGATAATCCAATGTATTAGTGAACCCCTCTGACTGAGGCCGTGTCTGTGACGCATGCCAATTATTTTTTTAAATGTTATTATTTGATTGAACCTTTATTTAACTAGGCAAGTCAGTTAAAACCAATTCTTATATACAATGACGGCCTACGCGTAAAGCCCCCCGGCCTTGATAACATTGTTTAACAAAATACAATTAGTTTATATGTTTTAACCAGGTACTACAACCAGCTGCATGTCCGACCACCTCTGATGGTTTGGGCATTCACCACCTGACCATCATGAGCTGTGAACACAACAGCTGAGAAAACATTGATAATGAATTCCCGAAATAACACTGACCAACCCTGAAGTCTCCGTGCCTTCAAAGGGTGGTATTTTGTTGTTGTTTTTGACAAGAGGGAGGAGGGAGTAATCAATTATGCACTCAAGATGTTGTTGGCTTTGTGGCCAGTTTGGGTTTGCATGGATTGCTCTGCTTTTCTCCTGAAGAGCAGAACAGTGATAATGCATAAATATCTTAGGTTTTGATTTTGTTGATCCAATTAAAATAGTTTCTCCGGAACCATCTCTTATAGAACTGTTATTGGAGAGCTTTTTTAAATAATGTTTTAAAAAACAAAACCTTTTCACTTTCACAAATGAGAGCAAACAGAGGAAGGAATGTCTGTAGCAAATCTGGAAAAATATGCTTACTTTTAGGTAATCGTTTTCTGATCTCAGTTCCTCGATTTCCCTGACAAATTCTTCATGCATGCCATCCATGAACTCTTCTGTCAGGTCGGAGAAAGCCAGGGAAGTGCTGGCAGGCACCCGGCTGTCGAACGAGGTGAGAGATCGTTCATCCCCCGGAGAAATGCTCCCCTCCCCGGTCTCCACTCCAAAGGAGAGTCGGTCCTTATCTACGGGGGTCTTGGCATGATGGTCACCACGAGTACCCCTATCCGGTGGTCCATCTCCGCAGTCACTGCTCCGTTTCTCGCCCTCAGCCCCCCCGCCTCGGCTGCTGGATTCGGTGTCACTACTCAGAGCTTCGGTGGAGAGTTTATTCTCCTCCGAGGCGCAATCGGAGATCTCAGAACTGCTATCCGTTGGCGACAGCTTGCCCGCGGCGCAACCAGAGTCTTTGCTCAGGTCGTCCGAGGCGTTGCTTGCATCCGCCACCTTCTTCCGACCACCTTTCATCGATTTACTGCCGCTCTTCTGGGCACTGGCAACCGATAGTGTGGATTTCCCGGGCAGTTTTCCTTTCTCTGATTTGGTCTCTTTTCCGCTACCTGGACTACGCCTGGACACCCGGCTGCCTAAATGTATGGATCCTGGTTTAACGCTCAGTGTTGGTGTACCGATGCCTCCCCGGATCTTGGTGAGGGACCATCCAGGCACATCCTTGGGTCTAGCGGGTGACGGAGCCCGGTTGATCTTTTTCTTCTCGTTCACTTGGATGGACTGCACTACGGGCTGTTGCTCGAACTGGTGCTGTTGTTGGGGCTGCGCCTGCCCGCCGTTGGTGTTCTCCGTCCCGCTTTCCATTTTGTGCCTGTGTCTCCTTTCCTTGGGCGAGACAAAGTGAGTTGGCGAATGAACATCAGCCTTTGTCTTTGTCATTCATTCCGCTTTGACAACTACAGAAAACAGAAACGAAACCCCTATCAGAAGAGGTAGAAGTTGAAATTTATCTCACAACTGCAAACAAATACACTGTAGCAATCCCGAAAAACCCGGATGCAGCAGCGTAGAAAGACAGGAACTGCAAGTTGTAACACGTTGTGATGATGTTTCCCCGGTTTTAGGATGACTTTCGTTGAGGTTTTTGCCCCTCTTCTACTTATCTTGCATTAAGCGACTCTCTCCCCGGCGCGGTTTGAAGTGGTAGGAACAGTGGCAGTGTGCTCCCGAGGTTTATTTCTCCGCCCAGCTAGCGGTTCTGTCTGTGACGAATTTGGAGCATCACTTGGAGCTCTCTGCTGCCACCCAGACACGTAGATCGTTTCAAGAAGCACACGTGAGACTACAATAAAACTAGGATGCATATAGACCTACTACAAACATAGGCTATAGGCTGCCTATTTAATTCAGGATCAAACTCGATTTGGACAGTGTCTAATACGCATGGTCTAATACGCAGTACTTAATTTGTAGATCGGGAGGTAGCGGGAGGTACCGAAACAAAATGTTTGAAATGTAACCTTTATTTAACTAGGCAAGTCCGTTAACAACAAATTCTTATGTATAATGACAGCCTACACCGGCCAAACACGGGACGACGCTGGGCCAATTGTGAGTCGAACTATGGGACTCCCAATCACCGCCGGTTGTGATACAGCCTGAATGTACTCTTGAAAGTTGTAATAGTAGAATGCGCAAGGTGCAATTTCGAAATTGGGTAGTGCATCATCACCTTCGAGATCTACTTATAACTTGTCAGAAATGTCCAGATCAACTTGCCCATGTCAGCCAAAGATGTTTTATTTGTATTTATATTTATTAAGGATCCCCATCAGCTGCTGGCAAGGCAGCAGCTACTCTTCCTGGGGTCCAGCAACATTTTAGTCCATAGTATTGTTGTATTTTTTTTTGTCACTGAAATATCACATGAATACAAGTTAGACGTGGCACAATGAATAGAATTGCAAGAAAATGAGCTTCAAAACTCCAACATTTTCTTTGTTCCTCAATGCTAGAAAAGTTTGGGAACCCCTGCTATAAGCAAATATATGATGAAGTGCAACTCTGGAGAGGTGAGAGCTGCAGGCTGATGTCTATCAGAGCAGAGAGGGAGAGAAAGAGAGATCATAGAAAGTGAATCTCATTCTAGTCCTGCGAGAGATAGAGGCTCGGCTTTTCACACAGCCACTGCCGCCACGCATTGGTCCCAAACATAGGTTACAAAGTTGCGCAAATCATAAGCCCGGGCCGGCTCAACGGTTATAGAACATGTTTACTCGTTGCTATGGTAGCATCGCTATTTATGAACATAGTTTCCTCTGAGGAGACATAATTTGGCCTGCAGGCAAATTACATCAGCATTATTTTCACTGAGAGGCACTTGGTTCTGTGGCCCTTCTCCGGTTTGACAGTGGTGTATTCAGTTCACATTTATTTATTTATCTGTTATTTTACCAGGTAAGTTGACTGAGAACACGTTCTCATTTGCAGCAACGACCTGGGGAATAGTTACAGGGGAGAGGAGGGGGATGATTAGGTGACCGTGATGATTTGAGGGCCAGATTGGGAATTTAGCCAGGACACCGGGGTCAACACCACAACTCTTACAATAAGTGCCATGGGATCTTTAATGACCTCAGAGAGTCAGGACACCCATTTAACATCCCACCCACAGGGCAGTTCCCCAATCACTGCCATGGGGCATTTGGCCATTTTTTTTCTTTAGACCAGAGGAAAGAGTGCCTCCTACTGGCCCTCCAACACCACTTCCAGCAGCATCTAGTCTCCCATCCAGGAACTGATCAGGACCAACCCTGCTTAGCTTCAGAAGTAAGCCAGCAGTGGTATGCAGGGTGGTATCCATCATTGCCAGCACAAACAGAGGATTGAGTACACAGGGGCCCCTACAACAAGTTCTGGCCTGCTTCCATTTCACTTGAGCACACCTGTGTGTATATTCACCTCCTACGATCTTTCTTTCTCTCTTTCTTTCACTTATTGTTCATCGAAACAGGCTCTATTGTTCTCTTTCTCTCTCTCCCTCTCCCTCTCGCTCTCACACGCACACATACACACAAGTATTCATGCACGCATGCACACACAGTATAATTTCATATGCTGTAATAATATGTGTAATCTTAGCGTCGTATAGGCAGTTATTATACAACCACATTAAAACGTATAAATTAACACCTTAGGGTATAAGCACAAGTTTCAGTCTCAATGCCGTAATATTTTTTTAACACTTGTATGTGTTTTCTCCTGATCATGTGTTGTTTTGTCTGTCGATTTGCCATGTGCCAGAATGAGAGTCTATCAGACTAACAGTTCAACACAGATCTAAGCCTCAGTGGAAGAATGCTATTCTCTGAATAATGACGCAGGAATCACACAGGAGCACAAAGCCCATACTCCCTAATTACCTTACTATGTAATGACTGCTTAATACTATGCTGTTCACACACACCAACACGCACAGACACACACAGACACGCATGCGTGCACACACCCACGGGCACACACACACACACAGCGCAAACCACTCACAGGCTTAATTCCAGCCTATCCAGGGTCTAATACAGGCTGATAGTTACCCCAGCTCCTCAAAAGCATATTAATATTGGATTCATAAACTGTAAAGGCAATCTTGTAAAACCAGCAATGGAATAATTGTAATGGGGGTAATATTTATAATCTATGAGCTCCAAAATTATTGAGACAGTGACAAATGTTTTGTTGTTTCGGCTCTGTAGTCCAGCATTTGGATTTGAAATGATACAATGACTATGAGGTTAAAGTGTAGACTGTCAGCTTTAATTTTTGAGGGTGTTTTCATCCTTAGAAGTTACAGCCGTTTAGAAAAACACTTCAACATGAATGTGAATGCTTCCATGATTGTGGATAATCCTGAACGAATCCTGAATAACGACTAGTGAGAAAGTTACAGAGGGATAAATATCATACCCCCCCCAAAACAAAAACAAAAATGTGTCACTGCCCCAAAACTTTTGGAGCTCACCTGTATACCTCACGTGTGACCCGTAATAAGACAATGCAATTAATGGACACAGTCTATTAAAAGGTATATCTGACTCCATTTAACATTATAGTAAAACCATGTGCAATCAAGTATTAATGCATTTTGCTGACTAAGACCAAGGAATGGTCATGAGAAGCGATTACCAAAGAAAGCATTATTTCATATCTTAATCAAATTAATGGATTCACATACAAGGCATAGAGATAATGACATTAACAAAGAACAATTCTTGGCACATACAGTATATCCCGAAGTTAACTTACAAGACAAAACAAAGAGATACCTTCTAGGCCAAAGGCCTAGACGCCTAGGAAATAAGCAAATATCATACAACTGTTCTCCAATGGACAGGATGCAGGATAGTAGAGAGAACAACAGACCTTCATTCCATTTATAACATCTGAAGTGGTGAACTTCTTCAAGCAAAAAACCAACCACCATTGACCGATCAAACTATGCCAAGTTTACAGTAACTTGATCACCCAGGCCAAATCTCCACAGGGTGTCACCGCATCTAAAGGCTTGTGGGACGAGACCCATGGAAATAAGACAATACAACCCCTTTACATTGAATCATTTAGAGTTCAGCCTGTACAGACACAAGTTACCACAGAGATCATACATCCATATAGATGGCATCAGAGTCCTCCTCGGGGGACAAGTTTCAGAAAGATACCAGAGATGGATACCGTGTCGTTATTCTGTCACACATTCCAGTAACCAGTCCTCTGAATACCGTAGAGAGAGATACTTATCTACCTCACTTGCTTTGGCAACGTTAACATATGTTTCCCATGCCAATAAAGCCCCTTGAATTGAATTGATACATTTTGGTCCCTTGATGGGGGAAGGGCTGACTGATCCTTGGGTATTGTCTTGGTCCATTTGCTGTTCGGCCAGAGGTGGCAGAGAGCAAATAAATTAGGGCTGAGCCTACAGAATGTCACAAAGTAGGGGTCATGATTAGCTGTGAGCTTCCTCCAGGGATCACGTAACAACATTAGGCTACATAAAACCTATCAACGGGGATTTGCACAGAGAGAGTACATGGAAGGCTGTCAGCATCTCAGTGGGAAACCGGCTCCATTCAATGCTATCTATCTATCTATCTATCTATCTATCTATCTATCTATCTATCTATCTATCTATCTATCTATCTATCTATCTATCTATCTATCTATCTATCTATTTATCTATCTATATATCTATCTATCTATCTATCTATCTATCTATCTGTCTGTCTGTCTGTCTGTCTGTCTGTCTGTCTGTCTGTCTGTCTGTCTGTCTGTCGATAGATAGTGATGATAACATAGCAACAAGTTCTATAACTAATATTTCATAGGGTATTATATGAATTGGGCCAAAGATCTACTTACTACAACTGTGATATGTGGTTGTCTCACCTATAGGTATCTTAAGATGAATGCACTAATTGTAACAGTAAGAGCATCTGCTAAATGACTCAAATCTAAATGTATATGCCATCTGCAAGGTTGGGCGTAGTGTCAACAAAGCACTTTGTGGTGCCAGCCAGGGCTGCCAGGTCTGCCTTCTTGGCACAGCCAGGATATGGCGTGGAATCACAGGTGGTATCTGAGCCCAGCGCTTCACCGATCACAGAGCTGGAATGGGGAAGGAGAGACGACCAACGCTCATTAAAAGTAGACATAGTCCTTAATTACCTAACACCTCCTTCTTTTCCTTCCAGTTTATTATAGTCAAATTATATGAACTCCATCCTCTCTGGACATAAAGAAGTATAGGCTAATACCATACAGAAAAACTGCTGTCCAAGCAAGTCTTTACATTACAGTAATTGGAATCCAGTCATCCTCAACATACGTTTTGAGAACTTGTTATGGCCATTAGCGATCAGCAGTGCTATTCCTTAAGTATGCCAGCGTTCTCAGAGACAGATTTCAACCGTGATTTAAACAGCCCCAACCGCTGGTGGGATATGAAGTAAAACTATTTATAGTATGGATAATGAGCATTTCTTCAGCTTTCACCCCTGATCCCGATGGCCTGCGTAACTGCAACCATATCAACATTAGGACTACTGATCTGTTGTCGCTCAAAGGGCTAGATGAACTCTATTTCTGGGGCGCCGGTGATTTGTCACCATGTTTCCAGAGTGATGGTTAGGATGCCAACAATGACGATAATTGTGTGTTCATCTTTTATCTGGCCATGTTACTGTGTTCCTCCGCTTGTTCTTTGTTGATGTGTCACATGGGAGGCTCAGGCTCCTTAAATCCTTAAAATATGGAGGTGAGTGACATACATCACAGTAATGGCACGTGACCTTTGTGTGTAAGGGTAAGCCTACATTCAATTTGAGCTGTCTTTTGAATCAAACGGCCAAATACATTTGTTTCTGTTTTATTATTTGATCTTCTCACAACATCTGTGTTGCCTTCAATTCACTCTCAAAGCAGTTACAGATTTGACCCATTGACAGATTTCATCTAGAGATTGTGAGACAACATATAATGGAAACGGAATAGATTTCTGTTCAAACTGACCATGGAAGTAGACCAAGAAAATGCATCACAGTTCTCTACCTCCATCTAGTGGGAATATGAAGAATAGCCACGAAGGATTCCGCAAAGGCAAATCAGGGCATGTCACCTGAGGTAATGGTAAGAGTGAATTAGACTAACCCTGAAATGAATATGACTACTCCTTGAAGTACACAACAATTTCTCAGAGAAAAACAACTATGTGATATGTCATTTATGAAAGGCCTATCTGATTATAAAATATATGGCACTTTCATTTCATACACTCAAAGCCTTCTTGATCAAGCCATATTCCACAATAATAAAATTGTTTTTGACCCGTAGTTATGATATGCCGAGAGAGAGAAATGTTTTTTTCTTCTCCGAAAGCGCTGAAACAAAACCAGCCTGTGGCATTCTCTAGCACTGGCTAGCTGTGTAATTACCGTACATAATGCTGAATGACTTCTCTGAGACCGGGCTCAACAACTTCTCTCTCGGTTGCCATGAACCATCGGGGCGAAGCCGCTTCAACAATGGCCATAATTATGCGCTCTCTCTGTGCAGAGCGATGGATTGCTTGCCTGTGGTTAAACTATTAATACATTCCCCCTGGTTTTTAGGAGGGTGAGGGTAGACAAGCAGATCTATGTTTTGTTGAAGAGCCCAGAACTGGGCAGTGCTTGAATGGATAAAATAACACCCTCTCTCACCAAATCATCAGACTTTAATATATAACAAAACTAGGACAAGAACTTGTCTGATCCACTCAACATCTCATCAGCTCTCAGTGAAGGATTGGAAATGAATTGTTATGCTCTCTCTCCCTCCTCCAGTGTCTCTCTCTGATATGAAACTCACACACACAGACACACACATTAGTCATTTTACCCCTACTATATGTACATAACTAACTCAACTACCTCGCACCCCTGCACATCGACTCGGTACTAGTACTCCCTGTACATAGCCATGTTATTTTTTACCTGTTATTCACTGTGTAGTTAGTTATTCCTTGTGTCTCTATCTCTATATATTTTAAAATATATATATCTTTAGCTCTGCATTGTTGGAAAAGTAAGCATTTCACTGTTAGTACACCTGTTTTTTTACAAAGCATGTGGCAAATAACATTTGACTTGTAATTAGATACGTTTTTGGCATACATCTCCTTGTCCCTAATGTGGATAAAAAAAACATGTTTTTGTATCCTAAAAAAAATGAATACTGTGTGTAATGTTATTTAGTCCACCCACCAGCCGATTGAATCCAAGTGAAAGTTATGCTCCCTTATTGATTTCACTTGTTAAATCCACTTTAATCATTGTATATTAACGGGAGGAGACCGTTTATGGTAGTAGGTGACAGGAGCACCGGTTTTAGTGTGTCAAGAACTGCAACGCTGCTGGGTTTTTCATGCTCAACAGTTTCCCCTCTGTATGAAGAATGGTCCACCACCTGTGGGTGTCAACATGGGCCAGCATCACTGTGGAACGGTTTCGACACTTTGTAGAGTCAACTCCCTGACGAAGTGAGGCTGTTCTGAGGGGGGAAAGGAGGGAAGGGGTGCAACTCAATATTAGGACGATGTTCATGGTTTGTAGGCTCAGTGTATGTGGATCAGGCGGTCCATTCAAGGATACCCGATTGGCCGGTTGTTAATAAGACCGCCCCTGTGGTCACCTACTTCCGCTTCTGTGTCAATTCACACCGTTTTGTGGTCCTCCTGTCCTTTCAAATTAAGTCAAACGTTACCAGGTGTCCCAACGCTTCAGGTACAGTAATTGTATAACAGCATCTGACAGTTCTGTGAGTTTTGTGTATGGACTGTAATGCGCGCAAACTTTTGCTTCGTCTTCGTTTTTTTATGCTCGCTAGCTAGCTTTCCCCCCCCCCGGAGAGCTCTCGGACTAGCTTTCCAGCTAGCGTAGCTGGATATGAGCAAGCACCACAACACGTTAATAATTTGTTTGATTGTGTAGTTGATAGTAAGCTAGGAAGTACATACAGTGTTATAAAGGTTAACGTCGCATTGATCTAGCTAGCGAATATATTGTATACCTGCTAGCTAGCATACAACATGGCTAACTAGCCTCTCCCCCGAAACGTTGCGTTAACTAGGTTTCTTAACTAATGTATGCCTTGCATGTTAACTAATCACGAAAGTAAGATGGCTTGTATAAGATACATTTACCATTGTCTACAACCGACATCGCACTGACTTGTTTAGTGAATTCGAGTTGGAGCATGATAGACTACTCCCTCCAGTTGCCTGTCTGTGTCTATGCTGCGTCTCTGTCAACAAGATACTGAATCATATCTGCTAGTAGATAACACAGTATGGGAACGTTATTCTGACCCCTGTTGTTAACCTGGCTTTGTCTTCGATGCTGGAGACAAGCAGACCTGGGTTGATTATTTTAAATTCTTATATTTTGTTTAATTTGTCTATTTTCAAATAATGTGACTCCAATCAACTCATTCTATTGGCTTATTTGAAAGTATTTTCAAATTTCCTATGAATGGCCTACTGTTTGAGAGTATTTTCCAGTACTTTTTGGAAAATCCTTCCAAATTCTATTTTCAAATACCTGGGTTAAATGCATAGGAGTGTATTTGAGGATCGTCAAATGCATATTCAACTACTTGTCTTTTCAAATAAAACATCTGAATAATTCAATTGAAATGTATGTGAAAGTAATTGAGACATTTGAAATAGTGTTTTTAACCCGGGTCTGGACCCTAGCTTGCTTCATCGTAATTTGAAGTACCAGCATTTTGGCAGAAATCAAGCAATGACCGGGGTCATACAGATGTTGAACAGTGCGTATCCCCTTTCCATCTGTGATGCACAGTTAGAGTAAGGATGAAACCTTGTTGACAGATAATTTCCCATGGGCATAGCCTGCATAGTAAGCCTTGACTTTCTCCTGACAACCCAGTCAGGATGATAATTGCCCGCACCAGTCAATTAGCATCTATTTCAACCCAAGAATCTCCCAAAACATGGTGACTTACTAACACAACCTTCAGAGGCCATGCGTGTCAGCACTCTGCTGATCAATGAGGTTAATGCCTGGATGCAAGTCATTACCATTTTCGAGTATGAATGGAAAAGGCTCACACATGGTTGGTGCATAGGATATAGAGTTTTGGACTAGAACGCGTCTCTTGTTTGAGTTCAAGGGAGGGTGATGGTCCTCCCAGGTTTCAGGTGACACTACATTTTGTTGACTCACTAACTTTAACTTACTCAGTGGAGGTGTGTACCTGTAGTCAACAGCAGCAGTGTCCTGCCCTGCCTTGGGTTACCTTGTCATTGGTGTTAGAGAGGTTACATTCCTGAAGGCTTTCCTGAGGGGCGCCACGGTGGGACGTATTAACTCAATGTTTGTCTGAGTATTTGTCCTTTATAGTTTGCCAATGTAGACACATGCATGACGTGTGTTTGTGGTGCCTTTGTCTGTTAGTTTGAATCACAGAGTACCAGATAAAGCCCCACATTTCCTAGAACTGGAACAATGTAAACCCATGGCACTGTGCCTCACTATTAGTCAAAATCAAATATGTTTTTATTTGTCACATGCAGATGTTATTGTGGGTGTAGTGAAATGCTTGTGTTTCTAGCTCCAAAAGTAATACAGTAATATCTAACAATTCACAATATACACAACCTAAAAGTAAAATAATGGAATTAGGGAATATATAAATATTAGGATGAGCAATGTCAGTGGCATTGACTAAATACAGTAGAGTAGAATACAGTTGAAGTCTGAAGTTTACATACAATTCGTTTGGACTCATTAAATCTCGTTTTTCAACCACTCCACACATTTCTTGTTAACAAACTATATTTTTGGCAAGTCGGTTAGGACATCTACTTTGTGCATGACACAAGTAATTTTTCCAACAATTGTTTACAGACAGATTATTTCACTTATAATTCACTGTATCACAATTCCAGTGGGTCAGACGTTTACATACATTAAGTTGACTGTGCCTTTAAACAGCTTGGAAAATTCCAGAAAATTATGCTATTGCTTTAGAAGCTTCTGGTAGGCTAATTGACATGATTTGAGTCAATTGGAGGTGTACCTGTGGATGTATTTCAAGGCCTCCCTTTAAACTCAGTGCCTCTTTGCTTGACATCATGGGAAACTCAAAACAAATCAGCCAAGACCTCAGAAAAAAAATTGTAGACCTCCACAAGTCTGGTTCATCCTTGGGAGCAATTTCCAAATGCATGAAGGTACCATGTTCATCTGTACAAACAATAGTACTCAAGTATAAACACCATGGGACCAGGCAGCCGTCATACCGCTCAGGAAGGAGACGTGGCCTGTCTCCTAGAGATGAACGTACTTTGGTGCGAAAAGTTGGGGGGAGGCTTGCAAGCCGAAGAACACCATCCCAACCGTGAAGCACAGGGTGGCAGCATCATGTTGTGGGGGTGCTTTGCTGCAGGAGGGACTGGTGCACTTCACAAAATAGATGGCATCATGAGGAAATAAAGAAAATTATGTGGATATATTGAAGCAACATCAAGACATCAGTCAGGAAGTTAAAGCTTGGTCGCAAAATGTGTCTTCCAAAGCATACTTCCAAAGTTGTGGCAAAATGGCTTATGGACAACAAAGTCAAGGTATTGGAATGGCCATCACAAAGCCCTGACCTCAATCCTATAGAAATCCTATAGAAAATGTGTGGGCAGAACTGAAAAGCATGTGCAAGCAAGGAGGCCTACAAAATTCACCCAACTTATTGTGGAAGGCTACCCAAAACGTTTGATCCAAGTTAAACAATTTAAAGGCAATGCTACCAAATACTAATTGAGTGTATGTAAACTTCTGACCCACTGGGAATGTGATGAACGAAATTAAAGCTGAAATAAATAATGAATTGTATATTATTCTGACATTTCACATTCTTAAAATAAAATAAAGTGGTGATCCTAACTGACCTAAGAGAGGGAATGGGTGAACAGGGAGTACAGGAGGGGGCTGAGCACGCACCCTTGTGGGGCCCCTGTGTTGAGGATCAGCGAAGTGGAGGTGTTGTTTCCTACCTTCACCACCTGGGGGTGGCCCGTCAGGAAGTCCAGGAGCCAGTTGCACAGAGCGGGGTTCAAACCCAGGTCCCCAAGCTTAATGATAAGCTTGGAGGGTACTATGGTGTTGAACGCTGAGCTATAGTCAATGAACAGCATTCTTACATAGGTATTCCTCTTGTCCAGGTGGGATAGGGCAGTGGGCAGTGCGATGGTGATTGCGTCGTCTGTGGATCTATTTTGGCTGTAAGAAAATTGAAGTGGGTCTAGGGTGCAAGGTAGAGGTGATATGATCCTTACATAACTAGCCTTTCAAAGCACTTCAGTTACCTTTGCTTTTTTGGGTACAGTAACAATGGTGGACATCTTGAAGCAAGTGTGGACAGCAGACTGGGATAGGGAGAGATTAAATATGTCTGTAAACACTCCAGCCAGCTGGTCTGCGCAGGCGCTGAGGACGCAGCTAGGGATGCTGTCTGGGCCGGCAGCGTTGCGAGGGTTTACACGTTTAAATGTCTTACTCACGTTTTGCCACGGAGAAGGAGAGCTCAAAGTCCTTGGTAGCGGGCAGTGTCGGTGGCACTGTGTTATCCTCAAAGTGGGCGTAGAAGACGTTGTTGTCCGAGACGTGGCTGGTTTTCCCTTTGTTGTCTGTGATTTTCTGTAGACCCTGCCTCATGCGTACGGCTCTTGTCTGACCCTTTGAATTGCGTCTCCACTTGGTCTCTATGCTGACGTTTTGCCTGTTTGATTGCCTTATGGAGGGAATAACTACACTGTTTCTCCACTTTCAGTTTTGCACGAATTCTGCCATCTATCCACGGTTTATGGTTTGGGTAGGTTTTAATAGTCATAGTGGGTACAACATCCTCCTATAGACTTCCTGATCAACTCAGTCACCATATCGGTGTATTCGTTGATGTTATTCTTAGAGGCTACCCGGAACATATCCCAGTCCGCGTGATCAAAACAATCATGAAGCGTGGATTCTGATTGGTCAGACCAGTGTTGAATAGTCCTTAGCATGGTTACTTCCTGTTTTGAGTTTCTGCCTTTTTGGAAAGGAAGCCAAAATGGAGTTGTGGTCAGATTTGCCGAAGGGAGGGCGGTCGAGGACCTTGTAGTCGTTTTAAAAAGCTGAGTAGCAGTGGTCTAACGTTTTCTCAGAGCGAGTGCTACAGTCAATGTGTTGGAAGATCTTCGGTAGGGTTTTCCTCATTTGCTTTGTTAAAATCCCCAGCTACAATAAATGCGGCCTCAGGATATGTGGTACCTACCTATTTTTAACCCACTGTTTTCTCTATCCTGTCTTACTCTGAAGCCATGTGCTGTATGTCCTTTTCCAAGGTTGACTCACTGCTCGCACTATCAATCTCTCCCATTCTCTCTAATTTCCATGTGGATTAGCTTTTGTTGAAACTCAGGCTGACCTTTCCCCACTACAGCTGTCAATGGCATTTATTCATATATATTAGGGAAGCCAGGCCTTCACTATTCTCATCAAATCAATCTTTATTCATACAGCACATTTCAGACATGGAATGCAACACAATGTAGTATACAGGGGGAAAAAAACATTAAAACAACGGAGAAAAAAAAACGTTAATATTTATTACACAAACACGAGGATAAAAAAAACAAAAGAATGACTAAAAAGTTAACGACTTTTAAATATGTCCACAGTTTTGGCCCCACTCTGGTTCTCTGGCAGGCTATTCCAAAGGCTGGGGGCATAGTAACTTAAGGTTAAGGCTTCCAATCCGTCTCTTGGTCCTAGGCTTTGGGAGGTTAAAAAGAGAGTGCCAGAGGACCTGAGGGACATACTGGGTACACAACTTCAAAGCATGTCTGACATGTATTTGGGTGCACAATCGTGGGTTGACTTAAAAACCAATAGAAGATTCTTAAAATTAATTCTAAAACTCACAGGCAGCCAGTGCAGAGACCATAAAACCGGTGTATTGTGTGCTCTCCGTCTGTATGTTTTGCAGTTTACAAATTTACTTTCTTGGGTAGACCAGACATGAGCGCATTACAGTAGTCAAGCCTGCTTGTAATAAAAGCATGTTTTTCACACACACAAAAAAAAAGAACGTAGAAACAGTATCTTGCTGTGTTTTGTAAACGTAGTTCTAAAATGCTTCTTATTGTAATTTCTGCTTGGCTACAGTCACGGCTAGCTCCAAATCCAGAATTTTTAAAAGGACACATTTTGTGCTTGAGTTGCACTTCTCCACTCGGATGAGAAAATATTTGCCATCTTGATAAATCAGGTTCCCGCATTTGGTCTGCAGACAGCGGATTTTTTTTTCAGGTACTTTTCTCCGGTGTAGTTGTTTTTCCTGTAGCAAGTTAAAAGGCAAGATGAACTAAAAGCAAATCATTAGGAAATGTAGCTGGCTACATTCTTTCTATGATAAACATTTAGAAATCTGATGGCCATGTGTAGTTTGTGCAAAAAAAATGCTTGATTTTTCAAAGCTAATACGACCCCTTGGCATATGCTTGTCTCAAAGATTAAGCCGTGCTAGTCTACGTACACATGGCCGGTACATTGAAACTGTAAATTGTTCACCAGTTATGGTTCCTTTGATCACGCCAACATTCCTTGTCTAACTGTCAATTCTAGAGCTCGGCCTAATATTTAAGGAATATTTTATCTCATGGAACATGGGACCAACACTTTACATGTTGCATTTTATATTAATCTTACCCAAAACCCATGCAGAGTTCTCTCTGGCACCCCAGTCGCTTTTTGTGACTAAATAACCTCAAGCTGATCGTGTGCCCTTCAAGGCGGTGACGTCTCATTCTAATGTCTGCCCTATCAACATTAGATTTAACTTGACTTCCTGTGCCTACCATAGTGACCACAGGTACCGGGAAATCAGGGTTTCTTTTCTAGAAAGGGAGCCTGAGAAACGGCTACCATACCCAGGGATTAAGGCGGCAGGTGCATAAATTACCCACTCCCGACTCGGAAGTACTGTGTAAGAAAAAGAACAGATCAAGACTCTTTCGAGCTCAGCGGACAATTCCTTCGACCTCGTGGCTTGGTTTTTGCTCTGACATGCACTGTCAACTGTGGGACCTTATTTGAATTTACCACAGATTAACTCTAATGAAGTTGTAGAAACAGTTAATGGAGGATCAATGGAAACCGGATGCACCTGAACTCAATTTCAAGTCTCATTGCAAAGGGTCTGAATATTTATGTAAATAAGGTATTCCTTTAAAAAAAAATGTTTTATACATTTGCAAACATTCCTAAAAACCTGTTTTTGCATTGTCATTATGGGGTATTGTCTGTAGATTGAGGAAAACATGTAATTGAATCCATTTGAGAATAAGGCTGTAACGTATCTGGAAAAAGTCGAGGGGTCTGAATACTTTCCGAATGCACTGTGTATATAAGCAAGCATATCGAACACAAGCAAGACACAGGCTGTCAAAATGGCTACAACCACAGCAAAAGTTAACTTCAGTTTCGAATTGCAAAGTATAAAATGTTTTGGCCATATATGGACTACCCAATAGCGTGAGTACACACTGAAACTAGCCTATCATGTGAAAACTTGTTAAAGTTAGCTTTCCACACGCACAACCTCATTATCTCCTAATGGGGCTCCTGGGTGTGTTGGTCCTCTCCCCTTTGTCATTTTGCTCTCAGCTCACCCTTAAGAAGCCACTCTGCTTGCCAAAAGGGATTCTATTCAAATGAGCTAGGTCGTTGCTGTAGCTACCGTTTCTCACAGTCCATGACAGACCGACCAAGTCCTCACATGCACACAGAGGTGTGTTTGTGTGTGTCTCGCAGGGTAACATCTCTCCCCGGCTTGAGTTCTCTCTTCCCTTCCGGTCTCATCTCTGACTCCCACTGGCTTTGTATGTTGTTTACCAACCACACAGGACCGTATTAGGAGCACTATAGAGAATCTGGTAGCTGGTGTCTCCATTATTACCAGTGATGTAAAGTACTGAAGTAAAAATACTTGAAAGTACTACTTAAGTAGTTTTTTGGGGTATCTGTACTTTACGCTTTTATTTTGACTACTTTTACTTCACTACATTCCTAAACAAAATTATGTACTTTTTATGTATATATATATATATATTTTTATTTTTATTTTTTGTACATTTATTTGTGGCGCAGTGGTTAAGGGCGCTGTACTGCAGCGCCAGCTGTGCCACCAGAGGTTCGTGCCCAGGCTCTGTCGTAACCGGCAGTGACCGGGAGGTCCGTTGGGCGATGCACAATTGGCCTAGCGTCGTCCGGGTTAGGAAGGGTTTGTCCGGTAGGGATATCCTTGTCTCATCGCGCACCAGCGACTCCTGTGGCGGGCCGGGCGCAGTGCACGGTGTTTCCGCCGACACATTGGTGCGGCTGGCTTCCGGGTTGGATGCGCGCTGTGTTAAGAAGCAGTGCGGCTTGGTTGGGTTGTGTATCGGAGGACGCATGACTTTCAACCTTCGTCTCTTCCGAGCCCGTACGGGAGTTGTAGCGATGAGACAAGATAGTAGCTACTTACAATTGGATACCACGAAAAAGGGGTAAAATAAAAATATATATATTTAAAAAAGTATTCTTTTATTATTATTATTATATTTTTTTTTCCTTGACTACATCATCTTGTGCCTTATTGCTTAATTACAGGCTAGAACACTTTACCAATGCAAGAAGATACTAGTAGCTTCCAGCTTTGTAGGCTAGCTTTCCTCGTTAGCTTCCAGCTTTGTAGGCTAGCTTTCCTCGTTAGCTTCCAGCTTTGTAGGCTAGCTTTCCTCGTTAGCTTCCAGCTGAAGCTATCAATTCACTACACTGGTACTTTGTGATAATATGTTGACTTCAAAGCTGTTTGTCACCAAAAACTATAGTCATTGGAAAAAAAATTATGCATTCACTTCGTTTCCCTCGGCCTAGTCACGTTTATCCTGTCTCTCACTGTCTGTGTAAATGACGTGATTAGGTCCTAAAGAGAGAGACTTTTATGAAAGAGATTGCTTATTCTATGCAAATGTTGTTAAGTACAATAAAATAAGTCCCAAATGGAAAGAGAAGTGATTGTTTTTCATCAGTATGCCCATGAAATCAGCCAAAACAAAACTCACTGACTCAATGCGTGCACACACTCCTACTGAATATGCATTCACCTGACTAGACCTAGGCTACATCTTGATTTTCCCAGGTAATCAATAGATTTACCATTCAAATAAATTATTTACCGTTAGGTTGTTAAAAACAAAGTCAGATTTGATAGTTTAATTGACATCGATTTAAGGCAGCCCCCCGCAACCCTCTCATTCTTAGTGGTTGGGTTAAATGCGGTTGAACGCATTCAGTTGTACAACTGACTAGGTATCCCCTTTCCTTTACATTCTCAGAACAATGGACAAATTTCAAATGTAATGCTGACCTCAAAAGATCTGTCTGGATCAAGTGCCATTCTTTTTTTTTTTGCTGTGATGTTTTGATGGTATAGAGTATCATAATACTAAACCTGGTATCGGTATCGAAGTTAGTTCTGGTATCATGATATAGTATAGTTGGCAGTGGTCACGATCGGCAGCCTTTTAACACTAGGCTACAATATTTTTTTGTAGAATAGGAATCCGACACACACACACACACACACACACAGGAAGATTAACTTGGTCAAGAATGTTTGTTCGGAAAGAATGTGCCTAACTGCTTTATACTAACAAATAGGCTAGTCCTATCACACTTGACTTGAGCCATTCAACATTAGTTTTATTTGAAAGAAAATAGCCCAAACTAATAAATTGAATAAACTAGCAAATTGAATAAGTAAAACAAATTAATTAAATAGCTCAGGTCTTAAAAGAGCAGCTCCTCTCCCACAACAAGTGGTATTTTTTACCCCATAACATGTGCAGATCGCAGTGGCTCGTTTTCAGAAAGCAAATATGCCCGTTTGTCATAAAATTATATTTTTACACATTTGTTTTGATGAAAGGGGACCGACCCCCTGACAATCGTTTTAAGATAATTAAATGTGTGAAATTTGAATTTGTTGTTTAGGAACGAAACTCTTTAAATATGTCGGATCCGGTCGGTATTTCACATTTTCACGCAGACCCGAGGTCGGTGGTCACTGAGCGGGAACCAACCTGGGATCTAACCTGAGGGTCAACTACAGAATTTCGAGCCAAACTTCCAAGGGTCAAGGATGGGTTTAGCAGTGGGAGATCGGTTACTTCTCAGAAATTTTACTCAATAATTGGTCACTGTCTGCGGACTTTAGCCCTCCTCACCTTTTAGTTCAAGCATAGATGGGCAAAACCATACATTTAATTTGACACGTGATTGTGCGTTGTCATAAGTTGCCTGAACTTTCTTGTCTGAGGTGAGGTGACTGCAACACTTTTTAGTACTTAAATCAAATGTGCTGCCTATCCTGTTACAGCACAAAGGCCTGAATCTGTAGGCCATGCAAACCACCTGAGATCAAAGTATCCTCCAAGCTCAAGTCCTAGGGCCCTTTGGCCTGTAGGAGCAGACAGTTTTTGTAGCTTCTTATTATATTTGTAGCTACTTTCTTCAGCTGTTACCTGCAGATTAGTAATCTGTACAGCTGCCATTTCTTCCATGTCCTTCCTACGAGCCGCTTTGTTTTCTCCTCCGTTCTTCTCCCGTCTGCTCCGCGTACACATGCGTGCTTTTCTGAAGGAAGGGCAGCATCACAACTTTGTTCATTTGCACAATTTCTCTCTTTCGGTAGCTACTAGCTATGCTTGTGTAACTTAATGATCTGGATTTGCCTGTCTTTGCAATTTTAGTTACACTTTTAGCTAAATGCTAACGAGCAAAATTGATTTCACTATTTGTTTGTGCTAATTTTGTTAGCATTCTGGTAATTGAGGCCCAATGGGTGTTTCTTGCGTTTTAGCGCCCCCTATGCCGTTTAATACTGTAAATCCTGGGATGAGAGAAGGGCGATATGGCCCAAGCCTAGTCGATAACACTTATTGTGAATGTACGTGATGTTTTGGGATGCACCACTCCCTTTACTTTAGGTGCTAGTTTCTCTCATGCAGGTGTAACCCTGTCATATTTGCTATATTTCTGTGAAAATGAGAAGCTGGAGGCGAGAGTGCTGTTCGGGTAAGAACTGTGTGTGCAGTCCCCTGTCTGTGTGTGCAGTCCCCTGTCTGTGTGTGCAGTCCCCTGTCTGTGTGTGTGCAGTCCCCTGTCTGTGTGTGTGCAGTCCCCTGTCTGTGTGTGTGCAGTCCCCTGTCTGTGTGTGTGCAGTCCTGTGTGTGTGCAGTCCTCATGTCTACCACTTATGCTACTGACCACCTTTCCTTCTCAATTCATTGTTAACTACAAAGTAGCCTATGCCTACCTGGCAGAATGATACAATGATTATTTGCATCAATCCAGTGGCCATTTGTTTTGCAAACTCACCAGCCACTGTGGCAGGTAGATTTAAAAATCTACAAGTGGAGTTGGGCAAAAAATGGAATTGCCCTTCGCAGTCCTTGGATCATGCACATCTCATAAGACACATTTAGAACTTTTATTATGCAGAAATGTACATTTAAAAAAATGACCGTCAAATACCGCCATACACACTTTCATATGGCGTGGACCACAGGGCCTACACCACAGGGCCTACACCAACACGGCTCCTCCTCGCTTGTTGATCGTTGGTACAGTCCAAAATTCCCCAGTGAGTGTGTTTTTTTGAGGCATTCCCTGAGAACAGTCAGTCACCCACCCTAGTCTTCCTGCACTCCAATCACCACCCAGAGAAACCTCATGGAGGGGAGGGGCTACCAGAACTTGTTTTTGTCTTCCTTTGCAAATCATTTTGCTACGGCGTGCACTAATGAATACAATCCTGAACTGTTTATAGTATGTGTCCAGCAGGTTTGCTGTGTGAGCTGCTGCCTGTTCTGACGTGGTGGTTGCGGAGGAGGAAGGTGCCGTGCCAGAGACCAGTGAGGCCCGCTATAGGGACCATGTTCTAGAGGCTCACCTCCCTCTCCGATAGCACCTGGAGGTCCGGCTTTGACCCTGTACAATGAACAACGATGATGAATTCTACGACGCCGTAACAGGTGGGTGTCCCTGTCCGCACGGGGGGGGGGTGTACATAATAGAATGACTTACCAGACCTTCAGAGGTAACCACAAACCTGTAGGACGCACACAGAGGGAGAGAACATTGACAGTGTTACTCAGCATTTTTTTTTTTTGTCACAATTATCAGGGTCCTTCAACGTGGAAGTTCTGAAACGGGAGAAGTTACATGTTTCAGCAACGTTCTCAAATACATTTTTTTTTGGGGGGGGGGGGGGGGGGGGGGGGGCTTTTGGTGTTTTGGAACGTTGCTCTGACAACTGTCATGGTCAGGACTCAGGAGGTAGAGGTGTGTCTTTGTACTGTACTTCACGCTGTGGCACAGTGCCACACAATATGCTGTAACCTGAGCAGCTTAACTGACAGCTTCAATAACGCAGCGGTCTATTCAGCGTCCATGATTTTGGCTTTGCCATCAGCAGCAGCGGGGATGTGTGAGGGAGAGGGGATGGAAACGGCGTGCAAGGTGAATGTGGGGTGAACTGCGGAGCGCACGCTGTGTCGTCACGTTATTGTTCCTGTCCATCTCGTATCAAATCAATTTGATTTATAAAGCCCTTACATCAGCTGATGTCTCAGTGCTATACAGAAGCCCAGCCGAAAACACCAAACAGCAAGCAACGCAGGTGTAGAAGGACCCTTATCAATCCCAGATCACATGGCTAGAGGTGTTCCGGTTGACTCGGGGCCCCAATGATTTATTTTAAAATGTTAACGGGGCACCACACCTTTTCTCTTTTCCACGCCTACGATGCTTAGTTCAGCGTCAGACAGTGGCTGTCATGTCACAATGTGTATCACGTCCATATTGCAATATCAGTTCTGCGGCTCCCCCTCATGTAGTCATTGCTTTGACCTGTAGCCGAATTGCAAGACTGTCTACTTTATTATTATCCGAGCATATTATATAATTTCTATATTAGGTAACCTTGTCAGGCAAGGTGAGTTGTGTGCTGTATAGCCTTTCCCTAATTTGTGGCCGACCGTTTCATGTGTGTTAGGCTTGGACTCTGATGAGTCGTATGAAGGCGCGTCGGAGGCCAGTTTTAAAGACGCAGGGGTGTACGACGTCACCCCGAGGAGCAATGGCTCCACGTCACCGGAGAACGGAATCAGGAAGCGCAGGTACACTCCGATTCCTGCCGTGTCCTCTCCTCCCGAGGCTTCTCTCTGTTTCTTTCTCTCTGTCGTCTCTCTCTTGCTTTCTGTCGCTGTCGACACTCTCTTTCTTCACCTTAGTCTCTCTCCCTCTCACCCCTTCCACATTGTTAATAGCTTTAACCCTGGTAGAAGACTGGCCAGTTCTCATACTCCTCTTAACTCTAACCCAGTCAGTCCACATGACGACACCCAACAGGTCAGCCTCTACCATCGCACACTGTATTACTGATAGTCATCATAGGGATACTCTCCTTCCCCCGGATTCTCTGCTAGACACTAATGTGTTATCTCTCTGTGTGTGTTTTTGACTTTTTCCTCCTGACGTCTTTCAGGACAATGCTACCTGCCCCAATGTTCTCCAGGAACAACTTCAGTGTGTGGGACATTCTGAAGAAATGCATTGGACTGGTAAGGGCTACAGACCATATGTAAAGGGCCACTTTTAGACCGTGACTTTCTCTGGGTCTCTACTATGCCAGTGAGTTTGATTTCATCCCACTTGTGTGAAAGTATTTTGCGTTCTAATCTTGCTCATTTTCTCTGTGTGTGTGTAGGAGCTGTCCAAGATCACAATGCCCATCGTGTTCAACGAGCCCCTGAGCTTCCTCCAGCGGATCACAGAGTACATGGAGCACACATACCTCATCAACAAAGCCTGCTTGCTGTCCGACTCCATAGAGCGCATGCAGGTGAGAGGGCATTCTACGGCATTAAAAAGCAAATTGAAATTGAAATACCTATTAAAATTTGGCTAAAACTAATTGAATATGTCATTGAACCAATTGCACTTTATGGCAGCGAGGTGTGGGGTCCACTTGCAAAACAAGATTTCATCAAATGGGACAGACACCCCATTGAAACCCTGCATGCAGAGTTCTGTAAGATACTCCTAAATGTCCAGAGGAAAACTACAAACAATGCATGCAGGGCATAATTAGGCCAATATCCACTAATAATACAAACTCAAAAAAGAGCAATTAAGTTTTGGAAACATCTAAAATACAGTGACCCCCCTCTCATATCATTACCAAGCCCTGCAATACCAAGAGCTGGGGCTGAGTTCACAAACCTGTTCTACTAACACACTGAAGCCTCAGGACCAGAACATCCAATCAATCAGGATAAACCAAATTACAACACAGTCAAAACAAAACTATATTGCTTATTGGGAAACACAAGCACAAAGCAAAACGCAGTGCTATCTGACCCTAAATCGACAGTACACTGTGGCTAAATATTTGACCATGGTTACAGGCTCAGTGAGCACAGCCTTGCCATTGAGAAGGGTAAGACACAGGAAAACCTGGCTCCCTGTAGAGGAAAGGCTGTGCAACCACTGCACAACAGCAGAACCTGAGACGGAGCTGCATTTCCTGACAAAATGTAAAAAATATAAAACAATTAGTCTCATTTTCCCAAATTTGAAACCCTTATTCAAGGTTTCAAAGACCTCTCTGATGAGGATAGGCTACCCGTCCTGTTGGGGGAAGACGCAGAGAGCTGTGGGTTGGCAGCGCAGTACATTGCTGCCTGCCATAAGTTGAGGGACAGTGTCTGACAGACCAATCAACCTGCACATGTACTCTACTGTATGCCTATTGTTATTGTTGAATGTATGGTTATTTTGACCCTTGGTTATTGTTGTTACTGTTGTCCCGTTGACAATTTAGATTCTCATTTTAATTTATTTTTTATATTGTAAATATCCAAAATAAGCTTTGGCAATATGTACATTGTTACGTCATGCCAATAAAGCGAATTGAATTGAAAATTGACTGAATGTAGCTGGATCACAACTAGACTGTGTGTGTGTGAGCCAGTGAATCCTGTGGCTGACTCCTCCCCTCCGTTCTTCCCAGGCGGTAGCTGCTTTTGCCGTGTCGGCCGTAGCGTCACAGTGGGACAGGACTGGAAAGCCCTTCAACCCTCTGCTAGGAGAGACCTACGAACTAACGCGGTGAGGGGACAGGGCTGCAACGCTCCCATACAAAGTGACACAGAGAGGAGTTGTAAAAAGCTGTGTAGCCCTGGACAGTTCCTTCCTGTCTTTGACTAGACTGCACACGTTATTGGCCTTTTTAATAGGACGTCTTTACCTGCCTTCAAGCATGAATTTAACAACACTTGTTTTCCTCTGCTGACCTTATTTTCAGTAGGCTATGATAACAACCTTTCTCCTTTTCACTTCTTCTCCTGCCTACTTCCTCTCCTGCCTACCCCCCCCCCAGCGAGGACCAGGGCTACAGGCTGATCTCGGAGCAGGTCAGCCACCACCCCCCTGTCAGTGCCTTCCATGCTGAGAGCCTGGTCGGGGACTTTGTCTTCCATGGCTCCATCTACCCCAAACTCAAGTTCTGGGGCAAGAGTGTGGAGGCTGAGCCCAAGGGAACTATCACACTAGAACTCCTCAAGTGAGTCAAATGTGGGTGGGCGGGCGGGCGGGCGGTAGGGGGTGTGTTTTATATTTTTATCTATACCTGGTCATAGGGTTTTGTTTGGTTGTTTTCTCAGTGCTTTGTCAAAGCCAGTACCGCTTCAGCTTCTGTAATCCTATTTTTCTTTACAAAGTCTCTCTTGTTGTGTGTGAGTCCATTGCACTGAGGCTGTGTTTGCTCCTCCTCTCCCCAGGCACGGTGAGGTCTATACGTGGACCAACCCTTTCTGCTGTGTACACAATGTCATCCTGGGCAAACTGTGGATCGAGCAGTATGGCACTGTAGAAATCCTCAACCACAGGTGAGTAAAGGACTGGATATTATAGTTTATCTTATTTTACCTTCAATTACTGGTTTGGAAGCATACAGATGTGTATATATCCACCACTTTCAGCATAGCGGACTTAGGGGTTAGTCTTACCTTCCATTTAAGTCAAATGTTCACTTCGTCATGCATTGACGTCAATGGGAAACCAAGTGAAAATGTGTTTTAAGTGGTAGTTAGGATTCACCCTTTAATTTGTAAAGACAGTAGTTGAGCCATAATGGTATGGAGTGAAGACTGTCGTTGAGCCATAATGGTATGGAGTGAAGACTGTCGTTGAGCCATAATGGTATGGAGTGAAGACTGTCGTTGAGCCATAATGGCATGGAGTGAAGACTGTCGTTGAGCCATAATGGTATGGAGTGAAGACTGTCGTTGAGCCATAATGGCATGGTTTGTCTGTTCTCCTCATTGTTCTCATTCCTTTCTGTCCTGAGCAGTACTGGAGATAAGTGTGTGCTGAACTTCAAGCCGTGTGGCATGTTTGGGAAGGAGCTGCACAGGGTGGAGGGCTACATTCAAGATAAGAGGTATGTGGAGGTATTGGCATCATTCTGATAAACTGACTACGGCTTTCTTCTCTGGTCCAGAATTCACTGATCCAGTTGTCAGTGTTTTGGTGACACTTTTGCCCGTGTCGTGTTCAGTAAGGTTTCTAAATGTTTTCTCCCTGCTAAACACGTCCCTGGTGGGTATAATAAATAATATCTTCCATTTAGGAGACTCCAAAGCGACTTAGTCATGCGTGCATCTATTTTACGAATGGGTGGCCCTGGGAATCAACCCACATTCCTGGGGTTGAAAGTGCCATGCTCTACCAACTGAGCCGTACAGGACAAACAATGATAGCACAGTGTCATTCTCTGTCAGTACAGCAGTATTTGGTTGCTGACGTCTCCTCCCATCTCTGTCCCTGGCAGTAAGAAGAAGCTTTGTGTGATCTATGGGAAGTGGACCGAGTGCATGTGGAGCGTGGACCCCCAGACGTACGAGTCCAACAAGAAGGCTGAGAAGAAGGCAGACTCTAAGAAACAGAAGAGTCCGGTGAGTGGGCATCTCACAACATGGAGCAAATGAGATGTGTTTTTTACATTTATTTTAGCAGGAAAGATGTAACAAGTCATACATGTCAAAAATGGGAAACCAGTGGGAAAAAAACAAAGACACACACACACCTACACGCATACATACATGTACACGCATCAACACCTCAGAATCCAGATAATTCATTTCAGAATACTAACGTAGAGCTTGCTTTACATCTCGCACACAGTATAGCTTGGTCGCCCCCAGTGGTCCACCTCCCTGCAAGTTATTTTCAAAGCAGATTGAGCCGAATAGTCTTTTTTTTTTTTTATTACCCTGAAGAAGGCACAGGGATGCCGAAACGTCGGTGGTTTCTTACTCAATCAATTACTGGGAGGTTATAGATATGGAGTGTGCGGCTCTTTTTGTTTTCATATCTTGTGTTTTATTGTTTGACACATTGTAAATAGGCCTATACAACATTTAACTTTTCTTGATATAACTCTCCTCTGATTTTGATTTCCTGATGATTCTGGCAGCATGCCATGACGTTATGTCAAGGGAAAAAGAAAAGTTCCTTGTGTATTTAGAGAAATAAAAGTGAATTGATGCCAAATTAGCCCGTAACTCCACCGGACAACAACATAGGCCTAGGACTATATACCCTTTTAAAATGTGTCATTTCATAACTTTAGCACCAGATTATATTGTGAATAGGGCCTGGCGTCATATCGAGTTAATTCAAATGTATTTAGTAGCGCGGATTTCCAAATGCATGTATTGCAAGTATCTAGTTTTTGGTTTGTTTTCATGAGTGCTTATGTCCGCTTGTTCTCATGTCTTTTTGGTCTCGTCTCCTTCGCGCTTTCCGTGCTTTGCAGTATGCACCTTCCAGGACACAACAGAGATCGCCCCTCTGCGGTTATCAGCGACCGGTTTTGTCCAACAGAATCGGTCCTATGGACACCGAAACACATTGAGACATTATTTGACTGTAACAGAGGAGAACTTAACCTTTCTAAAGCCCTCTTTGTCTTGACTCCCAAAATTACGCACAGAGCAGACTACTAAACGGGAGTAAAAATCAATTGCTTCTAACCGAAAGTCACCTTAAACTGAAAACCAATATCGATATGGTCATTAACGTGGTTCTTCAATAATTATGCAGAATACTTGCCAGGTGAATAACAGCTAAAGTGCGGGGAAAACGTGTTTGCAAAGAAAGTTTTGGCGTCCCATTCATTGCGTCGGTGAAGACAGTTGTGCCGTGATCCACGTTGGATCTAATATCCCTAGTAAATTGATGTTGATTATGTGTTGTCTGCTTGTCACACCTGTGAACAGCATGCTAGCCTGTCCACTTTGTTTAGATGTTGAGATCGAGTGGTCTACCTACCTGGATAAGAATATGCTTATTTCTCAGAATGAGAACGAGTTGTCAATTCGTCATATAAATGCTTTTTAAGCTCATGATACATTTATAAAAACACAGACTAAACAGCTAGCACATATCACTTTGTGGCTAAAATGCGGCTAGCCTTAGGCTACTTGGCACCGTAATGTTGTGCCAACAGAAACCGAGCGTTTTTCCAGAATCTTGTCTCACCCTAACCCGGTCGACGCTGGGCCAATTGTGCGCCGCCCTATGGGAGACTCCTGGTCACGTCCGGTTGTGACAATCTGTCATCGAACCCGGGTCCCCCCCCCTTAATGTATTGACATTAACAAAATTGGCAGATTATTATCGATGACTTATCAACAGCGGAAACAAGTTGTCCACCTCAGAAAATCCTCGCCGGTACCCTAGTTTCTAGAAAGACCCATATCCTCTAGCACTTAGCCATCCCGGATCCGGGATCGTGAATACAGACTCAAGCTCATTACCATAACGCAACGTTAACTATTCATGAAAATTGCAAATGAAATGAAATAAATATGCCATCTCTCAAGCTTAGCCTTTTGTAAACAACACTGTCATCTCAGATTTTCAAAATATGCTTCTCAACCATAGGAAAACAATAATTTGTGTAACAGTAGCTAGCTAGCGTAGCATTTAGCGTTAGCATTAGCATCCAGCAGGCAACATTTCAACAAAAAACAAGAAAAGCCTTCAAATAAAATAATTTACCTTTGAAGAACTTCGGATGTTTTCAATGAGGAGACTCTCAGTTAGATAGCAAATGCTCAGTTTTTCCAAAAAGATTCTTTGTGTATTAGAAATAGCTCCGTTTTGTACATCACATTTGGCTACCAAAAAAAACGCGAACTTTTTTCCAAATTAACTCCATAATATCGACTGAAAACATGGCAAACGTTGTTTAGAATCAATCCTCAAGGTGTTTTTCACATATCTCTTCGATGATATATCGTTCGTGGAAGCCTGGTTTCTCCTCTCTATCAAATGGAAAAATACTTGCACCTGGCGTTGCGCACCAATTTCGACGCAGGACACCAGGCGGACACTTGGAAAATGTAGTCTCTTATGGTCAATCTTCCAATGATATGCCTACAAATACGTCACAATGCTGCCGACATCTTGGGGGAACGACAGAAGGTCTAAGCTTATTCCTGTCGCATTCACAGCCATATAAGGAGACATTAGAAAACAGAGCTTCAGAAATTCTGCTCATTTCCTGTTTGACGTTTCATCTTGGTTTCGCCTGTAGAATGAGTTCTGGGGCACTCACAGACAATATCTTTGCAGATTCTGAAACTTCAGAGTGTTTTCTTTCCAAAACTGTCAATAATATGCATAGTCGAGCATCTTTTCGTGACAAAATATTGCGCTTAAAACGGGAACGTTTTTTATCCAATAATGAAATAGCGCCCCCATAGACTCAACTGGATATAGTAAACCAGTGAGAACAGTATGTTATATGTTCATTTCAGTATTCTGTTTGTAGTAGACATGGTATACTCATGGTACACGAAGTAAACATCCCTTAAGTAATTTCTGATGTTTTTTGTTGTTGCTTTTATTCACGAGGAAAAATACACATTTCATTTGGTTTTGAAAAAAGGGCTATTTATATCAGACGTGTGTCTGCGACCGCCTGTGTGTACCGGTGTGGTCTGTGTGTACCGGTGTGGTCTGTGTGTACCGGTGTGGTCTGTGTACCTGTACACAGGAGGAGCCTGAGGGGGTCGACGGCGACGATGCAGACAACATGCCTGAGGTCCTGGAGACGGTAGCTGTGATCCCTGGCAGCACCCTGCTGTGGAGGATATCGTCACGACCCCAACACTCTGCTCAGGTAACGCACACCGGCGCGTAAACAAAGAAACGTGTACATTCACATGCTCGTACACACATACAAGTTGAGCGTATATGTTTCTTATGCAGGTCCCTAGTGGCCAATAGATCAATTACCTGTGATCACCTAGGCACAGGTGTGTCTAGGATATTTCATTGCTTTGTCCTCCACACACTGATGAAGGCCTAAGCCGATGCCCGTTGGTGTATTTTAATGACTTGGCCCATAAATAAAGGCTTTGAAATCTTTCAAACCCACACGAGTGCCTGGACTATAATTTTGCCTTTTTCTTTTCAATTACTATTCCCTTCCAAGAGCACCTGTGGTTGTTCTGGAATACCTGAAGCACTCCTACTTAAGTTTATACACACACACACACACGCACATCGATTTTGATGGTGTTAATTCTGTAGGATTTTGTTTTTCCAGATGTATAACTTCACTAACTTTGCCATGTCGCTGAATGAGCTGGAGCCTGGTATGCAGGCCACCCTGGCCCCCACAGACTGCCGCCTGCGGCCCGACATCAGAGCCATGGAGAACGGAGATATGGGTAATAGTCTTTCTGCTACATCCCCACACTTGCTAGACGAGGCTGCCCTCTAGCATTCCCTTTGGGTGGTGCATTCACATGTCCTATTTGTTTTCAGATTCCTTTCTGTTCTTAGTGTGTGTGTGTGTGTGTGTGGGGTGGCGGGGTTAAAATCCATTGACAGTAAAATATCCACATAGCCAAAGTATTAGTCTGGTTTATTGAACTTATGGTTGTGTCAGTTTTTAATTACAGAATAATACAGTGGTCAGGAGGGCCATGTATCAAATGAGTAATAGAAGATCCTATGTTCTTGTTTGTGCAGATCAGGCCAGTCGAGAGAAGGCGAGGCTGGAGGAGAAACAGAGGTCGGCGCAGAAAGACCGTTCCAAGGACGAGGAGGAATGGTCCACTCGGTGAGAACTTGGGTGTCCTCACATTTTAAGATTAACATTTTTTTCATAAAATACTTGCATAATAATAAGGTATACAGTGGTGTGTATGTATGTGTGTGTATGTATGTATGTGTGTATGTATGTGTGTGTGTATATATATGTATATATATGTATGTGTGTGTGTGTGTGTGTGTGTGTGTGTGTATATATGTATATATATGTATATATGTATATATATGTATATGTATATATGTATATATATGTATGTATGTATATATATATAATATTTTTTTTTTATTTTTTTAAGTAAACCATAATTGTGTTTTATTGTGTCTTCCAGATGGTTCCAGTCAGGTACAAACCCCTACACGTCCTCTCAGGACTGGCTCTACAAAGGGGGCTACTTTGATAGGAAATACTCTGACCTTCCTGATATCTACTGATCCAGGGGGGAGGTTCTATGAACACCTGCTGAACCAACCCCCCCCCCCTGGCACGCCCCTGTTCTAAGCACCACACGGTCTCCCGTTGGAACTCTGAAGCGGTGATAGCCTCTCCTTGTACAACACATGCGTCTGTGTTAGCACAACCCTCTCCTCCCCAGTCTCCTGACAGTGATGAAAGGGAACGGTCAACGGTGAAATCAGGGATGTGAATGCTCCTTTGACTGATAACGGGTTCTTTGGGACATGTTGGTGGCAGCACAGGCGGAAGCAGACATGAACAGATACTGTGAGTCTGGAGGAGACTGTTTAGTTCTTGAACAGGAGTGCATTGTGGGTACCCCTCCCTATCAGACCTGGGTTGAGTACCTATTTCAAATATTCAAAATACTTGAGCTTGATTTAAATTGTTTGGCATGTGGAGTTTGCACTTTCGGATTGATTTCATTGGTTCCGTTGCGCCTGACAAGCTAAACAAAGCACACCTGGAGTATTCCACCCAGGTCTGGCTGTCCCCTATATACGTCCAGAGGACAAGCTTCTCATCACTGTAATGTAACCTGTATGTATAGATAAGAATGATCATGTGACCATATATGCCAATCACACACATCTAGCCACATTGGCCACTGCTCAGTCTGTGAATACAGCCCCTGATTTGGGCAGTCGGCTAGTAATTCCCCCATCACAAAATATTCCTTTTGTTACTCTTCTGCATGGCTTTTGGCTAGCTAGCTAACAGTGTTAGCTACCCCTGGCTCTGTGGCGGTGGACCTACCGTACGTTTGGCCCGGCTGCTGTTGTTTACCTAGTCAGTCAATTTAGAGTGTTCTCGTAATCACGAGTAAGAAAATAACAATGAGCGTTACTAAGATTATAAGAAGAGTATAATAGGTACCAGAGGAGGCTGGTGTGGGAGCTATAGGAGGAAGAGCTCATTGTAATGGCTGGAATGGAATTATTGGAACGGTATCAAACGCGTCGAGCATATGGAAATCACGTTTGACTCCATCCCAGACATTACAATGAGCCCGTTCTCCTATAGCCCCTCCCACTAGCCTCCACTACGGTGTGTGTGAGTGTGTGTATGAATGACCGTAGTGATTTGTACAGAATCTTAAGCCATATGGTTCCTTTTAACTACAGGTTTAACTGGCAAGGGTGGTTTGCTGTGCGTGCAGTCATTTGGCTATGAATAAATGAATTGATAATTGTTACCTCAAGAACTAAATAATAGTTATCGCCAGAGCATGACAAAGCATTTTTCATGTAAGATATACATGTATGTAAATACCTACTTTTTTTTATAAACATAGCTAGCTAATCATCATAAATCTGTCCAACCAGCTCAAAGTGAATTTGGAATTGAATGGAATTATAGCCTATATGAAGTAGAAGTCATTGCGTAATATTACCAGCTTCCCTTGTAAGCATATTGTTGCCTTCCTCGTGTTAGGAACTCTTTGTGGCTTTAAACCACATACTCTCACATCACCAATCTCTTTCACAATGACGAGCCATTATGTGTAAGTTCTTATTTATAAGAGACTGTGGCATTTAATCTTTTTTTTTTTTTTTTTTTACAGAAATAGTCACACTCATGCAATATACGATAGGGGTATATATTTATTTTGGGGGGGGATTCATGTGCAGTTAATTGTACTGCGGTGAACATTTAGCCTTGTAGATTAGATCTGCATGCATGAATCAAAGTGTAAACCAACGCGTTTCTTCTCTGGAGGACTTTCAAAGCAGCAGACGACTCTCTAGTGTCTGTCTAGTAAAACATGTCATGTTGACCTTTGGGAATGCTCTTCATGCGAGTCCAAACGGAATCTCTTGACGTTATACGATATTGAAATGTAGGGGGATTTAGTTTGGATTTACCATGTTACACTGTGCATTTGAAACGACTGTCAAAATCTATGCAACCAACCAATAGCGCTTAGTGTCTCTGTATACCTTTTACATGTATAATAATACACATAAATACTTTAGTTTTGTCACCGGCAGGCAAACCCACATTTAGATGACTGTATTGGCAGCTTCCTTGACTGTAGATGAGCCCATCTCATAAGTGATTGTGTCCATTTGGTTTGTGGATCACCATGGTAGAGTCTCTAAGTAAAGAGTGTAAAGATGACTTGACAGTTTAGAGCAATTTGATCTTGACGGAGTATTTGTGCCTCTCTCGCCTCAGTTTGCTACTTTTTTTTTTTTTTTAATTTTTATTTTAGCCCGACACGTCACAAAATTACGTCTATTGCTTTAACAACTGTCTTTTTTGTTGTTGTGGAATTGCTGGTGGTTTGAGAAATGGGCAACGGAATGTGGCAAAAAGATACGGCAAACCAAGAAGCCTTGCGTTGTGTCTTAGGTTGATTGATACGTTTTTTTCCATGGTTATACTTAGTGCCTAAATTTAAGTAAGCCAATTTTCTGAACCCTTTTTTTTTTATTAGATTTTTTTTAACCTGCATTTCATTTAATATTTAAGGTGTTTTTAGGTTTATCAGATGAGTTTTTGGCCCATTGACTTTATTTTTGTCCATAACACTTTGAAATGTTTAGGTCAGAAGAAGTGTCCGTTTTTTTTCACCGTGTGTACAGGAAATGTATGTAAAACTGATCACTACTTCGAGTTGTGTCCACACACTTCATCACATTTCATCAAATTCTAATTTGTTAACTAGCAACTTTAAGACTAATGCACCAACATTAAAAAAAAGTAGATTTTAACTTGCTTTGTGTGGTGTTTAATTGTGTGAGAGTACCTTATACACTGACATTCCTAATGATTTGTACACTCTGTTTTTCCATGACATACAGTGCCTTGCGAAAGTATTCGGCCCCCTTGAACTTTGCGACCTTTTGCCACATTTCAGGCTTCAAACATAAAGATATAAAACTGTATTTTTTTTGTGAAGAATCAACAACAAGTGGGACACAATCATGAAGTGGAACGACATTTATTGGATATTTCAAACTTTTTTAACAAATCAAAAACTGAAAAATTGGGCGTGCAAAATTATTCAGCCCCCCCTTAAGTTAATACTTTGTAGCGCCACCTTTTGCTGCGATTACAGCTGTAAGTCGCTTGGGGTATGTCTCTATCAGTTTTGCACATCGAGAGACACATCACCAACAGATCCTTGATGAAAACCTGATCTAGAGTGCTTGGGATCTCAGACTGGGGTGACGGTTCACCTTCCAAGAGGACCACGGCCAATAAGCACACAGCCAAGACAACTCAGGAGTGGCTTCGGGACAAGTCTCTGAATGTCCTTGAGTGGCCCAGCCAGAGCCCGGACTTGAACCTGATCGAACATCTCTGGAGAGACCTGAAAATAGCTGTGCAGCGACGCTCCCCATCCAACCTGACAGAGCTTGAGAGGATCTGCAGAGAAGAATGGGAGAAACTCCCCAAATGCAGGTGTGCCAAGCTTATAGCGTCATATCCAAGAAGACTCGAGGCCGTAATCGCTGCCAAAGGTGCTTCAACAAAGTACTGAGTAAAGGGTCTGAATACTTATGTAAATGTGATATTTCAGGTTTCTATACATCTGGAAACCTATTTTTGCTTTGTCATCATGGGGTATGGTGTAGATACTTTTTTTCTATGCTTTTCAATTTAATTCATTTTAGAATAAGGCTGTAATGTAACAAAGTGAAGGGGTCTGAATACTTTATGAATACACTGCATTTAGCATATATTGTGGGTTTAGCAAAATGCTTGTGTTCCTAGCTCCAATAGTGCAGTAATATCGAACAATTCACAACAATGCATGCATCTAAAAAGTAAAATAATTTAATTTAGAAATATTAGGACGAGCAATGTCATAGTCCAGAATATAAATATAAAGGTGGTATATCTGAACAATAGTATATGTACAGCAATAGTTAAATAGGATAGGTCGGTATGTAAACATTATTAAAGTGATCAGTGTTCCATGACTATGTACATAGGGCAGCAGCCTATTAGGTGCATGTTAAGAGTAAGGGGGTGGTAGCCGGCTAGTGACAGCGACTAAAGTTGAGCGCAGAGTACCAGGCCCGTGAACAACAACGTCATCGAGGTATATAGCCACCCCTGGGACCCAGCAAAGATGGACGTCATGATCTTTTGGAAGCAGCTGGGGGGTGGCAGCTGAATCCAAACGCCATGCGCTTGTAGTGTGTGACCCCTAAGCGGGTCAGTTGGAAAGTGGCTGGTCCAATCTGACGTTTGACCAGAAGGACTGGAGCTTGTCGCGGTTGGGCCGTCTGATCCTGACCCAGTCAGAGGCGGTTATGACAGGTGGCCTAACCCACCGTAACTTGTCAAAGCGGTCTTTCATCCGCTGCTGGTTGGCTGTGACTGGCCCAAGCATTGTGAGCGGGTGGTTGAACCGGATGAGGCAGTCTGTCCAGGGTCAGCTGCAGGACCGTCTTGCAGCATGAGGGACACTGGGGAGGGGTGGAGAATAAACACTTCTCCATTGAGAATGAGGTGGTGTTTTGCCAGTGCAGAGAACACACCGTGGAGGCGCTGACTATGGACCTTTGTGGTGGGCCCGTGAACAACGATGTCATAGGGGTAGATGGCCCCTCCTGGGACTCCGCGAAGAGAGACATCATGATGTTTTGGAAGCAGCTGGGGGCAGAGCTTAATCCAAACGCCATGCGCTTGTAAGCGTAGACCCCTAAATGGGTGATGAATGCTGTGAGGTTGCGGATCCTGTGGCGAACACTGGAGCCGTAGAATAGGGCAGTGAGCACGGGGGTATTTGTCTGGGATGATTGCCTTGCTTGCTGCTCTAAGGTCCACGTAGGTACGCAGGCCCCCGTGATTTCTTTATTTTTACCACCACCAGGTTTGTGATCCAGAGGGATGCATCAATAGGCTTGATTTTGTCTTCTTCTAGCTGGCACCGGAGCTCGGCATCAACGTCTGTGCGCGTGGCCAGTGGGCACCCACTGGCTAGCAAGCTAATATTTCATCGAAGTTTTCTCCAACATTCCTCCACTTCACTTACCAAACGCTCTTCCCAGCTGCTGCATGGAATGTTGACCGATGCGCTTGAGCAAGCAGGCTGCCTGCGCACAGACATCTCTATAACTGCGCTCGAGGCACAGATTCCTATCCAAGTTTTAGCTGGAACTGATATACCTACCTCGTTATTTAGCTACTGAAATTTAACTAATATACTGCGCACATTATTTTAATTGCTTAAAATCTTCAAGGTAAAATAGAATAGTCATATTATCAGTTATTATTTTTGGAATATTTATGGAAATAAATGCGATAAATAGGGTTTTGTAAATCCTGGTGGATTGTATTATGATATTGAAATAAAATAAACTCAGCAAAAAGGTCCCCTTTTCAGGACCCTGTCTTTTCAAAGATAATTCGTAGAAGTTCAAATAACTTCGATCTTCATTGTAAAGGGTATAAACACTGCTTCCCATGCTGGTTCAATTAACCATAAACAATTAATGAACATGCACCTGTGGAACTGTCGTTAAGACACTAACAGCTTACAGACGGTAGGCAATTAAGATCACAGTTATGAAAACGTAGGACACTAAAGAGGCCTTTCTACTGACTCTGAAAAACACCAACAGAAAGATGCCCAGGGTCCCTGCTCATCTGCATGAACGCGCCTTAGGCATGCTGCAAGGAGCCATGAGGACTGCAGATGTGGCCAGGGGTAATAAAGGACAATAAATTGCAATGTCCGTACTGTGAGACGCTTAAGACGGCGCCACAGGGAGACAGGATGAACAGCTGATCATACTCTCCGTGGCAGACCACGTGTAGCAACACCTGCACAGGATCAGTACATCCGAACATCACACCTGTGGACAGGTACAGGATGGCAACAACAACTGCCCGAGTTACACCAGGAACGCACAATCCCTCCATCAGTGCTCAGATTGTCCGCAATAGGCTGAGAGGGGCTGGACTGAGGGCTTGTAGGCCTGTTGTAAGGCAGGTCCTCACCAGACATCACCGGCAACAACGTCGCCTATGGGCACAAACCCACCGTTGCTGGACCAGACAGGACTGGCAAAAAGTGCTCTCACATGAGTCGCGGTTTTGTCTCACCAGGGGTGAGCGTTACACCAGGGGTGAGCGTTACACCGATGCCTGTACTCTGGAGCGGGATCGATTTGGAGGTGGAGGGTCCGTCATGGTCTGGGGCGGTGTGTCACAGCATCATCGGACTGAGCTTGTTGTCATTGCAGGCAATCTCAACGCTGTGTGTTACAGGGAAGACATCCTCCTCCCTCATGTGGTACCCTTTCTGCAGGCTCATCCTGACATGACCCTCCAGCATGACAATGCCACCAGCCATATTGCTTGTTCTGTGTGTGATTTCCTACAAGACAGGAATGTCAGTGTTCTGCCATGGCCAGCAAAGAGCCCGGATCTCAATCCCATTGACCATGTCTGGGACCTGTTGGATCTGAGGGTGAGGGCTAGGGCCATTCCCCCCCCAGAAATGTCCGGGAACTTGCAGGTGCCTTGGTGGAAGAGTGGGGTAACATCTCACAGCAAGAACTGGCAAATCTGGTGCAGTCCATGAGGAGATGCACTGCAGTACTTAATGCAGCTGGTGGCCACACCAGATACTGACTGTTACTTTTGATTTTGACCCCCCCTTTGTTCAGGGACACATTATTCCATTTATTAGTCATATGTCTG
The DNA here is from genome assembly GCF_045791955.1 of Oncorhynchus clarkii lewisi. NCBI lineage: Eukaryota > Metazoa > Chordata > Actinopteri > Salmoniformes > Salmonidae > Oncorhynchus > Oncorhynchus clarkii. Next base: position 43,301,622 of record NC_092155.1, on the reverse strand, counting down.
TGGAACTTGTTCAGTTTGTCTCAGTTGTTGAATCTTATGTTCATACAAATATTTACACATGTTAAGTTTGCTGAAAATAAACAGTTTTTTTGCTGAGTTTACATAGGCTACGTGTTATTTGTTAAATTCTGAGAACAAATTGAGTTAGTCATAATGGAACTTCAAAACAGCATTCAGTGGAACAGAAGAAAATGTGCAGCACAATAAAGAGTGCAATTCGCTAACACAGACGAGATTACCATTAGAAGCCAACACACACAGCAAGCTACCATATATCATTAATTAAACAACCATTTTAACGGCAGTGCATTTCTGTAAGGGTATCCTGTATTATTGTGCATGTTTGTCTTGCTGTTAGCCTGGAACAAATATTATTGAAGTGAATGTGCACTTTCTATGTGGTTGGACTGCGACTACAAAAACCACTGTAGTAAAATCAAAAGCGTTTAACCTATCCGAGATGAGTAGAGAGTAGAGACAATCTCTGATAGCTGTAGGACGGAAGAGACTGTCACACATTTGAGCTTTTAATGACCTAGCAAATTACTTGGGGGTTAAATACATCACTTTTCTTAAAAAAAAAAAAAGTTTGCTATTTCAACACCTGCCAAATAAAAACCTCAAATGGCCCTACTCCTGAAAAATGAATCGGGCCAGATGAGCTGAAGTGGACTCGGCCCGGGTACCATTTATATACCTGGAATATACCAGAGTAATGTGATTCTGCCGGATTTGGGAAGGCCTTGGCCTGCATGAAGTTCTCAGAGTCCATGTGGAGTATTCCGAGTCTCAGATTAGGCCTGAGCCCAGCTTGTTGACTGGGTACGGTATGCCTCGAGACCCTAACCCGCTTTAATGTGCGCTGCCAGCTGTTTGCCAAGTGTGCTAAACTGAATCATGCAGACCCTGCTGGCTAAAAAAAAAACATTACTAAAAAATGTAGAATTGTAATGCTCTAGTGTCTTATATGCAATGGGTACATGGCCCACAAACACTGTGCCCATGTTTATATACGAATAATTTTGATAACTGGTCAGTAGTTCAATCAGATTTCAACCAAAAAAACAGATATCAACAAAAAATAACGTCAAAAAGACGATAAATATGTCTTAAGCTGGTTGTGATCTGGTTATAAAATGTCCCGCCCAGATTTTAACCAGTAAAATACCTCTTTATCATGTAGTATGCCTCCTGATAAATGACAATATCAATGTCGACGTTTGCCAGCTAGGAAATGTGTGTGACGGGACCTTGTCGAATAGTACTCGAGTACCCCTGCCCATACGCCTACAACACCAATGTCTTCTCGCCTCCCATGCTTAAATCAACCCTCTTTCCCTAACAATAAAACAAACTAAATAATATAAAAAATGAAATAGAAATGTTTTTTTAAAAAAATCAAATCAAGTCTGAAAACAAACAAACTAAACTGAATTTCTGGTTAAAAAAAATCTTAAAAAACGAATATAAATAAGAACTGTTATAAAATTACAAAATGATAATAACCTTGAATTTGAATATGAAGAAGCAGTATTTCTAACTAATTCTAGACAGATTACTAGACACAACGGTTGTTTGTTCTTTTTGTTCTCTTTTATTCCTTTCCTGATTTGAAATGTATTGTAAGGTCATAATTTCATTCAGCACATTACATGACATGATGCACCAAGTCTAATACAATTGTTTACAGGAATACACTGAAACATACACAATGTTTTACAATGGATACATGAAGTATAGCTCATTGCACTTACAACAGTGAATGTAACATCTTATTCATTTAGGGACTCTGCCTTTATTTTCTGTAGCTTATTTTCAATTAGATTACATTTTCTTTTATACACCCCCCAAACATGTTTGTATATGGAAGCCAGGATATCCCTTTTGAGGTTTTTTTTTTCTTCTCATTTTACAAACACAACATGTATAGAAACTCTACACTGACCAATATGTTTCTGAATACAACTTTTCTTTTTAAACAGTCTGCACGAGCCAGCCACATACACAATGCTTTAAAAAAAAGCAATAACTGCTCTTTTTTTTTTGTATTTTTTTTTGTTACACAAAAGCACATGTTTGGCGAGGTCGGCCTGTGTGGCTTCACTGCACACTATGGCGTCCCGTGCCTGTGATGGTGTTTTGTATGACATTTTACATGTTGTACAGCGTGGTCTATGGTCCTGACTGGTATTTACAGTGAATATGGTTGCCAGGTGAAAGGAGAGGCCTGAGGCTGGGGAGTCGGGCGTTAGGTTGCATTAGCTCATGCATTTGTTACTTTTCACTATTTTAAAAGATGACTGCTCCCTGGTTGGTTGTGAAACATCTTCCTGTAGCTTTTTATTTCTTCCTTTCAACATTCCCTTCCTAGACCTGTCTGTCACCCTTTTCTCTTCATCCATAGTAATAAATACTTTTGTTGTTCACTGTGCATAGCCATCCACAACCACCCACAGTAAGGGCAGATCGTCACAGTTTGCTATGCTACTTTAAAAGCAACATTTTTGGTTGGCGTAAAAAAAAGACATGAGTGTTTGTATTTGTCCCTGGCAAAATGCTGTGGTCTGAAGCCCATGCAATCCAGAGTAGATGTAGGACTGGATGGGACAGTAACAAGATGGCTTTCTTGATTGACCAACATTGGAATAATAAGCCCTTACTACTATGCATATTAACGTCCCCTTTCGTTTCGCCGCGGTGCATTTTGTGTGTGCTTTCCTGAGGCAAAGTGATTGAACACAGTTACAAACTCCTTCAAACATAAACATACACAAGTCATAATTGGATTTGGATAAATATCATTTCCCTTTATTTCTATTTTTTTTTTTACAGCTTTATTATTATGACCTCTATTATATCTATATCTAATTTACACATATCTAATATTCCAGTCAGGGGACAATGACTATATGTCACTAGTCTGTTCTAATGGCAGTGAGCCTGTGAGGTGCTTTTCCATGCCAGTGTCTATTGACTGTCAGCAGGCCTTTGCACCAGCTCCATTAGGTCAATATTGATACGATCATGATTCTATTCCATAAAGTCCATAGAGATATGGACAGCGTACCAATGACTCTATTCATCTGTCTGATAAAATAATATTTCTGTATAGAAGTCATAAAAATATCTCCACTTTTTTAAAATGTTTTTTTATATATATATTTTTTACATTGAACTAATTCGCCCATACTTGAAATAGCAGTTAGTGTACCGAGTGAGTTGTGGGTTAAGGGATGTTCACACTATAGCCTCCCAAGGTCCTTCAAGCCAGATGAATGGTGAGTGGATATAGCCTACAATGGTTTTCTGTGGGTCACACCAAAAGGAAACAAGCTTTGTAGTGCCAGCAGCCTCCCATCAACGTTCAAACTACACGTGTATCATATTATATTAATAGGTATTGGCAGTGTACACACACATGGTCAACCCCTTTGATCATGAAAAGTGCCTGTCATTACAGAAATATTTGTGTTATATGTTGTCATATATATTTAATATATAGTATTTGTTTTACATATACTGTATATTTATATACAGTACCAGTACCAGAAACACAATTTTTTATTTTACTATTTTTTTTACATCGTAGAATAATAGTGAAGACATCAAAACTATGAAATAACACATATGGAATCATGTAACCCAAAAAGTGTTTAACAAATAAAAAATATTTTATTTTATTTTAGATTCTTTAAAGTAGCCACCCTTTGCCTTGATGACAGCTTTGCACACTCTTGGCATTCTCTCAACCAGCTTCACCTGGAATGCTTTTCCAACAGTCTTGAATGAGACATATTCTGAGCACTTGTTGGCTGCTTTTCCTTCACTCTGCGGTCCAACTCATCCCACACCATCTCAATTGGGTTGAGGTCGGGTGATTATGGAGGCCAGGTCATCTGATGTAGCACTCCATCACTCTCCTTCTTGGTCAAATATCCCTTACACAGCCTGGAGGTGTTGGGTCATTGTCCTGTTGAAAAACAAATCATAGTCCCACTAAGTGCAAACCAGATGGGATGGCGTATCGCTGCAGAATGCTGTGGTAGCCATGCTGGTTAAGAGTGCTTTGAATTCTAAATAAATCACACATAGTGTCACCAGCAAAGCACCCCCACACAATCATACCACCTCCTCCATGATTCACGGTGGGAACCACACATGCAAAGATCATCCGTTCACCTACTCTGCATCTCACAAAGACACAGCGTTTGGATCCAAAAATCTCAAATTTGGAATCATCAGACCAAAGGACAGATTTCCACCGGTCTAATGTCCATTGCTCGTGTTACTTAGCCTTATCCTCTGCAGCAGAGATAACTGGGTCTTCCTTTCCTGTGGCTGTTCTCATGAAAACCAGTTTCATCATTGCGCATGGTGGGTTTTTGCGACTGCACTTGAAGAAACTTTAAAAGTTAATGAAATGTTCCGTATTGACTGACCTTCATGTCTTAAAGTAATGATGGACTGTCATTTCTCTTTGCTTATTTGAGCTGTTCTTGCCATAATATGGACTTAGCACTATTTGGTAAAATACAATCTTCTGTATACCACCCCTACCTTGTCACAACACAATTGATTGACTCAAATGCATTAAGGAAAGAAATTCCACAAATTAACTTTTAACAAGGCACACCTGTTATTCATTGAAATGCATTCCAGGTGACTACTTCATGAAGCTGGTTGAGAGAATGCCAAGAGTGTGCAAAGCTGTTATCAAGGCAAAGGGTGGCAACTCTGAAAATCTCAAATATATTTAGATTTGTTTAACACTTTTGGTTACTACACGATTCCATATGTGTTATTTCATAGTTACAGTGTAGATAACAGTGTAGATTAAAACATGAGTTGGTGTCTAAACTTTTGCCTGGTACTGTATATATAATTGATATATTTAATCTCTTCATAGAATTGGCTTAATTCTTCAGCAGCTTTATTCACTTTACGAAATAAGAAGTGCACAAACTGGCAGCCAGATATTGGGATCCACGGCTGTACTGTACGTACCCAGCAACCCATGCTTGAAGCAATAAGATGGCAGACTTTTATGACAGTATTCTACATTAAAAAAAATGGCATCCGATTCACTATAGCCTTTAGTGCACAAATAGAAATAGCGTGCTGTTTTTAGGGTGCCTATATAGTTAATCCTTTGGCAACAGGTCCCAATTTTCAGTGAGGAGACTTAAACATGCCAACAACAAAAAAAAACATTGAATCAAATTCCTGACTTAAAAGTATTGTAGCTATATACAAACAAGTCCATTTTGTTTTTGTAGCAGGAACGCTACAATAAAGCAGTATTTTTCTCAGGCATGACAACGATAGTGGTATTCAGTTGTTTTTTTTCTTCCCTAGTATTTCCCCTAAATATGATTAATTGCATAGAACGTTTGAAATGGAAAAGTTGCTGTCGACCACACACTTATGTTTTATTTGTCAAATATTGGTTTGTTTTGTAATAGGATGATGAGAAACACACGCATACTCACACATACACACAGACATCAGGAACGTAACTATACAGAAGTGACTGTTACTGAGATTTTGCCGGAGCATGCTTTATCCCAGCGTCCACACAGAGAGAGAGAGAGAGAGAGAGAGAGAGAGAGAGACAATATACATCAGGTTTGGGATCCCATCAGTAGGCCTCTGTAGCATCGGAGTGCCTGACCAGTCCCACCTGACCAGTCCAACTACACTGCACTGCAAAGAACAGCAGGAAGAACACTGACCTGAGCGGTTTCTGTGACAACTGTCAACATCTTGGGGTTTGCAGTTTGGTCGCAAAAACAAAAGGCAAATAACTATCGGTGACTGAACCAACTGTATCTTTGACCCTTCAGCGTCTAACGCTCCAAACACCTTGAACGTGCACATAACTCATATCGCCATATGTGAGTGTGCGCAGACTAGGTTTCTCCAGTGTGTCAACCTCAGTATATTTGAAACACATATATATGTACTACTTGTCAGTAAGTATTATCTCTTTTCCCCTTTGTGTTCTTTTGGATATTAAAACACTTGTAGTTAGCCAGAGAACATGAAAACCCATTGACGATGATGACAGTCAACAAAAGAATGCTAAAGTACTTCAAGTCAGATTCAATGGTGATTTGCACTGGTTTGTATTCAGTGCCTCTCTGCTGTCTTGCAGTGCTCACATATCAAAATGGGCAGATATTATGTGCCTTGTCTGGGCAGTAACAAAGTACAAGAATGGATTTCCAGGGTCGTATTCATTAGAGCACACTGTTGCAAAACGTTTTACAACGGAAAATGAAAATTGGGGTTTCTTATTGGACAATTTCAGGTAGTCCCTCCCTGTTTCAGTCCATTGTTTCTTCGGTTTGGTGCCTAGTGAATCTGACCCAGGTGTGGCCCTGTTAAGATGTGATAGCAGAAAATTGCACAACTCAGATATGCAGACAGAGGCAACACATTCCTGACCACTGATTTTTTTTAAATGACACAAGACTGTGCTCTTTACTGACTTCCTTCCACATACTATTGCATTTTCATTATTAATAATCATAAATCAATAAATAACGTAATCAATTATTATGGCAACCATAAACACATAAATGTATGAAAAATAAATCATATAAATAATTTCAAACCTAAAAGTGAAACAACATACAAAAATATGAAATGAATCCCATAGCTATTGTTCCAGCTGACATCATTATCACATACAAAAAAACGTCTGCAATGAAAAGAAGCTTTATGGACACAACATGGAGTACAAAAATAAGATATTTAAGTCACTTTACTCTAAATAAAAACAATGGCATGATTAAGGCGAATCCGCTATCATGTAACAGAAAATCAGGCAAATACAGAGCGAGAACAAAAAACTGTTGTAAAAAAACAAACACCAGAGATCCAAACGTTGTGGGAAGGTTCAGAAACACTATGAACCCAAACGTTCCGGGGATGTTTTTTATTTTCTAATTAATGGCTCGGTAATGGCAAAAAACCAAAAAAAACTAGCCACATTCGGCTCTCATGGTGCAACCAAAACCTCCCGAATGATGATTCTCCCATTCTGTAGCCAGATTCAGTATTATGTCCACCTTGTCTTCTTTTGGAGTTTATTTTAAATGAGTTTTATTATTAACCAGTGTCTTATGGCCTCTGTGATTGAAATGGTGAACAGTGTAAGGTCTTGGATATAAAGTTCCATGCATTCAAAATCCTAAATCCACTATACACTTCTTAGACACATAAAAAAAAAAGAATGAGTCAGCATAAAAAAAAACGGTGCCTTCTTTCATTCTGGAATGTAAAGATAAAACCAGAACAAACCGTGGAGTCGTCATGCTAGTCATCCTTATTGTGTTTTTTTTCTTTCTTCTTCTTCTTCTTCTTCCCTAAATTGTTATCAGCATCCAAATGAAACAGGAAGTATTTAGTACCAGAAAAACCTACGAAGCGCTTCAGTTTTCTTTTCTTTATTTCGGAGATGAAAGGAGAGTGTGTCTGAGCACAGGCGTACGGAATCAAGGATCCTAACCTGCCACCATGGCCACGCTCCCTGGGATGTATTCCGCCCCCAGCAGGCAGCAGCACAACAGCCCACAGACTAGAGCAGTGGTTCCCAACCAGGGGTACTAGGACTCCTGGGAGTATTTGGCCTATCAACAGGGGGGTACTTGAGAAGACTCATGAGATACAGTGCCTTGCGAAAGTATTCGGCCCCCTTGAACTTTGCGACCTTTTGCCACATTTCAGGCTTCAAACATAAAGATATAAAACTGTATTTTTTTTGTGAAGAATCAACAACAAGTGGGACACAATCATGAAGTGGAACGACATTTATTGGATATTTCAAACTTTTTTAACAAATCAAAAACTGAAAAATTGGGCGTGCAAAATTATTCAGCCCCTTTACTTTCAGTGTAGCAAACTCTCTCCAGAAGTTCAGTGAGGATCTCTGAATGATCCAATGTTGACCTAAATGACTAATGATGATAAATACAATCCACCTGTGTGTAATCAAGTCTCCGTATAAATGCACCTGCACTGTGATAGTCTCAGAGGTCCGTCAAAAGCGCAGAGAGCATCATGAAGAACAAGGAACACAACAGGCAGGTCCGAGATACTGTTGTGAAGAAGTTTAAAGCCGGATTTGGATACAAAAAGATTTCCCAAGCTTTAAACATCCCAAGGAGCACTGTGCAAGCGATAATATTGAAATGGAAGGAGTATCAGACCACTGCAAATCTACCAAGACCTGGCCGTCCCTCTAAACTTCTAAAGTTGACCTGGCCGTCCCTCTAAACTTTCAGCCAAGAGGCCCATGATCACTCTGGATGAACTGCAGAGATCTACAGCTGAGGTGGGAGACTCTGTCCATAGGACAACAATCAGTCGTATATTGCACAAATCTGGCCTTTATGGAAGAGTGGCAAGAAGAAAGCCATTTCTTAAAGATATCCATAAAAAGTGTTGTTTAAAGTTTGCCACAAGCCACCTGGGAGACACACCAAACATGTGGAAGAAGGTGCTCTGGTCAGATTAAACCAAAATTGAACTTTTTGGCAACAATGCAAAACGTTATGTTTGGCGTAAAAGCAACACAGCTCATCACCCTGAACACACCATCCCCACTGTCAAACATGGTGGTGGCAGCATCATGATTTGGGCCTGCTTTTCTTCAGCAGGGACAGGGAAGATGGTTAAAATTGATGGGAAGATGGATGGAGCCAAATACAGGACCATTCTGGAAGAAAACCTGATGGAGTCTGCAAAAGACCTGAGACTGGGACGGAGATTTGTCTTCCAACAAGACAATGATCCAAAACATAAAGCAAAATCTACAATGGAATGGTTCAAAAATAAACATATCCAGGTGTTAGAATGGCCAAGTCAAAGTCCAGACCTGAATCCAATCGAGAATCTGTGGAAAGAACTGAAAACTGCTGTTCACAAATGCTCTCCATCCAACCTCACTGAGCTCGAGCTGTTTTGCAAGGAGGAATGGGAAAAAATGTCAGTCTCTCGATGTGCAAAACTGATAGAGACATACCAACAAGCGACTTACAGCTGTAATCGCAGCAAAAGGTGGCGCTACAAAGTATTAACTTAAGGGGGCTGAATAATTTTGCACGCCCAATTTTTCAGTTTTTGATTTGTTAAATAAGTTTGAAATATCCAATAAATGTCGTTCCACTTCATGATTGTGTCCCACTTGTTGTTGATTCTTCACAAAAAAATACAGTTTTATATCTTTATGTTTGAAGCCTGAAATGTGGCAAAAGGTCGCAAAGTTCAAGGGGGCCGAATACTTTCGCAAGGCACTGTAGTAGGCCGACTGGTAAAATGAACATGAGGGGGTACTTCAGGGGTACTCCGGGCAGATCAAAATTCAGTTACCCGAAAAAAGGTTGGGAACCACTGGACTAGAGGACAGCATCATCAGTGTGCTGGGGTGTCACAGTATTGTGGCTCCCTCCCATCCTCTTACAGAGCAGCTGGATGGAGTATTCCTTAGTACAGAGCCCATTCCCCAAAGGATAATGGCTGTTTGCGAGTTGGTGCTGAAAACCCGGACAGAGGCAGAGACCAGGGGGAACAGGCTCTCTATCCAGCTAGCCGCTCTCTGGAAGGGTCCTCGGGGCTTGTGACCTCAGTGCAGACCACAGCCCTAGGGTGTTCTGGGGGTCCCAGGGTGTCAGGGGCCTGGTTCTTTGGCTGTGGGCATTGCAGCCTGGTGGCCTCAAAACGATCTGGAGAACGTGAACACAAAGTCAGGTGACTGGTATCCTATGAGTATCTTACAATAGCCTGAATGAAACAGTAAATACATTAAATGGATCTCCAATGAACAACTTAATTAAATCATTCTGTGGAAATAAGCGTTCTAAATGAACCCTCTCATACGATTAGATTAGCATACGATTAGAACAGAGTGAAATCCCATGATTCAACACTAGATGGCAGAAGAGCAGAAGAAAAACAGGACTGAACTGTACAGTGTGCTGAGGTCTGTGCAGGTTATGTAATTATACTACCTCTATTACATTACACTCAGTTTATCCTCAGTAAAACACATTTAACAAAATATTAACAGTAACAACCATCCATTGAATATTGTGACTGTAAGGGCATGGCAGGCTACATGTAGGCTCTCTCTCACTGAATCGGACATAAACACAGCAGAACAGTCCATTTCACAGACAGCTCCAAACACAAGATGGTCCACTGTGCATGAGGCTCCATTCATTCCATCAGCGGCACCAATATCTGTCCACGAGAACGCTAATGCTGAGAGAGACAGACTGGGGCTGTGGTCACATGAGGTGGTTAGTCATCACGGCGCGGTTGGCTGCAACACCTTGCACTACAGATACAGCATGAGTCTCCGTCTCAGGCAGCACACTGCCATTTCTGACAGCTGAACCCGACGGACATACTGTATGTCGTCGACGGATAATGCATCAGTCACACACGGGCCTCAAAATCATCTTCTCCAGAAGGAAATCAACCACGCTTAGATGTATTATTTAAGGAGACGCTGTGTTCGCTTCCGGGAACGTCTCCACTGAGATGACAGCCGTATATGATTACAGAGCATTATGGGTGCTGTAGTTGTGTTTCATGTAGCATGATGTACACCATAAGCCAGTGGGAGTATGTGTTTAAGGAGATGTGACTGGGTGTTGTGCTAAATGAAGGCCTGTTAATCAGATACACTAGGGGAAGCTACGGTAAAGCCTGTTAAGGCGTTCTCCTTGAGCTTGTCTAACAGGACCCCATGGGGACAGCCATTCAAAACCAAAGTTCCAGTTCTCAACACTAGGGTTTTTTATATTGGGTTCATTGGGTTGCTATGATGTAATGTACTGTAACATGGTCTCGCTCTCTCCCTTTCTCTCTCATAGTCTGTGCACTGCTGCCCCACTGTGGTAGAAGGAAGCCTCTGTGAGCGTAGTGGTCAATTCCTAAAATGTCTGTGTGTTCCTGCACAATTTGATGTGCGTGATATTCCAGCCTTCCTGCGAGTCTCAGTAGATGCCAGGTGATCCACACGGTAATGCTATCTTCAATTATGCTATGTTAAGCATGAGGGATCTGTTCAGGTGTCATGTTACAGTAAGTTTAGATATCACATCGAAACGTATTGTGTGGAACAGTTAGCTGCTAGCCGTATTCATTACATTTACATCCCAGTGAAAACAACCAAGTCGCCCTGTGACCCTAAAAGGCCGTGACCTCAACGGGCACCATGGGAGAGCAGGGCTCCGATGTCACAATTTCACAACACAATTCAAAAACAATCAGGGATGCTCTCTTCTGTCACAAAGGGAATGATGCTATAATATAAACAAACGTTGTGGTTGTTCCGTTTGCTCCTCCAACGCTGCTTGCCTTGGTTCCACAGCTTTATTCTTGGGCCTAGTTAATTACTCTGGAGAGGTCATATGACAATGCTGGTTTGTCATTTTCAACGTGGCAAAGTCATCATACATTACTGCTGCGCGATATGAAATCTATTACGCACCATGGGGGAAGAGGAGGAGGTAGAGAGATGAAGAGGAGGTAGAGAGATGAGGAGGAGGTAGAGAGATGAGGAGGAGGTAGAGAGATGATGAGGAGGTAGAGAGGAGGAGGAGGTAGAGAAATGAGGAGGAGGATGAGAGAAGAGGAGGTAGAGAGAAGAGGAGGAGGTAGAGAGATGAGCAGGAGGTAGAGAGAAGAGGAGGAGGTAGAGAGAAGAGGAGGAGGTAGAGAGATGAGGAGGTAGAGAGATGAGGAGGAGGTAGAGAGAAGAGGAGGAGGTAGAGAGAAGAGGAGGAGGTGGAGAGAAGAGGAGGAGGTAGAGAGAAGAGGAGGAGGTAGAGAGAAGAGGAGGAGGTAGAGAGATGAGGAGGAGGTAGAGAGATGAGGAGGAGGTAGAGAGATGAGGAGGAGGTAGAGAGATGAGGAGGAGGTAGAGAGATGAGGAGGAGGTAGAGAGAAGAGGAGGAGGTAGAGAGATGAGGAGGAGGTAGCTTGACTTCCGGCGCCGACAGAGATGGCCGCCTCGCTTCGCGTTCCTAGGAAACTATGCAGTTTTTTGTTTTTTTACGTGTTATTTCTTACATTAGTACCCCAGGTCATCTTAGGTTTCATTACATACAGTCGAGAAGAACTACTGAATATAAGATCAGCGTCAACTCACCATCAGTACGACCAAGAATATGTTTTTCGCGAAGCGGATCCTGTGTTCTGCCTTACAAACAGGACAACGGAGTGGATCCTATGCAGCGACCCAAAAAAACGACTCCGAAAGAGAGGGAAACGAGGCGGTCTTCTGGTCAGACTCCGGAGACGGGCACACCGTACACCACTCCCTAGCATTCTTCTTGCCAATGTCCAGTCTCTTGACAACAAGGTTGATGAAATCCGAGCAAGGGTAGCATTCCAGAGGGACATCAGAGACTGTAACGTCCTTTGCTTCACTGAAACATGGCTCACTGGAGAGACTCTATCCGAAGCGGTGCAGCCAACGGGTTTCTCCACGCATCGCGCTGACAGAAACAAACATCTTTCTGGTAAGAAGAGGGGCGGGGGCGTATGCCTCATGGCCAACGTGACATGGTGTGATGAAAGAAACATACAGGAACTCAAATCCTTCTGTTCACCTGATTTAGAATTCCTCACAATCAAATGTAGACCGCATTATCTACCAAGAGAATTCTCTTCGATTATAATCACAGCCGTATATATCCCCCCCCAAGCAGACACATCGATGGCTCTGAACGAACTTTATTTAACTCTCTGCAAACTGGAAACGATTTATCCGGAGGCTGCATTCATTGTAGCTGGGGATTTTAACAAGGCTAATCTGAAAACAAGACTCCCTAAATTTTATCAGCATATCGATTGCGCAACCAGGGGTGGAAAGACCTTGGATCATTGTTACTCTAACTTCCGCGACGCATATAAGGCCCTGCCCCGCCCCTCTTTCGGAAAAGCTGACCACGACTCCATTTTGTTGATCCCTGCCTACAGACAGAAACTAAAACAAGAGGCTCCCACGCTGAGGTCTGTCCAACGCTGGTCCGACCAAGCTGACTCCACACTCCAAGACTGCTTCCATCACGTGGACTGGGAGATGTTTCGTATTGCGTCAGATAACAACATTGACGAATACGCTGATTCGGTGTGCGAGTTCATTAGAACGTGCGTTGAAGATGTCGTTCCCATAGCAACGATTAAAACATTCCCTAACCAGAAACCGTGGATTGATGGCAGCATTCGTGTGAAACTGAAAGCGCGAACCACTGCTTTTAATCAGGGCAAGGTGTCTGGTAACATGACCGAATACAAACAGTGCAGCTATTCCCTCCGCAAGGCTATCAAACAAGCTAAGCGCCAGTACAGAGACAAAGTAGAATCTCAATTCAACGGCTCAGACACAAGAGGCATGTGGCAGGGTCTACAGTCAATCACGGACTACAGGAAGAAATCCAGCCCAGTCACGAACCAGGATGTCTTGCTCCCAGGCAGACTAAATCACTTTTTTGCCCGCTTTGAGGACAATACAGTGCCACTGACACGGCCTGCAACGAAAACATGCGGTCTCTCCTTCACTGCAGCCGAGGTGAGTAAGACATTTAAACGTGTTAACCCTCGCAAGGCTGCAGGCCCAGACGGCATCCCCAGCCGCGCCCTCAGAGCATGCGCAGACCAGCTGGCCGGTGTGTTTACGGACATATTCAATCAATCCCTATACCAGTCTGCTGTTCCCACATGCTTCAAGAGGGCCACCATTGTTCCTGTTCCCAAGAAAGCTAAGGTAACTGAGCTAAACGACTACCGCCCCGTAGCACTCACATCCGTCATCATGAAGTGCTTTGAGAGACTAGTCAAGGACCATATCACCTCCACCCTACCTGACACCCTAGACCCACTCCAATTTGCTTACCGCCCAAATAGGTCCACAGACGATGCAATCTCAACCACACTGCACACTGCCCTAACCCATCTGGACAAGAGGAATACCTATTTGAGAATGCTGTTCATCGACTACAGCTCGGCATTCAACACCATAGTACCCTCCAAGCTCGTCATCAAGCTCGAGACCCTGGGTCTCGACCCCGCCCTGTGCAACTGGGTACTGGACTTCCTGACGGGCCGCCCCCAGGTGGTGAGGGTAGGCAACAACATCTCCTCCCCGCTGATCCTCAACACTGGGGCCCCACAAGGGTGCGTTCTGAGCCCTCTCCTGTACTCCCTGTTCACCCACGACTGCGTGGCCACGCACGCCTCCAACTCAATCATCAAGTTTGCGGACGACACAACAGTGGTAGGCTTGATTACCAACAACGACGAGACGGCCTACAGGGAGGAGGTGAGGGCCCTCGGAGTGTGGTGTCAGGAAAATAACCTCACACTCAACGTCAACAAAACTAAGGAGATGATTGTGGACTTCAGGAAACAGCAGAGGGAACACCCCCCTATCCACATCGATGGAACAGTAGTGGAGAGGGTAGCAAGTTTTAAGTTCCTCGGCATACACATCACAGACAAACTGAATTGGTCCACTCACACAGACAGCATCGTGAAGAAGGCGCAGCAGCGCCTCTTCAACCTCAGGAGGCTGAAGAAATTCGGCTTGTCACCAAAAGCACTCACTAACTTCTACAGATGCACAATCGAGAGCATCCTGGCGGGCTGTATCACCGCCTGGTATGGCAACTGCACCGCCCTCAACCGTAAGGCTCTCCAGAGGGTAGTGAGGTCTGCACAACGCATCACCGGGGGCAAACTACCTGCCCTCCAGGACACCTACACCACCCGATGTCACAGGAAGGCCATAAAGATCATCAAGGACATCAACCACCCGAGCCACTGCCTGTTCACCCCGCTATCATCCAGAAGGCGAGGTCAGTACAGGTGCATCAAAGCTGGGACCGAGAGACTGAAAAACAGCTTCTATCTCAAGGCCATCAGACTGTTAAACAGCCACCACTAACACTGAGTGGCTGCTGCCAACACACTGACACTGACTCAACTCCAGCCACTTTAATAATGGGAATTGATGGGAAATGATGTAAATATATCACTAGCCACTTTAAACAATGCTACCTTATATAATGTTACTTACCCTACATTATTCATCTCATATGCATACGTATATACTGTACTCTATATCATCGACTGTATCCTTATGTAATACATGTATCACTAGCCACTTTAAACTATGCCACTTTGTTTACATACTCATCTCATTTGTACATACTGTACTCGATACCATCTACTGTATCTTGCCTATGCTGCTCTGTACCATCACTCATTCATATATCCTTATGTACATATTCTTTATCCCCTTACACTGTGTACGAGACAGTAGTTTTGGAATTGTTAGTTAGATTACTTGTTATTACTGCATTGTCGGAACTAGAAGCACAAGCATTTCGCTACACTCGCATTAACATCTGCTAACCATGTGTATGTGACAAATAAAATTTGATTTGATTTGATTTGATTTGATTTGAGATGAGGAGGAGGTAGAGAGATGATGAGGAGGTGGAGAGAAGAGGAGGAGGCAGAGAGAAGAGTTGGTAGAGAGAGAACGGAAGGTAAAGAATGGTTACTTTAGCAAACAAAGGTAAACCAGAGCCATCTGTAGCGGATGAACAGTGAGGAGTTGAGAAGTATACAGTGTATGCTGTGGGGTGGGGGAGTGGAGAATAAGGGGTCCCGGGGCGGAGGTGGATGGATACACAATCTTCTGGCACACATTACCACGTCACTCAATTTCATATCCATCCACGGATACTGTTACCGGCCAAAGAGCTGTTCCATAGTCAAAGAGCGTGCTCTGTTCTCTGTGAATATGATGAGTGTTGTTCATAACCGGATAGCCCCCTTCATCTAATTCACTGATGCATTATTAAAAACAGCGGGCTAGCCAGAAAGTAACAATACCCTAACTATACGTGCTTGAGGGTAGAGTGTTTTGTTTAAAGGAAAAATCCACTAAACAGTTTTGTGACCATTTGCTTCATGAAAGTGACATTTTGCTCCTTGAGAGTCCAATATCTTGTGCTGCGCTTGATTGCTGACATGCAAAACATTTTGGGGATGTATCAACAGTGGACTAATGAAGAAAATACCAAACGATCGTTTTTGAGTGGTGTTTTTCTTTAACTATTTGTCTCCCGGTGCTTTGTGATATAAAGGGACAGCAGTTGAACCACAAGATACTCTGCTGTTCAGTTACAAACTACTGTAATCAAATATGGGATGTTCTATTCTCTCTAGAAACTGGTAGAAGAGGTAGAAGATAACAAAATAGTGCTAACACTGCCAAAACCAATGACACAATGCCACAGACAGGTGTAGGTAGAATTTGCCCTGGATTACATGCTATCTCATTGAGTCTTTCGATGTGCCTTATATTAACCCTCGGAGGTAAGATCAAAACTCTTCATGAAGGTTGTGTCACATACATTTGGACATCGAAGGCCATTCGGCAGACTCTTCTTTAGCCCTGGTTGCCCATTGAAACGTGACCTGCGGTTGGCCCTAGAGAATCAGTGTCAATGCCAGTGTATGGATGTTACAGTAATATGGCTGTTACAGTGCACTCATGCAGAGGCTGACAGAGAGCCCATGGGTCAAGGGTCAGGGTTCATGAAAAGGTTAGCGCAAGGTGCAGTGCTGTTTTGCAGTAAACAGTATAGACCTATATGTAAACAATAGCAGGAGTGACTTGACTGCAACATATTAAGAGATTAAATCATCTAGAATCAACCTTGGCTGTGAACTAAATCTTTCCCACACCATCACTGCATAATTAACTATATTAGTAAATAATGATTATTGTTTTGTGATAATTCTTGTGTCATTAGTGTATCACTAAGAGGTGCCCACCATCCTACTTTTTCTAATCTTAGTTGTGCTCGATGAGTCTGTGTGCACTACTTACTGTCTGGCCTGCCAGAGAAAGCAGCATTGTTTCTCTGCAATCGTGGGCTCAGGCCTGGGACACGCAGCATCCATTGATTCCTGTCCTCATTGGCTGAATGAGGGTGGGAAAAAACAATCAATCTTGAGCTGATTGATCATGATCATGTTAGGTTTGCTAATCTTTTCCAATTACATTTTAAAATTCTGCAACTTGAAATATACACAATACTGTATGTACTACTTACTAATAAGTTCAGTGTCATTTATGTTTTTCCATATTACACTACAATAAAGCCATCGGGTCTCATTGGAAAATAAAAACTTTACAAAGTATTTTTTTTATGTAATATTCTGAAAATGAGGAAGCTTTAGGCAGGGAATAGAGATTTTGTACTCACCAGTGCGCTCAGATTTCCTCTATTGATGGCTATATCTTTCCCTCCCTCCCTCTTTCTCTCTCTCATAGTAAAACAAAGCAGGGGTCTTCCTAGGTTTTTCTGGTACGAAGCCTCACAACGTCCTCCATAACATTTACAGACACCTGAAATCACACGATCCGTGAGACTCCCACTTGTCACTTACTGGGGTGAGCTGTCATCCTGTACTAAAAGCCTTGTTCGGGACACAGGAGAGACACTCAAACCTGCACACAGTGCCTACAAACAATGTGCACAAAGTGGTCCGGGGGAAAAACGAAACCACCCACCCACACACAGTCAGAATAAATAGTATTTTTACTTGGTAATGCAGGCGAACACTTACCATCATCTCAACACCTCACCACAACGAGGTGAACTTCTTGCCGAAACCGGAGATAGCTGTTGGAGGGAGAGAGAGAGATTAGGCATATTGTAGCAAGGAGAATGCACCGTAAAGGTGACGTTGATGGAATAACATGAAAGTTCCACAGAGAGAGAGAGAGTAAAAACGAGTCTGAGATCCAGCATATCACCTTCTCCTAGTTTTCCTGCTGCCTCTGCAGGGTTTCCTGGTAGGACTTTAGAGAGGAGACTATCTCCCTCCATCCCCGGTTGACCTGTTGCCGCGCTCCCGATGCCACTGGGTCTAGGGGCGGCCTTGGAGCCTGCAGGGAGAAGGGGGGGGGGGGGGGGGGGGGGTGGATGATGATTAGAAACTGATTCTCTGAAAATGTATCTACAGTATGAGAAAGAATCTTAAAATATAGTTGAATCCTGATTAGTATAAACCTTGTTTGGTGTACTTTTCAATTCAAATACTTTCTTTTTAATCCAGTTGATGCCATACTCCGGTTTAGTGCACACTATCACAACAGTCTGAAGCCATTGCATTTATCTGGAGATGACCGCACCAGCTTTTGACATAAATCTGATACCCAATTTGCGCTTTACAGACTGTTTCTGACCCGGGTCTCTATTTCCACAGAATTGTCTATGCAACTGTTAGCGAGGTGATGGGACTGTATTGACTATAGCAGGTATTCTCCCAGGCGCAATGCCGTCGGGGGTACGCCAAATAAAAATGTGATTCACATTTTACATTTATAAAAAGAATCTAACAATACGTTTATATTTTTCAACAAATCTATACATTTGGGTGAGTTTTTTTTCCCGCCTGAGTAGCCTCGTTTCACGGCCAAAAATAAAATTCAACCATCTAGTGTTCAGCGAAATAACAACAAATTGTCAAATACAGGTAGCCTAGTCAAATAATTAACATCCAATCACATTAACCGTTACTCTCTCGCGGGAACTCCACTAACAGGCCTTATGTAGCCAAAATTAGCTGCTGCTCATGTTGGTATCTGTACTGATGGCGCAAAAGCCATGACAGGGAGACATAGTGGAGTGGTAACGCCCGTGCAAGCAGTTGCTCCCGACGCCACTTGGGTACACTGCATCATCCACAGAGAGGCTCTTGCTGCCAAGGTAATGACTGACAGCTTTAAAGACGTTTTGGACACTACAGTGAAAATGGTTAACTTTGTTATAGCAAGGCCCCTGAACTCTCGTGTATTTTCTGCATTATGCAATGATATGGGCAGCGACAATGTAAGGCTTTTACAACATACAGAAATGCGCTGGGTATCAAGGGGCAAAGTATTGACACGTTCTTTTGATTTGAGATACAAGCTTAAAGTTTTCTTTACTGACCATAATTTTCACATGTCGGACCGCTTGAATGATGAGGAGTTTCTTATACAACTGGCCTATCTGGGTGATGTTTTTTCTCACCTGAATGATCTGAATCTAGGATTACAGGGACTCTTTGCAACTATATTCAATGTCCGGTACAAAATTGAGGCAATGATTAAGAATTTTGTGTCCCGCACATTTGAGGCTATGATTAAGAAGTTGGAGTTATTTTCTGTCTGCATTAACAAGGACAACACACAGGTCTTTCCATCATTGTATGATTTTTTTGTGTGCAAATAAACTCAAGCTTACGGACCATCTCAAATGTGATATAGCGAAGCACCTGAGTGAGTTGGGTGTGCAATTACGCAGGTACTTTCCCGAAATGGAGGGCACAAACAACTGGATTCGTTATCCCTTTCATGCCCTGCCTCCAGTCCACTTACCAATATCTGAACAAGAGAGCCTCATTGAAATTGCAACAATCGGTTCTGCGAAAATTTAATTGAATCAGAAGTCACTGCCAGATTTCTGGATTGGGCTGTGCTCAGAGTATCCTGCCTTGGAAAATCGCGCTGTTAAGATTAAGACACTGATGCCCTTTGCAACCACGTACCTATGTGAGAGTGGATTCTCAGCCCTCACTAGCATGAAAACGACTAAATACAGGCACACACTGTGTGTGGAAAATGATTTAAGACGGAGACTCTCTCCAATACAACCCAACATTACAGAGTTATGTGCATCCTTTCAAGCACATCCTTCTCATCAACCTGTGGTGGGTTATTCACAATTTTCGATTCACAAATAAGGTTTAAAATGTAAGATGGTTAAATAAAGAGCAAAATGATTGATTATTATTATATTATCATTTGTTTCCTGGTCCTATAAGAGCTCTTTGTCACTTCCCACAAGCCGGGTTGTGACAAAAACCCACACTCATTCTTGTGTTTAATAAATATATCGTATAGTGTGTGTGTGGCAAGCTTACAATGATGGCAAAACACAGCATTTGAGAGTGCGCTGACCCTGGTGCTAAAGGGGGCATGCAGCTGGGGGTTGAATGTTTGAAGGGGTACGGGACTATAAAAAGTTTGGGAACCACTGGACTAGAGCATGTCAACACAGACACAATTGAACCGTGACACGAAAATGGCTGAAATGATTTAGCATGGCCCCTAAAGATCCTTATGAACTTTTACAACTGCAGCACCGAGAGCATCCTGACTGGTTGTTTCACAGTATGGTATAGCAACTGCATCACTCTCAACCTGAAGGCCCTACAGAAGGTGATGCGGGCGGCCCACTGGAGGTGAGTTCCCAGCCATCCAGGACGTACATGCCAGAATTTCTGAAAAAAGGCCCAAACAAATGTCAAAGACTTCAGCCACCCGAGACATGGACTGTTCTCCATGCTCCCATCCAGCAGGCGGTACCGGTGAATCAAGGCTCAGATAAACAGACTCCTAAACAGTTTATATCCCCTGGCCACAAGACTGTTAATAAATAGCTAACAACTACTGCTCTCACTCACACCTAAGCTGCTGCTAAAATGATTATTGATTTGATGTATTACCACCGCTACTCTTCTATTACCATTAATATCTATCTATTTATCCTACTACTGGTCACTATTACTTCCTTTTACATGTATATATTACCATTAGTATATTACCACAAGTATTTATATATTCCTGCCAACAGTCCCTTTTCAGCCCTGTTTACAATGCACAGTACCAGTCAAAAGTTTGGACACACCTACTCATTCAAGGGTTTTTCTTTATTTTTGCTATTTTCTACATTGTAGAATAATAGTGAAGATAACACACATGGAATCATGTAGTAACCAAAAAAGTAACCAAAAAAAGTGTTAAACAGATTGTTCAAAGAAGCCACCCTTTGCCTTGATGACAGCTTTGCACACTCTTGGCATTCTCTCAACCAGCTTCACCTGGAATGCTTTTCCAAAAGTCTTAAAATAGTTTTTTTTTTTATAAAAAGAAACAGAAACGAGCTAAGCACAGGCAAACCTGGTTCAGTCTGCTTTCCAACAGACACTGGGAGACAAATTCATCTTTCAGCAGGATAATAACCTAAAACACAATATACATTGGAGTTGCTTACCAAGACAACATTGAATGATTCTGAGTGGCCTAGTTACAGTTTTGACTTAAATCTGCTTGACAATCTATGGCAAGACTTGAAAATGGGGCCTCCCGAGTGGTGCAGCCGTCTAAGGCCCTGCATCGTCATGCTAGAGGCGTTTCTACAGACCCGGGCTCGATCCTGGGCTGTATCACAACCGGCCGTGATCGGGAGTCCCATAGGGCGGTGCACAGTTGGCCTAGCGTCGTCTGGGTTAGGTGAGGTTTTGGCCGGGGGGGCTTTACCTGGCTCATCGTGCCCTAGTGACTCCTTGTGGCGGGCAGGGCGCTTGCAGCTTGACCACGGTCGTCAGGTGAACGGTGTTTCCTCCAACACATTGGTGGCTGGCTTCCAGGTTAAGCGGGCAGTGGTTAAGAAGCGCGGTTTGGCGGGTCATGTTTCGTAGGACGCATGACTTGACCTTTGCCTGCTGAGCCCGTTGGGGAGTTGCAGCGATGAGACAAGATTAAAATTGGGGAGAATTATTATTAAACCATTTTTTTTACAAAAAAAAGTCCTTGAAAATGGCAACTTAACCGCAAGAAGCCAGAATAGATATAATATTTGCCTTAAAGATAATCATTTAAAACCTTGCTTACATTTGTGTATGATTACATGTACAGTTGAAGTTGGAAGTTTACATACACCTTAGCCAAATACATTTAAACTCAGTTTTTCACAATTCCTGACATTTCATCCTCGTAACAATTCCCTGTCTTAGGTCAGTTAGGATCACCACGTTATTTTAAGAATGTGAAATGTCAGAATAATAGTAGAGAGAATGATTTATTCAGCTTTTATTTCTTTCATCACATTCCCAGTGGGTCAGAAGTTTACATACACTCAATTAGTATTTGGTAGCATTGCCTTTAAATTGTTTAACTTGGGTCAAATGTTTCAGGTAGCATTCCACAAGCTTCCCACAATAAGTTGGGTGAATTTTAGCCCATCCTCCTGACAGAGCTGGTGTAACTGAGTCAGGTTTGTAGGCCTCCTTGCTCGCACACGCTTTTTCAGTTCTGCCCACAAATTTTCTATAGAATTGAGGTCAGGGCTTTGTGATGGCTACTCCAATACCTTGACTTTGTTGTCCTTAAGTCATTTTGCCACAACTTTGGAAGTATGCTTGGGGTCATTGTTCATTTGGAAGACCCATTTGCGACCAAGCTTTAACTTCCTGACTGATGTCTTGATATGCTGCTTCAATATATCCAAATAATTTTCCTTCCTCATGACGCCATCTATTTTGTGAAGTGCACCAGTCCCTCCTGCAACGAAGCACCCCCACAACAAGATGCTGTTGGGATGGTGTTCTTCGGCTTGCAAGCCTCCCCCTTTTTCCTCCAAAATTATGATTATGGCCAAACAGTTCCATTTTTGTTTCATCAGACCAGAGGACATTCATCCAGAAAGTACGATCTTTGTCCCCATGTGCAGTTGCAAACCGTAGACTGGCTTATTTATGGCTGTTTTGGAGCAGTGGCTTCTTCCTTGCTGAGTGGCCTTTCAGGTTATGTCGATATAGGACTTGTTTTACTGTGGATATAGATACTTTTGTACCTGTTTCCTCCAGCATCTTCACAGGGTCCTTTGCTGTTGTTCTGGGATTGATTTGCACTTTTCGCGCCAAAGTATGTTCATCTCTAGGAGACAGAACATGTCTCCTTCCTGAGCGGTATGACGGCTGCGTGGTCCCATGGTGTTTATACTTGCGTACTATTGTTTGTACAGATGAACGTGGTACCTTCAGGCATTTGGAAATTGCTCCCAAGGATGAACCAGACTTGTGGAGGTCTACAATTATTTTCTGAGGTCTTGGCTGATTTATTTTTATTTTTCCATGATGTCAAGCAAAGAAGCACTGAGTTTGAAGGTAGACCTTGAAATGCATCCACCGGTACACCTCCAATTGACTCAAATTATGTCAATTAGCCTATCAGAAGCTTCTAAAGCCATGACATCATTTTCTGGAATTTTCCAAGTTGTTTATAGGCACAGTCAATTTAGTGTAAGGAAACTTCTGACCCACTAGAATTGTGATACAGTGAATTATAAGTGAAATAATCTGTCTGTAAACAATTGTTGGAAAAATGACTTGTCCCAGCCGACTTGCCAAAACTATAGTTTGTTAACAAGAAATTTGTGAAGTGGTTGAAAAACTAGTTTTATTGACTAACCTAAGTGTATGTAAATTTCCAACTTCGGCTGTTTCTCTCTCTATATTATACGTGAGAGGGGATACCCGGGAACAGATTTCTTGAATCGAAATCACTTGGAGCTGATTTCCTGTTGTTTTTACAGTCCAAAATTATTGTGCAGATAAATTTGGGGTGCCAAATAAAACCACCCCACGTGTAAATTTGTCTTAGAGACTTACTCAAAAATACTAAATTACTGTAATTGCTGCCAAAGGTGATCCGAACATTTATTAATACAGGGGGCTGAATACTTATGTCATCCAGATATATTAGTATTTACGTTTTCTAATGGTTTTTTACAAATGTTAGAATTTTTCTTCCACTTCATTGACAAAAAATAAGACACTTAAATCCATTTAAACCCCACCTAGTAACACAACAACATTTGGAACAATTCAAAGGGTGTGAATTCTTTTTGAAGGCAGTATTCACACAGTACAGACACTCACCACCTTGCACACACCCACCCATCCACCACTTATGCTGCTGCCATACTGTTTAGTATTATTTTTATGATTATTATTCAGCCTGCTACCAGTCGCTATCTCCTAATCCCTGCTGACATGTTCATATCTACCTCTAATGCTCCAGTATCCCTGCACATTGTACAGTCGTGGCCAAAAGTTTTGAGAATGACACAAATATTAATTTCCACAAAGTTTGCTGCTTCAGTGTCTTTAGATATTTTTGTCAGATGTTACTATGGAATACTGAAGTATAATTACAAGCATTTCATAAGTATCAAAGGTTTTTATTGACAATTACATGAAGTTGATGCAAAGAGTCAATAATTGTAGTGTTGACCCTTCTTTTTCAAGACCTCTGCAATCCGCCCTGGCATGCTGTCAATTAACTTCTGGGCCACATCCTGACTGACGGCAGCCCATTCTTGCATAATCAATGCTTGGAGTTTGTCAGAATTTGTGGGTTTTTGTTTGTCCAACCGCTTCTTGAGGATTGACCACAAGTTCTCAATGGGATTAAGGTCTGGGGAGTTTCCTGGCCATGGACCCAAAATATTGATGTTCTGTTCCCCGAGCAACTTAGTTATCACTTTTGCCTTATGACAAGGTGCTCCATCATGCTCGAAAAGGCATTGTTCGTCACCAAATTGTTCCTGGATGGTGGGGAGAAGTTGCTCCCGTAGGATGTGTTGGAACCATTCTTTATTCATGGCTGTGTTCTTAGGCATATTTGTGAGTGAGCCCACTCCCTTGGCTGAGAAGCAACCCCACACATGAATGGTCTCAGGATGCTTTACTGTTGGCATGACACAGGACTGATGGTAGCGCTCACCTTGTCTTCTCCGGACAAGCTTTTTTTCCGGATGCACCAAACAATCAGAAAGGGGATTCATCAGAGAAAACAACTTGACCCCAGTCCTCAGCAGTCCAATCCCTGTACCTTTTGCAGAATATCAGTCTGTCCCTGATGTTTTTCCTGGAGAGAAGTGAATTATTTGCTGCCCTTCTTGACACCAGGCCATCCTCCAAAAGTATTGCGTGCAGATGCACTCACACCTGTCTGCTGCCATTCCTGAGCAAGCTCTATACTGGTGGTGCCCCGATTCCGCAGCTGAATCAACTTTAGGAGACGGTCCTGGCGCTTGCTGGACTTTCTTGGGCGCCCTGAAGCCTTCTTCACAACAGTTGAACCGCTCTCCTTGAAGTTCTTGATGATCTGATAAATGGTTGAGTCAGGTGCAATCTTACTGGCAGCAATATCCTTGCCTGTGAAGCCCTTTTTGTGCAAAGCAATGATGACGGCACGTGTTTCCTTGCACGTGACCATGGTTGACAGAGGAAGAACAATGATTCCAAGCACCACCCTCCTTTTGAAGCTTCCAGTCAATCAGCATGACAGAGTGATCTCCAGCCTTGTCCTCGTCAACACTCACACCTGTGTTAATGAGAGAATCACTGACATGAGGTCAGCTGGTCCTTTTGTGGCAGGGTTGAAATGCAGTGGAAATGTTTTTGGGGGATTCAGTTCATTTGCATTGTAAAGAGGGACTTTGCAATTAATTGCAATTCATCTGATCACTCTTCATAGCATTCTGGAGTATATGCAAATTGCCATCATACAAACTGAGGCAGCAGACTTTGTGAAAATTCATATTTGTGTCGTTCTCAAAACTTTTGGCCACGACTGTACATTTGGTACTGACATTGACCCTGGAAATAGCTTCCTCTTGTATTTCTTATTTTTTTTGTGAAAAATATTATATTGAACACTGCACTGTTGGGGAGGGCTTGCAAGTTAAGCATTTCTCTATACTTGGGAATGTGACAAATGAAACTTGACGTTGAAATGAACTTTCCCTCTGTGTTTCCAAAGTTAGGGATATCCATCAACTTTCCAAAGCCTTCTCAGAATTAATGCCTGGGATTAAACAGGACACCCGTGATACCTGATTACATAACACTCTCTTTCTCTCTCTGTGTGTGTGTGTGTGTGTGTGTGTGTGTGTGTGTGTGTGGGTGCGTGCATGCGTGCATGTGTGTGCGTGCGTACATCTGTCTGTCTTCCTGTTGGTCTGTCTGTCTGTTTTGTCTGTGGGAGATTGACTAATGTATGCCTACACTCAAAAAAAATGCTTGGTTAAAAACAATCCAATTTGGGTTATTTGGGATCCCAGTGCTGGGTGAATAATGGAAAGAACACAGGCTGGGTTATTTTGGCCCAGCCAGTCGGGTTATACCCGAGCATTGGTTAATTCAACCATCAGTTGGGTTTTTATTCACTTTCATGCTGGGTTGACGCAGCAGCTGGGTCTTTTTTGAAAAGTAATCCCTTATTTTCAGGAATCGTGGTCTATTAGGCGTGCGGCTGGGCCAACTCAGTGACCCAATGCCTTCAACCCAGCAGTTGGGTCATCCCAACAACCCAGAATGTTTTAGAGTGTAGGAGAGAACAAGTGTACTAATCACTCTCAGTGAAATGTTCAGTGGGTAGAGCAGGAGCAGTTTGAGTGCATACAGGGGTGTTTACCTATTCCTGTGAGTGGGGGTTGAGGTGTTTTTGCAGGTTGGGCTGCCCCTCCTATGACAGCTTTGGCCCCTATGGCAGTCACAGGGGGTGTGTTTGCGACAGGTGCTTGCTGGAAGAGCGAGACAGAGACAAAGAGACGAGGAACACGGTTAAACGTGGCAAACTGACTGTACATGGCTCATTTTGTTCTGATGCACTGAAAAATGTCATTCATATCATGTTAACCACCTACTGTAAAATACCATGCCAAAACTTCCTTTGAAAGACAGAATGATGCAGAATGAGTATTATCAATGCCAGAGATCATTGGGCTGAAACCAGTTTCATGCTTCCTCCCTGAAAACCAACCAGCCGTGCATCTAAGCGTGCATCTAGATTTACAAACTGGGAATATGATCTCTGTAAGGGGTTAATGGAACAAATATAACATAATTCGCTTAGCATTGTGGATATTTGCCAAATAACAACACAGGATAGGTTTTGCATTCACTTTACCCGGCAAACGGATACATTCCATTCATTTCAACCCTCAATTAGCATTTTGAATAAATTATGTTTAATCACTCATCGGGCCTTTCAGAGAGAACAGGCGCCATGACAGTTCAATATGATTCTCTAACAACTGTATTTCTATTTGGAGCATAGAACCATATCTCAGTCTGCACATAAGAATGATGATCATACACAATATGGAATATTTCATTTTACGTTATCAGTATAGGCTATAGCACAGAGATCCTGTAATTCCTATAATTCAGGTTCTCTATGGCCTAGAGTACAGGGTTAGATGCAAAACACAACACATAGCCAAAAATACTTTGCACGTTGTATAGTTCTGTATATTAAAAACATGTTGATGTATTCAGAGACATAAGAAAACAAACGGTAACGGGAGGAGGGGGAATGATTTGCAGTGGAAGACATTTTGGGGGATGAATCTCTCTCCTCCATCTGAGTGGACTAGACAGAGGCTGTTACACTGCCACTATCTACAGCCACAGTGCTAATCACAAGACCAGATAAGGTCTGCCAACAGGATTTCACACACATTTAAATAAAACCTCTTCTCACAATGATGTGCTAGGCCTTATCAGAGAGACAGAGAGAGAGGAGGTGGAGAGGGAGATGGAGAGAGAATGAGAGAGAGGGGAGGTGGAAGAGAGAGGAAAAGGAGGAGGGAGACATACGAAAAAGAGGCAAGAAAGAGATGAGAGGGAGAGATGCCACCAAAGACCTCTAAAGCCGCCTCAACGCGTGAAATAATACTCTACACACATTTACAGTGATTCTCATGTAGATGGTAGATTTGAATAATCATGACACTTTCAATCCAGAGTCACTGATTGTTTGTAACCACACTTGCAATGCACTATGTCACAATCCTGTACTCACCGCAGTTGATGGCAGTTGCCCCAGTGGGCCTCCTGCCTGTGGCTGGCGACCGGCTTGACCAGGACCAAGCTGACCAGGCTTGGCCTGTAGACCCTGCTGGGCTTGGGCCAGGCCCAGAGGCTGTTGGCCCCCAGGGGTGGTGCCTGCAGGGGTGGTGCCTGTCTGTCGTGCCGCCAAGGTCTGGGGCTGCTGCTGCAGCTGGGTGCGTTGGCCTTGCTGTAGCCCGTCCTGCTGGGAGGTAGGACCCTGTCCCCTAGAGCCCGGGGGCCCACCGGCGGATCCTGGCACACGGCCAGAGCTGCCCTGGCCCCTGGAGGAGGAAGGAGGGTGACCCTGGAGTTCTTGCTGCTTCCTGGAGGAAGTCCGCCCATCGTGCGAGGATGAGGACTTGGAGGAGCGGCCCTGGCTGTGGTGGTGGCCCGACGGGTCCCTGGAGTAGTCCGATGAGTGATACCCCCCCTGGGAGCGCGGGTCACCCCTCTTCCCTGACGAGGACATCTGGCGGGAGTCGTGGCGCATGGACGGGTCTTTGGGGTGGCCCTTGGAGGAGCGCGAGGTGCGCGGTTCATCTGAGTGGCGGGACGAGGCGGACTGTCTCCCAGAGCTGGTGCTGCCGTGGTGGCGATGGTCTCGCGAGGTGGAAGATTGGCGGCTGTGGCCGTACTCGTCCTGGGGCCACAGGTCCTCCTCTGGGGGCTCGTCATAGTCGTGGTAGGTGTGCTTGACGTGGCGGCTACGGCCGGACGAGGAGTGGCCACCACTGCCATAGTGGCGGGAGCTAGAGCGCAGGTCCCTGGGCTTCTCAAACCAGTCCGTCTCTTCCTGGCCAAGATGGTAGGCTTTGGAAACCAAGAGTAGATCACAGTCAATCTCCAAGTCTGACGGCGACAGAGGCATGCAGACTGAGGCCATGCAAAAGAAGAACAGGAAGGCGAGAATAGAAAGAGAAAGGAAAACAAAAAAACTAAAGAGAAGTCAAGATTTACACCCATGCATAATGCAAAAACAAGACACACTTAAAACAAGAAAACAAATGTAAAACAATGATGAAAAAAAAATCACAAAATAAGTTCATCACAACAAGTAAATGAAACAACTTTGACAAGACAACGGTTTTGTGTGAAAAAAAGTTGTATATCTCTCAGAATAACATGCAAGTGAAAAGAAAGTTGACGAACTAAGTGAAGAAATTGGACGTGGCTGCTCATGCAGACAGCACAGACAGCAGTCAGTCAGTCGGGACGTGAGCAGCCAGAATACGCCTTGAGACACAAAATCAGCACAGCATGCAACGACTCTCTCTCTTTCTCTCATCTAGCCTTATCTTTGGTTGGGTGGGGGATGTTTATTCGTGGGCAGAGACTGGCATTCAGCACTCATTTACCTTCACTGTCCGAAACAGCGCAATGCATATCGTCTATAATGTAAGAATTGTCGGGCTTGTAGACATGTGTCCGGGGCAAGTCTCTCATGTGATCCTGCACGTCAGGCATGGAGTGGCTGTAGTCGTACTGGCCATAATACTGACTACTACGGCTGTCGTACAGCTCTGGGCCCAGGGAGGAGGCCCTCACATGAACACCCATGGGGCTGAGAGGGCTCTCCTCCGAAGAATACTGAGAGCGCATGGGGGGTCTGCGCCGGCTATAGCTCGCCCTGTACGATGAGCGCTCCTTGTCCCCATCTCTCTCGTAGGAGCGGCTGCGGTAGCCGGCGTAGTCCCGGGACGAGATCTTGTCCATGCCGTAACCCGTGGAGCGCGAACGGCCAGAGGTGTAGTACATGCGCTCCTCCGGATAGGAGTATCTCTTCTGCTCGTAGGCGCTCTTCCTCAGGCCGTGGGCCATGTCGTCCTGCAGCTTCCTGGCCCGCGACGCCACGCTGAAGCTGCCGCCGCCCGACGTGCTCGCGGCGTAGGAGGCCAGGTCTGCCTCCACGTCGCGTGCTTCCTCGATGGGGGAGAACTTGGAGATCTTCTGCTCCTCGCCTTGCTTGCGGTGCTTGCTGCGCTTGGAGGACATGACGGCCGGAGCCAGGCTCTTGGAGGCGTGCTTCTGGACACCGGGGCGCTGTGCACCGTGTTTGGTGTAGTCGTCATAGTAATAGGAGGACCCCCCACCCATGCTAGTGCTGCTGCTGCCCACTACTCGGCCGTATGTGTCTGACCCTCGTGGGTGGTAACTGCTCTTACCCCTGCTGTGGTGCTCATACAGGTCTTCCTCCCTGGTCAGCTCGTCCTCCGGCCTGCCGTAGGAGCTTCCTCCTCTCGCCGAACCGCTCTCCCCTGCGTAGCGTCCACCGTGGCCGTCACTCCGGTGCATGTCCACTGTGCCGCCCAGGCCCTCCTTGGTCAGCTCGCTGATGTCATCGCACATGACGTAGTTCCTTGGGACATTCTGCTCCAGGCTTGCGGGACCATAGAGACCGTCCTGTGCGTAGGTAGAGGGGCTGTCAACTGAGTGCAGACGGTCAGATGGAGTGCCATGGCCATAGCTGTTGGCCACTGTCGCAGTGTATTGGCCGTAAGAGCTGGCTGTAGTGGTGGTGTAGCCATAGGTGTTAGCTGTGGTGGTGGTATACTGGCCATACGTACTGGCCGGGGTGGAAGTGTACTGCTGCCCGTATGTGTTGGATACTGTCGTGGTGTACTGGCCATATGTACTGGAGACTGCCGTAGAGTATGGCCCATAAGTGTTGACCATGGTGGTACCACCAGTATACTGTCCATATGGGGGTGCCCCACTGGAGGAGGAGTAGATGGTGTCTTGGGCCGTGGTGGTCACCCCTACAGTGGGGTTGCTTACAACCTCATAATTGGTGGGCATCTTATGCTCCAGGTCAGCCAGCGAGGTCTGTCTCGGTCTCTGGTGGACAGTGAGGATGTCTACCTGGGGCTGGTAGGGAGTGATCTGCCCAGGGCCAGCTGGGTAGGACACCTGACTGGGGTATGGAGAGGTGTGGGTGGGGTAGGGAGGTTGGCCAGGCTGGGCATGCTGGAATCCCTGGTGGCTAGGCTGTTGCTGTTGCTGAGGCAGTGGGTGCACACCCTGCTCTGTCGGGTAGGGGGGATGGCTCTGTGGGAATGTGTGGGAGGAGAAGGAATGGGGCTGGTAGGATGGGGGAGGATGTTGGGTCTGCAGGGGGGTGGGCTGGGGGAGAGCCGCTGCCTGGGACACTGAAGGGTAGGGGGGCTGGTTGAAGGCTGCAGTCTGGTAAGGGGTGCCGGGCTGGGGAGCTGGAGCTGGCTGGCTCAGGGTGTGGTAGGACTGGTAGGAGACGAAGGAGGAGGTGGGAGGAAACTGGGCGGCTGTGTTGAAGTCGCTGGTGAACTGGCTCATTGGTGCTGTGCTGGGTCTGGTCAGCACTCCGTTGCTCTCGTAGGAAGCTACAGCGGCCGCCAGCCGCAGGTTATTCAGCTCGCTGTCTGACATGTAGTCTCGCGGGTCGCCCATGCAGCGCAGATAGGCCATATCCCTCCTCTCCCTCTCCTTCACCAGGGTCTCCTTGCGCTGATGGATGCCCAGCTCTAGGTAGCGCAGCTTGGCATCAATCTCCTTCTCCTCCTCCTCCAGCTCCTGCTGCTGCTTGCGGAGCTTGGTGGACTCCTGCTCCACAGCCTTAAGCTCGTGGGTGAGGTCCTTCAGCAGGCTGGCTTTAGCTGCCAGACCTGGCCTGGTTCCGGCCCTCAGGGAGGGCACGGACGGCATGTACATCTGGGGGAGGGCCGGTGTGATGATGGGGAGGTGGCTTTCCTCTGGAGGGGGGCTGGGCAGGGTCCTCTTCACCTTCCTCAGGGCACTCTGCTGCAGGGCGGCCAGCTGCAGGAAGACAGGGGGCAGGGCCATGAGAGCAGGGGTTAGGGAAAGAGCTTGCACAATAGAGCATCACACATGTGACAGAGATATGTATTGTTCCTCAAGGACGATATGAAATACAAGGTTCATTCTTAAAGTGTGATTATACATTACATTACTTCATGTGCCTGTGCAAAAGAGAAAAGCAATAAACAAATTGCTGTAAACTGAAACTTGATAAATACTGTATCAATATTTTTGCTACCTTTAAATGGCATTGCTACAGTTACATAACAGTACAAATGTCTATAATTGAACATTTCCACTAACATTTCTCTATTATGTAACATCCTCAGCCATGCCACAACTGTGCATGCAGGACTAACTGGGCAAAGAATAAAACGTAGTGGTAATTCAATTTAGATTCCATTGGGAGTCAAATGAATCACAGCCATAGTCTCAAGAAAGGTCTGGGAAGATAGACCCAGTATCTGTCAGCAACATGAATGTTTAATTAACTAGGACCATTTCATAAAGATGCTCCCACAATAGCAGCTCTACATAAACTCAGCAAGTGTTTTACAATCATGCACTTCTCTTCTGCAATTCTAGCATAATCTATGAGTAGGGTATAAAATAAATTCCTCTCCGCTCTTAAATTGTCTTCAAATCCTCTATATTTATGAAATCAACCAACTTCAAGTCTGTTGTTTGTCATCCAATTCAAAATGAATCTACTCCCTGTTTATTTTCAAATGCTATTCAAAATTCAAAACACAGGTTTATCATTACTCTACAAGAACTGCCACAGATCTCCACACCCCTTTATTCCCATACAAGATTAGGTCAATTCTCCATCACCTACAGAGGTCAGTTTTTTTAACAGTCTCCTTGACCACCTCAAATACCATATCAGCTCCTTCACAACTCCTTCAAATACAAAATGAAAAGATATTGAATAATTTCCTGCCTATCAGTCACTTATTTTGATTATGCGTTTTACTTGAATGTCTTTTTTCTCTCTCTCCCCCACCCCCCCACCCCAAATCATGAAGTTTACCTTGTTCTTTGTGTAAATCTCCAATGATTTGTTTATTAGTCTTAAAAATCAGAATACTTTTTATTCTATAAATATTCGAAAGAGGGAGGTGCCTTACAAGCCTCTTTGGGTTTTTGAAAAACTTCTCCTGCTCTTTCCAGTTGCCTTTTAAAGTCATCATATTGTATAGTATTTTCTTGTGTGAAAAATAATTAACAAAGAAAGCATTGTTCCCAAATACGATAGATGATCACTTAAATTTCGGAATTGTTTCAATCTGTATATAGGGGGGACAAACATCAATCCGAAATTTGCCACCTTAGCAAGTGTAACAAACACTGATGAATGGAGATATTATTGACAGCATTTGCCTATGATGACGTTCAAAATTGCTTGCCAAAAAAACATCAATAACTTTTCAATGTAGATATCATTTGACTGTGTCCACTTAAGCTGTGCATTAATAAGATGTTGGAGGACATACGTCTGTGGTGCTTTTTGAAACTAGAGATCTATCACAGTGTAACTGTGTGTAAGTTGTGTTGTTTTATGATGAGTATACACTCTTAGAAGTAAAGGAGCCTGGAAGAACCTTTCGGGGTTCTAGAAATTGCCTCTCCGCGAACCGTTCCAGTGGAAAAAGGTTCCTCGAGGAACCCCTATGTAAAGGATCAAACCGGAACCTTTTTGTGACGAGAGGGGTTCAATCTAGAGCCTTTTTAAATATATATTATAGAGGTGGCAGACTATCAGAAGATTGAAGGCGTGGCTTTCACATAGCTATTTTGGGCCACCCGTGAGAGTAAATGTAATTCCTGTTCATGAAGTTAAGTTTGTACACTGCAAATTAAAATGTTTCTTGAATATTTATGCATATTACATATTCTATTACAATATTAACATTGCTTATTACATATAGTAATAAAATGGTAACTATTCCAGTTTTGGGATTTGCACACGCTCTTGAGGAACTCATACACCGCTGTAAGCCTCGTTGAAGCTACAAAATTGTCAGTGTTCAACCTTAACATGTGATGACAATACAACAGAACAGATTAACAGGAATTACATTTACTTCCACGGGTGGCCTAAAAAGATCTGAAAGCCACGCCCTTACTAAGCCACTCCTCCAGTCCAGGGTTCCTCCAGTCCAGGGTTCCTCCAGGAATATTACATTGAAACATTAAAGCAGTGGTGTCAAACTCATTCCATGGAGAACCTAGTGGCTGCTGGGTTTTTGGGTTTTCCTTTTAATTAAGACCTAGACAACCAGGTGAGAGGAGTTCTTTACTAATGAGTGACCTTAATTCATCTATCAAGAGAGAGGAGTGAAAACAGACATTCGGCCCTCCGTGGAATGATCTTGACACGTGCATTAAAGTTTCCTCCAAGAGCCCCTCAATTTACCAAGGGTGCTAATATAAACCATTGACTAGCAATGGTTCCTTGAAGAACTGCAGGGATTCCTTGAGGATCTCCAGAGTTCCTCGAGTCACCACTAATTCTAAGAGTGTAGCATCGCATGGTACTGCACTGTATGGTTATGGGGCCATATTTTAATATTATGCTTCCAATTTGATACATACTACAGTAGAATGCATATAGTACTTAACAGTAAAAAGACAACTGTCCATGTGATCTTGCGATTTGAGTCTTTCGGTCTCTGCATGTGTACAGAAATAGCTGTTGAGGATCAAAGGATTGACCTTATGACCTACCTGGCTCTGAAGAGCTTGCTGCTGGTACAGGTTTAGCCTGGCCTTGGTTGTCTCATCTGTAGTGGGGCTTAGGGGCTTGGGGTCCGACATGGACCTCTGTGTGCTCTTAATGGGCCGGGGCATGCTGGGGTGGCGCTGGGGTGACTCGACCGTGTAGGCTTTCTGCTGGGGGGTGACGTGGGCCTTGTTCAGCCCGCCGCTGGAGAGGGACGTCTCCAAGAGGCGGTGGGGGGATACGGGGGAAACAGGGGAGTAGAGCACCTGGGGGGACTTGGGGGGCTGACGGATCAGGCTGGAGAGGGACTCATTGTGGAGGTGGTTCATGGGCTGGGTCTGGTAGCTGATCTCTAGGGGGTCTGGCCTCCTCCTGTTCTGCTGCTGGCGCGGGTCGGCGGACCCCACCAGCTGGATGCTTGTGGAGTAGGGGCTGACGGTGGTGGGCACGCTGAGCTGAGGCACCACCACGCCCTGAGACTGGGCCTCAACGTCTGTTTGGCAGGCTAGGCTTTGGCCCTTCTGGGTCCTCTCAGGGCCTGAGATGTAGTGGATAATCTCGACTTTGTTCGGGTCTGGCACGGTGACGTGGATAGCCGGGGACACTTTCCCCAGTTGGTTTGTTTCGGTCTGACAGGCGCTATCTCGAATGGTCTGGATGGCGATGCTGGATGAGGCGGCTGTCTTGGAGGCTGTGTCTGTCTTGTTTTCGGCCACGGGATCCGAGTGCTTAGAGAAGCGAGAGCGCCTGCGCCTCACAGGCTGCTCCCACTCCACTTTCTCCTCATCATCATCGGTTTGGACACTGCAGTCTACACTGCGCCTGTTGCGTCTGCGCCGGGACATGATGTACCTCTCCTCGCCATCCTCTTCGTCTGTCTGGACACAGCTGTCCACGATCCTCCGTGCTCCATAGAACTGGATGCTCTCGCCCTCCATTCCGTCCCTCAGCCGGGGCATGGAGGTGGAGTTCTGCCTCCTCATGTTGGTTCTGGTCTCTATGTGCTCTTCATTGTTCCTTAGACACATGTCCGAGGAGGAGTTGGGCAGGGAAATGAAGCCCACTTGATCTCCATAGGGCAGCAGGGTCTGGCCGTTCTGGTCCACCTGAGCGGCTGCGGCGGCTGCAGCAGCAGCAGCTGCAGCAGTCTTCTGCCTCCTCTGCTCCTCGAGCTGCTGCTGAAGCTGCTGCTGCAGCGACTGTATCTGGTCGAGCTGGGCTTTCTGCTGGGCCAACTGCTCCTTCTGCATCACCAGCTGGCTCTCCCTCTCAGCCTGCTGCTGCTGCAGGACCTGCTCCTTGATGGTCTGAAGCTCCTGAATCTCCCTGTGCACTAGCATCTGCTCCTTCTCGCGGTGCCGCTGCAGCTCCATGCGCTCCCTCTCCAGCTCCTCCTGCAGACGTAACTGACGCAGCTTCTCCAGCTCCACACTCTCCCGCTCCATTTGCAGCAGCTGCTCATGCTGGCGCTGCATTCTTTCCTCCGTCTCCGTCGCAGTGTTGACTGGGCTGCTGGAGGGTGGGCCAGACGGAGGGGGCTGGATGTTGCTCTGGGGCCCAGTGTAGCTTTGTGTTGGAGGGTAAATGTGAGCTGGAGGGGGCTGGCTCTGGGGTGGAGGCTGGCTCTGAGGATGGGATTGAGGTTGCATGTGGTGGGGCTGGGCTGGAGGTTGGTTCTGAGGCTGGACCCGGGGCTGCCCTGGGGCCTGAGTGTGGAGGTGAGCCTGGGTCAGGTTCATGGGTTGCTGCTGGGGCTCTGTTGGCAAGCTGACCGGGGCTGATGTATGGGCAAAGAGAGGTTGAGATGATGGATCAGATGCACCTGATTTCACAGAGGGCTTCCCTAGGTAGACTGGGGCATCCTGGGTAGTGGTGATAGCAGCAGGCATGCTCACAGGGGCCGACGTGGTGAATGGGAAGATGTTGGGAGCCGGATAACGGTATGGAGCCTGCCCAGACAAAGGCAACCTTGGGTTCACAGGCATTCTGGTGAGGCTGGCCAGTGGCACGGGTGTCATGTTGGCAGTGGGTAAAGGCCTGTACACTCCCCTCAGTAGTGGGCACAGCACTGAGGCAGGCTGGGTAGTGATTGGCAAGGTGGATGCGATGGGCGTGTTGATGGTGGAGTAGGTCATTCCATCAGCAGACCTCATGGCAGACGGGTACATGGCTCGGAGGCTGGCTTGCCTGGCATTGATCATGTTGGTGAGCGCTTGGGTTTGAGAGATTGGCTTCCCATCAGGTCCGTAGAGCATATTTTGTCTCATAGAGTTAAGCCTGCCACCTGGACCTGTTCCCCTTCCTACACCGTACTGCACAAGCTCCGGATTGCTCCCATAGCGGTCCATTAAGTTGAGGGCAGCGCACATTCGGCTGATCTCTCTGGCAGTGGTGGCACTGTACTGGGCCAGGTTGGACTCCTGGAAGTTAGCGAGGTCTCGGGGTGAGTAGCCATAGTCTGAGCTAATGTTTGACAGGGAGTTGAATCTGCGTATGGGCAGGGCAGTAGCAGTGAGGTCACCCCCATGGCGTAGGTCAGTGTAGGAGCCGTACTGCATGCCCAGTCCCAGGAAGCCTCCCTCATAGGCATGCTTCATGGTGCTGAGGTCCACGGCCAGCTCTCCAGAGGCCGTGATGTGTGGGTCCATCTTGGAGTGGTAGGACTGGAGTCCGGCCTCTGCTAGGTTGGTGTCAGACATCGAGGGCTGTAGCCGCCCAGGGTACGGTAGTGTGTAGGCTTTACGCCCGTCCATAGAAATATCCTGATACTGGCACTCCTGGTCCGACTCGTAGGAGAGTGGTGGCGCAGAGGGTGGTCTTGGCTCTTGAGTGGCCACTGTCTCATCAACATTTTGCTTCTGGGAGAACGGACCACCAACACAGCTACCTCCGAATGGGAGGCGGTACACTACATCACAGCAGGCCGGTTGGTTCTCAGCTTTGATCTGCCCCCCTGTGAGGTCCACGGCATCCTGGCTCTTTTCTGTCTTCACCAGCTGGGTCACTGGTCCTCCCTGTGGGGCTCCATTCATCTGGACCATCATGCCATGAGGCCCACCGCCTGCCAGGTTCATCACACCTGCCGGGATTGGCTTGCTCTTCAGCTCCAGGGGACCTCCAGTGCTGTAGCTGTCAGGGGCGACGGAGGAGGATATAGCACTGACCACGGCTGGGGAGTTGCTGGTTTGGCTGACCAGAAGGTCCTTTTTGAGCAGAGTCATCTGGCCTGGTAGGTTGTACCGACCTAAGGAGGACTGCTGCTGCATCTGATGGTGTTGCTGGAGCTGCTGCTCCAAGAGCTGCTGCTGCTGTTGAAGCTTCTGCTGCTGCTCCATCAGCTGCTGCTGCTGGATGCTCAGGTCCTCCAGCTTGGCATCAATCTTGGGGATGGATGGGTCAGTGGGTGGTGGTTTGTTCTGTGACAGGCACATGGCTGAGCCCAAACCCTGGCCCAGGTCCACTCTGTTTTGTAAAGGGTCCCCGTAGACCATGGGCTGTTGAGGCTGTGATATGAACATGGAGGCGGCCACCGTGACGCTCACCGTGGTTGCGGTTGATACCATCACATGGGGGTGCTGCTGGGTGTTCAGGTTCATTATGAGAGGCTGAATGATGGTGGAAGGGTGACTCCCCTCGTGCCCACTGGTGTATTTGCGTGTTTCTGTGGCCAGAGAGGTAAGATCCATGCCGTGGTCAGTCATGATGATGGGGGCTGGTATAGTGGCTGTTCTCAGATCCACTGTTCTCAGATCCACCACGCTCCCACCATAGATCATCTGGCCCTGCTCCACTCTCGATGTCCCAGGGACAGTAGAGATCCTGCAGAGAGAGATGTTGTCCATAGACATCGAACCACGGCTGTAGGTGCTAGCTGTGGTGACCATGCTGGTGCCAACATTGACCTTTTCCACCTTCTGCACCCTATAGAAGCTGCGGTGAGGAGACTGGTGGTATGGAGGGCTGTCTGGCGGACTGGCCTGTGGAGAGTAGCCATCTAATGTCAACTGTCGGCTGAATCTGGTGGGCGAGGATAAAGGTGAGGTGGCCGTGTTGACCGTCACTGGTTTGGCAGGGCTTGTGTGCTCGGTGTCCATGTAGTGGGAGTCCTGGGAGGATTGCTGTCTGAAAAGACGTGGGGATACGACTCTGTGAGATGTCTGGGTCCCCTGGACCATCACTGGGGAGGTGGGCCCTGAGCCAGCCGACGGAGCCACTATGCCTGGGCTGAACGTCTGGGTGGAGATCTCGACCCTCCTGGAGGGGGAGCGACTTAGGCTCTCAGTGGGCGATGCAGAGGGAGACAGAGGGGGGCTGGAGCTCTTGTAGTACGAAGACATCTTTGGCGAGCGGGTCTCTATGACGTGCTCTGAAGATGTTGCACTGTCTCTGACTTGGACCCCTCGGTTCTCCCCCACGCTCCTCGCAACCACCTCTCTCTGGCTGTATGCCTGTGTTATCTCCGCTATCTTGCTGCACACATTTGAGACGGTTGTGGTTGAAGTGGTGGGACCTCCAGTTTGCCGACCATACATGGTGGATTGGGTGGTAGTCATCGTTTGACTAACGCTGGTCTGGGAGATGGTCACTGCATCCCGGGAATAAACCCCGTAGGCGGCTATTGTGGTGACGACCGCCACTGGAGTGATGCCATTTTTACCCGTCTGGCTCTTCATCCCTTTTGAGTAGTGTTGTGTCACCCGTACATCAGGGATCCTTCCTCCGGTCTCAGAGAAGGACACAGGTGCAGAGAGCTGAGTGGGGCTGGTGCCAGGAGTCAACAGGTCATTGGTCTGCTCAAGCAGCTTAGTGAAGGTTGACCCAGTATCTAAAAGCTGCTTATCTGGATAGGTACTGTTGTCTACTTCCACCTGGTCGTCTGCCTGCTGCTGTAACTCCAGGGCGGAGGACTGGTGCATCTTAGTGATGTTCTGGGAGGTCTGGCGGATCTCTTCGTAGATGTCTCCTGTCTCTGCTGCTTCGTTTTCATAGCCAGTCTCTGCCTGCTTATACTCGTACTCGTCTTCATACTGTTGGCCGTTTGTGTCATCCTTGTATGTACTGTTGTGTCTCCCTTGTTGCTGCTGCTGTTTCTGTTGTTGCTGCTGCGGTTTCTGTTGTTTCTGATGCTGCTGCGGTTTCTGTTGTTTCTGCAGCAACTCAGCTTTCCTCATCATTTCCTCATACACCTCCTCAGCACTCTTCAGGGGCTTGCTGCTGGAGGGAGCAGTGATCGTCGTGGTCGTCAATGACTTCTCGGTCGGAGAGTACAGAGACATGAACGTGGGCAGGTTATATTCGCTGCCAGACTTGTAGAGTTTAGACTCGTATCCCTCAGCCTCTGAGTCCAGGCTCTGGGGGGAGTATTCTGAGGCAGAGGATCGGTGGAGCTCCTCCATCTCTGCAGCCTGTCGCAGCTCCTCAGTAGGGGAGGCATCCTCGATGGGGGAGAGGTTGCTGGGGGGCGTCTTGGATCTCTCCCTGCGTCTCTGGGCCCTCAGCTCCTCTTTGTCTCTTTTGGTCTTCCTGGCCGTGCTGCGGATCCTCTGTTGCTCCAGGTCCCTCATCTTCTCCTGCTCCCGCAGCAGCTCCTCCTCCTCCCTCAGCTCATCCTCCTCAGAGGAGTCCTCGATGGTGGGCAGCAGGGAGCCATGGGAGCGGTGCCGGGCTTTCCTCTGCTGCTTGGCGTCCTCCAGTCTCTGTCTGCGGCTGGGACTGCTGTCACTGTCATCCTCCATGGAGGAGATGGAGGTGGGTGAGGTTCCAGAGTTATAGCTGGAGGTGGTGGGTGGCAGGGTGGAGGAGTACTCTCCCCTGGAGCGCTCCTCAGGAGATCCCGTCAGGCTCTCCATCTCTAGCTCGGGCTCTCGGTCCAGACTGAGGTCATTTTCATTGTTGAGCTCCATGTCATGGCTGTAGCTGTTGGTGTTGTTGAGCTCAATGGTCTTGAAGCGGCGCAGGCCCCCCAGGCCCCCCTCCTCTCCTTCCTCCGCAGAACCTTTGTAGATGTCACTGGAGCTTTTGGTCTCCTCCTCGAAGCTGCTGGAGTGGTGAGACAGGCGGCGTTTCTCTTTCATTGACTCCGAGATGTGCTTGTGTGTCTTTTTCGGTTTTTGGTAGCCGTAGCCTTCGTCCTCCTCGTCCTCCTCCTCCATGTCCTCCTCTTCTTCGTTGTCCTCGTCTGCGCTCATCTCCATGATCTGCCTCCTCATGAACTCCTCATCTGTCATTGGCACCGGCTCGGCCACTTTCTTCTCGTCCTTGGGAGCGGCACTGCTCTTGTGCTCCCGTTTGGACTCCCAGTCCCCTCCGTCCTCCTCCTCCTCCACGATGTCCTCCAGCTCCTCATCAGAGTCGTAGGCCTCTGGGGTGATGGAGAGCGACCGGGGCCTCTGCTCTCGGTGGTGCCTGCCCCGGCTCCGTTCGCGCTCCCTCTCCTCGGCCGGCAGGGTCTTGGACTCCAGCAGGGGCCTCATGGAACTCTCCAGCTTGGTGATCTCGGAAGGGCTGGGGGGGCTGCCACGTCCGCTGATGCCCCTCTCGCTCAGCTTCATCTCCTCCTCCTGGATGAGGCCGGTGATCTCACTGTGTGAGCTGGAGATGCCATCCGAGGAGTAGCCGGTGTCGCTCAGGCTCTGGGGGCTTCGTGACAGGTCTTGAGTGCTGTTCTTGGTCTCCTAAGGAGGGACATAAGAAATCAGCCAAAAACAAAACAGCAGACTGGGAAAAAGACCTGAAAAAAAGACCTCAAAAACCCTAAGATGATCTTATGCAATGATTATTCTAAAATACTTATTTGTAATGTTCTGCTCCTCATATTATTCCACCCATGCTCACATTGAACATCGGAGAACAGTGTGCATTAGAGTGGATCACTTTCATTTTGTATTCACACCAGCACTAATTCAGTACCACTAAGGCCTTGATGGCTTTGCATATTCATGGTTGTACCAATCGTAGCACATTATGTTTCAAGAGGGGCGACGGCTAAAATGGAGTGAGAGAAAAAACACATTCCTTTTCTCTGAGTGGAGTAAATCCATCAGTGCTGTGGCTGGCGCCTGCTTCGTCAGCTCTGCTTTTTTTCTAGACGTCAATAACAAGGTGCAGGAGAAGAGGGAAGGCACAGAAAAGATTGGATGCCATTTTCAAATCATTTGAGGTACTGTGGCAATAAACTATCAATACCTTATTCCATTTCAACTCAACTAAATGTCCCTCGATAAACATCTTGCTTTACTACATAACAATAACTAAGTTTTATCAGCTGTATATCAAAATGAATTTCTAGGAGACCTAAAAGGTGACTTACGTCATAATGTCTTGACTTCTTTAGGTCTTTTGTGATTGGCTCTCCCTTCTTCTGAGTTAGTTTGGTGTCTATGGTAGGTTCCACCAGCTCCTCCGACTTTGGCATAGTCTCTTCCGTGGCCTTCTGTTGTTTTG
Organism: Oncorhynchus clarkii lewisi; assembly: GCF_045791955.1. Lineage (NCBI taxonomy): Eukaryota > Metazoa > Chordata > Actinopteri > Salmoniformes > Salmonidae > Oncorhynchus > Oncorhynchus clarkii. Next base: position 43,259,891 of record NC_092155.1, on the reverse strand, counting down.
GGGGCTCATTGGAAGGTGTGGGCTGGACAGGAGCCTTTGTGTCCCCGGATTGCTTCACTGCGAAAGGTCCGCTCCCCAGGCCTGTCTGTGGCTTCTGCGGCTGCGGCTGCATCGTTCTTGGCCCTTGCTGCTGCTGATTGGTCGATTTCAGGAAGGGCGGCTTCTGAGCTGGCTGCTGACTGGCTGGTGCCAGGTGGCGTGGAGATCCCATTGGTTGGTGCTTTGGAGACGGATGAGGAACAGGAGAGGGATCTCCGAGTCCTCCGGACATCAGCCGCTGGGTCTGACAGTTCAGACAGAGCCACTCCCTCTTCTGAAAAACAAATCAGAAAAACAAAACTATTATATTAATCTTTTGATTAAAAAATTAAAAGAGAAAGAAAAAGAGAGAGAAAGTTAGGAAGTGGAGTATGGGGAAGGGGGGTACAAAGCGGGCATGGAAGAATCTGACAAGAGTAGAACATCCGTCCCACATTCCATGTACATCTCCACTGTGATTCTGTAGATAAAGAAAAGAGTGAAAGCGCGGCTCCCCTGGGATTAAGTCTGCGGGTCTCTGAGTAGAAAGTCATACTGTCTATTGGCAGGCGGCCACCAGATCGAGAGACATCGCCCTTCTACGACACATTTTGGGGGGCCGGCATACATAGACATGATGTTCCCATAACAATGGGACTGAGTGGAGGCCCAGTCCAACACCTACAATAGTACTACTCTAAGAAGTAAACCTATTAAAACTATGAGACATCATTCAATCTATCTTTACTGGTGTTGTGTTTGATCCTCAAATAGATGTTTTCTTATTGCTTATAGGCTCTATGTCTTGGTTGAGGTTGAGGCTACAGTACAGAGTTTTTACCCCTGTCCCGCCCCTCTGAAAAAATATTTCTCAAAACGAAAGATCTGAATCACATTCTGCACGTGTTATTTTTACACACACATTCCCGTTTCTCTCTTTACTCACCCTCTTCTGAAGCCCCGACCAATTTGATTGATATCATGATGTGGCCTATCTCTCAGACTAATATTTCTGAACAGCTGCGATTTGAGCAAACGTTCAAAAAATATATATGAAGGCTACAACCTCCTCTGTCTTTTGTAACGGATATTGCCGTTTGACAAGCAAGACGCAGTCTACACATTGCATTGGGGCAAAACAATTTGTGTTTTGATGATGTCATCTTCATACTTATGCTGCAATATATTGCCAGGAGTCCTCTTAAGCCAATGTTTGCAATGATGATGAAAAATAACATTAAATCGCCATTGACTGCCTGTTTGTTTCTTGCTTGTTTGATATTCTGTGTGGGCTACATATAACTTGTTGTGGCATCTAACTCCCCTCCTGAAAAAATAACATGAAATTGCTAGACAACCTGTTTGTGTCATGCAACCTTACTTTGCTACCTGACAACTTTATGTTTTTTACTTTTCAATTACCGTTTATATTTGTAGTTTTTCCCTCACTCAACTTTTTTGTTCATTCAACTTTTTCACGCTTTATCTGGACGTGGTTCGTCAGGACCTCCAACAGCCGAAGCTAAGTAGTAACATTAACATGATGCCTTCTAATTGCAGTCGCTGTACTCATAATATACAGGAGAACGATCGCCTTATGGCGAGGATAGCTGTGCTGCAAGCCCAGCTTCAGACGCAATCGTTAGGCAAGGGTCATTTCAGTGTAGGAAAGGATGAAACGGCGTCTGTGCCACCAGTAAGTACAGATAGTAAAGTTAGTATAAATCACCTCGCACGGTCCCCGCAGCTGGACAACTTTCTCAAGGCTTCTGGAGGGAAATGCTGTAGGAATGCTCAACCGGTGTCGCTCATCAGCCGACAGAAACTTTCAACTGGTTTTCCTCAGAGGCCGAGGCTTCTCTTGTCTCTACTCCTCCCGTTACGGGGTCTGAGACGTCGAAGCTTCCCACCATTAACTCGGACAAATTGAAAACCAGAGTCATTGGCGACTCCATTACCTGCAGTATTAGACTTAAAATGAATCATCCAGCGATCATACACTGTTTACCAGGGGGCAGGGCTACCGACGTTAAGGCTAATCTGAAGATGGTGCTGGCTAAAGCTAAAACTGGCGAGTGTAGAGAGTATAGAGATATTGTTATCCACGTCGGCACCAACGATGTTAGGATGAAACAGTCAGAGATCACCAAGCGCAATATAGCTTCAGCGTGTAAATCAGCTAGAAAGATGTCGGCATCGAGTAATTGTCTCTGGCCCCCTCCCAGTTAGGGGGAGTGATGAGCTCTACAGCAGAGTCTCACAACTCAATTGCTGGTTGAAAACTGTTTTCTGCCCCTCCAAAAAGATAGAATTTGTAGATAATTGGACCTCTTTCTGGGACTCACCCACAAACAGGACCAAGCCTGGCCTGTTGAGGAGTGACGGACTCCATCCTAGCTGGAGGGGTGTTCTCACCCTATCTACGAACATAGACAGGGCTCTAACTCCCCTAGCTCCACAATGAAATAGGGTGCAGGCCAGGCAGCAGGCTGTTAGCCACCCTGCCAGCTTAGTGGAGTCTGCCACTAGCACAGTCAGTGTAGTCAGCTCAGCTATCCCCATTGAGACCGTGTCTGTGCCTCAACCTAGGTTGGGCAAAACTAAACATGGCGGTGTTCGCCTTAGCAATCTCACTAGGATAAAGACCTCCTCCATTCCTGCCATTATTGAAAGATATAGTGATACCTCACATCTTAAAATAGGGCTACTTAATGTTAGATCCCTCACTTCAAAGGCAGTTATAGTCACTGAACTAATCACTGATCATAATCTTTACATGATTGGCCTGACTGAAACATGGCTTAAGCCTGATGAATTTACTGTGTTAAATGAGGCCTCACCTCCTGGTTACACTAGTGACCATATCCCCCCCGTGCATCCTGCAAAGGCGGAGGTGTTGCTAACATTTACGATAGCAAATTTCAATTTACAACCCCCCCCCAGTCACGTTTTATAGCTACTGTTTACAGGCCTCCTGGGCCATATACAGTGTTCCTCACGGAGTTCCCTGAATTCCTATTGGACCTTGTAGTCATAGCAGATGATATTCAAATTTTTGGTGACTTTAAAATTCACATGGAAAAGTCCACAGACCCACTCAAAAAGGCTTTCAAAGCCATCATCAACTTTTTTGTCCAACATGTCTCCGGACCTACTCACTGCCACAGTCATACTCTGGACCTAGTTTTATACCATGGAATAAATGTTGTGGATCTTAATGTTTTTCCTCATAATCCTGGACTATCGGACCACCATTTTATTACATTTGCAATCGCAACAAATAATCTGCTCAGACCCCAACCAAGGGGTCAAAAGTCGTGCTATAAATTCTCAGACAACCCAAAGATACCTTGAAGCCCTTTCAGACTCCCTCTGCCTACCCAAGGACGTCAGAGGACAAAAATCAGTTAACCACTTTAACCTTGCGCAATTCCCTAGATGCAGTTGCAGCCCTAAAAACTAAAAACATTTGTCATAAGAAACTAGCTCCCTGGTATACAGAAAATACCCGAGCTCTGAAGCAAGCTCCCAGAAAATTGGAACGGAAATGGCGCCACACCAAACTGGAAATCTTCCGACTAGCTTGGAAAGACAGTACCGTGCAGTATCGAAGAGCCCTCACTGCTGCTCGATCATCCTATTTTTCCAACTTAATTGAGGAAAATAAGAACAATCCAAAATTTATTTTTGATACGGTCGCAAAGCTAACTAAAAAACAGCATTCCCCAAGAGAGGATGGCTTTCACTTTAGCAGTAATAAATTCATGAACTTCTTTGAGGAAAAGATCATGATCATTAGAAAGCAATTTACGGACTCCTCTTTAAATCTGCATATTCCTCCAAAGCTCAGTTGTCCTGAGTCTGCACAACTCTGCCAGGACCTAGGATCAGGGGAGACACTCAAGTGTTTTAGTACTATATCTCTTGACACAATGATGAAAATAATCATGGCCTCTAAACCTTCAAGCTGCATACTGGACCCTATTCCAACTAAACTACTTAAAGAGCTGCTTCCTGTGCTTGGCACTCCTGTGTTGAACATAATAAACAGCTCTCTATGCACCGGATGTGTAACAAACTCACTAAATGTGGCAGTAATAAAGCCTCTCTTGAAAAAGCCAAACCTTGAACCGGAAAATATTTAAAAAACTATCAGCCTATATCGAATCTTCCATTTCTCTCAATTTGTTTTGAAAAAGCTATTGCGCAGCAACTCACTGCCTTCCTGAAGACAAACAATGTATACGAAATGCTTCAGTCTGGTTTTAGACCCCATCATAGCACTGAGACTGCACATGTGAAGGTGGTAAATGACCTTTTAATGGCGTCAGACCGAGGCTCTGCATCTGTCTTCATGCTCCTAGACCTTAGTGCTGCTTTTTATATCATCGATCACCACATTCTTTTGGAGAGATTAGAAACCCAAATTGGTCTACATGGACAAGTTCTGGCCTGGTTTAGATCTTATCTGTCGGAAAGATATCAGTTTGTCTCTGTGAATGGTTTGTCCTCTGACAAATCAACTGTAAATGTTGGTGTTCCTCAAGGTTCCGTTTTAGGACCACTATTGTTTTCACTATATATTTTACCTCTTGGATGTCATTCGAAAACATAATGTAAACATAACTGCTATGCGGATGACACACAGCTGTACATTTCAATGAAACATGGTGAAGCCACAAAATGTCCTCGCTAGAAGCCTGTGTTTCAGACATAAGGAAGTGGATGGCTGCAAACTTTCTACTTTTAAACTCGGACAAAACAGAGATGCTTGTTCTAGGTCCCAAGAAACAAAGATATCTTCTGTTGAATCTGACAATTAATCTTGATGGTTGTACAGTCGTCTCAAATAAAACTGTGAAGGACCTCGGCGTTACTCTGGACCCCGATCTCTCTATTGACGAACATATCAAGACTGTTTCAAGGACAGCTTTTTTCCATCTACGTAACATTGCAAAAATCAGAAACGTTCTGTCCAAAAATGATGCAGAAAAATGAATCCATGCTTTTGTTACTTCTTTGTTAGACTACTGCAATGCTCTACTTTCCGGCTACCCGGATAAAGCACTAAATAAACTTCAGTTAGTGCTAAATACGGCTGCTAGAATCCTGACTAGAACCAAAAAAGTTGACCATATTACTCCAGTGCTAGCCTCCCTGCACTGGCTTCCTGTTAAGGCAAGGGCTGATTTCAAGGTTTTACTGCTAACCTACAAAGCATTACATGGGCTTGCTCCTACCTATCTTTACGATTTGGTCCTGCCGTACATACCTACACATACGCTACGGTCACAAGACGCAGGCCTCCTAATTGTCCCTAGAATTTCTAAGCAAACAGCTGGAGGCAGGGCTTTCTCCCATAGAGCTCAATTTTATGGAATGGTCTGCCTACCCATGTGAGAGATGCAGACTCGGTCTCAACCTTTAAGTCTTTACTGAAGAATCCTCTCTTCAGTAGGTCATATGATTAAGTGTAGTCTGGCCCAGGAGTGTGAAGGTGAACGGAAAGGCACTGGAGCAACGAACCGCCCTTGCTGTCTCTGCCTGGCCATTTCCCCTCTCTGCACTGGGATTCTCTGCCTCTAACCCTATTACAGGGGCTGAGTCACTGGCTTACTGGTGCTCTTCCATGCCGTCCCTAGGAGGGGTGCGTCACTTGAGTGGGTTGAGTCACTGACGTGGTCTTCCTGTCGGAGTTGCCGCCCCCCCTTGGGTTGTGCCGTGGCGGAGATCTTTGTGGGCTATACTCGGCCTTGTCTCAGGATGGTAAGTTGGTGGTTGAAGATATCCCTCTAGTGGTGTGGGGGCTGTGCTTTGGCAAAGTGGGTGGGGTTATATCCTGCCTGTTTGGCCCTGTCTGGGGGTGTCATCGGATGGGGCCACAGTGTCTCCTGACCCCTCCTGTCTCAGCCTCCAGTATTTATGCTGCAGTAGTTTATGTGTCGGGGGGCTAGGGTCAGTCTGTTATATCTGGAGTATTTCTCCTGTCTTATCCGGTGTCCTATGTGTATTTAAGTATACTCTCTCTAATTCTCTCTTTCTTTCTTTCTCTCTCTCTCTTGGAGGACCTGAGCCCTAGGACCATGCCTCAGGACTACCTGGCATGATGACTCCTTGCTGTCCCCAGTCCACCTGGCCGTGCTGCTGCTCCAGTTTCAACTATTCTGCCTGCGGCTATGGAACCCTGACCTGTTCACCGGATGTGCTACCTGTCCCAGACCTGCTGTTTCCAACTCTCTAGAGACAGCAGGAGTGGTAGAGATACTCTCAATGATTGGCTATGAAAAGCCAACTGACATTTACTCCTGAGGTGCTGATCTGTTGCACCCTCGACAACTACTGTGATTATTATTATTTGACCATGCTGGTCATTTATGAACATTTGAACATCTTGGCCATGTTCTGTTCTTATCTCCACCCGGCACAGCCAGAAGAGGACTGGCTAGGTTTTGGTCTTCTACACCTGCATTGCTTGCTGTTTGGGGTTATAGGCTGGGTACAGCACTTTGATATATCAGCTGATGTAAGAAGGGCTATATAAATACATTTGATTTGATGTTTGCAATAGCCAACTTTTATAACAGACGAAGAACTAAGTAGTAAATCGAACGGTTTTGTGTAAAAGAGTGACTGAGCACGGAGCAGCAGCTGAAAGGAGGTAGGCTGGTGGATCCTGCATGCGCAGATATCTCTAAACCCAGCTAGTTGAGTTCCAGAAATTCCAGAACCACAGCCATTCCATTTTTTCTTTTTTAAATCAGGAAGCTATTAACATTGTTCAGAGAATCTCTATTGAATTTAGAGAGGGGTTGAGGCAACAGCAAGTCAGCATCTAAAACCAGCATGTCAACAATAAACCATCTGCGTGTTGTGCTGTCAAACACATTGAGTCCTTTCTCACTGAAGGGCAGATGTATGGTGTACAGAGTAGTGGAGGAAAAAGTACCCAATTGGCAAACTGATTGGAACCCGACTTAAGTAAAAGTCACCCAGTAAAATACTACTTGAGTAAAAGTCTAAAAATATTTGGTTTTAAATATACTTAAGCATTAAAAGTAAATGTAATTGCTCAAATATACTTAAGTATCAAACGTAAAAGTATAAATCATTGCAAATTCCTTATATTAAGCAAACCAAACGGTACCATTTTATTATAATTTATTTTTTAAACGAATAGCACACTCCAACACTCAGACATAATTTACAAACAAAGCATGTGTGTTTAGCCAGTCCGCCAGATCAGAGGCATTACTGATGACCAGAAGTGTGTGAATTGGACCATTTTCCCATCTTGCTAAGCATTCAAAATGTAACGAGTACTTTTGGGTGTCAGGGAAAATGCATGGAGTAAAACATGTATTATTTTCTTTAGGAACGTAGCGAAGTAAAAGTAAAAGTAAAAGTTTAGTAGTACTTTAGTATTTTTGCTGAAGTACTTTACACCACTGGTACAGAGACACCGAGAGAGAACAAGGAAGACAGGAGAGAATAGGTCAGAGAGGACTAACTGAACGGAACAGTATTCACCATTAACACCAGGCACAATTTTGAGGCTAATGTTTAATTTTATCTCTATTCTCTCCTTTCATGCAGGTTTTCAAAAGTCAGGGAATGGTATGAACTGTACAAACCTGTCATAGGCACGCAGCCCACAGATACATAAATATTGTATCACTCTCTGAAAAGCAGACCGTAAAAGAGAGGTAAAAGCCTTCACTAATAATACACCATCTCTTTATCCTCCATTTCACATTCTGAAGACTGAAATGCACCCAGTCCCCTTTTCCCCCCACACTGAGGGGAAAAAATCAAATAAAAACATTTCAGAAAGATTTACAAAATAAATGGGATTATGGTTTCAATGAATGGAGTTTTTTTCTCCTCCTGCAGAGCAGAATAGTATGAGAATATATAAAGGTTTGTGTGTCTTTATTCAGATTATCATCAACGCTCACGCCATCTTGGAATTAGATTTTGAAACTTAACTGCCACAGTCATCGCTGGACTGGCGCACATTGAGAAAAGGAAAGTCTTGATAAAAAAAAGATACTCTTCTTTGCATTCATTCCTCTTCATAGCTGATGTTTTATTCCCTGTTGTTGTTAACAAATAGTTAGATTTTTTTACAACTAAATCAAAATCTTTTATGTTAATGGAATGTTATAGAAGGGTTCAGACACCTTTTTTTTGTGATTTCACTATTTTGAGAAACTTACCCCAAACAGCTAATCACTTGCTCATTCTCGTTGTGCAGTTTGGGGACCCTGCAAAAATATGGACAAAGGCTCCAAAGATACCCAAATATGTACTTTTAGAAAATACAAAGCATGTATAGTGATGCAGGTCTTTAGATGTTGTATACACCACATTAAAATGGTGTTATTCCGAACTTTATCCTCAACGTTATTGTCATGGTTCCACCTGTCACCAGAGGGCAGCAGAGACCGTCCTAGAGACATTAACGACACTCGGATGTGTCCAATTTACTCATTGTGATTTCCCTGTTAAAAGAGGTGTGTTTTCTGTTGTCCTTTGCAGAAGCTTCAATTGCTTACCGTGTGCGTTTGTTTCCTGAGTGAGTTTTTGAGACTTAGTGCTTGTTGTTTTTTCAAGTGCACTGTGATCCTGCGGCTACCGATTCTCAGTAAGGTATCATGTTTGTCCTTAACCACTGATTCCTCGTCTGGTCTCTTCTCTACACCTGGGTCCAACCTTACATCCTGATCTTCTCCAAAACCCTTCTGGAACACATACTGCACGTCTGTCAAGTCCTGAGACGCCTCCTGCAGAGCCAACTATATGTCAAGATAGAGAAGTGTCCCAGGTTTCCTTCCTGGGTCACATTATCTCTACCGCAGGCATCCGAATGGACCCCATAGAGGTTGAGGCGGTCACCGACTGGCCTCATCCCACCTCACTCAAGCAGGTCCAGCGGTTCCTCAAGTCCCAGACCTGTTTTTGCTCGACTCCCAAGGCTGACAGGGCATTCATGAAGCTCAAGGGACATTTCACATCCTCGTTCATCCTGATCCTACTCATCCCTTTGTGGTAGAGGTGGACGCCTCGGACACCAGAGCAGGGGTGGTCCTTTCACAGTGGAACGAGAAGGACAAGAAACTGCACCCATGCACTTTTCTCTCTAAGTGGTTCTTGCCAGCGGAATGCAACTGGGAGCTCCTGGCAGTTAAATGGGCCCTAGAGGGGTGGAGACACTGATTGGAGGGGGAACCTCATCCGTCGTAATCTGGACGGACCATAAGAACTTGGTATTCATTCAAGAAGCCAAGAGCTTGAATGCTCGCCAGACTAGGTGGGCTCTGTTTTTTAACAGGTTCGATTTCACACTAGCCTACCGCCCGGTATCCAAGAATCAGTACTACAATGGCAACACTCATCTAAATGAACTGGGCATCCAGGGGTTAATCGGACACTGGAGATCCTGAGGCGGAAATTCTGGTAGCCCAACATGATTTAGGATGTGAGATCCTTTGTTGCGGTTTGTTCCACCTGTGCCCAAAGCAAGTCCTCACGACAGCAACGTGGGACCAGGGCCGACTGGGGATGGGCAGAGGTTGGAACAACCTAGCCGGCCCTGGTCCCACCTGTCTGTAGACTTCATTACAGGGTTACCTCCATCCCAAGGGCTTGCCACTATCCTGGTGGTCGTTGATTAGTTCTCCAAGGCAGCCCATTTCATTGCCTTACCCAAGTTGCCCTCAGTGAAGGAGACCGCTGGTCTCATGAATACTGATGTCTTTCGACTACACAGACGATCCTAGGGCATTGTCTCGGATCGTGGGCCTCAGTTCATCGCACGGTATTGGAAAGCCTTCTGCTCCCTGTTGGTGGTGTCGGTGAGTCTCTCCTCGGGATTACACCCACAGTCAAATGGGCAAACTGAGCAGGCTAACCAGGAGATGGAGAAGTTTCGTCTCCATCCAGACCAGCAACTGGAGCAAGTTCCTCGTCTGGGTGGAGTATGCTCACAATCCACTCCAGAACTCGTCCACTGGACTGTCTCCGTTCGAGTGTCAGATCGGGTGCATTAAAGCTGATCTGGCAGTTTGTGGTGGCCCAAACACCCTATCAAGACACTTTATGTTGGTGTTTCCTTTATTTTGGCAGTTACCTGTAGCAGCAGGCTACACAGAGAATGGAACAGCTGGATAGGGGAAACGTCTCGAGTAGCACAAAAGGGAATATAACGTTGCGGGTAAAGTTCAGAATTGGCACAATTTCATGTGTACAACATCTAAAGACCCGCATCACTATACTGCTAGTTTTGCAGTTTCTTAATGATGTATTTATGTTTAAAAACGTCTTGAATCTAGGGGGCACTATTTTCATTTTTGGAAAAATAATGTCCCCAAAGTAAATGGGCTATTTTGTCAGGACAAGATGCTAGAATATGCATATAATTGACAGCTTAGGATAGAAAACACTCTAAAGTTTCCAAAACTGTAAAAATATTGTCTGTGAGTATAACATAACTGATATTGCAGGCGAAAGCCTGAGAAAAATCCAATCAGGAAGTGACTCTTATTTAGAAACCTCTGCGTCCCTATGCGTCCCTATTAAGCAGTGAAAGGGATATCAACCAGATTTATTTTTCTATGGCTTCCCTAATGTGTCTAGTGTCACAATACATAGTTTCAGGCTTTTATTTTGAAAAATGAGCCTGAACGTCAACATTGCGTCAGTGGTCAGCTGAAGTCTCTCAGAGTGTTTTGTGCGTAAAGGACAAATGCAGCCATTGTTTCTCTCTTTCCTACTAAGAAGCCACCAGTCCCGGTTGATATATTATCGAATAGATATTTGAAAAACACCTTGAGGATTGATTATAAACAACGTTTGCCATGTTTCTGTCGATATTATGGAGCTAATTTGGAATATTTTTCGGCATTGTCGTGACCTCAATTTCAGGTCGATTTCTCAGCCAAACGTGAAGAACAAACGGAGCTATTTCGCCTACAAAAATAATATTTAGGGAAAAAAGGAACATTTGCTATCTAACTGGGAGTCTCGTGAGTGAAAACATCCGAAGCTCATCAAAGGTAAACGATTTAATTTGATTGCTTTTCTGATTTTCGCGACCAGGTTGCCTGCTGCTAGCTAGGCATAATGCTATGCCAGGCTATCAATAAACTTACACAAATGCTTGTCTTGCTTTGGCTGTAAACCATATTTTCAAAATCTGAGACGACAGGTGATTAACAAAAGGCTAAGCTGTGTGTCAATATATTTCACTTGTGATTTCATGAATAGGAATATTTTCTTGTAATATTTATGTCCGTTGCGTTATGCTAATTAGTGTCAGTTGATGACAACGCTCCCGGACCCAGGATGGGTAGTATCAAGAGGTTTTTTAAGGACATATTTCGGTGTTTTTTGGAGCCTTTGTTATTGTTTTTTTCAGGGTCTCCATACTGCACAACGAGGATGAGGAAGGGATTCGCTCTTATCAAAAACAAGTGAAAGGTGTCTGGACCCCTCTATAACATTCCATTTGCGTAATAGAGATTTGGTTATAAAAAAATAAAAATGATCCTTTAATTCATTCGGTTTGGATTAAATTCTCCAATGACACTCTCCACACACTATTCTTTATCTGCACTCCAGGCTATAAAACATTATGAAGAAAACTAGTGGATGGTAAAAAAAAACATTGTTACTGAAATGAGTGCAATAAGTTCATTAAGATGAAATTGTAAGACTTCAAAGTAAGCTTCCAGCCTACTGGTGATGACTGAAGGGAAAAACTGAATTTAATGAAAAAGCTCCTGTCAAGACTCCACTATCAATAGTGTTGGGGGATTCTCTACTTTTATGAACGAGATTGAATGAGGTATTGACAAAACCATAAAAGCCTTCCTCCGAGACCTGCCAAGCTGTTTAATAGTTTATTTCCAGCAGTGTTTTTTTTTTTTTCTTCTTTCTCTTAAGTGTGATTAGCAAAGCCACAAATTGTATCCCTCTTTCTCATTTGCTAGTGGACTCATACAGATTCATCTTAATTAAGACAGAGAGCAATACTGTGGCCCCACTTTGCTATATTGTTCGGACTAAAGTAAAGTGCACTACAGCCCTTCTCATAATTGCCCGGCTACCTAGACTCTTTACGCCAGCCAAACGCTACGCCACGCCCACGGACGTCCGTTTCTTCTCCAAAATGAGTCTGGATCGGAGTACCTCCCCGATCCTTCACCAAATGGGAACACATGCGGGGCCGTCTGATTGGTCCAGAAACTGATGGGTTTTCCTCACCCTAAGCCTTCTTGTATATTGAGCCCGGCAGACCTCACAATAGATCACCATGTTGTATACTGCATACCCCGGAGACCCCAAAAAAGATAAAGCAGAATACAACAGAACACATCCACAATTGGATGTATATGGCGGTGCTCTCCACTGTCTCTCCACTTAGCCAACATCTCCCCAACATACACAACTCTCCCTTCTCTTCTATACAATTCCCCCAGCTCCCCTTCAACGTGTGGATTGGATTCCCTTCCTTTCTTCTGTATGAAGTACATTGTACATCTGCATAAAGACCACTCAATCTCCCCTCTCTTTGTACTGTATATAGTGCAGGAGGCAGGGCCCCTCCCCCTGCCAAGCTGGAAGATAGCTATTTTTACCCAGGGTACCATTGTTCTGCTCTAGCGCATACTTCCATTCCCTCCCCAGTTCTACCACTGCTGCTCCAGGCAGCACAGCACTACAGCACAGCACAACGCCGCAAAATGGAGGAAGACAGCACAGGGACGACCAGAGGAAGAAGAAGAGAGCCGGAGTGGCCCACCGGACACAGACGACAGAGAAATAAGAGAAGAAAAGGGGTAAAGCCCCATAGTGTGTGAGGAGGAAGGGAAACAAAGAAATAGAAGGAGGGGGATAGAAGAGTGAAATACGACGAATGAAGACGAGAGGGGGGGGAGCGAGCAGTTTGGAAAAGAGAGTGGTCACAGAGATGGGGGGGGGGGTGAACAGAAGAACTAGAGGTCAGAATAAAAACATAAAGAGATGGAGAGCATGACTAGGAAGAGAGGAGCGAATCTCTACTGTAGCTGGTCAGATGATAATATACGGTGGAGAGGAGAGAAGATCTACTGTAGCTGGTCAGATGATAATATACGGTAGAGAGGAGAGAAGATCTACTGTAGCTGGTCAGATGATAATATACGGTAGAGAGGAGAGAATCGCTACTGTAGCTGGTCAGATGATAATATACGGTAGAGAGGAGAGAAGATCTACTGTAGCTGGTCAGATGATAATATACGGTAGAGAGGAGAGAAGATCTACTGAAGCGGGTCAGATGATAATATACAGTAGAGAGGAGAGAAGATCTACTGAAGCTGGTCAGATGATAATATACGGTAGAGAGGAGAGAAGAGCTATTGTAGCTGGACAGATGATAATATACGGTAGAGAGGAGAGAAGATCTACTGAAGCTGGTCAGATGATAATATACAGTAGAGAGAAGAGAAGATCTACTGAAGCTGGTCAGATGATAATATACGGTAGAGAGGAGAGAAGAGCTATTGTAGCTGGACAGATGATAATATACGTAGAGAGGAGAGAAGATCAACTGAAGCTGGTCAGATGATAATATACAGTAGAGAGGAGAGAAGATCTACTGAAGCTGGTCAGATGATAATATACGGTAGAGAGGAGAGAAGATCTACTGTAGCTGGTCAGATGATAATATACAGTAGAGAGGAGAGAAGATCTACTGAAGCTGGTCAGATGATAATATACGGTAGAGAGGAGAGAAGAGCTACTGTAGCTGGACAGATGATAATATACGGTAGAGAGGAGAGATCTACTGAAGCTGGTCAGATGATAATATACGGTAGAGAGGAGAGAAGATCTACTGTAGCTGGTCAGATGATAATATACGGTAGAGAGGAGAGATGATCTACTGTAGCTGGTCAGATGATAATATACAGTAGAGAGGAGAGAAAATCTACTGAAGCTGGTCAGATGATAATATACGGTAGAGAGGAGAGAAGATCTAATGTAGCTGGTCAGATGATAATATTCAGTAGAGAGGAGAGAAGATCTACTGAAGCTGGTCGGATGATAATATACAGTAGAGAGGAGAGAAGAGCTACTGTAGCTGGACAGATGATAATATACAGTAGAGAGGAGAGAAGATCTACTGAAGCTGGTCAGATGATAATATACAGTAGAGAGAAGAGAAGATCTACTGAAGCTGGTCAGATGATAATATACGGTAGAGAGGAGAGAAGAGCTATTGTAGCTGGACAGATGATAATATACGTAGAGAGGAGAGAAGATCAACTGAAGCTGGTCAGATGATAATATACAGTAGAGAGGAGAGAAGATCTACTGAAGCTGGTCAGATGATAATATACGGTAGAGAGGAGAGAAGATCTACTGTAGCTGGTCAGATGATAATATACAGTAGAGAGGAGAGAAGATCTACTGAAGCTGGTCAGATGATAATATACGGTAGAGAGGAGAGAAGAGCAACTGTAGCTGGACAGATGATAATATACGGTAGAGAGGAGAGATCTACTGAAGCTGGTCAGATGATAATATACGGTAGAGAGGAGAGAAGATCTACTGTAGCTGGTCAGATGATAATATACGGTAGAGAGGAGAGAAGAGCTACTGTAGCTGGTCAGATGATAATATACAGTAGAGAGGAGAAAATATCTACTGTAGCTGGTCAGATGATAATATACGGTAGAGAGGAGAGAAGAGCTACTGTAGCTGGTCAGATGATAATATACGGTAGAGAAGAGAGAAGATCTACTGTAGCTGGTCAGATGATAATATACGGTAGAAAGGAAAGAAGATCTACTGTAGCTGGTCAGATGATAATATACAGTAGAGAGGAGAGAAGATCTACTGTAGCTGGTCAGATGATAATATACGGTAGAGAGGAGAGAAGATCTACTGTAGCTGGTCAGATGATAATATACGGTAGAGAGGAGAGAAGAGCTACTGTAGCTGGTCAGATGATAATATACAGTAGAGAGGAGAAAAGATCTATTGTAGCTGGTCAGATGATAATATACGGTAGAGAGGAGAGAAGAGCTACTGTAGCTGGTCAGATGATAATATACAGTAGAGAGGAGAGATCTACTGAAGCTGGTCAGATGATAATATACGGTAGAGAGGAGAAAAGATCTACTGAAGCGGGTCAGATGATAATATACGGTAGAGAGGAGAGAAGAGCTACTGTAGCTGGTCAGATGATAATATACAGTAGAGAGGAGAAAATATCTACTGTAGCTGGTCAGATGATAATATACGGTAGAGAGGAGAGAAGAGCTACTGTAGCTGGTCAGATGATAATATACAGTAGAGAGGAGAAAAGATCTACTGTAGCTGGTCAGATGATAATATACGGTAGAGAGGAGAGAAGAGCTACTGTAGCTGGTCAGATGATAATATACAGTAGAGAGGAGAGATCTACTGAAGCTGGTCAGATGATAATATACGGTAGAGAGGAGAAAAGATCTACTGAAGCGGGTCAGATGATAATATACGGTAGAGAGGAGAGAAGAGCTACTGTAGCTGGTCAGATGATAATATACAGTAGAGAGGAGAAAATATCTACTGTAGCTGGTCAGATGATAATATACGGTAGAGAGGAGAGAAGAGCTACTGTAGCTGGTCAGATGATAATATACAGTAGAGAGGAGAAAAGATCTACTGTAGCTGGTCAGATGATAATATACGGTAGAGAGGAGAGAAGATCTACTGTAGCTGGTCAGATGATAATATACAGTAGAGAGGAGAGAAGAGCTACTGTAGCTGGTCAGATGATAATATACAGTAGAGAGGAGAGGGATATGAAGACCAGGGCTACATCCCAAATGGCACCCTATTCCATATGGGGGCCTATAAAGTCTCCTATGACAGGGGGAGTAAAAGCCCGGTGGGATTGCTTCCTTCCACCCATCCAACCTCTTGATGAACCTCTCAGAGCTAGAGTGAGTTATTGACTTCCATCCACACTGTATCTCCTAGGCAGGTGGCCACAGTCCAGTCCCCCATAGCTACTGTAACACCATCAGTCAAACCTCCTCTGCTAGAAACATGTTCCCCATCCCATTGACACGACTCATTATCGATCCCCCTGGTGTTAAGTGTACCTAAGCAGAGAGTAGGAGGCCTCATGTGGTGTTACAATGATGCAGAGCCGATTCCATCTCCTCCTGTCCCCCTCCTCTCCGTCACTCCCCCTGTCCTCTCCACCTGTCAGTTCTCATCTGGGATCTCACTACATGGCTATCTGGGCTAGTAATCAGTTAACATTGCTTGCTACTATTGGCAGTTCCAGTATAATTCATCCGAAGACCGGCCCCTGAGTGGGCTGATGGTCTCTGGTGGGTAGGGAGGGAGGGAGTTGAATTGTCCCATTTGAACTCTTACCAAAGTCTGGTCTTATAAAGATTGTTGTCAAAGAAAAAAGGTGAGAGAGTATGTTTGTAATCACTGGTGGTAACCAAGGGTGAGGGCAGTGTTTCTGGCCATAGAGAAAAGAAGGCTTTTTGTCTGTTCACACAGCTGGGAGAGAGATAAGGTAGACCTCCAAGAGAGCAAACACCACCTCAGACTCCTCAGCCTATC
Organism: Oncorhynchus clarkii lewisi; assembly: GCF_045791955.1. Lineage (NCBI taxonomy): Eukaryota > Metazoa > Chordata > Actinopteri > Salmoniformes > Salmonidae > Oncorhynchus > Oncorhynchus clarkii. The sequence goes on along the minus strand of NC_092155.1, from coordinate 43,243,265 downwards.
ATTCACACAGGGCCCTATAGAAACGCAATGCCACACGAATGGGACACACACCCACGCATGCAAGCACACACCCACGCACCTTTTCTTTACTCTCAATCCTTTTATTTTGCTATTACTCTCTCACCCTTTCTCACACCATCAACAACCTCTCCCTCAATGTGATCAAGACAAAGGAGATGATTGTGGAGTACAGGAAAAGGAGGACCGAGCACGCCCCCATTCTCATCGACTGGGCTGTAGTAGAGCAGGTTGAGAGCTTCAAGTTCCTTGGTGTCCACATCACCAACAAACTATCATGGTCCAAACACACCAAGACAGTCATGAAGAGGGCATGGCAATGCCTATTCCCCCTCAGGAGAGTTCTACAGCTGCACGATCGAGAGCATCACCGCCTGGTATGGCAACTGCTCGGCCTCCGCCCGCAAGGCGCTACAAAGGTTAATGCGTTCAGCCCAGTACATCATTGGGGCCAAGCTTCCTGCGTTCCAGGACCTATATACCAGGCGGTGTCAGAGGAAGGCCATAAAAATTGCCAAAGACTTTAGCCAACCTAGTCATAGACTCTCTGCTACTGCACGGCAAGCGATATCGGAGCGCCAAGTCTAGGTCCAAAAGGCGTCAGAACTGCTTCTACCCCCAAGCCATAAGAGTGCTGAACAGTTTTTTTCTGATGCTGCTACTCGCTGTTTATTATCTATGCATAGTCACTTTACCCCTACCTACATATACATATTACCTCAATTACCTCCACTAACCTGTACTAGCATTTCACCTGTTGTATTCGGCACATGTGACAAATAAAATTAGATTCTCTCTCTCTCGTTCAATCTCTCTCTCTCTCTCTCTCTCTCTCTCTCTCTCGTTCAATCTCTCTCTCTCTCTCTCTCTCTCTCTCTCTCTCTCTCTCTCTCTCTCTCTCTCGGGGTTAAAGTGTCACTAATCAAGTTATCCACAAAGAGCTTGTCTTCCCACTTCAGTGATTGACTGAGACTACTATCTGCTTGACTGCTGAGCTTTAGAACTACCTACCCGTGACCTGCTTCATTGAGTCGTGTGTGTCTACGGGTCTTGGGAGAGAAACATCCACTTCTGATCTGGCACCATTACTCTTCTGTTAGGACAAGTAGTGGGACTCTGAATGTTTTCAAGCAGAGAAGAGCTCTGGCTCTCAGTCCTCTTGGGTAATAAATACCATAGTGTAAAAATAATCTGACAGTGTGTTAGTTAGGTTGGGAAAAGCCACTGAGGTCAAATTATCTTTTCTTCCAGTAAAAGTAGACCAAGCATTTCTATGAGAAAGTGTTTACTGAATACACTGTAAGGTTCTATAATGTGGACGAGGAGCAGTAGCAGGTCTCTTCTGAGAGAGAGAGAGAGAGAGAGAGAGAGAGAGAGAGAGAGAGAGAGAGAGAGAGAGAGAGAGAGAGAGAGAGAGAGAGAGAGAGAGAGAGAGAGAGATGAGTAGGAAGTAAGGTTGCAAAATTCCGGGAACTTTCTGGAAGTTTTCCAGAAATGTAGAGCAAAGTACCTTGAGTTGTGACCTCTGTACAAATTGTGCTATACAAATAAAGTGTATTATTATTATGGTTCAAGAATAATTAATGCATTTGTTCAATAGATTCTCAAATATAAACCCTAGCACCATATGGAGAATGTAGATGAGGAGAGAGAAAGAGAGATTGGCAAACAAATGGCAAAAAACACACATTTCTTTCCACAGGGCCGTAGGATAAGACAGGGATGCAGCGTAAGCCCCACCCTCTTCAACATATATTATAAAATTGGCGACGGCAATAGAACAGTCTGCAGCACCCAGTCTCACCCTACTAGAATCTGACGTCAAATATCTACTGTTTGCTGATGATCTGGTGCTTCTGTTCCCAACCAAGGAGGGCCTACAGCATCACCTAGATCTGTTCCCAACCAAGGAGGGCCTACAGCATCACCTAGATCTGTTCCCAACCAAGGAGGGCCTACAGCATCACCTAGATCTGTTCCCAACCAAGGAGGGCCTACAGCATCACCTAGATCTGTTCCCAACCAAGGAGGGCCTACAGCATCACCTAGATCTGTTCCCAACCAAGGAGGGCCTACAGCATCACCTAGATCTGTTCCCAACCAAGGAGGGCCTACAGCATCACCTAGATCTGTTCCCAATCAAGGAGGGCCTACAGCATCACCTAGATCTGTTCCCAATCAAGGAGGGCCTACAGCATCACCTAGATCTGTTCCCAACCAAGGAGGGCCTACAGCAGCACCTAGATCTGTTCCCAACCAAGGAGAGCCTACAGCAGCACCTAGATCTTCTGCACAGATTCTGTCAGACCTTGGCCATGACAGTAAATCTCAGTAAGCCAAAAATAATGGTGTTCCAAAAAAGGTCCAGTTGCCAGGAGCACAAATACAAATTCCATCTAGACACCGTTGCCCTAGAACAGTGGTTCCCAACCTTTTTATAGTTCTGTACCCCTTCAAACATTCAACCTCCAGCTGCGTACCCCCTCTAGCACTGGGGTCAGCGTACTCTCAAATGTTGTTATTTGCCATCATTGTAAGCCTGCCACACACACACTATACAATACATTTATTAAATGTGCCTAATTTGTTTATTAATAACTTTCATGTTCAAAACTGTGCACTCTCCTCAAACAATAGCATGGTGTATTCTTTCACTGTAATAGCTACTGTAAATTGGCTAGCGCAGTTAGATCAACAATAATTTAAGCTTTCTACCAATATCAGATATGTCTATGTCCTGGGAAATCTTCTTGTTACTTATGTAACAGTGTAGCTTTTGTCCCTCCCCTCGCCCCTACCTGGGCTCGAACCAGGGACCCTCTGCACACATCAACAACTGCCTCCTACAAAGCATCATTACCCATCGCTCCACAAAAGCCACAGCCCTTATAGAGCAAGGGGAACAACTACTTCAAGGTCTCAGAGCGAGTGATGTCACCGATTGAAACGCTATTAGCCCGGATCCCGCTAATTAGCTAGCCATTTCACATCGGTTACACTTACAACCTTATGCTAATCGCATTAGCTCAACAGTCCCGTGGATGTGACACCGATCCCGAAGAAGCCAGTGCGATTTGCCAAGGCAAGACACTCTGAGCATAGCCCTATCCAGAAATCTGTCAGTGGCTTCTGATCCAATTCAATTTTCACAGAACCACTTGTTGCAATTTCAATGAGGCTCTCTTCTTCAGATATCAGTAAGTGGACTGGAGGCAGGGCATGAAAGGGATAACGAATCCAGTTGTTTGTGTCATCCGTTTCGGGAAAGTACCTGCGTAATTGCGCAACCAACTCACTCAGGTGCTTCGCTATATCACGTTTCCCCCCAGCATTGTCCCAGCCATATCCGCGGAAGCAGGAATAAAAAAGTCCTCCACAATAGTATGGGGCTTGCCTGTCCTAGCCACTCGGTAGCTGACCATATAAGACTCTTCTAGCCCCTTCTTATTAATGGTATCTGTTACTTCTATAAATGTCTTACTACTCAAAAGTAGTCTTTATTCCCACTCAAAAAACTCCCGTGGTTTATTTCTCAAATTGTCATGCTTCGTTTCTAAATGTCTGCGCAGGAGTGAAGGTTTCCCGCGAGAGAGTAACGGTTAATGTGATTGGATGTTAATTATTTGACTAGGCTACCTGTATTTCATTTTCTTTTTCTTTTAAGTGAATCACATTTTTATTTGGCATACCCCCGACGATATTGCAGTTTGGGAATACCTGCCCTAGAGCACACAGAAAACTATACATACCTCAGCCTAAACATCAGCGCCACAGGTAACTTCCACAAAGCTGTACACGATCCGAGAGTGTCATAGAATTATTGTCATCAAAAGGAGAGACTTTTACAGTTTTTCAAAACAAGTAAATTGTATTATTTAATTACTGCAGTGATAGAGCTTGTCAACGAGACCCCCATAGGTGAGAGCCCAACGAGCGGATTTGAGCCACAGCATTTTATAGCAAAGTCCATCCTCCTAGATGTTCACGACAAACAACAGATGTATGGAATGGGTCACAAGGTTAGTAATAATTCAGAAACATTGACTCATGCTATGGAATGCGGACTTGTCTGGCTTAATACCCAAAGACATTGTAACTTCTGTCAGTGTTAAATCTCCCAGGCCTCCCGGGTGGCGCAGTGGTCAAAGGTGCTGTACTGCAGCGCCAGCTGTGCCATCAGAGTTCCTGGGTTCGCGCCCAGGCTCTGTCGTAACCGGCCGTGACCGGGAGGTCCTTGGGGCGACACCCGGGTTAGGGAGGGCTTGGTCGGGTTGTGTATCGGCGGACGCATGACTTTCAACCTTCGTCTCTCCCGAGCCCGTACGGGAGTTGTAGCGATGAGACAAGATAGTAGCTACTACAACAATTGGATACCACGAAATTGGGGAGAAAAAGGGGTAAAATTTTTTTTTTTTTTTTAAATCTCCCAGACGCCCACTTGCAGTTCACACAATAGAGTTATAAGAACCCTCTATTCTGTTGCATAAAACAACCATATGATGCAATTACAGTACTATAACATAATCTTGTAATTTCTGTTCTGATTCAAGGCAAGAAGGGCCTTCTAAAGGAATATAAAATTCGACATACCAATTAGGATCTGGCAAAAAATACTTGAATCAGTTATAGAACTCATTGCCCTTTAATGTTGTAAGTTTTGGGGTCCGCTCAACAACCAAGAATTCACAGAATGGGACAAACCAAATTCTGCAAAAATCTCCTCTGTGTACAATGTAAAACACCAAATAATGCATGCAGAGCCGAATTAGGCCGATACCCGCTAATTCTCACAACCCAGAAAATAAACTTTAAATTCTACAACCACCTAAAAGGAAGCGATTCCCAAACCATAAAAGCCATCACTTACAGAGAGATGAACCTAGAGAAGAGTCCCCTAAGTAAGCTGGTCCTGGGGCTCTGTTCACAAACACAAATAGACCCCACAGAGCCCCAGGACAGTAACACAATTAGACCCAACCAAATCATGAGAAAACTAAAAGATAATTACTTGACAAGTAAGAATTAACAAAAAAAACAGAGCAAACTAGAATGCTATTTGGCCCTAAACAGAGAGTACACAGTGGTAGAATACCTGACCACTTTGACTGACCCAAACGTAAGGAAAGCTTTGACTATGTACAGACTCAGTGAGCATAGCCTTGCTATTAAAAATGGCCTCCGTAGGCAGACCTCGCTCTCAAGAGAAGACAGGCTATGTGCACACTGCCCACAAAATGAGCTGGAAACTGAGCTGCACTTCCTGACCTCCTGCCAAATGTATGAGATTACACAGACCGAAAAAGATTAGAAAACAAACCCAATTTTGATAAACTCCCATATCTATTAGGTGAAATACCACAGTGAATAATAACAAACACCATTGTAAATACAACCCATATTTATGTTGATTTATTTTCCCTTCTTTAATTTTTGCACATAATATGACATATGAAATGTCTCTATTCTTTGGTTTAATATTTACTGTTATTTAAAAAAAAATGGTTTACTTCACTTTTGTTTATTATCTGTCACTTGCGTTGGCAACGTAAACATATGTTTCCCATGCCAATAAGCCCTTAAATTGAATTGAATAAGACTGAGCATACTGCTCCCCCTCAACTCAACAACACTAAGAAAACAACAGAGGACAGAGATAAAATCTATAAAACAAAATATATACTTTGATTGTTGAAGATAAGCAAAAAGTGAAGGAAAATGGAACTCTTGTGAAACCATGTGTCCTCACAGTCCACTTTGTTTTCGCAAGCAGTGTAGCCTGAACACTTCTCTAAAAAGTGTGAAGTCATGAGCTGTTTGGCGCTGAACTCCTCCGTCTGTCTGACAAAGAGGCAGAGAAAGTGTTTACCCAACACGGTTGTCAGGGTCACCAGGAGAATGTGGTGTGACATGGCTACATAAACACACACACACACACACCACACACACACACACACACACACACACACACACACACACACACACACACACACACACACACACACACACACACACACACACACACACACACACACACACACACACACACACACACACACACACACACGATGTCCTTGCTCAGTCTGCTCGGTCGTCAACCTTTCAGTGGCCGACAAGATCACAGGGCTTCTGAGAGTTGCCTGCAGCGACACGGGAGACACTCCATCTCCCTCCCTCCCTCCCTCCCTCCCTCCCTCCCTCCCTCCCTCCCTCCCTCCCTCCCTCCCTCCCTATACTGCACTCCATCAAAGTGTTTGGCTGAGGCCAGCAGATCTGCACTGAAGCTGCTAGTGTTGCCGCACACTGAGGACAGGACATCGCCATCCAATTATTCATCACACTTGTACAGCCGCTCTCAACAGACCTCAGAAGTGTTAGTCACAGAGAAGAGGGAGGGAGAGAGGGAGGGAGGGAGGGAGGGAGAGAAAGAGACCCAGGGGACTTAGAGGGAGTCAGAACAGCAAAGAAGTGGTTGCCAGAGCGTGAGAGAGCGAGCGAGGGAGTGAAAGAGAGATAAAGAGGGGGGGGGGGATTAGATAACGACAACAATGACATAGTAAACCTGTAGCTGTGGAGAGAGACTAAACGGAACAGCCATTACGAAGACCAGCCAGCGTCATGTGGGAGAACACAGTCCGCAGAGCTGCACCGTGACTTCGTGGGACGTGTCCAATGCTAAATACTGTACATGCACACACATGCTTACAAACACGCACACCCTCTTACAGATCCAGAGACCGAGACAGCAGCCCAGCGGAGACAGGCAGGCGTTGCTGGACTGGAAATGCTGACATAGCCGAGGCAGCCCAGCCGGGGAGACTAATGTGCTCGGAGCCCGCTGGTCCATGTGACAGACTAGCCCACGAGGAGGAGACTTAGTCTGTGTCCCAAATGGCACCCTACTCCTTAGATGGCGCGTTACTCTTGACCAGAGCCCTAACGGTCAAATGTAGTACACTACATAGGGAATAGGGCGCCATTTGAAACGCCGCACACACAGTGAAATGCTGAAGGGTTTATGGAATTTCAGAGACAGCGTGTAATCTTAATCCTGCTGCCAGCACACACACACACACACACACACACACACACACACACACACACACACACACACACACACACACACAGGCTGGATCAGGAGGAAAGGATTTTATCCAACACCTCCTTCAGCTCCTGGATGGGTTGAGGGAAAGAGGGAGGAACGGAGGGAGGGTTGAAGGGGTTGTAGCAGTGACTCATCCAGTCTGTTGTGACTGCGTGTATATGGGGGCGTGTAAGTGGGTCCCTTAAAACATCGGTACAGAACCAAATCAGGATCATTCAAAGTAAAAACGCTACTACTCCATGCAAGACACAAAGGAACAAGGGAAGTAGTAAACAGAAGACCGTGGCTTCACCTGAAAGGGCACCGTATCACCATCTAGTGCATTACTGCCACTGAAAGGCAGACTTGGCTTAGAGAGAGCGTTCTCAGACAGAGAGTGTCGCTAGCTAGCTATAGCTAGCAAACTCCCCATCCATTCCCGCTGAGTAGTGGGCTTACGCAATGGCAGGTTCAGCTTCCATTTCAGGGATTTAAAAGACTGGTATTATCATAACAAAAGAGGGACTTGGATTGCGTAACTCACTATCTGACAGCCAGAACAGTGTGTTTGTGCCCGTGTGTGTGTGTGTCCGTGTGTCTGTGAGCGCGCGCGCGCGTGTGTGCCTACGGTGATCTGTATATCTAGTCCGTCACAGAACTGAGTCTAAACCATGGGATATTTCTTTACACACACGCACACACTCCCTCCTCCCCGCGACACCCTAGTATTAATGAGTATTGTGTGTGCGTGTGTGTGTGTAGGTGGAGTGGGGGGTGTCAGGCAACAGCTATGTAGAAAGACATTACCGGCTGAATTCAAACAGCAGAGTATGGGAGGTATGAGTATGGGAGGAGGTGATTCAAAGGAAACAGAGGGAGACAGAGGTGGTGGGTGGTGGGGTAAATGAGAAGGAGAGTGTATACGAAGTGAGTATTTAGAATATGGGGAGAGACTGACAGAAACTCAGGAAGAGTTTGAGCTGAGCCAGGGAAAGGTGGTGGAGAGGGTGATGGCAGTGTGGAGGGAGACGAGAGAGAGAGCACCCCCCCCCCCCCCCCCTCCATCCTTCCATTCTGAAAGCAGTAGCGGATAGCGGGTGAGTGCTGAGGGATGGGCGGGGCCGAGGCCGGCGTGGGCCGTGGTGCATATCTCAGCGACACACATGTCTGGCATTGGGACTCTCTTTAATAGGATTAGGAGTCCCGTTGGTCCGGGAGCACGGTCATCTAAAGCAGGAAGTGCCACCAGAGGGGGGGGGGGGGGGGGTGATAGCCAGGATCAGACCCGTAGCAGATTTTTTAAATTTTTTATCTTGAAATGAAGTCATAAAATCAGTATCTGACTAATGAAATAGGAACAGCAGAGGCGAGAGCAAAGGAAACGCCAGGATCTACATGTATCAAGTGTCTCATAGCAGGAGTGCTGATCTAGAATCAGTTTGGCCTTTTAGATCATCATGGACAAGATTACATGGACAGGAGGGACCTGATTCCAGAAGCACTCCGACTCTGAGACAATGAACACATACAGCTCCAAATCTACCAAACTGTAAAGTGCAGGGTGCATCGTGACCTCCGGGCTAAACGAGCCCTCTCTCTCTCGCTCTCGCCCCACAGTGAAGAGGTGTTTGATATTCATTTGTTTTAATGGCTCTCAGCTCTCATGTTTTAGTATGGAGGAGAGCGTTGTCCTCTTTGATGCTTTGAAGTGCACACTTCGACGGCGGCCGGAGGGAAGAGGCTGAGGGCGTGATCAGACACCCCAAAACTGCCTCCTCCAGAATTTAGTCTGTAAACAGCTTGATTGAGACGGATGAGGCGGAGAGAGGGAGTGGAATAAAAGAGATAGAGAAAGCTAAAAAGAGAGGGTGGGTAGAACGAGAGAAATAGAGAGAGAGATAGACGGACAGGGAGAGAGGGGGGCGGAGATAGAATGAGAGAGAAAGAGAGCAATAGAATGAGAAAGAGAGCAATACAATGAGAGAGAGCAATAGAATGAGAGGGAGAGAGAGAGAGCAATATAATGAGGGAGAGAGAGAGAGAGAGAGCAATAGAATGAGAGGGAGAGAGAGAGAGAGCAATAGAATGAGAGGGAGAGAGAGAGCAATAGAATGAGAGGGAGAGAGAGATAAATAGAATGAGAGAGAGAGCAATAGAATAAGAGAGAGAGAGATAGCAATAGAATGAGAGGGAGAGAGAGAGAGCAATAGAATGAGGGAGAGAGAGAGAGAGAGAGCAATAGAATGAGAGGGAGAGAGAGAGAGAGAGCAATAGAATGAGAGGGAGAGAGAGAGCAATAGAATGAGAGGGAGAGAGAGATGAATAGAATGAGAGGGAGAGAGAGAGCAATAGAATGAGAGGGAGAGAGAGAGCAATATAATGAGAGGGAGAGAGAGAGCAATAGAATGAGAGGGAGAGAGAGCAATAGAATGAGAGGGAGAGAGAGAGAGCAATATAATGAGAGGGAGAGAGAGAGAGCAATATAATGAGAGGGAGAGAAAGAGCAATAGAATTAGAGGGAGAGGGAGAGAGAGCAATATAATGAGAGAGAGAGAGCAATAGAATGAGAGGGAGAGAGCAATAGAATGAAAGAGAGAGCAATAGAATTAGAGAGAGAGAAAGAGAGAGAGAGCGAGAGAGAGAGAGCGAGAGAGAGAGAGCGAGAGAGAGAGAGAGAGAGAGAGAGAGAGAGAGAGAGAGAGAGCAATAGAATGAGAGGGAGAGAGAGAGCAATAGAATGAGAGGGAGAGAGAGAGAGCAATAGAATGAGAGGGAGAGAGAGAGAGCAACATAATGAAAGGGAGAGAGAGCAACAGAATGAGAGGGCGAGAGAGAGAGCAAAATAATGAGAGGGAGAGAGAGTGAGCAAAATAATGAGAGGGAGAGAGAGAGACAAACTAAACCACATTGCTTATTGGGAAACACAAGCACAAGCACAAAGCAAAATGCAGTGCTATCTGACCCTAAATCGACAGTACACCGTGGCTAACTATTTGACCATGGTTACTGATCAAAACCTTAGAAAAACCTTGACAAAGTACAGGCTCAGTGAGCACAGCCTTGCCGTTGAGAAGGGTAAGACACAGGAAAACCTGGCTCCCTGTAGAGGAAAGGCTGTGCAACCACTGCACAACAGCAGAACCTGAGACGGAGCTGCATTTCCTGACAAAATGTCAAAAATATAAAACAGAGAGTGTAATTTCCCCAAATTTGAAACCCTTATTCAAGGTTTCAAAGACCTCTCTGATGAGGATAGGCTACCCGTCCTGTTGGGGGAGGACACAGAGAGCAATAGAATGAGAGAGAGAGGGAGAGCAATAGAATGAGAGGGAGAGCAATATAATGAGAGAGAGAGAGCAATAGAATGAGAGAGAGGAGAAGAGAAGACAGGCTATGTGCTCACTGCCCACAAAATGAGGTGGAAACTGAGCTGCACTTCCTAACCTCCTGCCCAATGTATGACCATATTAGATTATTAGATTATTAAGAATTCGAAAACAAATCCAATTTTGATAAACTCCCATATATACTGGGTGAAATTCCACAGTGTGCCGTCACAGCAGCAAGATTTGTGACCTGTTGCCACGAGAAAAGGGCAACCAGTGAAGAACAAACACCATTGTAAATACAATCCATATTTATGCTTATTTATTTTATCTTGTGTCCTTTAACCATTTGTACATTGTTAAAACACTGTATATATATATATAATATGACATTTGTAATGTCTTTATTGTTTTGAAACTTCTGTATGTGTAATGTTTACTGTTAATTTTGATTGTTTATTTCACTTTTGTATATTATCTACCTCACTTGCTTTGCCAATGTTAACACATGTTTCCCATGCCAATAAAGCCCTTGAATTTAATTTAATTGAGAGAAATTGATTGAGAGAGAGAGATAAATTGAATGAGAGAGAGAGAGAGAAGTTGAATGAGAGAGAGAGAAGTTGAATGAGAGAGAGAGAGAGAGAGAGAGAGAGAAGTTGAATGAGAGAGAGAGAGAGAGAGAAGTTGAGAGAGAGAGAAGTTGAGAGAGAGAGAGAAGTTGAATGAGAGCGAGAGAGAGAGATTGAATGAGAGAAATTGAATGAGAGAGAGAGAGATTGAATGAGAGAGAAATTGAATGAGAGAGAGAGAGAGAAATGGAATGAGAGAGAGAGAGATTGAATGAGAGAGAGCGAGAGAGAGAGAGAGAAAGGGAGGAGGAGCATATTCGTCTGTGACAGATGAAAAGAGCCTTCCAAAGAGGTACAGTGAATGAGTTCCACCTTATCAAGTTGGCAGCATTCTGCTCCTGGTGGAGATGTGCTTTGGGTGAAGATCCTCATCCGTCACGCTATGCCTGTGTCCCAAATGGCACCCTATACCCTATGGGCCCTGGTCAGAAGGAGGGCTCCATAAAAGCAATAGGGGGGCTGGGTAAGGGACGCAGGCGTGTGTTTAACATCATTACTGCCATTTTAAGCCAGTCCCGTTTTTGAGGGCTTTAGCAAAGCAACGAAAGCAAACTCTGTTGCCTTCGATAAAAAAAGAACGCAGGGTAACATGAGAATGATGTTAGTGGGTGTAATGCTCTGTTGGTTGGCTCATCTGGTGTACATCTACTAACTCTAGCCTGCCAACACACACACAGTACGTACAAGCATGCACGCGGGCGAACACACACACACACACGAGAGAGAGCGCTGACAACAGATTCTAGGTTACAGTGATGGGCTCCACCACAGGAGGTTGGTGGCACCTTAAATAGGGAGGACTGGGCTCGTGGTAGTGGCTGGAGCGGAATCAGGGGAACGGTATCAAATGATTCAAAAGACGTAGCTTCCATGCGTTTGGTGCCCTTCGTTCGAGTTTCTCCGTTTCAGCTGTTATTACGAGCCGTCCTCCCTTCAGCAGCCCCCGCTGGGTTACAGTGTGCTGAATCAGCGTCTCACGCAACACCTGACACACGCACACACACATGTACGCACACACTTTCATAACACACTGTCCTTGGAACACACTTGGAGCCACCCAGAGAAAAAAGGATGAACCGTGCTTTAGAGGAAAAAGTGTTTTTGGGCACGGTGCTGAACAAGCCTTACAGTTCGTCAAGAACTCTATGACTGATGGGGCCAAAACAAAACCAGCCCGATCACCACCATCCACACAAAACCCCTCACACAGACAACACAGTGGGCGTAATCAGGCAAACGGAGTGTTCAGCAACTGCTTTTGACAAACGCGTTTAGAATGGTCAGGACATCCAACATCCAAATGAAATATCACATTTGAACAAGTGTTCAGACCCTTACTCAGTACTTTGTTGAAGCACCTTTGGCAGTGATTACAGCCTCGAGTCTTCTTGGATATGACGCTACAAGCTTGGCACACCTGTAATTGGGGAGTTTCTCCCATTCTTCTATGCTGATCCTCTCAAGCTCTGTCAGGTTGGATGGAGAGCGTTGCTGCACAGCTATTTTCAGGTCTCTCCAGAGATTTTCGATTGGGTTCAAATCCAGGCTCTGGCTGGGCCACTGATGGACATTCAGAGACTTGTCCTGAAGCCACTCCTGCGTTGTCTTGGCTGTGTGCTTAGGGTCGTTGTCCTGTTGGAAGGTGAACCTTCACCCCAGTCTGAGGTCCTGAGCGCTCTGGAGCAGGTTTTCATCAAGTATCTCTTTGTGCTTCGCTCTGTTAATCTTTTCCTCGATCTTGGCTAGTCTCCCAGTCCCTGCCGACAGCATGATGCTGCCACCCCCATGCAACACTGAGACGTGATGATTAGCATTCAGGCCAAAGAGTTCAATCTTGGTTTCATCAGACCAGAGAATATTGTTTCTCATGGACTGAGAGTCTTTAGGTGCCTTTTGGAAAACTCCAAGCGGGCTATCATGTGCTTTTTACTGAGGAGCATCTTCCGTCTGGCCACTCTACCATAAAGGCCTGATTGGTGGAGTGCTGCAGAGATGGTTGTCCTTCTGGAAGGTTCTTCCATCTCCACAGAGAAACTCTAGAGTTCTGTCAGAGTGACCATCAGGTTCTTGGTCGCCTCCCTGACCAAGACCCTTCTCCTACAATTGCTCAGTTTGGCCGGGCAACCAGCTCTAGGAAGGGTCTTGGTGGTTCCAAACATCTTCCATTTAAGAATGATGGCCTCTGTGTTCTTATGGACCTTTAATGCCGCAGAAATGTTTAGGTACCCTTCCCTAGATTTGTGCCTCGACACAATCCTGTCTCAGAGCTCTACAGACAATTCCTTCCAACTCAAGACTTGGTTTTTGCTCTGATGTGCACTGTCAACTGAGGGACCTTATATAGACAGATGTGTGCCTTTCCAAATCATGTTCAATCAATTGCATTTACAACAGGTGGACTCCAATCAAGTTGTAGAAACACCTCAAGGATGATCAATGAAAACAGGTTGCACCTGAGCTCAATTTCAAGTCTCATTGCAAACGGGCGGAATACTTATGTAAAATAAGGTATTTCTGTTTTAAAAAAACCTGTTTTCGCTTTGTCATTATGGGGTATTGTGTCTAGATTGCGGAGGATTTTTGTTGTACTTTATTCATTTTAGAATAAGGCGTATCAAAATGTGGAAAAAGTAAAGGGGTCTGAATCCTTTCCCGAAGGCACTGTACACGCACGCACACACACAGCTCTAGCCCAGGAAAGATCCCTGGGAGGAAGTAAGGAAGTAAGGAAGTAAGGCAGTGTCATCAGGGAGACAGAGATGAGGCCTTTTATCGTCTGTGCCTTTAATCCATTATTAATTTCCCCACAAACAGGCCATAACAAACAATCAATCACCGTATGCCCTACATTAATAAACAAACCTGCCCGCTACAGAAACTACTGTATGTAAAAGGAGAGGGAACATTCCATGGAATTCACTTTCCACTCATTCTTTCCACTACAACTTAACCTATTCACAACAACCACACAGTTTCATTCATACAATAAGCAGTTTGTGTCCTTCAAGCAAAATGGATCTACAACCTGTGTGTGTGTGTGTGTGTGTGTGTGTGTGTCTACACCTGCAGGGGGATGCTTCTAAGGGGTTTGACTCTGATGCCCCACATCCCCAATTACACTCACACTGAGCTCTCAGCCTGTCAGCCAATCAGCACGGCTCGTGCTCAAACTGGGCCTCTGGAATTGTCTATTTGCAAATGTTGTTGTGAGAGAGAGAGAGCATGAAATTGAGAGAGCAAGAAATTGAGAGAGAGAGAGAGAGAGAGAGAGAGAGAGAGAGAGAGATTGCTGTTTATTATGCTTCCAACCAATACAGGCGGGAGCTACACGGTCATTTACAATATGCAGTTATTTGATGCTATCTGTCACTCCTATTTCATGTGGCTCAAATGAACATCGATTAAGTGTCCGTTTCAATATATGGCCCCAGTCATCAGCATGACATATTCTCCTCTACGTCTGCAACTCTCTGCTGCTGCAGTCTTACAGTGAATGAGTCACAGGTTGTGTCCCAAATTGCACCATATTCCCTATGTAGTGCACCTCTTTCGACTAGAGCCCATAGGGCTCTGGTAAAAAAAAAATAGGGTGTCATTTTGGACACACTGAGTTTGGCTGTAATCATGGCTGCTGAGGTATTAGCACACTCGGGAGGGATTTAAATAGTATTTCCTGTTGATTACACTTTGATCTGCGGGAATCAATAGACAATAAGCAGGACTCGTACCACCATGGTTGACAAAGAGACGTTACAAGTAATCTATTGTTGGCTGTTAAACCCCACAAGGTAAACCGAACTTGCACTAGAAAAGAAGCAACTGAGGAAGAGGAGAAATTGTCCACATTGTGTTTTTTCCTCTGGGTAGAAAGTACATTTCTTCTACGTATTGTGAGTGTCATTTTAGAGAGGACTGGGGAACGCGCAGGGAACCACGTCGCGGAATGTTCAGAGACAAATATGTTACGTAGAACAAACATGCCTTTCTGGCATGTACAATGAGAAATGATGTCAGGTCTATTCATGACATTTCTACTTGTAACGTTCAACACTATTTGAATACTGAATGTGGCCCCGCCGTGGTAGTGATGGGTTGTGGGGTGAGGTAGTGTCAGGGAGGGGGGAGGGGGAAGGTGGTGAGAGCGGGAGGGAAGAGGGGTCATCAAGGTACTGACCCGGATTGCATGCAAAACAGCAGCTGTCCAGCAGTTATGTAATCAAATGGACTAATGCGCACACACACACACACACACACACACACACACACACACACACACACACACACACACACACACACACACACACACACACACACACACACACACACACACACACACACACACACACACACATTTTGAATACAGTCAAAGTAAAACACAATCACACACAAATGCATCCAGCCAGGTCACCCGTGATACAAGTTGGTATTCGACGTCCAACCCTGTCTGAGGACGTCAGATGACGTGGAAACCAGCCACTAGGGGCAACAGTGAGGGCTGTTACTTAAAGTAGATTTCGGTTTAGCGAGGACATGGCGGATGGGTGTCAACATGTGCCTCTGGTGCCATAGGCTGCGTGTTCGAATCCAACAATAGCAAGCTGTTTTCTGAGATTTCTGATCTCTGATCTCAAACCGTAACCATTCAGAATGAATGCCTAAACTTCACCTTCCAAATGTGAGGTTTACGGACAAACGTCGGATTCTGCAGTGAGACAGAGAGGTTGTTGGGCTGAATGACAATGTGCTACAACCACTACTCCTAAAAAATGCAGTCTGTGGATAAGACATGAGATACGTCACTATGTAACTATAGGGGCCTGTTTCTCCGTTCAACCCTAGTCAAGCTGAGGCACAAGGATCGGATGGAGAGAGTCACTTCACCTGTGAATGAATGACTCCAAGAACAAATAGACTTAAACACGCCTACATGCGCGCCAGCAGTGGTGCGTGGGTAAAATCACTTGGGGAAGCCAAGCCAGGGGGGAAAAAAAGCCATAGTACAACCTATGTGTTGTGATAATTGCATTGTTTGCTCTATAACCTGTTAGTTCATATGTCTTGCCACCATGATATACAGGCCTAAAGCCAAAACAACAAGAAGACACAGTGGAAGAATAAATTCAACCACACCTTTGTTTCATCACAAAACCGGAGAGCCACATCTGTCCGGTGGAGTCCACAAAGCATATTGCATGTCACAAACAGTTTATATGACCTACAGCACGGCCAAGCAAGTTAATGCTATCAACATTTTCGGACAACTAAACAACTATTGATTTAGAACCATGGAGAGTTACTGCAAGTCAAAGAAAACAGGAGCTGCCTCCACTATTCCAGCACCATATCAATTTCAATATTTCAACATCATCAAATCACCTCTGCTTAGTCTAATACAGTGAAATCTAAAAAATACCAAAAACTATTTAGTCCATCCAACGTAAGCTAAATGTGGCTGTCCATGGTACTGATTTCTGTGTGTGTGTGTGCGTGTGCATAAGTAAGTAGACAAAACATGTTGACTCACCCTACTTGTAGAGAAACGCCAATACCATCGGAGGACAACAACACAACGAAATACAACAATGAATGTTTTTTTTCTGTCCAGGACTTTTGGCTTTTGATGTGATGTGATTGGTGTGAAGCCAAATCCAAACTGGCTTCCCTTGACACATGTTTTTGGTGCACCAGGACCATTCATAGTTGAGCTCACTCAGTTTAGCGCAACGTTGATGGGATATTATTGTATACTTTTTTTAATCAAGGGAGACCAAATGCTCGCTGGCTTCCCTTGTATTCAATGCTACGGGCGGCAACAATGTCATACTCTTTTGGACCAGACAGCATCAGATAGAGGGCCTACACAACGCTGTTTCACTCGCTCGGATGCTTTCTCCGGTGAGATACATTCAGCCTCTTGCGAATTGAAGGACATTTATGAAATACAGAGAGACAAAAGATCAATTATATATATCTTTTTACATTTTATTCTTGGTACTTCCCTTGGCATCCATGAACACACTCCACTGACGCCCACACGCAAGCACAAACAAAGTACTACTACATTTACTGTAAGTCGCCTTAAACCAAGACTGCCAATCAATCCTCGAGACTATTCCTCATGTGTGTGTATTGGTTTAGCTCAGTGGGACAGTATACTGTACTGTAGTCACTATGCCCCTGCTCCCATGCTAAGAGATGGAGGTGGTACCGGAGGTGGTAAAACCCATCCAGACCAATCTAAATTGTAACACACATGCTGATGATGACTAATGAAAGGCAAAGAAGACAAAGGGAACATCAGCCTGCATAGTACTCCATACAAACTCAAATAACACCAACTTACTGTATAGGCCTATATCCAGTAGTAAAGGCCAACTGTACTGTTCAGTAATCAACCTTATAGAGTCCACACAAGCATACACAGTAATGCCAGGCCATGCCTAATAGCCTGGCCTTCCTCCCCTTGGAACCCTCAATGTTAAACTCAAACAGTCAGCCTTAAGGGAAATATATAGCCTCTCCTTGTTCCACTGCACAGGCATAAACAGCCCTTAGAACACACACACACACACACACACACACACACACACACACACACACACACACACACACACACACACACACACACACACACACACACACACACAGTGGGTAGCGAAAGTATTCACTTTTTCCCTATTTTATTGCCTTACAACCTGGAATTAAAATGGATTTTCTTGGGGGGTTTGTATCATTTGATTTACACAACATGCCTACCACTTTGAAGATGCTAAATATTTTTTATTGTGAAACAAACAAAGAAAAAAAAAAAAAAACGTGCGTAACTATTCACCCCCCAAAGTCAATACTTTGTTGTCACGTTCGTTGGAATGGATATCGGACCAAGGCGCAGCGGATGTTGAGTTCCACATAATATTAATGAATAAAGTGAAACTTAGCAAAGACAAAAAAACGAATAAACAATAAACTAACAACGAACCGTGACTACAGAGATGCTACGTGCAATAACTCAAAAACAATATCCCATCAACACAGGCGGGAAAAACAGCTACTTAAATATGATCCCCAATTAGAGACAACGATTACCAGCTGCCTCTAATTGGGAATCATACACAAACACCAACATAGAAAAACAAACCTAGAACCCCACATAGAAATAATAAACTAGACTAACCCCCCCAGTCACTCCCTGACCTACTCTACCATAGAAAATAAGGACTCTCTATGGTCAGGACGTGACATTTGTAGAGTCACCTTTTGCAGCAATTAAAGCTGCAAGTCTCATGGGGTGTGTATCTATAAGCTTGGCACATCTTGCCGCTGGGATTTTTGCCCATTCTTCAAGGCAAAACTTCTCCAGCTCCTTCAAGTTGGATAGGTTCCGCTGGTGTGCAGCAATCTTTAAGTCATACCACAGATTCTCAATTGGATTGAGGTCTGGGCTTTAACTAGGCCATTCCAAGACATTTACATGTTTCCCCTTAAACCACTCGTGTGTTGCTTTAGCAGTATGCTTAGGGTCATTGTCCCACTGGAAGGTGAACCTCTGTCCCAGTCTCAAATCTCTGGAAGTCTGAAACAGGTTTCCCTCAAGAATTTCCATGTATTTAGCGCCATCCATCATTCCTTCAATTCTGACCAGTTTCCCAGTCGCTGCCGATGAAAAACATACCCACAGATGCTGCCACCACCATGCTTCACTGTGGGGATGGTGTTCTCGGGGTGATAAGAGGTGTTGGGTTTGCGCCAGACATAGTGTTTTCCTTGATGCCAAAAAGCTCAATTTTGGTCTCATCTGACCAGAGTACCTTCTTCCATATGTTTGAGGAGTCTCCCACATGCCTTTTGGCGAACACCAAATGTGTTTTCCTATTTTTTTCTTTAAGCAATGGCTTTTTTTTCTGGCCACTCTTCCGTAAAGCCCAGCTCTGTGGAGTGTACGGCTTAAAGTGGTCCTATGGACAGTTACTCCAATCTCCGCTGTGGAGCTTTGCAGCTTTGCAGCTAAATCAATTTAAATTACAGGTTGTAAAGCAACAAAATAGGATAAACACCAAGGGGGATGAATACTTTTTCAAGACACTGTACACACACACACACACACCTCAGGCAGCACCTCGGGGAGCACCTCAGGGAGCCCCTCAGGGAGGACTACAACGGGACGTGAGCAACAACTTTAAACTGCCTTCTATCTGGGGGCTTTAATCTCATTAAGGCAGATTCTCCAATACTCTGGAACCAAAAATGGTTCTCCTATGGGGACAGCCGAAGAACTCTTTTGGAACTGCACTGGGCTGTGAGGCCATAGAATCAATATGAGCCCAGTGAATCAATATGAGGCCATAGAGTCAATGTGAGGCCATAGAATCAATATGAGGCCATAGCATCAATAAGAGACCATAGAATCAATGTGAGGCCATAGAATCAATGTGAGGCCATAGAATCAATATGAGGCCATAGCATCAATAAGAGACCATAGAATAAATGTGAGGCCATAGAATCAATGTGAGGCCATAGAATCAATGTGAGGCCATAGAATCAATGAAATTAGATAAAAGCACAGCCAGGTGAAGTTATCGTGGTGTGGTAGATTGTCAGGAGGATGTCCTTGGAGACGAAGCCCCTTGACGAGCGCCAAGCCCAGACAGCAGTTTCCCTGTGACCAGGCTGGAGTGTTCAGTCCAGTGTAGGTCTGGTTCCAACTTCCTCCCTAGGCACTTTACTTGTTCCTGCGTGTTTTGTCTGCCTGTTATTGTGATACTTTCGTGTGTCTCAAATTTCGCTGGTTGCCAAACAGGACTACCCTGGTTTTCTGAGGCAGATGGTTTGTTGTTAGTACGACCATCTGTAGAGCATACGGACTATCCAAATAAAGTGTGACCAAATGTCGGGGTTGGACGTTGAATAGCAGTCTCACTGAGCAAAATCCGTTTCAGTGGCCTTCTAGGCAGGTGCAGTGTAGTCCTGTAGTAATCCCTGCTACAGTGATTATACACCAGCCCACGGTACCGGCCTGTACATAGCCTCGTTTTATTGTTGATCTTTAATTAGTTATTTTTCTATTTTCTTCTTTTTATTTATTTAAAAAAATAATAATGTAACTTCAGTTTATTTGAGTAAATATTTTCGTAATACTTTTGCATTGTTGGTTAAGGGCTTGTAGGTAAGCATTTCCCTTTAAGGTCTACTGTTGTATTCGGCGCATGTGACACAACATTTGATTTGATTTGATTTATACCCTGGCACACGAAGCCACACAACAGGACTGGGATCCTATAAACATCAGTGCTCATCATTTCACATGATCGTCATTGCTGAGAGTTGATTGTGTTTCTGAATGAGTGCGCACAGTAGCTG
Organism: Oncorhynchus clarkii lewisi; assembly: GCF_045791955.1. Lineage (NCBI taxonomy): Eukaryota > Metazoa > Chordata > Actinopteri > Salmoniformes > Salmonidae > Oncorhynchus > Oncorhynchus clarkii. The sequence goes on along the minus strand of NC_092155.1, from coordinate 43,222,851 downwards.
GCATGACAAAGAGTGTGTGTGTGTCACACCGAGGCCAGGGTTGAGAGAGTGTTTGGCACACCCGAGGACAACGTTGAGTTGGAGTGTTAGGTTAGTTATTTGTTGTGTGTGTATGTGTGTGCGTGTTCGTGTGTGCGCCTGCACGTGTGTGTGTGTGCATGCATGCGCGCGTGTGTGTGTCTGTTGGGTTCTGCCTGCCAAGCCCCCTCCCTGTCGAAGATTTATCTTAAAGAGACAGAGCTGGAGAGCTGGGGTATCCTCTCAGAATGCCTGCACAGTTCTACCACTCTAATCTCCTCTGTGTTCACACTGGTGATTTCTGTTCTCCCCAGGGACCAACACACACACGCTAAAAACCTCTCCTTCTCTCCTTTTTTCTTCTTCTCTTTCTCTATTCTTCTGCATCCTTCTCATATTTATCCTATCATACATAACCTTTCTTGTTCTCTCTCTCTCTTTCAAATGCCTTTTCATTTCTCTCTCTCTCTCTCTCTCTCTCTCTCTCTCTCCCTCTCTCTCTCTCTCGCTCTCTCCCTCCTCTCTCCCTCCTCTCTCCCCCTCTCCCTCTCTCTCTCTCTCCATCGTGAAATTAATCCACAAGGCTAATAGAATGTTATGACAACATGCAAGACAGTTTAAGTGATGTGTTGGCGCTACACATGCCACTAATGTTTGTAAAATGTCAACATTGGAATGGAAACTGAAGAAAAAAATCCATCAATCATCACAGTCTTTCTTTTAACAGCCCCCCAGATCAAACAAAGGATGTTTCTCAAGGCGCCGACCAAATCAACGGAATAAAGTTGGAGAAAATGCAGTATCCAACCCCCTCTGACAGAGTTAGTTCTAGCTTCGAAGCCACTAATTTTTCTGGGTGGAAATGGCAGTGGTTGGAAGAAAGTGTCCGTGTCCGTTATGGTTACATTACAATGGAGATGACTGATGTTTTTAATGTTGTGTGAACTCCCACTGCGCTCTAGGTAGAACCCACTCCTTCGCTCTCTGATGCCCACTCCAACATGTACATTATGTGTCCGCCCTCCCCTCTCTCATCCACAGCCGTAACGGGCCTGTAACTGATCACAGATCACCTGGCAGCTTGAATGACCACTGACACTGTTAGGGGCCTGACTGACTGACCAATACACAAGATTGTAAAATATGATGTGACTGGTAGGAAAAACAGCTGAGTGACTGACTGGATGAATGGCTGACTGGGGTCTCTACCCTGTCGTCTACAGTAAGGCAGCACTTGAATATAAAGCACTGTACTGGCTGCAGCTGGATTTTTCTAGTTCTCCCCATCCGCGCTGTGGCTCTTCCCTTCACACACACACACACACACACACACACACACACACACACACACACACACACACACACACACACACACACACACACACACACACACACACACACACACACACACACACACACACACACTAGCGCAGAACACGGCCCCCTCGCGTCGTCGACAGCTCTCGCTTCACTCCTCCCTCTACATCCTCATTCTACCACCTCTCTCTCTCTGAGAGATGGCCATCTCTCTCTCTCTCTCTCTCTCTCTCAATTCTCTTGTGTGATCGTACCCTCTCTTTCCTTTTTGGTAAATCCCTGTACCCCAGCATCCTTCCTGGTACGTCCTTCTGCCTCCACCTTATTATCCTCCTCTCATCCATCCCCTCTTTTTCCTCATCCCCCCCCCTCCCTATGTTTATGAGGGTCATTATTGTTTAAATCTGTTCATCTCTCCACAGTGAGATAGGGGGTGAGGCAGATCGCCACCAGGCCACACAGGTCTTTACAGACAAATCATTTTTATAAACCACAATCACTCACACAAAACACTGAACTGCTCCTTGGAGAAACACAGCGGAATGAACAACAACACAGGGAGCGAAACAGACCAAAGCATCCATTTTCAATTAGCAATCCCTTCTGTCCCGGTTTTCTCTCCGGAAGAGAAAGAGACAAAAGCAAAAACGACGTCAGCTCGTCTCTCGTCTCTACACGACACAATGCTCTCCCGATCCTGTTTGACAAAGAGGGATAAGCTACGCTTTTTTAATTAAAACTGTGGCATGTCCTAGGATTTTCATTGCGTGTGTTGCTGTGGAGAAAGGGAAATTTCTCTCTCTCATCACTCGCTCTCTCGCTCCGTCTCACCCTCGTCAATCTGCTTCTGGGCGGAAGGGAAGCTCCACACAAAAAAAATGTCAACGGACACACAGGATGCAAGTCTAAAACAATACAGTGAAATTCTTACGTTGAGAGCTCTGTCCAACAATGAATGCAGTGATAATAGTAACAATATAGTAACAATATAGATATATTGTCTAAACAAATACTCTCTAGGGCTGGATTTGAACTAGAAACCTTTGGAATCAGAGGCAGATGCTTTACGCCCACAGTGCCCGAGCAAAACAGAAACAGGTTATGGAGCTCACTGCTGCCTCTAGTGGCCAGTTTTCATGTCATCTCCCGACGTCCTCAGACATGGATGGACGTCAAATACTGACTTGTATCACGGGTGACCTGGCTGGTTAATACATAACAAGTGACTGGTAGCAGGATATACATGTAAACAGGGCTAAAAAGTGACTAGTAGTAGGATATACATGTAAACAGGGCTAAAAAGTGACTGGTAGTAGGATATACATGTAAACAGGGCTAAAAAGTGACTGGTAGTAGGATATACATGTAAACAAGGCTAAAAAGTGACTGGTAGTAGGATATACATGTAAACAGGGCTAAAAAGTGACTGGTAGCAGGATATACATGTAAACAGGGCTAAAAAGTGACTGGTAGTAGGATATACATGTAAACAGGGCTAAAAAGTGACTGGTAGTAGGATATACATGTAAACAGGGCTAAAAAGTGACTGGTAGTAGGATATACATGTAAACAGGGCTAAAAAGTGACTGGTAGTAGGATATACATGTAAACAGGGCTAAAAAGTGACTGGTAGTAGGATATACATGTAAACAGGGCTAAAAAGTGACTGGTAGTAGGATATACATGTAAACAGGGCTAAAAAGTGACTGGTAGTAGGATATACATGTAAACAGGGCTAAAAAGTGACTGGTAGCAAGAATATCTAAATATTTATGGTAATATACTAATGTTATTAGTAACCAGTAGCAGGATAAATAGATACATAATAATGGTAATCAATGAACAGCAACGTAATGGAGGAATACATTGAAATCAATAATCATTTTACTAGCAGCGTGGATGGGCATAGAGTCAGTCGGGATAATCTGTGGGAGAGTAGTTCCGTACCGTTGTCCAGCACAAACAAGTTGGCTAATAAAAGGATGAAGACAGAGCGAGGGAAGTGATAAAGACCTGGAACACCCAGAGGGGTTGGAATGTAATGGAGCAGAAAGGCAAGCCCTGGTCTCAGGGGCAGACCCAACAGCATCCACACAACCCAACACACCCCTGCAAAACGTAAACACAGTGGTGCAGCCCACATTGGGATTCATCCATTCAGAAATAAATTGAGGGGAGATAAGTATAGGGCACTCTGAATTGAAATCTTACTGCTCTCTCTCCCTCTCCACCCCTTGAGTCTGGCTCCCTGCTCCCTCACATAGTAGCATATGTCTTACCCCAAACACCAGTTTCAATATGTTTGTAGAGGAGATCTTCATGCCAAATGGAAATGACCATTTGACTGACTCTCTCTATCTCTCTCTCTCTCTCTCACTCTCTCTCTCTCGCTCTCTCTCTCTCTCTAAGTTTCTCCCTCTCTTTTGAGCATCTGTTCAACATTCTGCTGAAAAGGTCAGTATGCCTGCTGTGGACAAACAGTACGTGGGGATATGTAAATAATAGTATTGCCATCAGTCATCACTAAGTAACTAAGCCACTCTGTAGAGCAGGATAAGGAGGCATGTACGCTCATGTGCCGGCACACACACAGAAACACACAGACACGCAGAAACACACACACACACAGACACACACTAGTGTAGTGGAGGAAACATGAGCACTCCACTGATTAAGCCCTGTACATGATCAGGCCTCCTGTCTATGTTGTCACGGAGCACCAGGTTAGAGGAGTGTTGCGCCGTACAGCACTTCCGTGTGTCTCTGCCTCAACAAAACGAATAAGCTCACACTCCAGGGTTCAGTGAATCACTGATGCTTGTGTCCAGCTCACAACCTCCTCGTGTTCTAGCCAAACAAAGTGACAACAACACAGGCCATTTATTTTCCTCACGCTGACAGCAAAATGCACAAACAGTCACACACTCATGGGATGTTTTATGTGGAGTGAGTCAGTGGGGAGAAGGAGTCCGAAATGGCACCCTGCTCCCTGGTCTAAATAGGGCACTACTTTTGACCAGGGCCCATAGGGCACAACTTAAAAGTAGGGCATTTTATAGAAAATAGGTGTCCATTTCAGACGCAGGAACTCTACTCTCCAAACATCCTTTCATAATGCCGAGGAAACAAACCGTGGAGTAAACTGCGGCGTGATGTTGCATGTACAGCGTAGTGACAGGGAGAAGCGAGGAGGCGCCGAGGCTGACAGCGCGTGAGAGAGACATCTCGGGATACAGGACCTGACAGATGATTGACAGATAGGTGGCTACCGGCCATTCCATCATAGACCTGTGCTGTATGAAAAGCCTGAGTGTCGTTGGATGTCCACCCCTCTACAGCAACACATAGAGTAGCCCTGCGGAGATATAGCTTGGAGTTCAAATCAACTGCACCCCCTCCCGCCAAGGCTGTACATGAAGCTGTATGAAGGTGGGATTGTAAAGGAATATGGATAACCATTTATCCATCAGAGAGACAGCCTACTCACTGACACATATACATACTGTACATATGGACACTGTGTTAACAACCCTCCAGGCAAGCTTCAATGCCATACAACTCTCCTTCCGTGGCCTCCAATTGCTCTTAAATACAAGTAAAACTAAATGCATGGTCAACCGATCGCTGCCTGCACCTGCCCACCCGTCCAACATCACTACTCTGGACGGCTCTGACTTAGAATACGTGGACAACTACAAATACCTAGGTGTCTGGTTAGACTGTAAACTCCCCTTCCAGACCCACATCAAACATCTCCAATCCAAAGTTAACTCTAGAATTGGCTTCCTATTTCGCAACAAAGCATCCTTCACTCATGCTGCCAAACATACCCTTGTAAAACTGACCATCCTACCAATCCTCGACTTCGGCGATGTCATTTACAAAATAGCCTCCAATACCCTACTCAACAAATTGGATGCAATCTATCACAGTGCAATCCGTTTTGTCACCAAAGCCCCATATACTACCCACCATTGCGACCTGTACGCTCTCGTTGGCTGGCCCTCGCTTCATACTCGTCGCCAAACCCACTGGCTCCATGTCATCTACAAGAACCTGCTAGGTAAAGTCCCCCCTTATCTCAGCTCGCTGGTCACCATAGCATCACCCACCTGTAGCACGCGCTCCAGCAGGTATCTCTCTGGTCACCCCCAAAACCAATTATTTCTTTGGCCGCCTGTCCTTCCAGTTCTCTGCTGCCAATGACTGGAACGAACTACAAAAATCTCTGAAACTGGAAACACTTATCTCCCTCACTAGCTTTAAGCACCAGCTGTCAGAGCAGCTCACAGATTACTGTAGCTGTACATAGCCCACTTATAATTTAGCCCAAACAACTACCTCTTTCCCTACTGTATTTAATTTATTTATTTATTTTGCTCCTTTGCACCCCATTATTTTTATTTCTACTTTGCACATTCTTCCACTGCAAATCTACCATTCCAGTGTTTTACTTGCTATATTGTATTTACTTTGCCACCATGGCCTTTTTTGCCTTTAACTCCCTTCTCACCTCATTTGCTCACATCGTATATAGACTTGCTTATACTGTATTATTGACTGTATGTTTGTTTTACTCCATGTGTAACTCTGTGTCGTTGTATGTGTCAAACTGCTTTGCTTTATCTTGGCCAGGTCGCAATTGTAAATGAGAACTTGTTCTCAACTTGCCTACCTGGTTAAATAAAGGTGAAATAAAATAAAATAAAATAAAACATATCCCACAGTTCCCCGGCTCTGTACCTGCCAATCACAGGAAAGCCAACAGAGAGAGGTTAACAGCTCGTCCGAGAGGGCGCCGTGCGACAAATCACCTGATCTATAAATCACCTGGCATCCCAAATAACTTCTCCTTTAAGTGACCAAGACGAAACAATCCGTGCAGACACTGTATTGAATGCGTGAAAGACAAACATTTGCATGGAATGATTTATCTGACCTGCCTGTGTGAATGACTATGAACACATCTACAAGCACAAGTCAAAAGACATTTTTCACTGGAGGTGTTTCTCCCACCAAAGTCCAAGGTGACTGGTGTCCAACATGTTAGAGCATATAATAACGGAGAGCACAGGAGAGGGAAGAAGAGAACTTGGTTCCCATCCAGGGGAATACAAGAGTGAGTAAAAGGTGTGAATCAATGCTCTGTCGGTCCGTGACAGAAACCCAACAGCACACACCTCCCTCTCTTGTTGAGAGACAGACACAAGCGAGGGAGCAAGGAGGATAAGAGAGGCAGTAACGGAGGGAGGTAGGCGTCGAAGGAAAGAGTGCAGAAAGAGGGGTGTGATAGAGGGGAGTAACAGAAGACAAGGCCGTTCTGAGTCATTGAGCGCTCTGACAGTACGGTGATGAGTCAGAGTGAATTGGAGGGGTCCTCGAAGGATCATGTCCTCTTCACATGTGCCTGATGAAAATACAAGAGTGAGGCCCTTCTATTCCAACACGGAACAGCTCGTGAGTCACTCAGAAAGCGTGGGGGGGGGGGGGGGGGGGGGCTAACAGTGTGGGGGCAGATCAATGTGTTTGCCCGTGATACGAACACAAACACAATCCCACAGAGAGAGAGAGACTGAGAGAGTGGGGTAGGCAACCGCAACTCTATTACGGCTCAGTCTTGTTGTAGCACAGCATTACCCGGCTCCACCTAATCCGGCTCCGCTCGCACCAGTTGCTCAGCGGCTCCTGCGCTCTCCATCCCAGCGAGGCCCTGGGGTCACCTGCCTTGCTGACTGACCTATTTAGATCCAGGGTTTCACGGGCAGAGGTGGAATGTGCCAGGGAAATCACCCGCCTCATCCAATCACGTGGTTCGCGCCGCATCGCTCCATCTTGATTCGCTAAGAGCTCTCTGTGGGACACAGATATGTTATACCTGTCCTGCCAAAGATAGATAACCTGCTACAGGCTGTACTCTACTGACAACATGTTTCAATTCCCAACCCAGTCTGGAAGCCTACGCCGTATATTTACATACAGATTCTTTCATTGAGAAGGTCTCTATCGCAACACATGCTTTGTTGTCTGAGAATATACAGTACGACTGTGAAATGTCTTTCACCCCCCCCCCCCCCCCCCCCATCTCTGAAGTAGGGAGGCTCTCTCTCTTCATGGTTCCCAGGGGGGCCACTCTCTCTAAACCCTCCATTACGGCCTGGCTCAAGACAACAACAACCACTGTCTAAATGGGGTCGGCATACCCGCACGCGTACACACACACACACACACACACGCAGGCATGTACATACACTCCGGGTGGGCACTTGGCACCAGGAGCAAAACGTTTTGCTGGAGAGAAGACATTAGTTCCTTCAGACCGAAATTCCACACACACCTGAGCAGGGACAAAACAACCCATTTTGCAACAGCCCCACTCTTTAGAGTTCTCCTTTGATGCACCAAATTCTATCCCTACTTCCTTATCATTCTGTGGCACACCACCTGGCAGCTTACACCTAGATGGCAGCTTACACGTATGGAAGCCATTAAGATAAGAGATACAGTTGAAGTCGGAAGTTTACATACACCTTAGCCAAATACATTTCAACTCAGTTTTTCACAATTCCTGACATTTAATCTGAGTAGAAATTCCTTGTTTTAGGTCAGTTAGAATCACCACTTTATTTTAAGAATGTGAAATGTCAGAATAATAGTATTGAGAATGATTTACTTCAGATTTTCTTTCTTTCATCACGTTCTCAGTGGGTCAGAAGATTACATACACTCAATTAGTATTTGGTAGGATTGCCTGTAAATTGTTTAACTTGGGTCAAACATTTCATGTAACCTTCCACAAGCTTCCCACAATAAGTTGGGTGAATTTTGGCCCATTCCTCCTGAAAGAGCTGGTGTAACTGAGTCAGGTTTGTAGGCCTCCTTGCTCGCACACGCTTTTTCAGTTCTGCCCACAAATTTTCTATAGGATTGAGATCAGGGCTTTGTGATGGCCACTCCAATACCTTGACTTTGTTGTCCTTAAGCCATTTTGCCACAACTTTGGAAGTATGCTTGGGGTCATTGTCCATTTGGAAGACCCATTTGCGACCAAGCTTTAACTTCCTGACTGACGTCTTGAGTTGTTGCTTCAGTATATCCACGTAATTTTCCTACCTCATGATGCCATCTATTTTGTGAAGTGCACCAGTCCCTCCTGCAGCAAAGCACCCCCACAACATGATGCCGCCACCCCTGTGCTTTATTCGGCTTCCACGCATCCCACTTTTCCTCCAAACATAACAATGGGCATTATGGCCAAACAGTTCTATTTTTGTTTCATCAGACATTTCTCCAAAAAGTACGATCTTTGTCCCCATGTGCAGTTGCAAACTGTAGTCTGGCCTTCTAATGGCTGTTTTGGAGCAGTGGCTTCTTACTTGCTGAGCGGCCTTTCAGGTTATGTCGATATAGGACTCGTTTTACTGTGGATATAGATACTTTTGTACCTGTTTCCTCCAGCATCTTCACAGGGTCATTTGCTGTTGTTCTGGGATTGATTTGCACTTTTCGCACTAAAGTACGTTCATCTCTAGGAAACAGAACGTGTCTCCTTCCTGAGCAGTATGATGACTGCGTGGTCCCATGGTATTTATACTATTGTTTGTACAGATGAACGTGGTACCTTCAGGCATTTGGAAATTGCTCCCAAGGATGAACCAGACTTGTGGAGGTCTACAATTTTTTTCTGAGGTATTGGCTGATTTCTTTTGATTTTTTTCATGATGTCAAGCAAAGAGGCACTGAGTTTGAAGGTAGGCCTTGAAATATATCCACAGGTACACCTCCAATTGACTCAAATTATGTCAATTAGCCTATCAGAAGCTTCTAAAGCATTGACATCATTTTCTGGAATTTTCCAAGCTGTTTAAATGCACAGTCAACTTAGTGTATGTAAACTTCTGACCCACTGGAATTGTGATACAGTGAATTATAAGTGAAATAATCTGTCTGTAAACAATTGGTGGAAAAATTACTTGTGTCATGCACAAAGTAGATATCCTAACCGACAGGCCAAAACTATAGTTTGTTAACGAGAAATTTGTGGAGTGGTTATTAAAAAACAAGTTTTAATGACTACGACCTAAGTGTATGTAAACTTCTGACTTCAACTGTACATGAATAGAGTATGGAAGTGTCATGGACCTCAGTGGCAGGCGTGGCAGACAGGACAGCCATTCCTCATCCACATCCGCATAGGGCTGTGGTCAAAATCAATGCACTATTGTCTCCCCCCTCTCTCGCTCTCTCCCTCGAAGGTCTAGGGAGGAGGCAGGAGGGTGCAGATGGAGCGAGGAGAGAGGCAATGTGAGGTGACATGGATTATCTCATTCCTGGTTTTACGGAGCAATGCGCTACAGTATTCTCTACGTAGCCACAGAATGCTTGGCGAGAGATGTTAGCTGTGACGCACGGAAACCACCATCAATATTGCAAGACACAAAGTTAAGAGTGGGGAGTTGAGAACTTGTGTGTTTAGAGCTGCGTAATGAATGATGACTAATTTGCTGCACAGCCGGTGCAACACAGCAAACTTGTCTGTCTTGCAATTTCCTCCTACCACTGTAAATATTACATGGCATCTAAAAATGACATTGCTGGAGTTACGTTGGTTGAATAACTTAGGAGCTGGGCTGTGCCGGGCAGGGCAAGGCAAGGCGCTTGGGCATTGAGGGCGTGGGCAGTTGGTTCTGTATAAGGGGAAAGGATGAGGAGCATGAGGAGGAGGAGGAGGAAGAAGAAGAAGAAGAAGAGGAGGAGGAGGAGGAGGAGGAGGAGGAGGAGAAGAAAGAAGAGGAGGAGAAGAAAGAAGAGGAGGAGGAGGAGGAGGAAGAAGAGGAGGAGGGCAGCATGTTGTATTATTGAGCGACTGGGAAAAATGTAGATTTCCGCGTAAATAGACATACCCAAACGTTCGTTTGCCTTCTCCCAAGCTGGGCTCACTCGCTCACAAGAAAAGATCATCTATTATTTGTCTGGGCCTCCATCGTTCCGAGGAAGGACAAATCGATTATTTTGTCTGGATAGGACACAGAAAATATGACACGTCCCTCCCTATGCAAAAGTGGGGTTTGAAACCTGACACTTCAAGTCAGCTCTGCTGAGAGAGTGAAGGCGGAGAGCAATCAGACGGGGCTTTCTGGCGCGGGACTTTTTTTAGTTGGAATTCAACATGAATTTCAACATGAATTCACATGAATTCTGCAGTTTACTGTTCCAAAATCCACAACCCATTTTAGGCGTTCGACAATGCATCCACATCAATCATCAATCGGAAGTGCTGAAAAAAAGATTAGCAGATCATCGATATTCATGAGGCTAACGCTGCCGCTTTATTTTTGTTCTTGTACTCTCCCAAACGTTTATCTTGCATATCATAAATGACACCCAATTATCTCCTTCTGCACAGTCATGTGTGAGAGAAAGAGAGAGGCAGCGAGAGAGGGAGAGAGAGAGACAGAGGGAGAGAGGGAGAGAGGGAGAGAGGGAGAGAGGGAGAGAGAGGGAGAGAGAGAGGGCGAGAGGGCGAGAGAGCGAGAGGGCGAGAGAGAGAGAGCTCTCTCTCTCTTTCTCTGTCTCTGTCTCTCTCTCTGTCTCTCTCTGTCTCTGTCTCGCTCTCTCTCTCTCTCTCGCTCTCTCTGTCTCTGTCTCTCTCTCTCTCTCTCTCTGTCTCTCCTTCTCTGTCCCCCTCTCGCTCTTTCACCCTCTTTCTTTCTCTGTGGACTTAAGCTCTACTCTCAGTCAGTCTTCCTTCCATGTGAAAGCCCAGCCATGACGGTGACAGCTGTTCTATACTTCCAGCTAGTCTATTTCCAGCCTCTCTGTGACGGGGAAGTATAAATGGGACAGGGGTTTCTGTCAGTGCTTTCATCACACACATGTGCCGGAGAGCAGGATTACACACGTTTAAAAAAACAAACACAAATAGATTAGCAAGCAAGCAAGCAAACATGCATGCGCACACACACACACACACACTAACACGTGGGATGGATTAGTTATCCATAGTGATAATTATTACATACAAAGACACAGATCACTTTTCTGCACATACACACACACACGCCATTTTCAAGGTTCACACAACCATTTTCAGGCTATTTCTGAGTAACTCATCCAGAGGGCTAGACGCGCATGGAGTGGGTCTTGTGGACTGCATGAATTGGTCTACCCCAGACTGGTATTCACCAGCATCACAGATTAATGAATATCACCACTCACACACGAACATAGGCAAACAAACACACACACACACGCGCGCACGCACACAGACACACACGCACACAGACACACACACACACACACACACACACACACACACACACACACACACACACACACACACACACACACACACACACACACACACACACACACACACACACACACACACACACACAGGATCGTTAGTTCTCTCTCGACATGATTTATCTTGATCTGTGGCAGTGTTAAGGTATTCATGGATAAGGCTAGGAGAACATTGTGATTGATGAGGTTTGCAGTGTGGACGTAGGAGGTGTGGCTGTAAATTAGTCTAATATAGAACGCCACGCTGATGCTACTTGCCGCGGACTGCTCCCTCCTCATGAAGGATTGAATACACTACAGAGACTGTCAGCATTTCTAAAATACTTGAGATAGATGTTGCCCTCAGCCACAGATTTAGGATCAGATTACCCTTACCCCCAAGCCCAACCTTAACCATCAGGGGAATAAGAAATATCTGACACTGACACATGGGTTTAGGGCAAATTCTGATTTCTAACCTACAAACCTACCGACATATAATCGATCTCTCCTTCCTTCTCTCCGGTGTTGGGATGTGTGTTCATGTGTGTGTGTGTGTGTGTGTGTGTGCGTGCGTGTGTGTGTGCGTGTGTGTGTGTGTGCGTGCATGTGTGTGTGTGTGTAGGGTGCTAACACATTATTACAGTGCCTTCAGAAAGCATTCAACTCCCTTGACTTTTTCCACATTTTGTTGTGTTACAGCCTGAATTTAATATTGATTAAATTGAGATTTTGCGTCACTAATCTAAGTCAAAGTAGAATGAAAAGCTGAAATGTCTTGAGTTATGGCAAGCCTAAATAAGTTCAGGAGTAAAAATGTCCTTAACAAGTCACATGATAAGTTGCATGGACTCTGTGTGCAATAATAACGTTTCACATGATTTTTGTATGACTAACCCATCTTTGCACCACACACATACAATTATCTGTAGGGTGCCTCAGTCAAGCACATTTTCAAACACAAAGACCATGGAGGTTTTCCAATGTCTCGCAAAAAAGGGCACCGATTGGTGGATGGATAAAGAAATAACATTGAAAATCCTTTTGAGCATGGTGAAGTTATTCATTAGTCTTTAGATGGTGTATCAATACACCCAGTCACAACAAAGATAAAGGCTTCCTTCCTAAATCAGTTGCCGGAGAGGAAGGAAACTGCTCAGGGATTTCAACATGAGGCCAATAGTAATTTTTCAACAGTTACAGAGTTTAATGGCTGTGATAGAAGAAAACTGAGGACGGATCAACAACATTGTAGTTATTCCACATTACTAACCTAAATAACAGAGTGAAAAGAAGGACGCCTGTACAGAATACAAATATTCCTAAACATCCTGTTTGCAACAAGGCACTAAATAAATCAAATAAAACAAAATTTTAAAAACAGGGCGTAGATACAGTATGTACTTTTGTCCTGAATACAAAGCATTATGTTTGGGGAAAATCCAACACAACACATAACTTAGAACCACTCTACCTATTTAAAGCATGGTGGTGGCTGCATCATGTTATGGCTATGTTTGTCATCGGCCAGGACTAGGGAGGTTTTTAAGATAAAAGGAAACGGAATGGAGCTAGGCTAAGCACAGGCAAAATCCTAGAGGAAAACCTGGTTCAGTCTGCTTTCCACCAGACATTGGAAGACAAATTCACCTTTCAGATGGACAATAACTTAAAACACAAGGTCAAATTTGCTTACCAAGATGACATTGAATGTTCCTGAGTGGCCTAGTTACAGTTTTGACTTAAATTGGCATAAAAATGTATGGCAAGACATGAAACTGGCCTTCTAGCAATGATCAACAACCAATTTGACAGAGCTTGAAGAATAAAAAAAAGTATGATGCGTAAATATTGTACAATCCAGATCTGCAAAGCTCTTAGAGACTTAGAGACTTAGAGACCAAAAAAGACTCACAGCTGTAATTGCTGCCAAAGGTGTTTCTAACATACATGTACTGTATATAGAAAACATATTTAATCAAGATATATATGTTTTTAATTTTACATTCATTCTTAAAAAATGTTTTGATTTTATTCTTCCACTTTGACATACAGAGTATTTTGTGTAAATCGTTGACAATGAAATCCATTTTGAATACTATCCAAAGGCACTGTAGCTGTTGATCAGTCGATACAACAGGATACTAATTCCTCCAATTTTGAGAGGTGACAAAGACAGCTGAACTAGCACGTGGGGGCACAGACTAAAACTAGCAGAACACACACATACACGTGCACACACACACACACACACACACACACACACATCACAAATCCATGTGTGTGTGTGTGTGTGTGTGTGTGTGTGTGTGTGTGTGTGTGTGTGTGTGTGTGTGTGTGTGTGTGTGTGTGTGTGCGTGTGTGTGTGTGTGTGTGCGTGTGTGTGTGTGTGTGTGTGTGTGTGTGTGTGTGTGTGTGTGCATGCACGGTGTTGGTTAGTCACTGGCCATGTGAGTCATACATCTCCCACCTGCAGCCCAGCAAGCAGAGAACACACACAGATTGGAGGGACAGATTGAAGACTGCATCGACAGAGCAGTGAGGAGCATCGGGACATGGTGAATAACTGAGTTCTCACCAGCAAAAGCTATGAGGAGGACAACTCTAATCTGTAAGAGAGAACCAGAGAGAGAGAGAGAGAGAGAGATCCCTCCCCATCCCTCCACTTTCCTCTAAAGTCTGAAGCACAGATGATTTTCATTATTTTACCCACCAATCAGGGACTGATTCAGACTTGGGATTAACCAATTGAGAAGCAATCTCTGGCCAATTGTTCTAGTAGCGATCCTAGTAGTAGGAATAGACATGCACATACAGTATCTCTATTTGAGTATCCCTGTCCTAATGTGTCCTAGTCGTACACTACATAGGGAACAGGGTGCCATTTGAGATGCAGCCCGGATGGAAGGTCATTAAGGAAGATGTCAGTGAAGCTGATCAACTTTATGAAAGAGGAGTGTAGCATACACTCTACTGCTAGCCCTGCTAACCCACATATAGATAACAAGCTAACCAATTACCTTTACCAATCCTCATCCTCTCTGTAGTATACCCTGACCCCTTGTCCCCACTGCCTTCATCCCCGCAGGCACACACACACACACACACACACACACACACACACACGCATTGACGCACACACGTAGATGTACACGTGCGAACACACACAAGCACGCGAACACACACACACACATGTAACAACCATGGCTTTTAATTAGCTGTGCTTACTTACCTTTCCAGCGCTGAGATTCACACACCTCTAGTTGAACGAAGAGGGAGTTCTGTGTCTGTCAACATCCACCTGTTTTAACACTTACGTGGCTGAGGAAGGGGTTCCACCCGTTCACTCACACATCTACAGTAAAGGTTTTCTCACTGCTGTAGTTAAATGTTATGCAGAGGCCCAGACGGCATCAGCATGTTGCTTACAATATTAGCACCAATACCATCGTAAAAAAAATTATGATACACACCAATACTATTTCAAGAAGTGTGCGAGCAGGGTTGCTAAGTAATCTAGGACTACCACAGCACAGTGTCCAGACAAGGGCTGGATGGCTGCGTCACTGAAGAAATGCACGCACCAACACATGCACACACACACACACGCATCCCCCCTCACACACACACACACACGCGCATCCCCCCCCCCACACACACACACACCCATACATATGCAAGCGCATATATACAGTGAATACTTGTAAAAGTATTCACCCCCCTTGGCATTTTTCACACACACACACACACACACACACACACAGACAAGTGAGTGAGTGAGAGACAGAGTAATTGTTGGGACACTTGTGACGGCAGCTGTGAAGTCCTTTGTGACAGACAAGACACTTCCTGGATGATGAATTCATTCAGTTTTTCTTTGCGTCCCATAATTCCCCCCCGCCTGCAGCGCCCTCCCCCTGGGCAACTTAATGACTGCAGAGTCGATTAAACATTTTACCTGTCAATCAGCCACATAAAAGGCTGTGTCCAAAATGGCCCCCGATTCCCTACAGAGTATAAAACACAACCTTTGACCATTATGGGCCCTGGCGAAAAGTAGTGCACTTTGTATGGAATAGGGCGCCATTTAGGACACATTGTGCTACTAACCTTTCCAGGTTTGTGTGATTCACAGTGTGTCATGATTGCCCTGACTCACCTACTGTTCTGGTTCCTGGAGCGAGAGACTTGGGTCCACCAACGACTGACATTGAAGTAGTTGTTTTTGAATCTATACTAGTATTCTCTGGCCACTCTGACAGTAGTTGGTATGTATTTGTTACCAGTACAACAAACACAGTCTATTCCTCGCACAAAAATTTCAAAGAAATGACAATTATCGGAACAAAAAATTATCTAAAATGAGAATGTAAAAATACAATACCTCCCATGAAAAAAATACACAACATTGTTATGCATTCCACATCTCTGTGCTCCACCAAAAGGTTTATCATAGCTTGAGAGTTGATGAAAAAGACAGTGTAGGTGTGAAGTTTTCTCAGCTCAACATAAAGTGAAGGTCGCTTTGGGAGCGACTCAGATACATTTGATAACAAGAGGAGCCAGTCGGAGTGTGGGTGTTTGTGTGTGTGTGTGTATCAGTCTACGCCTGTATGCATGCATGTGTGCGTGTATGCATACTTGCTTTCGTTCATCCCTGGATGTGCATGCGCACACGTGCATGTGCGTGCGTGTGTGTGTGTTTGTGTGTTTGTGTGATTCACAGTGTCATCATCCCGGTCCTCTGGATGCCCAGTGCTGGCTTTGTTTCCGTCACTGTCCCATCCTCCCTGTCCTCTGTCTTATTCTCTTTCATGTCCTTTCATGTTTCATTACAGGCTGCATGGGAGACGGCTAGCTGCTGGATCAGCCACGGCTCCAAAAAAGGGGCACTGTGCGCTTGAGAAAAAGGTCCCCTCCCACAATACCATTCTGAATGAATGTACAATGAAGATGGCTCTCAAGTCACGGGCGCAGACAGAGTAGGAAGAGAAGAGAGTTGTTTCTTTCTTCATTCTCACAAGAGAGAAAAAGGGATACCGGAGGAAAAGGAGAAGGTGTTAGTGAGGAAAAGGGAAAAGGATGAAAAGTTCCACAACATAAGAGACATTTCCCAAGTGGATAAGCTAATGATTTTCACAAGCCTAGAAGGGGGGGGATTCTGAATGAAATGGAGGAGGATGCCAAGACTTGGTCCGTTGGTTGATAAAGTGCACGTTGGTAGAGTTGATAAAGTGCACGTCGGTAGAGTTGATAAAGTGCACGTCCACATTTTGTTTCGTGACCACCATTTTTTTGTGAACAGCGAACAGACGGAGCGAAGAGAGAAGAAGAGTGCTGATTAATAATTCAACGGGGGTGTGTGCTTTATAAATAGTGAACGATTAAATATGTAGAGGAGCACGGTGTACTGTACACTGACTACCCTCCAGACCTGGGTTCAAATACAATTTGAAATCCTTTCAAATACTTCATCTGGGCTTAATTGAGCTTGCCTGAGTAGTCACGCCGTTGCAAACTGCCCATCAGGCACTCGAGGTAGACTAGAGCAAACGCTAAAAGTATTTGAAAGATACAAAATAATATTAAAAATAAAGAAATCCAACCCAGCTCAGAAAAGTTGCCATGTTTTGTTCTCTCCCCCCCCACCCTTTCATTCTTTCGTTTCTGCTGAGACACTGTTTTAGACGTCATACAGACAGATGCAGGATCTTAATTTGATCACCCTGTTGCAGGAGAACAGGAAATGTTCAACTTGTAGTGTATTTGACGTTTAAAAAGGCTTCTGAAGTTAGTTTCCCCTTACAAAGAATGTATCAACCCCTACAAAAAAAATCCATTAATTACAATTCACGTAATAAATCAAGATTCCTGTTGCTGCATGATTATTTTCCTGCTGTAACAAACTGGCTCAAATTAAGATCCTACCTCTCTCTCTCTCTCTCTCCATCTTTTCACTTCTCATCCGTTCCACTACCCTCTCTCCCTCCCCTTCTCCCCCCCCCCCCCCTCTCTCCCTCTTGGTCTGTATCTCTCCCTCTAAAGCAACTCTCCCTCTGGACTGACCACGTGACCTAGCTATAGCGTGCACCTTTCAGAGTCTCCTACTCAGCCTGTCTCTCCATCCTTTTCCGGCGGAGGAGTGACAGGTCACGACAGGCCACGACACGCCAGGACACGCCACAACATGCCACAACATGCCAAGACAGGCCACGGTTCTGAAAGCCAGCCTACCGACGCTCCTGCAGTGGCCCACTACACTTAAAAGCTTCCTGGACTCCTTTATTTGAAGAGCCGATATTCAGCAAACTGCCGCAGCCCCTTTCTGTCTGTGTGGCTCTAACCGTATGGATGGGCTGGGATTCCTCTCGGTGTAAATCACTTGATCCAGCGCATCTTGGTCCCCAATCAGTCACTCAGGCTGTACTCTGGGGTCTATTTCTAGCCCTGCCATTGTCTTTAGGTCTGGCTGGCTCTGGCATCGACCCATTGTACTGTACAACATGTCACATAGACCTTTGGGGAGCACAATGCTTAATATATGATCTGCAAAACTTACTGTTAGATGGGTCCCGTGTGGCTCAGTTGGTGGGTTCGATTCCCATGGGGAACCAGTATGAAAAGTATGAAAAATGGATGCACTCACTGCTTTAAGTTGCTCTGGATAAGAGCGTCTGCTAAATGACTCAAATGTAAAAAAAAATAAAAAATGAAAGGAGCAATGGTTTCATGATCTACACTGAATAAAATATAAGCGCAACATGCGACAATTTCAAAGATTTGACTGAGTTACAGTTCATATAACGAAATCAGTCAATTGAAATAAATTCATTAGGACCTAATCTATGGATTTCACATGCCTGGGAAGATAGATGTGCATCTGTTAGTCACATATACCTTTTAAAAAATGTTGGGCTGTGGGTAAGAAAACCAGCCAGTATCTGCTGTGACTGTCATACATGTCGATCCAGAGCATCCCAAACATGCTCAATGTGTGACATTTCTGGTGAGTATGCAGGCCATGGAAGAACTGGGACAATTTCAGCTTCCAGGAATGGTGTACAGATGCTTGCGGCATGGGACCGTGCATTATCATGCTGAAACATGAGGTGATGGCGGTGGATAGAATGCAATTATGTTCATTGTCCGTAGCTTGTGCCTGCCCATACCATAACCCCACTGCCACCATGGGGCCCTCTGTAAACCGCTCGTCCACACGACGCCATACACGCTGTCTGCCATTTCCCAATACAGTTTAAAGCAGGATTCATCCATGAACAGCACACTTCTCCAGCATGCCAGTGGCCATCGAAGGTGAGCATTTGCCCACTGAAGTCAGTTATGACGCTGAACTGCAAACCCACAGTTTCATCAACTGTCTGGTCTCAGACGATCCCGCAGGAGAAGAAGCCGGATGTGGAGGTCCTGGGCTGGCGTGGTTACACGTGGTCTGCGGTTGTGAAGCCGGTTGGACGTACTACCAAATTCTTTAAAATGACATTAAGGTCGAGAAATTAACATTCAATTCTTTGGCAACAGCTCTGGTGGACATTCCTGCAGTCAGCATGCAAATTGCACACTCCCTCAAAACTTGAGACATCTGTGGCATTGTGTTGTTTGACAAAACTGTACTTTTTAGAGTGGTCTTTTATTGTCCCAAGCACAAGGTGCACCTGTGTAATGAGCATGCTGTTTAATCAACTTATTGATATACCACACCTGTTACGTGGATGGATTATTTTGGCAAAGGAGAAATGCTCACTAAACGAAACGTAAACAAATTTGCTTTTTGTGCGAATTAATCATTTCTGGGATCTTTTATTTCAGCTCATGAAACATGGGACAAACACTTTACATGTTGCGTTTATATTTTTGTTCAGTATATATTCCGAGTTCAAATCCTATTGTGTACTCAAACTATGAAGTTATTGCACGGTAAACACTTGGGATGAAATTGTGATTAACAATGTGATATCGCTGTATGAAATCACAAAGGCCTAGACTAGGTAAATAGGATCAGGTTTCAGAGAGCAACTTGAGAATAGAGACAGCTAATAACATCTTACAAGCCTTCCCCGACCCCCATATTTCACAAAGCTACCCATCAACCAAGACACGCCCAGTAGGTTTGTCTGAATTCAAACCCGGGGATCTAAATGCGGCTTTATGATTTCTCTGACGTGCCTTCTGCCAGGCTGTGAGTCAGTGTGGAGGATTAAAAACACCCCGTGATTGGTACACCGCAACGACAGCACTCTAAATTCTGGTCACACACACACAGACGAAAGCCTGAACCTCCCTGAATCATAGAGGCTATAGAGAAATACATCTCCCATCCGTTAATTGGCAACCTGCAGATATGCACAATGGTGATTTACTCAACCTTTTCCCCCAGACTCCTCAACCCCCATTTAGGACTTCTGACCTGGCTTTCTGCAGAGAGGGAGAGAATATCAACTAATCCCGTTTCTTACCCTCATCAATTTGGTTAACACCTGACATCCGTTTACGGACGAGTCACTAACGCATTTCACCACTGTATAGCCTACCAAATAAATAAGTTGTATGAGAGATAACAGCAGGTTCCAGGACACAGATTAACCCTAGACGAAAAAGAAAGCGCAATCAAGGATCTCCATTCAAAAAATTTATTTTAGTCCAGGACTAGGCTTAAATCTGTGTTCGAGAAACCGGCCCATAGAGTATAGCTACTGTTTCACAGGCCGTGTTTTCCCCACGAAAACGTCCAACGAAAAGAGAAGACCAGGCAAGTACAGTACACACACAACAGTCCTTGAGACTGAACTTCCCTGATGTTAGGGGGCTCCCAAGTGACGCAGCGGTCTAAGGCGTCACTACAGACCCTGGTTCGATTCCAGGCTGTATCACAACCGGCCGTGATTGGGAGTCCCATAGGGCAGCGCACAATTGGCCCAGCGTTGTCCGGGATAGGTTTGTAAATAATAATTTGTTCTTAAACTAAAGGTTAACTAAAAACCAAGTTGGGGTTTTACTAAGCCTCTTAACAGCTATGTCTGTCCAGCTCCTTTCATCGCTCACTCCACCATCAAATCATTAGTATGCACATGCGGTGTTTCCTGTGTGCTTATCTACAGAAAAGAGGTCTGAGAGGGAAGAAGGGCTTCATTATCAGTGATTGGAACAACTCTTTTGAATAGCAATGAATGGGAGGAAAAAACTGCGTTTTGTGTTTCCCACACACCCCTTTAACCAGGTATCCTTGAAGAACCACTCGCCAAAATTGAAAAACTGCCTCTATCAATTGGAAGGGCAAAATAAGAGAAGAAATGAATTGTTGCAGCGGGCAAACATGGTAGAGATATAAAGCTTGACCTGCCGCGACACAAGGTGTGATGGCTGTAAATAAGTTTGGTCGAGCCGCATTATTCACAAAGTAATGACAAACAGGAGCACACCTCTCAGCGAAGGATGAAGGGCAATAAGAGGGGGAGAGAAGGAGAGAGAGAGAGAGAGAGTGAGTGAGAAAGAGAGAGAGAGAGAGAGACAGACAGAGTGAGACTGCGAGAGAAAGAGAGAAGAGAAAGGGAGGAGGATATTACCGCGAGATCGCACCACTATGTGGGGATGCTATGATGTCGAGCTTGAGATGAGATACAAGCCACATTCCCTGAAAGGGACACAATACAGATTTTATAGTAGGGAGAAGAGAGAAACGTGACTGAGAGGCAGGGAGAGAGAGGGGGGGGGATAGAAACAGACAGAAAGGGTGAGAGAGGAGGTAGAGCATGTGGAAGAAGGGAAAGTCTTGCTTACCTCCAGGTGAGGCGCTGGGTTGAATCCGCACAGGTTGCACACTTGGGCGTGGCACTGGGTGCAGGAGGTGTAGTTGGGCGGCTCAGCTGTGCTGCCGATGTTGAGCTCCGTCTTACACAGGGGGCAGTTGACTTTGGGCTTCTCAGGCTCGACAGGCTTGGGAGGAGGCTCCTGTCTGGCAGCCGGCTGCTGCTGCTGCTGTTTGAGGGGAGACCCTTGCTGCTGCTGTGGCCCCTTGTGTTGATGTACAGGCAACTGCTGCTGTTGGGGCCCTTTCTGAGTTGGTGCATGGAGGCCACCCACTTGGGGTGCATGCGGGCCACCTGTCTGGAAAGGTTTGGCACCAGGAGGTCCTTCTTGTTTATTGGCAGGTCCACCCCTGGCAGGGGAGGGCTGGGAGGACGGTGGCCCTGAGAGGGGGTCCACAGATGCCAGGGTGCTGGCCGCTTGGTTGAGGAGCGACGCCCCAAAGCCAAAGAGTTTGGTCAGGCCGTCCTGGGGGGGCTGCCCCTGGGGGGCGGAGGGTCGATGTGCAGGGGAGGTGCCAGCGCTGGCAGCCTGGCGGCCGCCCTGGTGCATCGGTATTCCTCTGCCCAGGTCTGGCTGGGAGGGAGCCTTGGCCATGCCCACCAGGGGGACTGCCCCAGGGTGGGGTATCCGGGGCTGGCCGGGACCTCCAGGCCCTCTCTGGCCATATGGGATGTGCTGGGGAGAGCTTGTCGAAGACCCGGGCAGGGAGGCTGAGCCGGCGACAGGGTGTCTCTGTAGGCCAGGGGAGGGCTGTGGCTGATGCTGAGCCTGGGGGTTGTCTTGAGGCTGGGTTTGGCCAAAGGGCTGTTGCTGGGGCTGGCTTTTGCCGTAGGGTTGTTGTTGGGGCTGGGATTGACCATAGAGCTGTTGCTGGGACTGCCCATAGGGCTGGGATTGACCATAGGGTTGGGGCTGAGTTTGGCTGTAGGGCTGTTGCTGAGGCTGGGATTGACCATAGGGCTGGGGCTGAGTTTGGCCAAAGGACTGTGGCTGGGATTGACCGTAGGGCTGGGCCTGGGGCTGAGTTTGACCATAGGGTTGGGCCTGGGGCTGGGAGTGGGGTAAAGACTGAAGTGGGGGCTGGGGATGGGATTTTAGCTGGGCTGGATGAACAGGTGATGGCTGGACAATGGGTTTGGCTTGGTGGGATGGAGAGTGGATCTGCGGCTGGCTCTTGGATCGTGCGGTGGTCATGTCAATGCCCAACGCCCTCTGCATCTGGCAGTTGAGACAGAGCCACTCCTGGACCTGGGAAATGCAAACAAGAGAAAAAAACATGTTAACAGCACAACAAGTATATTCATTCATGTACTCCTCTGTGATCTTTTTAAACATATCAAGTATTTGAAACATTTGGTCAATCGCTACTGTAATTGGAACCTTCTAATATGTCTATTTGTCCAAGTTTTGACTTATGGGATTGAAGAAAGTAAGTTTACAAATTAGTAATATCCAGTAGCAATTTAACCACAAATGGACTGCAGAACAGACTGATTGCTGAGTAAATAACCGCAGCCTGGCAGTAGATTCACTTCATAATCTAGAGATAATGAGCTCACAGCTCCTCCTCCTCCTCCTCTTACAGATCCAGGGATGTCCTCCCCTGTGTCCAAGCCTGCTTTCCCACTCCACCTCCAGCTGGAGAGAAGCGGCTCTCTCTTATGTTTACTTTTAATTTTTTTTATTTTTTTGAGTCCTTTAGCAAACACTCTTATCCAGAGTGACTTACAGTTATTGCATTCATCTTAAGATAGTTAGGTGGGACAACCACATATCAAAGGCATAGTAAGTACCCTTTTCCACAATAAAGTAGCTATCAGCAAAGTCAGAGCTAGAAAGGGGGGAGTCAAGTGTGAGTGTTAGATTCAGGACTGGGCTGAGTGGAAGCTACCCTCCCGTAGGGGTGGGAAGGCCAAGAGACCAGAGGTGGCAGAACGGAGTGCTCCTGTTGGGGGTGTAGGGTTTGAGCATAGCCTGAAGGTAGGGAGAGGCAGTTCCCCTTGCTGTTCCATAGGCAAGTACCATGGTCTTGAAGTGGATGCGAGCTTTGACTAGAAGCCAGTGGAGTGTGCGGAGGAGCGGGGTGAGATGGAAGAACTCGGGAAGGTTGAAAATCAGGCGGGCCACAGCATTCTGGATAGGTTGCAGGGGTTTGATGACACAAGCGGGGAGCCCAGCCAACAGCGAGTTGCAGAATTCCAGAAGGGAGATGACAAGTGCCTGGATTAGGAGATGATCCGCATCCTGTGTGAGGTAGGATCGTACTCTACGAATGTTGAAGCACATGAACCTGCAGGAACGAGTCACTGCTGTTGATGTTTGCAGAGAACGACAGGGTGTTGTCCAGGGTCACGCCTAAGGCTGTCGGGGTCAGGACATTTTGTTAGTTGTGAATAATACAAACCTTACAATGTCTTAGGAATCAAAAACATGAAGCGACTATTGGCTTTTGATGATTTGAGAAAGTAGCAAAGAAAGCTTGCGCTCTGTTCCTTGCCTCAGGCTGCACAGCAGTTTTCTCATCAACTGATCATGTTTTCACCCATCAGACTATTCTCAATTTTATCTTGTCTTAACTAATATGTAAAATTGGTTTCGATTTAGAACGGCCCATTCATCAAATGGGCAGGAAATAGGGCAGGGGGGAAAATACATGTTATCTGTATGCACTCAGATAGCGAATGGATGCCATGCTCTTTCCTGCCAGTGCGTTTTTCAATGATGCCTGGTAGGCTGCCTCGGTTTTATTGCTGAAAAAAAACAACATAAAAGAATATATAAAAACACTTATTTCACTCCATGCATCAACCACTCTTTGAGGAGCCTCCTCTCGCTGCGGCGCCTGGTGATTGTCCACCGAAACTCTGTATGTCATTGGCTCTCCAACCCTGTTCCTGCAGCCACCCAGTGCTTCATTTGGGAAACCAAGTGAAATCAGTTGGGGCAACATCATAGTAACATGTTTTTGCAACAAAAATATACTTCACTAAACTGTTGACAGCCCCTCTGCGCACTCGAGAAAGCGACAAAGGAGAGAGAAGAGGAGATGAAAACGCACGGTGCTGAGATATTCTGTATAGCTAAAGGTAATGTCACCCAATTAATAATGAAAATATTTTTAAAAATCCCTATTACTAGGCGATTCAAAATTGACCTCCACAATCAATGAACCGTTCTCTCCCAGGCTCCTGGACATACATTTTGGAGCAGAGCATAAGGTAACCATTCAGCAAGCATAATAATACAGTCCACACTCAAAGTCAAAGGTGTTTAATATTGGAGTATAGGCTAGACCAATTATGTAACAAAGACATCTTGAATCAGTTTTGTTCTGTGTTTTTCTGCCATGCGTAATATGCAGTAGGCTATGTATTGTGTAACGGCACAATATTTTGGGTGGGACTTGGGCTCAGAAGCCTATGGGTTTGAATAAGCTTGAATATGCATATGGCTGTTTTGAATGAATCATCACCTTAGAAAGCTGTCCATTTCGTTGTGTTAGGTTTTGAAACAACATCCACAACGACCATGTTTTACACTCCGTTTCAACCTGCTGTTGAACTTCTTTCTTCAAATTGAGCATCACAGTGAAGTGAGTTTTAATGCATGATACTGTTTGGATGATACGTGTTTGATGTGATTTTTGATTGCATTTGCATGGTTGCCAGAGTGGTTGGAGGGACAATAGAGCCCTGAGTACCAGGCCATGAGGACCTGTTGGTCTTTAGCAAGTTGGGTACTACCAAAGCATGTAGTACCTAATGGTCACATATCATTTTACTGCGGTCATAACTCATGACTGCCGGTGTAGCGGTAATACAGTCACCGCAACAGCCCTAGTTACGCCAAGGTTCTTTGCACACTGGAAGGGCGACAGTGTGGAGTTGTCAACCGTGATGGAGAGGTCTTTGAGCGGGTAGGCCTTGTCCGGGAGGAAGAGCAGCTCTATCTTGTCGAGGCTTAAGGTGGTGGGCCAACGTCCAAGCTGAGATATCTGCCAGGGACGCAGAGATGCGTGTCGCCACCTGGGTGTCAGAAGGGGGAAAAGGAGTCGAGTGTCATCCGCATAGCAATGATAGGAGAGACCATATGAGGATATGATGAAGCCGAGTGACTTGGTGTATAGAGAGATAAGAGGAGAGGGCCTTGAACCGAGCCCTGGGGGACACCAGTAGTGAGTGTATGTGGTGCAGACACAGATCCAAGAGTGTGCAGAGCCTGAGACGCCCAGCCTTGAGAGGGTGGAGAGGAGGATCTGACGGTTCACGGTGTCAAAGGCAGTGGATATATCTAGGAGAATGAGACAGAGGAGAGAGAGTCAGCTTTGGCAGTGCGGAGAGCCTGCATGACACAGAGAAGAACAGTCTTGATTGAGTGACCTGTCTTGAAGCCTGACTGGTTAGGGTCGAGAAGTTCATTATGAGTGAGATGTGACGACCCTCCCACTCTGTCTGCCGAATTCTTTCTCTTTGGCTCTTGTTTTCCTTAATAGGATGTCAGTGGGCAGAGCTGGGAGGGTCGTTATCACATGTATACACGTGACCACTCACTTACACTACTGACTAAAAACACACACCATTTTTAATTGTATTTACTTTACTTCAGTTAATAAATATATTTTGTTATTCTTTATCTCCACATTGTCTCCCTTTTTGTTACGGGCTTCGAGCCGGTTCGTGACAGAGATAACAAGAGAGTTGACCAGAGACAGAACAATCAAGTGTTTTGGAAAGAAAATAATGAACAGGTCTATATTTTTTGACGTCAGATGAGTCGACTGTTGGTTTCTTGAGGAGGGGAGCGACTCGGGCCATTTTGAAGTCAGAGGTCAGGGATGAGTTGATGAGGGAAGTGAGGAATGGGAGAAGGTCTCCAGAGATAGTCTGGAGAAGGGAGGAGGGGATGAGGTTGAGTGGATAGCTTGTCTTTAGTGAGAAGACTAGTGGCCTTCTAGGCAGAGTTGCAAAGAAAAAGCCACATCTCAGACTGGCCAAATAAAGAAAAGATTAAGATGGTCAAGATAACAGACACTGGACAGAGGAACTCTGCCTAGAAGGCCAGCATCTCAGAGTATTCTCTTCAATGTTGATGGTGAGACTGATGTTTTGCAGGGACAATTTAATGAAGCTGCGGGGATACAGCCCGACAGGATGCTCTCAAATGCTCTCAATTGTGCCTCTGTAAAAGTTTGTGGGTTTTAGGTGACGAGCCAAATTTCTTCAGCCTCCTAAGGTTGAAGAGGCGCTGTTGCTGTTGCGCCTTCTTCACCACACTGTCTGCGTGGGTGGGCCATTTCAGTTTGTCCGTGTTGTGAGATGTTGTTTCCTACTTTAACCACCTGGGGGTGGCCCGTCAGAAAGTCCAGGACCCAATTGCACAGGGCGGGGTTGAGACCCAGGACCTCAAGCTTAATGATGAGCTTGGAGGGTACTATGGTGTTGAATGCTGAGAGTTAATGAACAGCATTCTTATATAGGTATTTCTCTTGTCCAGATGGGACCGGGCAGTGTGCATTGTGATGGCAATTGCATCGTCTGTGGACCTTTTGGGGCGGTATGCAAACTGAAGTGGGTCTAGAGTGGCAGGTAAGGTGGAGGTGATATGATCCTTGGCTAGTCTCTCAAAGCACTTCATGATGACATAAGTGAGTGCTATGGGGTGATAGCCATTTAGTTCTGTTACCTATGGCCTTCTTGGGTACAGGAACAATGGTGGACTTCTTGAAGAATGTGGGGACAGCAGACTGGGATAGGGAGCGATTGAATATGTCAGTAAACACACCAGCCAGCTGGTCTGCGCATGCTCTGAGTATGTGGCTAGGGATGCCATCTGGGCCAGCAGCCTTGAGAGCGTTAACAACGTTAAATGTTTTTCTCACGGAGAAGGACAGGGCCGCTGTTCTTGGTAGCGGGTTGCATTGGTGGCACTGTGTTATCCTCAAAGCGGGCAAAGAAGGTGTTTAGTTTGTCTGGAAGCAAGACGTCGGTGTCCGTATCTTTTTGTAGTCTGTAATTGCCTGTAGACCCTGCCACATACGTCTTGTGTCTGAGCCATTGAATTACGTCTCCACTTTGTCCCTATACCGACATTTTGCTAGTTTGATTGCCTTGCAGAGGGAATAACTACACTGTTTATATTCTGCCATATTCGCAGACATCTTTCCATGGTTGAATGTGGTGGCTCGCGCTTTCAGTTTTGCACGAATGCCGCCATCTATCCACGGTTTCTGGTTAGGGTAAGTTTTAATAGTCACAGTGGGTACATCTCCAATGCACTTCCTTATAAACTCACTCACCGAGTCAGCGTATAAATCTATGTTATTCTCTGAGGCTTCCCGGAACATTTCCCAGTCCGCGTAATCAAAACAATCTTGAAGTGTGGATTCCAATTGGTCAGACCAGCGTTGAATTGTTCTAGTCATGGGTACATCCTGTTTGAGTTTCTGCCTGTAGGACGGTAGGAGCGAAATGGAGTTGTGGTCGGATTTGCAGAAGGGAGGGCGGGAGGTGGGGGCCTTATATGCATGGTGGAAGTTAGAGTAGCAGTGGTCCAGTGTATTGACCGAGCGAGTGCTGCAGTCAATGTGCTGATAGAATTTACGTTGCCTTGTTCTCAAATTAGCTTTGTTAAAATCCGCAGCTACAATAAATGCAGACGCAGAATATATTGTTTCCAGTTTACACAGAGTCCAGTGAAGTTCTTCGAGGGCCGTCGAGGTATCTGCTTGGGGGGGATATGCACGGCTGTGACTATAATTGAAGATAATTCTCTTGGGAGATAATGTGGTCAGTATTTGATTGTAAGGAATTCTAGGTCAGCTGAACAGAAGGACTTGAGTTCCTTTATGTTGTTATGATTACACCATAAGTCGTTAATCATGAAGCATACACTCCCGCCGTTCTTCTTACCAGAGAGATGTTTGTTTCTGTCGGCGTGATATGCATGAAGAAACCCGGTGGCTGTACCGACTCCGACCACATATCCAGAGAGAGCCATGTTTCCGTGAAACAGAGAATGTTACAATCTCTGGTGTCTCTCTGGAAGGCAACCCTTGCCCTAATTTTGTCCACCTTGTTGTCTAGAGACGGGACACTGGCGAGTAATATACTCAGAAGTGGTGGGTGGTGTGCACACCTTCGAAGTCTGACCAGTAGGCCGCTCCGTCTACCTCTCCTGCGGCGACATTGTTTGGAATCAGCCTCTGGGATTAGATCCAATGTCCTGGGTGGTGGTCCGAACAAAGAATCCACTTCGATAAAGTCTTATTCCTGGTCGTATTGTTGGTAAGTTGATGTCGCTCTTATATCCAATAGTTCCTCCTGGGTGTATGGGCTAACAATGTAAGAAATAATAAATTTTAAAAAATACTGCATCGTTTCCCTAAGGACTCGAAGTGAGACGACCATCTCTGTCGGCGCCATCTTGCCTTCTTGCCATCTTGCCTACTGAAGCAGACATTTGTGCATCTCCAGTCAGAAAAGAACTTGCTCAAACTTTTCCCTCTGGCACATTTTCCGGCTGGTGCCCGCATTGCCTTCTTTGTTGTTTTCCTTACTAATAATAATTTTGGACGTGTTCGTCCTATTAGGGTAAGTGCCTTATTATCAATATAGATTCCGTATATTGTGTTGTTGTTTCTAATGTAGCACACCGTATGTATGGAGAATAATGTATTTACTGTTTTATTCACATGTTTTCAAGTACTGGTAAAACATTTTTATCAGATTCTTGCATAAATTGTAATGGACACTTATAATGTGTGTAAAATACTTTTTGGAAGGTTGTACTGATTATGATGAGCTTATGCTAAGCTAAATGCCAGCTATGTGTGTTGACATCATACAATGCATTCTGGTCTGTCAGACCAAAGAGTTTATAACAAAACAAGGTGAAGAGAGGGTTCATTCGATTGACTTAGATGGTAACTATCGTTACGCATGGTTGCGTAACGATAAAAAGGGGTTTTGTTTTTATTTAGCTTATAAACTTCTCCTGTGTTTTCCCCCCCATTTATTGATAAATCCCCAGCATATCAATATTTCCTGTTTCTTATCCAACCACGATACCTTCCTCCAGGTTTACACCCCCATGGACTTGAAAACCCCACAAATTACATTTACCCCCCCCCCCAAAAAAAAACCCCACCTAAAATGGTTTCCCCCAAATCTGGCAACCCTGTTTAGCTTCTGTGCTACGGTTAGGCTAGGCCAATGGGTGCATGCGCCCGCCCTGCCACAGGTGTCGCTAGAGCGCGGTGGGACAAGGAAATCTCGGGCCTGCCAAACCCTCTCCTAACCCAGACGATGCTGGGCCAATTGTGTACCGCATCATGGGTCTCCCAGTCATGGCCAGCTATGACACACAGCCAGGTCTGTAGTGACACCTCAAGCACTGCGATGCAGTGCCTTAGACCACTGTGCCACTCGGGAGTCACCCGCAAATTGTTTTAACAAACAATTGGTCCCCCAAAAAATGCGGCCCTCCTTTGAATTTCAAAATCCCTATGTGGCCCTCGAGCCAAAACGTTTGCCCACCCCTGGGGTAGGCAGTAGGCTTGTATTTGGGGTGATGATCTGTGAAGTGATAACATTTTATTTGCTTTGTGATTTGTCAAAAACTGCAAATGACTTGTCAAGTCATGTGCTCCGGTTCTTGTATACACCGTAACTAACTACATCGAAGATTTTTAATATGCTGAAAAGTGGCCGAAACGAAGTGAATATTTTTCTGGCAATGGGCGCAGCAATTTTTGACTTTGACTTTGTTTATTTGCGTCTCATAGTGAATAGTATTCTGGGACTAAGGAGTTTTCGATGTCAAACATGGCTGCCATCATAAAGAATTTAGCTGCTGTTAGCTTAGCTGACACGCATTTATTTTCTAAACAATTTTACATTTCTCCCTTGTGCTCACCAGAGATGTTGTACATTGTAAACAAGTCTAGCTGTTAGGTCGCTAACTTATGTTTCATTTTTTTGTCACTGTAACATTTTATTTAGACTGGTTTATGGAATTAGTTTGGCTGTGGATGTGTTTGGCTGTGGATGAAGTTCGCATTTATCTTATACAATAAAATATCAACTTTGAGAATAAAGTAGTGAAGACCTTTATTTCACATCAGTACAAAGCATTGTTTGGATGCTTTTCAGACAGCAATGCTGTTTAGACACGTTTATTGCATCATACGTTCTGTTGCTACTGTTCCAACCACATATTTGCGATGGCATGCTACAGGGACCGCTCGGTATGCTACAGGGACCGCTCGGTATGCTACAGGGACCACTCGGTAGGCTACAGGGACCGCTCGGTAGGCTACAGGGACCGCTCGGTATGCTACAGGGACCGCTCGGTATGCTACAGGGACCACTCGGTATGCTACAGGGACCACTCGACAATGATCACAATTATGTGATTGTATGCATCAACGGGTTTAAATCCCCAGCTACAAAAAATGCAACCTCAGGATATGCGGTTTCCAGTTTGCACAAAGTCCAATGTAGTTTCTTGAGAGCCATTGCGGTGTTCGATTGAGGAGGGGGGATATACACGGTTGTGTATATATTTCTCACGTATTATCTTTGCACTCCTCTTCCCTCTTCTTCTCTTCCCTCTAATTACAGAAAATGTAGATATCCTTCCTCGAATAGTAATTGGCGATAAGTTAAAAGTCAATTCCTTTCACCTGACACCGAAAAACCTCCTCTGTCGCTATCATCCTGCGCATCAGGTCAGAAGGCATTGATGTTGATGAGTGTATGCGTCCCGTGGCGCACAGAGCAGTCAGCAAGCCAGGTCCGCACGGAGCGAACAGTCAGCATTTAGGAGGCAGCTCTTCAACACTGATCATGCCAACTCACCTCATTCTCTGCTCTCACACAAGCCAGTGGAAAGGCAGCTAGGCAGGCGGTCAGGGGACTACATGAAACCAGTAGCGTCAGGTTTCAGCAGCATCACTAGCTGATCATACAGCACAAGGTCCTTGGGTATGTATATATGTGGGATGTGGCGTTCCTACCAAGCACCCTTCGCAACATCCCCTACTGTTGCCTATTGTGGCTTCTTACTCAAACCTTCACTGCCATAGCCAAATGCCACCCATTTCCAGACTATCCTGTTCCTTTTTCATTTGTGAGCCCCTCACCCTTTTTCCTGGTCCCAGATCTGTATGCGCGTTTATCGCAGCCAATATGTCTGACCGTCGTAGTTGGCTAAATCACATTTAAATCTGGGACCAGGCTACTCATCCACCATCCACGAAAACACACAGATGCGCTCCCACACACAGAGACAGACAGAAACACACACACACACACAACCCCCCACCCACACACACACTTCCTGTCCTGATTGTCAATCATTAATCCAGGGGGTCATTTCGAACTAATTAAACTAATCCAGAGATCCTCCTCCTCTCCGTGTGTTCTGTCTCCGTCTCTCCACGGCGGAGCTCTGTGAATGGAAGGATGGAAGCGGAGGTGTTCTGTTCTAATCATCCAAGGCCTTATCAGAGCATCTCAGCCCGAGTCCCTGTGCCCTCCCATCACTCCTCCAGAGCAGCGGAGCAGTATGAGGAAGCACTCAGGAGCTCTAATTTAATCTGTAATTAATTACTGGTACAACGAGGGGCAGAGGAGACAGCCCAGGAACTAGCTTGTGTGTGTGTGTGTGTGTGTGTGTGTGTGTGTGTGTGTGTGTGTGTGTGTGTGTGTGTGTGTGTGTGTGTGTGTGTGTGTGTGTGTGTGTATGGCAGGAGAGACAGCCCAGGAACTAGGAACTCGACTGGTGTCACACTACTAAGAGGACAGAGGAGACACAGGCAGTGCTATAGTTGGAGTTGTTATGCCAGAGATGTTCTTGTAAGTCACTTTTTCGATGGTAGTGCGCCTAAAGCTATTAGCCGGATACATGTAAACACACACACATGTATACATACATGTATACACACACATACATACACAGCGCGCACGTGGGCACATGAACACACAAACACACACACACACACACACTGATAGATCAGCATCAACAGACTAAGAAGGGGTCGGAAACGCCATTGTTTGCGGAAAACGAAGTCTGACGTCTTACGTTGCCCCAACAAGCGTGGCAATTTCTGTGGCCTGTCGACTTGCACACTCGTGTGACGCGCAGGCAAAAACAGGCTTCACGTCTCCGCCACAGACACACAGGCAGGTTTGGAAACACAGCTACTGCTAAACAAACAAAATGGTAAGCCCATAAATACACTAAAACAAACGTTTAATATCTTTTTATTAGTAGAAAGATAACTGTAGTATAAGTAGCGATGCAAGTAGTGCTATTCCAAGCCCTGTGTTTTTTGTACACATTGTACGCACTGTGGCTTATTGAGAGTGCAAAAAACTCCTACTACAAAACAACACTACTCACTGGACGCAGGCACACAGGCACAGTGGAGTCCAGCTCCCACTGAGTACTTCCTTAGTGAAGAAGTTTTACTCCAACAGAGTCTTAATTAGCCAATCAGTGATGATTACTCTTCTCCAGACGGCCCAGTGTGTGTGTGTGTGTGTGTGTGTGTGTGTGTGTCACCTGTCAGCTCTATATCTCAGTTGTTGGCATTGCCAGCCTGCCCAGCGCCCACCACAATTTCCATTCACTCACTAACATTGATCAACATCCAATGGACACAAGCTTATGCTCCAAACCCTCAAAGGGTAATTTTTCCCCTTAATCATATCACAATAAACTTTTACCAGTTGAATTTAGACAAATATAATACTTTCTTTATAAAAATTTTTCAAAAATATATTATTAAAATATGCAAATGAGGCAATGTCTCCTTAAATATGCACATATTTGCATATCGTGCAAATACATTTTTCTGGACTCTGGAGGAAGTCAGCCTAAATGTTTTGGTTTCATGTTGTTGTGACACAGCAGATTTCATCTTTCTATCTGTAAAAATTCTAAAGACATGTTATCTAGAATAAAACATTGACAAAATATAAATAACTTCCTCTAAGCCAGTCTGGAGAATATATCTAAGGATAACCACAACACATTTGGTGAATGCAGATGCTTCTGAAGCTGAGATAAATGTGTTGGCATGTGGGAAGAGTCTGACTTGAGTGAAATGGCAGATAAAGTGCACTGAATTTAGACCACCAAACACCAAATGTTGATTTATACCCAATCACCATCTCTTCAAAGTAAGTTACTAAACATAGTCCAGTTTGTAACATTCTCTATGAAATGGGCTTATACATTGTGTGTAATTTAATGTAGTGAGCTTTAAAATAATTGATGCATGTTCCTTTTAAAGTGGTTAACATTCAATAAAACGTTCATGACGATAGCATGATAAACTAAAAGAAAATATAACATTCCATCCACGTTTTTAAAACGCTTGTTAACTTTTTGGAAAATACTAATATTTTAATGGACCAAAATACAAACAAAACTCAAAAATGATAGGTAAAGTCAAAAATGATAGGTAAAGTCAAAAATGATAGGTAAAGTCAAAAATTATAGGTAAAGTCAAAAATGATAGGTAAAGTCAAAAATGA
Source organism: Oncorhynchus clarkii lewisi (assembly GCF_045791955.1). Classification (NCBI taxonomy): domain Eukaryota; kingdom Metazoa; phylum Chordata; class Actinopteri; order Salmoniformes; family Salmonidae; genus Oncorhynchus; species Oncorhynchus clarkii. Next base: position 43,188,868 of record NC_092155.1, on the reverse strand, counting down.
TAGGTAAAGTCAAAAATGATAGGTAAAGTCAAAAATGTCATTTCAGCCTTTCACATCAATGTAATCCGACAGCTAACCAATGAGGAAGGAAACACTGTGGAGAGACACCGACGATGGCCTGAACCGTTCCTATAGTATTTGTAGCTTCTTGAAGAACGATTACGGCAAACACAATGTCCTTTAGACATGCATGTGGCGTACACAGAGATAGTCTTTCTACAATATAAGCATCTGAAAAGACAATGTATGTTGGCATTGAAAACGCTATAGCCTGAGTCCCTGCTTATTAGAAATGGTTATGAACATACAATGCATTCAGATCACTGAATACTTTTCTACATTTTGTCACGTTACAGCCTTATTCTAAAATTCATTCAATAATTTTTTCCCCCTCATCAATCTACCCAATACCCCATAACAACAAAGTGAAAACAATTAGCTAATTTAATCAACAGAACAAACAGAAACACCTTAAGTATTCAGACCCTTTGCTATGAGACTCGAATTTGAGCTCAGGTGCATCCTGTTTCCATTGACCATCTTTGAGATGTTTATAGAACTTGATTGGAGTCCACCGGTGGTAAATGTAATTGATTGGACATGATTTGGAAAGAAACACACCTGTCTGTATAAAGTCGCACAGTTAACAGTACATGTCAGAGCAAAAACCAAGCCATGAGGTCGAAGGAATATGTCGAGGCACAGATCTGGGGAAGGGTAGCAAAACAATTCTGCAACATTGAAGGTCCCCATGAACACAGTGGCCTCTATCATTCTTAAATGGAAGAAGTTTGGAGCCACTAAGACTCTTCCTAGAGCTGGCTGCTCGGCCAAACTGAGCAATCGGAGGAGAAGGGCCTTGGTCAGGGAGATGGCCAAGAACCCCATGCTCACTCTGACAGAGCTCCAGACTTTCTCTGTGGAGATGGGAGAAACTTCCAGAAAGACGTGTGTGGTGGTGGTTGTGGTGGTGTTGGTAGTGGTGGTGCGGTGGTGGTGGTGGTGTTGGTAGTGGTGGTGCGTGGTGGTGGTTGTGGTGGTGTTGGTAGTGGTGGTGCGGTGGTGGTGGCACGGTGGTGGTGGTTGCGGTGGTGTTGGTAGTGGTGGTGCGGTGGTGGTGGTTGCGGTGGTGTTGGTAGTGGTGGTGCGGTGGTGGTGGTTGCGGTGGTGGTGGTAGTGGTGCGGTGGTGGTGGTGGTGGTGGTGGTGGTTGTGGTGGTTGTGGTGGTGGTGTTGGTGGTGAAGTGGTGGTAGTGGTGCGGTGGTGGTGGTGATGGTGATGGTGGTGGTGGTTGTGGTGGTGGTGCGGTGGTGGTGGTTGTGGTGGTGTTGGTAGTGGTGGTGGTGGTGGTGATGGTGGTGTTGGTGGTGTTGGTAGTGGTGGTGCGATGGTGATGGTGGTGGTGGTTGTGGTGGTGTTGGTAGTGGTGGTGCGGTGGTGGTGGTTGTGGTGGTGTTGGTAGTGGTGGTGTGGGTTGTGGTGGTGCGGTGGTGGTGGTGTTGGTGGTGTTGGTAGTGGTGGTGCGGTGGTTGTGGTTGTGGTGGTGGTGTGGTGGTGGTGGTGCGGTGGTGGTGGTTGTGGTGGTGTTGGTAGTGGTGGTGCGGTGGTGGTGGTAGTGGTGGTGGTGTGGTGGTGGTGGTGCGGTGTTGGTGGTGCAGTGGTGGTGGTGCGGTGGTGGTGGTTGTGGTGGTGTTGGAAGTGGTGGTGCGGTGGTGGTGGTGGTGCGGTGGTGGTGGTTGTGGTGGTGGTGGTAGTAGTGGTGCGGTGGTGGTGGTGTTGGTGGTGAAGTGGTGGTGGTGGTGGTGGTGGTTGTGGTGGTTGTGGTGGTGGTGGTGGTGATGGTGGTGTTGGTGGTGGTGGTGTTGGTGGTGAAGTGGTGGTGGTGGTGGTGGTTGTGGTGGTTGTGGTGGTGGTGTTGGTGGTGAAGTGGTGGTAGTGGTGCGGTGGTGGTGGTGGTGGTTGTGGTGGGGGTGCGGTGGTGGTGGTTGTGGTGGTGTTGGTAGTGGTGGTGGTGGTGGTGATGGTGGTGTTGGTGGTGTTGGTAGTGGTGGTGCGGTGGTGATGGTGGTGGTGTTGGTAGTGGTGGTGCGGTGGTGGTGGTTGTGGTGGTGTTGGTAGTGGTGGTGCGGTGGTGGTGGTTGTGGTGGTGTGGGTAGTGGTGGTGCGGTGGTGGTGGTGTTGGTGGTGTTGGTAGTGGTGGTGCGGTGGTTGTGGTTGTGGTGGTGGTGCGGTGGTGGTGGTGGTGGTGCGGTGGTGGTGGTTGTGGTGGTGTTGGTAGTGGTGGTGCGGTGGTGGTGGTAGTGGTGGTGGTGTGGTGGTGGTGGTGCGGTGGTGGTGGTTGTGGTGGTGTTGGTAGTGGTGGTGCGGTGGTGGTGGTGCAGTGGTGGTGGTGCAGTGGTGGTGGTTGTGGTTGTGGTGGTGGTGCAGTGGTGGTGGTGCGGTGGTGGTGGTTGTGGTGGTGTTGGTAGTGGTGGTGCGGTGGTGGGGGTGGTGGTGCGGTGGTGGTGGTGGTGTTGGTGGTGCGGTGGTGGTGTAGGTGGTGGTGGTGTAGGTGTTGGTGGTGGTGTAGGTGTTGGTGGTGGTGGTGGTGGTGGTGGTAGTGCGGTGGTGGTGGTGGTGCGGTGGTGGTGGTAGTGCTATCTGAGGCGTAACATGATGAAACTCTCATTGAGAAACAACAGGCTGCTCCGGTAAAGCTCATTACCCACTCTGTCAGAGGGAAAGGCTACTGAACATCAGAGCCCAGTCACAGCACTACCAGGCTTTTAGACCTGCCGGTCAACCAGCCATCCCCCTTGCAGCTCAGAGAGAGAGTGTGTGTATGTGCGGGTCTATGTCTTTTAATGTCTTCCAATCTCGTTTTAGGGAAGCAGTCAGCCAGCCTGGTTTAAGGTCAGTCGAGATTGAACTGCAGGATGTTACGAGTTCTGGCCAGTCCATCTTTACTGCTGTTTACAATGAGTCAGTCAGAACACTTTACTCTTTTGAATTCTCCAAGTGTCTTTCTCTCCATGGAGAACTTCAATGTAGTCTTTCTGAATCATATTATTTAGAGTGCACTCCGTCTCTATATTCACTTGCTACATTTTAGTTATACTTGAGGAGTATTAACCTCGCCAATCAGTCAAGGTAGCGTTTTGTCAATGCATGTTGTTGAGCACAAGAACAAATGATCATTTGTACTGTTCTATTCAGTGGTGTAGAGGTGCCTGGAGAAGTGGGTTAACTCAAATTCTGCATAGGCTACTTTGTAGCTAGTTAGCATTTAATTGAGAGGGTTTTTGGGAAAGCCTTTCAATCTACCAGAAGATGGTTACACCTATCATTAGCATCTTTATATGTTTCCTGTTCCTTATGTCACGCCCTGGTCATAGAGAGGCATTTTATTCTCTATTTTGGTTAGGCCAGGGTGTGACTAGGGTGGGCGTTCTATGTTATTTTTTGTATTTTTTTGTTTTTGGCTGGGTGTGGTTCTCAATCAGGGACAGCTGTCTGTCGTTGTCTCTGATTGAGAACCATACTTAGGTAGCTCTTGCCCACATGGGTTTTGTGGGTAGTTGTTTTCTGTTTTGTGTTTCTGCACCTGACAGGACTGTTTTGTTTTCGGTCATGCTCGTTGTTATTTTGTTTTGCGTTCAGTTTAAATAAAGATAACATGAACACTTACCACGCTGCACTTTGGTCCACACCTTCTTCACATGAACATCGTTACACCTTAATTGTTGAAACCTGGACCTTTTACTTCATATTTTGAGGCATGTCTGACCAAGCTTCAAAGTAGCCTAAAGCCAGAATCCCATCATAGATACGTGTAAATGTGATATTTCCGTTTTTTTTATTTTTTAAAACTGTTTTAGCTTTGTCATTATGGGGTATTGTGTGTAGAATGATGGGGGGAAAAAACAATTTAATCAATTTTAGAATAAGGCTGTAACGTAACAAAATGTGGAAAAAGTCAAGTTGTCTGAATACTTTCCGAATGGTGGCCTTCGCGTACACATTTATCAAAAGTTTGATGAATAAGGGAGAGGACTGTAGAGTATGTGAGACAATGTATTGATCAAATTTCCAGAAACATACAGAACAGTAGATGTACCGGTACTGATAGGCTTGTGTCCCCAACGGCACCCTGTCCCCTACATAGTGCACCACTTTTGACCAGAACCCTACAGGCCCTAGTCAAAAGTAGTGCACTATTTAGGGAATAGGGCACCATTTTGGATGCCGCCATGGTGATGGTGATGAAGCACCCTATTCACACCCTAATTATGTGTACAGAGTGGCCAATAGATGATTACTGTCATAATGAATAATCATCTGCCTCATTATGGCTATAGACCAGCCAGTGAGATTGATCATCTACCGTGGGACAGGAAGAACCAGTCAATATGGACCCAGGGTTGTGTTCATTATGGAACAAATTAAGTGTTTCTTATTGAACAAGTTTAGGCAGTTCCTGTTTCAGTCCGTTTCATCACCTTCCACCAATCAAAACCAACTCCATACAAGAATGCCATGACAACTGTAACCTGACCACATGCAATGTGTGATGGATTGGATAACATTTGAAATATTCAATAGTGCTTTATAGTAGTTTAAGAAATGTTACCTACATTTTCCACAGTACAAGAGCACTTCAACTGCAGTATATGAGGACTGAATATCAATTCATTTTCCCCTTTGGAAACATCCACCTAACTCAATGTTATACCTTTTCTCAGGTGAATTCTTCTCCATTTGGTTAGAGAACAGCCCCTGTAGTGATAATATACAACTCCATCGGTGCTCTCCATTACAGCAGAGTGCTAGTAAGTGTATCCTAACAGTCCTTCAGTATTTACAACCTGACAATACAAGCCCAGCGGCGGCCATTTTCACCAGCTAGAGCTACCGCTAACGTTTCCACATGGCTGTGTTGCACTGTTATGTACTTTACTGTAGCTCTTTGATTCAGATGAACATGACTTAATGGATGTAACAGTGAGTCTGCATCATCTGAACATGTCTACATTCTGAACTCTCCACTATTTCTTCAACTGAAACGTTGAGATTTTCCTCATACTCAGCTGTCTGAAATTCCGATGAATTTACGTGTGAAAGTAAGATCAGAATAATTGCACGGAATGTTTTAGATCTCTGAAATAGGGATGATAAGGATGATGATGAAAAAAAGGAAGGCCTACATTGGATATTTGACTAAACTTTTCTATGAACATAATCATACATAGTCCGTGTAAAAAGAATGCAGGAAAAGTGTCGGCCAAAGGGCATGATAAACTTAACTTTGAAAGAGTTAGAACTCAACTCATCAAAGTCCTGCGGGTAAAGTGCCCCATCACTCTTACTTCCTTATATGAGCTGCGGAGTTGCATCAGATAGCTTAGACTTAGGCAAGATCTAAGAGATGAAATACACAATCAGGTCATTCCCAATCTCACTGGAATTACTACTGGATCACACCAACTTCTCATTGAGGAAGTTATAAACACACACACACACACACACACACACACACACACACACACACACACACACACACACACACACACACACATACACACACACACACACACACACACTCTCTCGCTCTTACTCTCTCACATACACACCACCACCATCAATGCCACTCTCTCGCACGTCTATCAAACCCCCCTACCCACAGGACACCCCACCCATTCCTTACAGTGTGAAGCCCCCTCCTGATTGGTCAAAGGTATCGGCCAGTATTAAAAACATCTGAAGCTGTTGAAGACCATCAACCATAAACTCCCAGTTTTGTTTTTGTGCTCAAAGCTACTATGAGATTCTGGTTTGTAATCAAAAGAACTACTTGAAATAAATATATTATGATCATCTGCATGTTACTTTATTAAAATCTGCCTCAGAACATTGTCTCGCGGCAACTGGCTGATCGTTAACAACCTCACTATGAGCGAGGTCATGGCAGATCAATAGTGAATTTTAGTAAAACTGGAAAACAATACCCTCAACAGAACCCAGGCAGGGGGTTAGGGGAGGGGGCTGGGGGGTGGGGAGTTGTATTCATGTTTTAAATGCGATGTGGCTCCAGAAGCGTGCTCCCTACCTTTAAAGTGTTTACAGTGACCAATCAATGTAAAAGGGAGTTCTGCGGTATAGACACAGACATACAGATAGACAACAGCCTTCAGGCTGGAACACAACTGGGGGTTTTAGGGGACCTTAGTTATCACTAAGAACCAGCTTCCTTTAAACTTCTCCAAAAAGCTATTTTACTTGATCAATGGCAGCCTCTGGTTTTTGGTAAATTTGTCTTCCTCATTGTGTGAAGTGAATTGGAGATCAAAACAATGGTGAGATGGTGCAGGCAGACAGGCAGGCATAACACGCCAGAGGAGGAGGCGTCATCCTGAAACAACACGTGTAATTGTCCGTGACCAGCTTTGCTGACCATCAAAAAACTACTGCTGTCAGACTCAACCGCGAACAGAGAGGAAGACATCTTTGAGCAGGACATCAGGAATAAAACATGAAAGTGCTCATTAGAAATGCCTGTCTTCCCAACTTGATGCAGCTATTTGATCTATTCGCAGGGGTGAAAGTATATTTCATTTCTTCCCAGTACGGGAGATCCCCCTCCCTCCCTCCCTCCCAAAATATTCATAGAATTACATGATTCATTCAATAGGATCTCTGTGGGCCTAGGTCTTTTTTTTGTATTATTTCACTTTTAAAATGTGTTACTTTTTATTGTAGCATAAACACAACAAGTCATTTTCCTCTGATTGTCAAGTAATCACTTCAAAGGGCTCATTTACTAGGCTACCCGTGGACGTTCATCCACTCGCAACATATTTCCAACCTACAAACGGTGTTGAATGGAGTCTTTTACACAAACCACCAGAAAGTGTAGGCCAGTAACATTTGGCGAATGTCATTGGCCTACGTTGGCAAATGTGTCATGCCTAATGGTGCAAAAGCCTACCGTTTTCTGGACATTCTGTTTGAATTATTGTGATAGGGTCACGTTTTAACAGTACGGCGTACCACACCGGGACGCCGTACCAGACCGCACCGCCTTACTTTCACCCCTGGCTATTTGACTTGCACGTCAAAGTAAAAAGAGACCATACAAAACACATGAACTGTTTGTAATCCAAACCCTGTTCAACCGATAAAGACCATAAAGATTAATAATCAGTCACAGTGAAAACGGCATGTACTCTGTTCATACTTAAGATGCTGTTGGGCATGAACTGCACAAGTCCAGCCCTTTGCACATGTACCCGTGAGTTACACAAACTGCAGTCAACTGCACTATTACAGTTTTTTTCGATTGCTAAACGACAGTGGACACAACTGGAGTCACATGTGCAAAACTCTAACTACAGTCTGCACAGCAGCAGTTCATGTGGACCAAACTCTAGTTCGTTTTTCATTGCTTGAACACAGTTTTCAAAACTCTACACACTTATCCCATGACTTTAACCACAACCTGCACAACACTGTGGATTTACAGCACTTTGTTCAAATGCTAACACACTGCTGTCAAAACTGTGAACCACACATTCAAAACGGAATAGATTTCAGCCTTGTGCCTTTCAAACACTGCTGATTGCAATTTCAGCTGAAAGGCTAAGCAGGTGTCTTGTTTTAGACTTGTTAGTGAACACACACACATATTACAGTATATATAGGTAGAGCTCAGAAAGACTCATTTTGGAAATGGAACAAGGAAGATGGGTTCGTGGAGGGAGAAGGGTGGCAGGGAGAGGGCGGATGCGTGGAGGAAGACAAAGAAGACAAAGAGCTGTTATTTCAGATGAAATAAGGGTTACACTTATAGACCATGTCGTGAACCATGGTCTCTCATTGAGAGAGGCAGGGTTGAGGGTTCAACCCAATCTGCAAAGATCCACAGTGGCATCTGTAATGCGAATTTTCTATCATGCAAACAGGTGAGAGTTACATCCTTACAGTAAATGAAAACATTACAGGAATCTATTTTGTATTGCAATTATAGAATATTTACACAGATATTATATTATATTATATCACTCTTTTCTTTGAAGAAAATATTACTTTGTATGAAGTCACTGAAATTGTTCAAACTGTAAAGATGAAAAGTTTGTATTTTCTGTATTGGTGTTTGATGCTAGTGTTTTTACTCTCAGTGTGTTCTGAATGACAGTGTGTGTTATCTCAGTGAGGGTTGTGCATAGTGTTTGGCTGCACTGAGCGTGTGTTGAGCCATGTGTTAAGAGTTGTGTTGCTTGGAATGAGTTTTGCAGGTGATGTGAACTGTTTAGCTCAGGTGACTGTTGGTAGTGCAGACTGTAGTTAGAGTTTTGCACATGTGACTCCAGTTGTGCCCACTGTCGTTTAGCAATCGAAAAAAACTGTAAGTGCTATGCACACACTCTTAGAGAAAAAACATTCCAAAAGGGTTCTTTGGTTGTCCCCATAGGATAACCCTTTTTTGTTTCCAGGTAGAACCCTTTTGGGTTACAGGTGAGTACCCTTTTGGGTTCCATATAGGACCTTCTGTAGAAAAGGGTTCTATATGGAACCCGAAAAAGTTCCACTTGGAACCAAAACTAGTTTTCAACTGTAGGGACAGCCAAATAACCCTTTTACGTTCAAATAGCACCTTTTTTTGTAACTGTAGTCTGATGGAGACTGTGTGTGTTTTTGTACTCGCATGTTTGTACGCTCGTTCGTGTGTGTGTGTGTGTGTGTGTGTGTGTGTGTGTGTGTGTGTGTGTGTGTGTGTGTAGTGTGCCTGCCTTCCTATGGCTCCTCTCTGGCCTATGTGGAGCCGGGTGCACAGTCCTGATGGGCCCTGCTCATGTATAATGGATGACACCTGGACCCCAGAATAGCAGTAGAGCCCAGAGGAACCCAGTCTGAGTGCTGCTGCTGTGCTGTACTGTACAGAACAACACTGCTAACTTGTGGTGGGTTGTGTGTGTAGAGGAGCCTTTAAGCACCATTATGTTCCAAGTAAGGACTTTCAGGCGATTTGGTACTCCTTTCAAAGCTCATACAGCTGTCGGATCTTAAATTGATCCCTCATTTCTTGCTGAGAATGTTCCTGTACAACAGGAAATTTAAACTTGTATTCTATCTGAGATTTAAAAAGGCTTCTGAAGAAATGTCAGACTTGATTTGCTCTAACAAAAAAAATTTATCAACCCCAACAAAAATGTCCATTAATTATAATCCACATAATAATTTACATGTCCTGTTGCTGCAGGATTATTTTCCTGCTGTAGCGAACAGGCTCAAATTAATATCCTACACCTGTATGAAAAAAACATTATTACCCTTCCATATACAGTAGACTGATCCAGCCCAATAGCCCCCATCACTAGCATGTGCCCTGCCAGTTTCCACCCACAGACAAGCTGCTGAGAGACAAAGGCTATTGGTTTTATTGGCTCTCCAGCACACCGCCCATAGCCATTAGAAACATTAGGAGTGCTTGAGTGACAGTCGGAGACATAAAGAATGACATGATGGCCATCTGGAGACATGGACACGGAGCACAACCCCTGGGGAGAGCTTGGATGACATATTGGGATGATACATGGCATATTACATACTGCTCACTAATGAAAAAACACGAAAAACATGTTGTACAGTACATATTATATAGTTCTATACACACTATCGCCTGAATGAGAACTCCCATGGTTAGCCTGTATACTATCAGAACAGCTGCAAGATTGCTTTGTCTGTATTGTACATTTTACAGACAAGAGTATCTTCTCACGTCTACGTGCAAATACCATATTTTGCATATGGCTCTCGAGGACCTCCTCGTAAATCTATGGGTTTATAATACTCTGTCAATACCATCCTTGTGTCTATTCTCCTGTGTACATCAAGTTTCCATTGTCGTCCTCGCCATTATTTCAACACTAATGTACAAATATACATTAGAAAATATTATGTAGTACTGTACACACTCTCGCCTGTGTGGTATAACACAAAGGGCACCTGCTCGTCGAACATCTTATTCTAAAATCATGGGAATTAATATGGAGTTGGTCCCACCTTTGCTGCCATTACAGTTTCCACTCTTCTGGGAAGGTTTTCCTCTAGATGTTGAAACATTGCTGCAGGGACTTTTTTCCATTCAGCCACAGGAGAATTGGTGAGGTTGGGCACTGATGTTGGGCGATTAGGCCTGTCTCGTCAGCGTTTCAATTCATCCCAAAGGTGTTTGATGGAGTTGAGGTCAGGGCTCTGTGCAGGCCAGTCAAGTTCTTCCACACCGATCTAGACAAAGCATTTCTGTATGGATCTCGCTTTGTGCATGGGAGCATTGTCCTGCTGAAAAAAGTACAGAATCATCTAGAATGTCATTGTATGCTGTAGCGTTAAGATCTCTCTTCACTGGAACTAAGGGGCCTAGCTTGAACCATGAAAAACAGTTCCAGGCCATTATTTATACTCCACCAAACTTTACAGTGAGCACTATGCATTTGGGCAGGTAGCGATCGCCTGACATCCGCCAACACCAGATTCATCAGTCGGACGGTGAAGCGTGATTCATAATTCTAGAGAATGCATTTCCACTGCTCCAGAGTCCAATGGGAACAAGTGGTACACCACTCCAGCCGATCCTTGGAATTGCCCATGGTGATCTTAGGCTTGTTTGCGGCTGCTCGGCCATGGAAACCCATTTCATGAAGCTCCTGACGAACAGTTATTGTGTTGACGTTGCTTCCAGAGGCAGTTTGGAACTCGGTAGTGTCTTGCAACTGAGGACAGACCATTTTTATGTGAGCTTGTGTAGCCTATCACTTCGCGACTGAGCCGTTGTTGCTTCTAGACATTTCCACTTCAGAATAACAGCACTTACAGTTGACAGCACTTACAGCACTTACAGCTGTAACTGAGTTCTTCAGTACAGGTCATTCTACTGCCAATGTTTGTCTATGGAGATTGCATGGCTGTGTGCTCAATTCTCTCTCTCTCTCATTCTCTCTCTCATTCTCCCTCTCTCTTATTCTCCCTCTCTCTTATTCTCCCTCCCTCTTATTCTCCCTCTATGTGCTCTCCAGTCCTGTACCATTACCTGTACCAGTCCTGTACCATTCTGTAGTGTGTTACCAGGGAGAGCAGGCAGAAAGGGGCACCTCTCTGTGATAGTTCTGCTGGGCTAAATTAAGCCATAATACTCCCTGCTCACATACCAGGGAACAAAACCACACCTGCAACGTAATCTAATGAGCAACGCCTGACTAATTATCAAGCTGTCCCCAGAAAAGGGACTGTTAGTGATATTAGCTACAGTAGCTGACTAAATTCACTGCCCTTGTGAGTAAAAACTATAATCTTTAGTTCAGTAATGTTTAGCCTGTTACAAATGTACTCATATAAGTGGATGCCCATGGCATAGATAATCTTAATAGATCATACTTTGTGAGACTGACTGTTCCTTGGAGTGGACTTGGCGGCTGCCCAGTCAGATGCCTGCTCCAGTTGGACTGGCTCTCCTGTGTTCTATCTGGAGTACAGTCAGCCCCTGCAGTGGGCTAAACACTGCCAGCAGCAGCAGCTGTAGCTCAACATATGCTTCTCAACAGCTCCCTGTAGAAGAAGCAGTGATTCCCACAGTTCTACACCCTCTTCTCCCTCTGTCTACATTCTAGACTAGAGGACTAGAAAGATAGATTTTTATTGGTTAAATACAACATTATCATTTGTCTCTCTCCTTGGAGAGGATCAAAGACACCAGATCAGCTCGGCACAGCGTTGACAGATAGCCAGAAACCCCTCCCCACCACCACCACCACCACCACCACCACCAGAGAGGAAGGGGGAGTTGGGCCGGTTTTATGACTTAACTCCGGTTGTAAACTTTCTCTCTGTTGCCCTGCAGTACTGAACAAAGAAATGTGTTGTGTGTAGAGAGAGACTCTTGCCTAGGAACTTCAACATCAAACAACAGACACTGGGACAATATACTTAAACATCCAAACGTTGGGGATGATGAGGGATGGAATATGGAAAATGTATGTATGTTTTGTGATGTCATTAAAATGATCAGAAAGACTGTATAACAGAAATAATGCAACTTAGGAAGGAAACACATTCCAACTGTAAGTTGCCACCCTATAGGATGTTCAAATAATATGAAGATCAATGAAACTATGTTTGAAAAGATAGAAAGGTGAGTTTAGTCTTCAAATTAGGGTCATGGTTATTCATATCTGTTGCACACTAACTATGCCACGCCCCTAATGAGGCCAGAGTGCGTGTCCACATGATGGAACCACCCTCCAAGGCCAGAGTGCTTAAAAGGACTCGCTGAGAATTGAAATACAGACCAGAGAATGTAAGGACGTGGTCCACGCGTTGAAATGGTTAAAACTACAAGACCAGGAAATGGTAAGACCCTCTGAATCTCTCGATGAGTGGAAAAGGTGAAGACTAGACCAAAACCATGCATCGTCTGCAGCTCTCCATGTAAAGTAGTCTAGGACAATTGACCAAAGATGGGAGGGAAGAACACATCCCTCTCACCACCGAGTAGCACACCTCTGATGTATCCATTCTAAGAACACTCTATGAACATTCTATGAACAACAGAAGCCTACAACTAAGAAGGACATTGGGACCTCTGGTGGACAACCAGAGACTTGCATTGAACTACTTCCCATAGACGGATCGAGTGGTCTCAACAGAGAGACAACAGAGAAAGACATCTACGCGTAAATATATGTTGCATTTCTAATAAGAATGAGCGGTTGTTAGTGTGCTAAATATTCATATTTACGGTGAGCATAGTTTCCAAATGTATGTACGATATGTCCACTCTCTGTCTCTTCCGCTCTTTATCTTTCCCCTCCACTTTTCCATTGTGTAACAAGCTGTCATATCGGGTTAGTCCACTAGGGACTTTCCATTGCATTATGTTAGTAATCAATAACCTATACCGTGTGTGTGTGTTTATTTAGTTAGTAAATAAATAATTAAGCCAATTTGTGTATCACTGATTCATCACTTAGGTTAGGGTTCGTGCAGATTTACGAAGTCAACGACGTTCAGAATGAGACTGATACTGGAATGATATCTATATATTCTTGAGTTAATTCGGGAAACGGTAACTCATTAAATAAACTTTTTCCCGTGGTGCCCAAAATTCCTAATGAGTTAATTGTCTAATGATTAATTTAATTGTGTAATAATGAAATATAGTAAGTAATTATTCGATGAATAGCAGTCATCACATTAATCGTGGTCATGTCACGACAGCAAGTATCATCACACACAGCAGTTGGAGAGATTGTCACTGGAGGCTCTAGTGTCTTCATCCTTTTTCCTGTGGTGGAATTCATTTTTCGCAAGCATGTTTCTCCCACTTTGAAACAGAGTCCTTTGCCAGGGCTGTTGTTGTTATCAAACATGCTGCTATCAAAATGAATCGCAACAGAAGGGCTATTCGTTCTAACACACCCACCCCACACATCCAGCATCACTATTATGTTCAGCCTTGATGCTACACGCAAGAACACACACACATACACACAGCCCTGTATACACTGTGAACTTCAGCACCAGCACCACGTCAGTCTCCATGGCAACAGCCTCACACTAATGTCAAGGTGTGTGAACTCAGGGGTCATGTGTGAAGTACGCAGAACACAAACCACACATACACCCACCCACATAAACACCCACCCACCCACATAAACACACACACACACACACACACACACACACACACACACACACACACACACACACACACACACACACACACACATAAACATTCAAACACACAACAACACTGTACGAAACACACTTTACAAGGACAAGAGAGAAGAAGGCTGGAAGATCAAAGAGGTGTATGAGAGACACGTGGAGGGAAGAGAAGAAGAAGATGAAGAATGAGACTCAAAGCAGAAAAAAGGAGAAAGAGGGAGAAAGAGAGAGAGAGAGAGAGACCTCAGTCAGTACAGAGTGAAATATAGGTTTATGTATGTGGCTATAGGGATGTCACTGTGACTTGAGGGCCTAAATGGGATTTCTTCCTGCTTCACAGCGGTTTGTGCCAACATCGGGGATTTTGATTCATCCTCCTCTCACTGGCATGACAGTCTTGTTCTAACGCTGGCTGCAGACTCGGAGGCTGCAGACTCTGGGGTTTGCAGACCGGAGATACTGTTGAATCTACAGCTTGGGAGGAGATACACGAGAGACAGAAGACTACCAACCTGCCAACCGTGCTAATGTTAGCACTCAAAATGACCATGATTATGAAATGTTAGTCATCATCATTAGGGTGATAAATATAAACATTGTCATTACCCTGTCACCATCGTGAGTATCATGACAATCTCCATTGTCGTCATCATCGTTATTATTCTCTTTTATAAATGATAATGTTGCATATTGCTCCTAGAGAACCATCCACATACAGAGCTAAATATATAAAATATAAATATACCATGCCTTCAGAAAGTATTCACACCCCTTTACTTTTTCCACATATTGTTGTATCACACACAGCATGTAATATTTCTTACATTTAGATTTTGTGTCACTGATTTACACACAATACCACATCATGTCAAAGTGAAATTGTGTTTCTAGTACATTTTTGAAATGTAATAAAAAGTTCAAAGTTGAAATGCACCTAAAGATGGCACCGACAGAGAGGGCTGCCTCGCTTCTAGTTCTTAGGAAACTTTGCAGTATAGTCACGGATCCCTCTGGAACTTTCATTTGCGCACACCTGGCCCCTATTTGTATTGATGTGGCCTTTGTTCACCATGGTGGGGTTGATTATTGTTCCCATGTCCGTTGGTGGTGTGAGTACCTATGCGTTGGTGCTTCTGTTATGCTGTGTGCTATATATAGTGTGTATTACGGGTGTCGTTCAATGAGGTTTACCCTCGCTCTTTTGTTTGGGCACAGCCCAGTGTTTTTGTATACGTGTTTGTTTTAGGTGTATTAGAAAACCCCATTGTGTATTCCTGCGCCTGTCTCCAAAATCCTTTATATCAGTATTTCGTTTTTTATGTATTATTTCTTACATTGTTATCCCAGAAAATGTTATGTGTTATTACATACAGCCGGGAAGAACCATTGGATATCAGTGCGGCGGTAACTCTCCGGCATTACCAGCATTATGACCAGGAATACGACTTTCCCGAAGCGGATCCTTTGTTCGCACCACCCAGGGCAATTGAACTGATTCCAGAGGCCGACCCAAAACAACGCCAACTTACCCACCGCTTCCGAGTATATTACCCGCTAATGTTCAGTCCCTGGATAACAAAGTTGATGAGATCAGGGCAAGGGTTTCTTTCCAGAGAGACATCAGGGATTGTAACATTGTAACTCTGTTTCAGGGAAACATGGCTCTCTCGGGATATACTGTCATAGTCGGTCCAGCCATCTGGAATCTCAGTTCATCGCGCCGACAGGAATAAATATCTCTCCGGGAAGAAGAGGGGGGATGTATGTTTCATGATTAACAAATCATGGTGTAATTGTAATAACATAAAGGAGCTCAAGTCCTTTGTTCACCCGACCTAGAATATCTCAGAATCAAATGCTGACCGTATTATCTCCCAAGAGAATTCTCTTCAGTTATAGTCACAGCCGTGTATATCCCCCCTCAAGCCGATACCACGATGGCCCTCAAGGAACTTCACTGGACTTTACGCAAACTGGAAACCATATATCCCGAGGCTGCATTTATTGTAGCTGAGGATTTTAACAAAAAAAATTGAGGAATAGGCTACTAAATTCTATCAGCATATCGACTGTAATACTCGAGCTGGAAAAACACTTCCCGGATGCATACAAGGCCCTCCCCCTCCCTCCTTTCAGAAAAATCTGACCACGACTCCATTTTGCTCCTCCCTTCCTATAGCCAGAAACTCAAACAGGAAGTACCTGTGCTAAGGACTATTCAATGCTGGCCTGACCAACTGAAATCCACGTTACTGAGTTTATCAAGAAGTGTATAGAGAAAAAGTGGAGTCGCAATTCAACGGCTCAGACAAGAGACGTATGTGGCAGGGTCTACAGGAAATCACAGACTACTGTCACGTTCTGACTATAGTTCTGTTATTTTATTCTTTGCTACTGTGAGCTCTCCTTCTCCGTGGACGACGTGAGTAAGACATTTAAACGTGTTAACCCTCGCAAGGCTGCCGGCCCAGACTACATCCCTAGCCGCGTCCTCAGAGCTTTCACAGACCAGCTGGCTGGTGTGTTTATGACATATTCAATCTCTCCCTATCCTAGTCTGCTGTCCCCACATGCTTCAAGATGGCCACCATTGTTCCTGTACCCAAGAATGCAAAGGTAACTGAACTAAATGACAATCGCCTCGTAGAACTCACTTCTGTCATCATGAAGTGCTTTGAGAGACTATATCACCTCCACCTTACCTGTCACCCTAGACCCACTTCAATTTGCTTACCGCCCCAATAGGTCCACAGACGATGCAATCGCCATCACACTGCACACCGCCCTATCCCATCTGGACAAGAGAAATACCTATGTAAGAATTTTGTTCATTGACTATAGCTCAGCATTCAACACCATAGTGCCCTCCAAGCTCATTATTAAGCTCGAGGCCCTAGACTTCCTGACGGGCCCCCCTCACCCCAGGTGGTGAAGGTAGGAAACAACATCTCCACTTCGCTGACCCTCAACACTGGGGCCCAACAAGGGTTCGTGCTCAGCCCCCTCCTGTACTCCCTGTTCACCCATGACTGTGTGGCCATGCACGCCTCCAAATCAAACATCAAGTTTGCAGACGACAAAACAATAGTAGGCTTGATTACCAACAACAACAAGACAACATACAGGGAGGAGGTGAGGGCTCTGGGAGTGTGGTGTCAGGAAAATAACACTCTCACTCAACGTTGCCAAAACAAAGGGGATGATCGGGGACTTTAATCCCTGCCAAAGGCGCTTCAACAAAGTACTGAGTAAAAGGTCTGAATACTTATGTAAATGTGATATTTCATTCAATTTGCAAAAATGTCTAAAAACCTGTTTTGATAAAGTTGCCAAACACAGATCCCTATATGCAGCCATACAGGTGTTGACTGATTTTCACCTCTGAAGATAAAATAAAAATAATGCATAATGAGGAATAAAAATATCCAGTGTTAAATGGACTGTAATATTCCCCTAGCAGCATGGAGGGTTATGACAAAGTTTGCATCCATTTCCATGCTTAATTAAGGCATTGTTATGCACACCCACTAAACCAGGTGGACCAGGCATTGATCGTCATTTTCTCTTTCAATCTCTCCCACACACAGTCACCTTTTCAGGGGATGAGAAAGGGATGGGAGGATGAAAAGAACAGTGTTATTATAAAAAAAACTCTGGATGTTATTTCTGAACAGGTTTGGATTAGCTGCGTGACTGAACTGTACGTGTTGCGTTCTCCACCAATACACCCTTATCAATGATTGTTTCCTCACATGGAAGTTGTCGGTTTTGAAATAAAATCCCAAGTTTGACACTCAGTCAAAGTAGACTACACACAGTCTCTCTCTGTCCCTTCTCTCCCTCCCTCCGCTCTCTTTCTCAATTCAAGGGGCTTTATTGGCATGGGAAACATATGTTAACAATGCCAAAGCAAGTGAGGTAGATAATATATAAAAGTGAAATAAACAATACAAATTAACAGTTAACATTTAACATACAGAAGTTTCAAAAGAACAAAGACATTACAAATGTCACATTATGTACAGTGGGGAGAACAAGTATTTGATACCCTGACGATTTTGCAGGTTTTCCTACTTACAAAGCATGTAGAGGTCTGTAATTTTTATCATAGGTACACTTCAACTGTGAGAGACGGAATCTAAAACAAAAAAAATCCAGAAAATCACATTGTATGATTTTTAAGTAATTCATTTGCATTTTATTGCATGACATAAGTATTTGATCACCTACCAACCAGTAAAAATTACGGCTTTCACAGACCTGTTAGTTTTTCTTTAAGAAGCCCTCCTGTTCTCCACTCATTACCTGTTTGAACTGCACCTGTTTGAACTCATTACCTGTATAAAAGACACCTGTCCACACACTCAATCAAACAGACTCCAACCTCTCCACAATGGCCAAGACCAGAGAGCTGTGTAAGGACACCAGGGATAAAATTGTAGACTTGCACATGGCTGGGATGGCCTACAGGACAATAGGTAAGCAGCTTGGTGAGAAGGCAACAACTGTTGGTGCAATTATTAGAAAATGGAAGAAGTTCAAGATGACGGTCAATCACCCTGGGTCTGGGGCTCCATCCATCTCACCTCGTGGGGCATCAATGATCACGAGGAAGGTGAGGGATCAGCCCAGAACTACCCGGCAAGACCTGGTCAATAACCTGAAGAGAGCTGGGACCACAGTCTCAAAGAAAACCATTAGTAACACATTACACCGTCATGGATTAAAATCCTGCAGCACACGCAAGGTCCCCCTGCTCAAGCCAGCGCATGTCCAGGCCTGTCTGAAGTTTGCCAATGACCATCTGGATGATCCAGAGGAGGAATGGGAGAAGGTCATGTGGTCTGATGAGACAAAAATACATATTTTTGGTCTAAACTCCACTCGCTGTGTTTGGAGGAAGAAGAAGGATGAGTACAACCCCAAGAACACCATCCCAACCATGAAGCATGGAGGTGGAAACATCATTCTTTGGGGATGCTTTTCTGCAAAGGGGACAGGATGACTGCACCGTATTGAGGGGAGGCTGGATGGGGCCATGTATCGCGAGATCTTGGCCAACAACCTCCTTCCCTCAGTAAGAGCATTGAAGATGGGTCGTGGATGGGTCTTCCAGCATGACAACAACCCGAAACACACAGACAGGGAAACTAAGGAGTGGCTCCGTAAGAAGCATCTCAAGGTCCTGGAGTGGCCTAGCCAGTCTCCAGACCTGAACCCAATAGAAAACCTTTGGAGGGAGCTGAAAGTTCATATTGCCCAGCGACAGCCCTGAAACCTGAAGGATCTGGAGAAGGTCTGTATGGAGGAGTGGGCCAAAATCCCTGCTGCAGTGTGTGCAAACCTGGTCAAGAACTACAGGAAACGTATGATCTCTGTAATTGCAAACAAAGGTTCCTGTACCAAATATTAAGTTCTGCTTTTCTGATGTATCAAATACTTATGTCATGCAATAAAATGCTAATTAATTACTTAAAAATCATACAATATGATTTTCTAGATTCTTGTTTTAGATTCCGTCTCTCACAGTTGAAGTGTACCTATAACCATTAATGACAGATCTCTACATGCTTTGTAAGTAGGAAAACCTGCAAAATCGGCAGTGTATCAAATACACTGTATATATACAGTGTTGTAATGATGTACAAATGGTTAATGTACAAAAGGGAAAATAAATAACCATAAATATGGGTTGTATTTACAATGGTATTTGTTCTTTACTGGTTGACCTTTTCTTGTGGCAACGGGTCACAAATCTTGCTGCAGTGATGGCACACTGTGGTATTTCACCAGGTAGATGTGGGAGTTTATCAAAATCGGGTTTGTTTTCAAATTCTTTGTGGATCTGTGTAATCTGAGGGAAATAAATGTCTCTAATATGGTCATACATTGGGCAGGAGGTTAGGAAGTACAGCTCAGTTTTCACCTCATTTTGTGGGCAGTGTGCACACCTGTCTGTCTTCTCTTGAGAGCCATGTCTGCCTACGTCGGCCTTTCTCAATAGCAAGGCTATGCTCACTGAGTGTCTCTCTCTCTCTCTCTCTATCTCTTGCTCAGTCTTTCTCTCTTTCGCTCAGAGGCTTGTTGCAGCAGAGTGTGAGGTGCTGAACGGTGCAGTTTTTGGCAGGCAGGATTTGTGATGCAGATCCCTATCAACTCTAAGAAGCGGGACAGGAAACATCAAAAGAACTCACTTCAATAAGCTTAAATGGGACTTCACACACACCCACATTCTGTTTCCTTCCCTCTCCTTTATTCTCCCTCTTCCTTCCTTTGCTTCCTCTCTCCAGTCCATCTATCTCACCTCACTCTCCCCCACTCGCCCCTTTCTCTCTCCCTAAACCACACACACACAGGCTGGCGCATACACACAGATACAGGCTGGCACACACACACACACACACACACACACACACACACACACACACACACACACACACGTTCACTTTCTTCATACTCTGCAGACAAGTCTTCAGAAGTCTCCCTCTCAGTGGGAACACTCCCCTGTTCATTAGTTTCTGGGCCTTAACTTTCACAGAACTAACTTTGCCTTCATTACTGTAGCTCGCTGGGGCCAGACTTCATTCTCTTCAAGTTGAAACACATTTCTTGAGATATGAATCTTTTTTTCACTGCTGGGTGAGTATAACATACGTTTCTAATGTAAACTTTTCACTCTAGTTTTCTTTTCTTTAGGAAGTGAGCAGATTTATGTTCAGCTAAGATTGTCATCCTGCTGGAATCTATCTGAGATTTTCACTCTCAGACCTGTTAAGGTACAGTGAGGGAAAAAATTATTTGATCCCCTGCTGATTTTGTACGTTTGCCCACTGACAAAGAAATTATCAGTCTATCATTTTAATAGTAGGTTTATTTGAACAGTGAGAGACAGAAAAACAACAACAAAAAAACTGAAAAACACATGTAAAAAATGTTATAAATTGATTTTCATTTTAATGAGGGAAATAAGTATTTGACCCCCTCTCAATCAGAAAGATTTCTGGCTCCCAGGTGTCTTTTATACAGGTAATGAGCTGAGATTAGGAGCACACTCTTAAAGGGAGTGCTCCTAATCTCAGCTTGTTACCTGTATAAAAGACACCTGTCCACAGAAGCAATCAATCAATCCGATCCCAAACTCTCCACCATGGCCAAGACCAAAGATCTCTCCAAGGATGTCAGGGACAAGATTGTAGACCTACACAAGGATGGAATGGGCTACAAGACCATCGCCAAGCAGCTTGGTGAGAAGGTGACAACAGTTGGTACGATTATTCGCAAATGGAAGAAACACAATAGAACTGTCAATTTCCCTCAGCCTGGGGCTCCATGCAAGATCTCACCTCGTGGAGTTGCAATGATCATGAGAACGGTGAGGAATCAGCCCAGAACTACACGGGAGGATTTTGTCAATGATCTCAAGGCAGCTGGGACCATAGTCACCAAGAAAGCAATTGGTAACACACTGCGCCGTGAAGGACTGAAATCCTGCAGAGCCCGCAAGGTCACCCTGCTCAAGAAAGCACATATACAGAAGTTTATATGAAGTTTGCCAATGAACATCTGAATGATTCAGAGGACAACTGGGTGAAAGTGTTGGGGTCAGATGAGACCAAAATGGAGCTCTTTGGCATCAACTCAACTCGCCGTGTTAGGAGGAGGAATGCTGCCTATGACCCCAAGAGCACCATCCCCACCGTCGAAAATGGAGATGGAAACATTATGCTTTGGGGGTGTTTTTCTGCTAAGGGGACAGGACAACTTCACCCCATCAAAGGGACGATGGACGGGGCCATGTACCGTCAAATATTGGGTGAAAACCTCCTTCCCTCAGCCAGGGCATTGAAAATGGGTCGTGTATGGATATTCCAGCATGACAATGACCCATTAAAATGATAGACTGATCATCACCCCACACAACAACTCGCCCAAGCCTTCCCCATTTCTCCTTCTCCCAAATCTGCTCAGCTGATGTTCTGAATGAGCTGCAAAATCTGGACCCCTACAAATCAGCCGGGCTAGACAATCTGGACCCTTTCTTTCTAAAATGATCTGCCAAAATTGTTGCCACCCCTATTACTAGCCTGTTCAACCTCTCTTTCGTGTCGTCTGAGATTCCCAAAGATTGGAAAGGGGGTGACACTCTTGACCCAAACTGCTACAGACCTATATCTATCCTACCATGCCTTTCTAAGGTCTTCGAAAGCCAAGTCAACAAACAGATTACCGACCATTTCGAATCTCACCATACCTTCTCTGCTATGCAATCTGGTTTCAGAGCTGGTCATGGGTGCACCTCAGCCACGCTCAAGGTCCTAAATGATATCTTAACCGCCATCGATAAGAAACATTACTGTGCAGCCGTATTCATTGATCTGGCCAAGGCTTTCGACTCTGTCAATCACCACATCCTCATCGGCAGACTCGACAGCCTTGGTTTCTCAAATGATTGCCTCGCCTGGTTCACCAACAACTTCTCTGATAGAGTTCAGTGTGTCAAATCGGAGGGTCTGCTGTCCGGACCTCTGGCAGTCTCTATGGGGGTGCCACAGGGTTCAATTCTTGGACCGACTCTCTTCTCTGTATACATCAATGAGGTCGCTCTTGCTGCTGGTGAGTCTCTGATCCACCTCTACGCAGACGACACCATTCTGTATACTTCTGGCCCTTCTTTGGACACTGTGTTAACAACCCTCCAGGCAAGCTTCAATGCCATACAACTCTCCTTCCGTGGCCTCCAATTGCTCTTAAATACAAGTAAAACTAAATGCATGCTCTTCAACCGATCGCTACCTGTACCTACCCACCTGTCCAACATTACTACTCTGGACGGCTCTGACTTAGAATACGTGGACAACTGCAAATACTTAGGTGTCTGGTTAGACTGTAAACTCTCCTTCCAGACCCATATCAAACATCTCCAATCCAAAGTTAAATCTAGAATTGGCTTCCTATTTCGCAACAAAGCATCCTTCACTCATGCTGCCAAACATACCCTTGTAAAACTGACCATCCTACCAATCCTCGACTTTGGCGATGTCATTTACAAAATAGCCTCCAATACCCTACTCAACAAATTGGATGCAGTCTATCACAGTGCAATCCGTTTTGTCACCAAAGCCCCATATACTACCCGCCATTGCGACCTGTACGCTCTCGTTGGCTGGCCCTCGCTTCATACTCGTCGCCAAACCCACTGGCTCCATGTCATCTACAAGACCCTGCTAGGTAAAGTCCCCCCTTATCTCAGCTCGCTGGTCACCATTGCATCTCCCACCTGCAGCACACGCTCCAGCAGGTATATCTCTCTAGTCACCCCCAAAACCAATTCTTTCTTTGGCCGCCTCTCCTTCCAGTTCTCTGCTGCCAATGACTGGAACGAACTACAAAAATCTCTGAAACTGGAAACACTTATCTCCCTCACTAGCTTTAAGCACCAACTGTCAGAGTAGCTCACAGATTACTGCACCTGTACATAGTCCACCTATAATTTTGCCCAAACAACTACCTCTTTCCCTACTGTATTTAATTAATTTATTTATTTTGCTCCTTTGCACCCCATTATTTTTATTTCTACTTTGCACATTCTCCCATTGCAAATCTACCATTCCAGTGTTTTACTTGCTATATTGTATTTACTTTGCCACCATGGCCTTTTTGCCTTTACCTCCCTTATCTCACCTCATTTGCTCACATCATATATAGACTTGTTTATACTGTACTATTGACTGTATGTTTGTTTTACTCCATGTGTAACTCTGTGTCGTTGTATGTGTCGAACTGCTTTGCTTTATCTTGGCCAGGTCGCAATTGTAAATGAGAACTTGTTCTCAACTTGCCTACCTGGTTAAATAAAGGTGAAATAAAATGTCTTTGTCAGTGGGCAAACGTACAAAATCAGCAGGGGATCAAATACTTTTTCCCCCTCACTGGCCAGGCTAAGACATGAGAGGCAGGAGAGAGTAGAGTTCTTCAAAGTAGCCACCCTTTGTCTTGATGACAGCTTTGCACACTCTTGGCCTTTTCTCCAACAGCTTTATGAGGAATGCTTTTCCAATTGTCTTAAAGGATTTCCCACATATGCTGTGCACTTCTTGGCTGCTTTTCCTTCACTCTGCGGTCCAACTCATCCCAAACCATCTCAATTGAGGTCATATGATTGTGGAGGCCAGGTCATCTGATGCAGCCTGGAGATGTGTTTTGGGTCATTGTCCTTTTGAAAAACAAATGATAGTCCCACTAAGCGCAGATGGGATGGCGTATCGCTGCAGAATGCTGTGGTAGCCATGCTGGTTAGGTGTGCCTGGAATTCTAAATAAATGACAGACAGTGTCACAAGCAAAGCACCATCATACCTCCTCCTCCATGTTTCACGGTGGGAACCACACTTGCGGAGATCATCCGTTCACCTACTCCGCATCTCACAAAGACACGGCGGTTGAAAAATCTAAAAATGTGGACTGCTCAGACCAAAGGAAAAAATGTCAAACGGTCTAATGTCGATTGCTCGTGTTTCTTGGCCCAAGCAAGTCTCTTCTTCTTATTGGTGACCTTTAGTAGTGGTTTTTTAATATTTTTTTACAGCAATTCGACCATGATGGCCTGATTCACGCAGTCTCCTCTGAACAGTTGAGATGTATCTGTTACTGTCCAAACCTTTGACTGGTACTGTATATATGAATTGGCCAAACTATTAGAAAAGTCCACAGCACCTGGTCCCACCCTGCATGAGGAAGTTAAATCCCTGCTGTGTACTGATAGACCATCTACAACATAATTGAAATATCCTACATCGGTTCTATCAACATGGTCCCTCACAGTAAGCTTCAAGAAGACAAAAAAACATGATTTCACAAAAAAGATCAGAATCCTAAGACTTAAAACACAGTAGGAACGGAAGACACAGAACACACTACAGTCTATTCATATCTAAGCTCCACAGGTAATTTCTGCTTGGCTGTCAACGAACTGAAAGAGAAAGCAAGAAGGGCTTTTTATGTATCGAAAGACAAATTCAAATTGTCATATCATTTGGAACCTGGCTCAATGCATATAATATATTCAAATCTACAATTTAAGCAATTGCCTTATATGGAAGTGAGGAGTGGGGTCCGCTCAAGATATATGAAAAAAATGGGACAAACATCTAATTGATATCATAATGCAGGATTCTGCAAAAGCATTCTTAGAGTACAGAGAAAAGCCCCAAATAATGCATGCAGGGCAGAATGAGGGCAATATCCATGACTAATTCATATCTCAAAACAGGCCATCAAATACTATAACCACCTAAAAAACAAGCCACCCCCACTCTTACCGCCACTGTACAACGCACTGAAATGCTAAGAGATTAACGTAGAAACAATTCCCCTCATCCTGATGCTAAATTCACAAACTACTACAAACCCAGCAAAGCCTCAGGACAGCACTCAGACAGTCTGGCCCAAACAAATTATAAGCAAACAAAAAGAAAATGACATTACCTATTGAGAAAACAAAACATTACAAAATCTCAAAGTGAAATTAAATGCTATTTGGCCCTAAACAGACAGTACATGGAGGCAGACTATCTGACCCCTGTGACTGATAGAAAACAGAGAAAGAAATTGACAATGTACAGACATGGTGAGCGTAGCCTTGCTATTGAGAGAGGCCGCCATAGGCGAGAGAGAAGACAGGCTATGTGTCCACTGACCACAAAATGAGATGGAAACTGAGCTGCACTTCCTAATGTCGCCAAATGTATGACGAAATAAGACACGCATATTCCCCTCCGAAGGACCCCAAAAGAATTAGAAATCAAATAAAATATTGACAAGCTACCATATCTGTTGACTAGCTACCGTATCTAGCTACCGTATCTATTGACAAGCTACCGTGTGCACTCACCACAGCAACATTTGTGTTGCGATAAGGAAAGGATTATGAGTGGAGAACAAACACCAAAGTAAATCAAACCTAAGCTATAGTTATCTGTTTCTTTAGTTTTCCTTGCCATTTGTACTTCTACTTTTTGCACACACAGGACACACACCTGCACACACACAGCTGCCTGCTGAGGGGGCCCTATTGGAACCAGCTTGCTAAAGGGGGCATAGTGGAGCCAGCAAGTGGTGTAAGGTTGGAGTAGGTCAATTAGTTTGTCAGTTATTTTATCTTCATTTATAGGCCATTTTATATTTTATTTTGAGTGTATAGACCGACAGCGTGTACAGATCCAGACCGAACCACTCATTTTTGTGTTTGTTTTTGCACATAATATAATAATTTAACATTTCAAATGTCTTACTATTTTGAAACTTTTGTGCGTTTAATGTTAACTGGTCATTTGTGATTGCTTATTTCCCTTGCCTTGACAATGTCAACATATGATTCCCATGCCAATAAAGCCCAATTGAATTGAATTGAGAGAAAGAGATCGAAAGAGAGAGAGAAAATGAGAGAGAAGTCTGCTTGTGTTCTCTTGCCAACTCCCTGACAGTCATTGTCACGCATTATATGGCATGATAATTCCAAAGAATTGGCAAGAGAGCAGAAAGAGCTTTGAATGAGGGGAGGCCTTACAAACAGGCACTTTGAGGTGGCGAAAGGCTGGGGCTGTACATGTCTGACACAGGATATGGTGAGAACATACTTCGGATTTCTGGATTTACTCACTGTAACAAAAGTCTCCGCAATCACTCATTTACGTTTGTAAACACTGCAACAAAGAGCCATTGTTAAACACACTAAATGACACTAGAGGGCCGTATCAAAAAGATACAAAACACTGCACAAGCCAAGAGTGGACATGAACATGTGGTACTAAACGTCACACTAAACGTCAAACACTGTGTTGTGGATCTAACCTAATCTCTGACTCATAAGCAGTCGCACAAATAGCTATTAGTGGATGCAAAAGAAATAAGAACCTATTCAGGTTGAGCGTGTATGAGATCATGGTGAGAAGTACCATTGATTTGATCTGTGGACAAGCCAGACGGGACTTTGAGAGATCTGGTGGAGGACAGGAAGGAAGACAGGAACACATTAACGGCTGTTGCCTAGTCGCAGAAAAGACCTAGTGATTCCTTCGATTAATTCAGAGCCAAATTTCATTACAAAGACGACATGAATTGCACAAGGCCAGACAAGGGGAGCACAGAGATAGACTAATCAGTTGTATTAATTTCCAAATCTACACAGACATGAATGACTTGTCTTGGGGGTCCACAAGTCTCCCAATTCAAGGGCAGTAAGAGAACAATAGGAAATCACTGATCGCAATCAGTTTTAAATCAGGATTCGAAGTGTGCTTTAAATACAACATAATGTCAGTTAATCCCGTGTTAAACGGCTCATCCTTGGCAGATTGATCAAGTCTGTTCCTCTCTCCTCTGTGTAGAGGGAGGGAGTAGTGGCCTCTGGTTAGTGGAGTCACTCTGGAAGGCATTTATATTATGCCTATTGGATTTAAACTGTCAAACACATGAACTGTGTCAAACACATGAATTGTGTCAAACTGTCAAACACATGAACTGTGTCAAACACATGAACTGTGTCAAACTGTCAAACACATGAACTGTGTCAAACTGTCAAACACATGAACTGTGTCAAACTGTAAAACACATGAACTGTGTCAAACTGTCAAACACATGAACTGTGTCAAACTGTCAAACACATGAACTGTGTCAAACTGTCAAACACATGAACTGTGTCAAACACATGAACTGTGTCAAACTGTCAAACACATGAACTGTGTCAAACACATGAACTGTGTCAAACTGTCAAACACATGACCTGTGTCAAACTGTCAAACACATGAACTGTGTCAAACTGTAAAACACATGAACTGTGTCAAACACATGAACTGTGTCAAACTGTAAAACACATGAACTGTGTCAAACTGTCAAACACATGAACTGTGTCAAACACATGACCTGTGTCAAACTGTCAAACACATGAACTGTGTCAAACTGTAAAACACATGAACTGTGTCAAACACATGAACTGTGTCAAACTGTAAAACACATGAACTGTGTCAAACTGTCAAACACATGAACTGTGTCAAACACATGAACTGTGTCAAACTGTCAAACACATGAACTGTGTCAAACTGTCAAACACATGAACTGTGTCAAACACATGAATTGTGTCAAACTGTCAAACACATGAACTGTGTCAAACACATGAATTGTGTCAAACTGTCAAACACATGAACTGTGTCAAACACATGAACTGTGTCAAACTGTAAAACACATGAACTGTGTCAAACTGTCAAACACATGAACTGTGTCAAACTGTCAAACACATGAATTGTGTCAAACTGTCAAACACATGAACTGTGTCAAACACATGAATTGTGTCAAACTGTCAAACACATAAACTGTGTCAAACACATTAACTGTGTTAAACTGTCAAACACATGAACTGTGTCAAACTGTAAAACACATGAATTGTGTCAAACTGTCAAACACATGAACTGTGTCAAACACATGAATTGTGTCAAACTGTCAAACACATGAACTGTGTCAAACACATGAACTGTGTCAAACACATGAACTGTGTCAAACTGTAAAACACATGAACTGTGTCAAACTGTCAAACACATGAACTGTGTCAAACACATGAACTGTGTCAAACTGTAAAACACATGAACTGTGTCAAACTGTCAAACACATGACCTGTGTCAAACTGTCAAACACATGAACTGTGTCAAACTGTCAAACACATGACCTGTGTCAAACTGTCAAACACATGACCTGTGTCAAACTGTCAAACACATGAACTGTGTCAAACTGTCAAAAACATGAACTGTGTCAAACTGTAAAACACATGAATTGTGTCAAACACATGACCTGTATTAAACTGTCAAACACATGCATTGTGTCAAACTGTCAAACACATGAACTGTGTCAAACTGTAAAACACATGAATTGTGTCAAACACATGACCTGTGTTAAACTGTCAAACACATGAACTGTGTCAAACACATGAACTGTGTCAAACTGTCAAACACATGGACTGTGTCAAACTGTCAAACACATGAATTGTGTCAAACACATGACCTGTGTTAAACTGTCAAACACATGAATTGTGTCAAACTGTAAAACACATGAATTGTGTCAAACACATGACCTGTGTTAAACTGTCAAACACATGAACTGTGTCAAACTGTCAAACACATGAACTGTGTCAAACTGTCAAACACATGAATTGTGTCAAACTGTAAAACACATGAACTGTGTCAAACTGTCAAACACATAAACTGTGTCAAACACATGAACTGTGTCAAACTGTCAAACACATGAATTGTGTCAAACTGTAAAACACATGAACTGTGTCAAACTGTCAAACACATAAACTGTGTCAAACACATGAACTGTGTCACACTCCTCCTCTTTTCCCCTCCTCACTCCTTCCTCTAACTCCTCCTCTTTTCCCCTCCTCACTCCTTCCTCTAACTCCTCCTCTTTCCCCCTCCTCACTCCTTCCTCTAACTCCTCCTCTTTCCCCTCCTCACACCTTCCTCTAATTCCTCCTCTTTCCCCCTCCTCACACATTCATCTAACTCCTCTTTTCCCCTCCTCACACCTTCATCTAACTCCTCCTCTTTTCCATCCTTCTCCTCTTTTCCATTCTCTCTTTTTCCTTTACCCTTTATACTCCTCTCCCTCCCCCTCCTCAGCAGTGAGGGGTGTGTTCTCCGCCTCCTCTCAGTTTTGCTGCCCCTTTCTTGACATTAGGGAGTGAACGTTATTCATAATAAGGGTTACATGGAGAAAATCAAACCTCTGAAATGAAAATGGATGGCCCTCCCTTCAACAAAATATACACTGCTCAAAAAAATTAAGGGAACACTTAAACAACACAATGTAACTCCAAGTCAATCACACTTCTGTGAAATCAAACTGTCCACTTAGGAAGCAACACTGATTAACAATACATTTCACATGCTGTTGTGCAAATGGAATAGACAACAGGTGGAAATTATAGGCAATTAGCAAGACACCCCCAATAAAGGAGTGGTTCTGCAGGTGGTGACCACAGACCACTTCTCAGTTCCTATGCTTCCTGGCTGATGTTTTGGTCACTTTTGAATGCTGGCGGTGCTTTCACTCTAGTGGTAGCATGAGACGGAGTCTACAACCCACACAAGTGGCTCAGGTAGTGCAGCTCATCCAGGATGGCACATCAATGCAAGCTGTGGCTAGAAGGTCTGCTGTGTCTGTCAGCGTAGTGTCCAGAGCATGGAGGCGCTACCAGGAGACAGGCCAGTACATCAGGAGATGTGGAGGAGGCCGTAGGAGGGCAACAACCCAGCAGCAGGACCGCTACCTCCGCCTTTGTGCAAGGGGGAGCAGGAGGAGCACTACCAGAGCCCTGCAAAATGACCTCCAGCAGGCCACAAATGTGCATGTGTCTGCTCAAACGGTCAGAAACAGACTCCATGAGGTTAGTATGAGGGCCCAACGTCCACAGGTGGGGTTGTGCTTACAGCCCAACACCGTGCAGGACGTTTGGCATTTGCCAGAGAACACCAAGATTGGCAAATTCGCCACTGGCGCCCTGTGCTCTTCACAGATGAAAGCAGGTTCACACTGAGCACATGTGACAGACGTGACAGAGTCTGGAGACGCCGTGGAGAACGTTCTGCTGCCTGCAACATCCTCCAGCATGACCGGTTTGGCGGTGGGTCAGTCATGGTGTGGGATGGCATTTCTTTGGGGGGCCGCACAGCCCTCCATGTGCTCGCCAGAGGTAGCCTGACTGCCATTAGGTACAGAGATGAGATCCTCAGACCCCTTGTGAGACCATATGCTGGTGCGGTTGGCCCTGGGTTCCTCCTAATGCAAGACAATGCTAGACCTCATGTGGCTGGAGTGTGTCAGCAGTTCCTGCAAGAGGAAGGCATTGATGCTATGGACTGGCCCGCCCGTTCCCCAGACCTGAATCCAATTGAGCACATCTGGGACATCATGTCTCGCTCCATCCACCAACGCCACGTTGCACCACTGACTGTCCAGGAGTTGGCGGATGCTGTAGTCCAGGTCTGGGAGGAGATCACTCAGGAGACCATCCGCCACCTCATCAGGAGCATGCCCAGGTGTTGTAGGGAGGTCATACAGGCACGTGGAGGCCACACACACTACTGAGCCTCATTTTGACTTGTTTTAAGGACATTACATCAAAGTTGGATCAGCCTGTAGTGTGGTTTTCCACTTTAATTTTGAGTGTGACTCCAAATCCAGACCTCCATGGGTTGATAAATCTGATTTCCATTGATCATTTTTGTGTGATTTTGTTGTCAGCACATTCAACTATGTAAAGAAAAAAGTATTTAATAAGAATATTTAATTCATTCAGATCTAGGATGTGTTATTTTAGTGTTCCCTTTATTTTTTTGAGCAGTGTATTTCACCCAAACCCTCGCTGAACACTTGAGAAAAAAACAAGTGACCCTCCCCTAAACCCAAAATAATAATTAAAACATAAAGTGGACAGCAGAGAACATCCTTACCATTTACTCTCACTTCTTGGACAGATCGGAGCCTTATATATGTCGTTTTAGAAACTGTTCTTTGTCTTGTAAGCATTGCATGGCAACACAGGAATTTTGATAGCACACATGGCTGCTGGGCAGAAGGTTGTGAGTTCACAGACCACTGTGGACAAGAGTAAGGGCGGAAAGATCTCCTTTATAGTAAAAGCATTGCTTGGGTCCATCAACGTATTTGCAGGTCCGAGAAGAAATTGCCTTTTATAAACATTTCATACCACACAAATTACCAAAATGACAGGCTAAGAACGGACAGAGAGACAGGCCTATGTGTTCATCTTATCATATTTCACCAATGCCAAATCAGTGAGTACGGTCACATGCACACATTAATGCGATAATTGTTAATAGTCAGATGAATATAATAGTTTTATTAAAGCGTTCACATGTTTTACACGTAGAACGATTCCCCAAACAATCCTGTTACATGGACACATCTGAAAAGGCTACCTGATGGCGCTCTGATAAACGCAGAAAATCGGCAATCAAAATAAACATTGTACCACAGCGAACAATATTTTTGGGAAGCATATTTGATTCTGAGTTGGGACATAGAAAGTTTGCAATGTGAAAATGACTTCTAAGATGCATACATTCCGTTGTTTCCGAACTCACTTCACTCACGCTGAAGAGGGAGGCTCTCGGCTGATGCTGGCACATGTGCAGAACAAATACACCACTGTAATGCCGATTAAGGTGTTCACATGACGCAATCACTCGAAAGATTGCTCAGAACACCAGGTGTTTTAATCAGCGTGCGGTTACTTTGATTTTGACCTTACGCCGATTAAGATAAACTGAGTAAGGCGTTTACGTGACTATTGCATAATCTATAACCTACTGCCGTAATCCGTTTAATATCAAATTATTAGCGTGCATGTCAACGTACTCAGTGTGTCTTGTTTGCAACGTAACTGTCCCTGTTTGCAAATAATTTAATGTGAGACGTCATTAGGATTTTGAGCTTGGTAGGCTTCTTTCAAAACCTAGGCCTACCTTTCAACCCCAGACAGTAGGCCTACCTTTCCACCCCACTACCTTTCCACCCCAGACAGTAGGCCTACCTTTCAACCCCAGACAGTAGGCCTACCTTTCCACCCTACTACCTTTCCACCCCAGACAGTAGGCCTACCTTTTCACCCCAGACAGTAGAACTACCTTTCCACCCCAGACAGTAGGCCTACATTTCCACCCCAGACAGTAGGCCTACCTTTCCACCCCAGACAGTAGGCCTACCCTTCCACCCCAGACAGTAGGTCTACCTTTCCACCCCAGACAGTAGGCCTACCTTTCCACCCCAGATAGTAGGTCTACCTTTCCACCCCAGACAGTAGGCCTACCTTTCCACCCCAGACAATAGGCCTACCTTTCCACCCCAGACAGTAGGCCTACCTTTCCACCCCAGACAGTAGGCCTACCTTTCCACCCCAGACAGTAGACCTACCTTTCCACCCCAGACAGTAGGCCTACCTTTCCACCCCAGACAGTAGGCCTACCTTTCCACCCCAGACAGTAGACCTACCTTTCCACCCCAGACAGTAGCACTACCTTTCCACCCCAGACAGTAGGCCTACCTTTCCACCCCAGACAGTAGGCCTACCTTTCCACCCCAGACAGTAGGCCTACCTTTCCACCCCAGACAGTATGTCTACCGATGCAGAAAAATATAAGCTTTAACTGCTGGCTACTCTTCTTCCATAACTTAACCCAACGAGACAAGGTCACAAGTGTTTCCCTTAAAGATGTCTGGGTTTAAACATCTTCTATTGTACCGAAAGTGAATAGCTTAATCGATTGATAGTGACAAAATTAGGTTACTTCCCTTCTCAATTTTATGTCTCCTCGGTTTTATTTATTGTTTGAATTTAACTGCCTGGTTCACTGACACAGAGTTAGGATATTTAAAGAGTGCTTCGTGGGTGGAGGAATTGGCCCGACAAAAATCTATATAACGTTATATAGAAGCCTAAAGACAAATGTATTCTGTCAAAGAGGTAGCCCTACCTCTTATTTCTTCGGAAGAAATAGGCTCCAACACAAAGCCCTCTTGTTGTTAGTCTAATTAAAATGAAGACGGTTGAAATGAATAATGTCAACTGGAATTTGCTTACTTCAGCACCATGAGCACCATGAGCTGTCTATTTCCGATTGATTGCGCTGTGACTGCTGCTTCAAGTTTCAGGACCACAATGTAAGTTACTCAAACATGGCTTATTGTGAGGACAATAACTCTGATAAACACATCATGGGCAAGGAACATATTGTGTTTATTGAAATCAATTATCGTTGTAGGAAGCTATTAAGGTTGACCTCTAGTCCTCCTCATCTTTGCGCTCTCCTTCTCAAATTGAACATAACATAGGCTATAGGCTAGTCCAGGTGCAAGATATAGCGTCTTTTGGACTTGGCCTAATCAAAATCTATTTTCTGAAGAATTCTTTGACTCTCGCCTTGATCTGCCACAGTAGGCTTACACAGCACAGCACTGGTTAGGCAGCACAAAAAAATATTTTTTTAGCAAGAGCAAAGCAGGCTGGGGCTCAGGGTTGGAATATCTATTTCGGTGTGTAAGGCAGCCTAGTTTTATTTACACCATCCCAGCAGCTATCTTAGAACAGTGGAGGCTCCTCAGAGGAGGAAGGGGAGGACCCTCCCCCTCAGTGAATTAAAAAAAAAACATTTTCAGATAAAACTATACTAAATATATTCAAGTCACCAGGGTAAAATAAAAACACGCCCTGTTAAGAACTATTTTTATTTTTTAAAATATTTTTTATATATATTGACTTTAAATGTTTAATTGATTAAAACACACTGTTTTGCAATGAAGGTCTACAGTAGCCTCAACAGCGCTCTCTGGGGCCGCATCATGGTGTAGCCGGAGGACAGTTAGTTTCCGTCCTCCTCTGGGTACATTGAATGCAATACAATCAATGCAAAACCTAGGAGACTGATAGTTTTCTCCCCCTTCCATGCAGATAAACAGTAATTATGACAACTTCTGGAGGATGTCCTCCAACCTATCAGAGCTGACATGTTGTCGACCCAATCAAAATATCTGAGAATCAATCTAGTACTGAAAGCATAAGCAAGAGCTAGCATTGCAGTGCAGAAAATGTGGTGAATAGTTGACTCAAAGAGAGAAAATGACAATAGGTGAACGATTTTTAACAAATTAATTTCTTTAGAAATGAAGGAGTCGCAAGAGAGGGAGAGAGAGAGATAATTAGTTGTATTTGTTTTTTACTTTCACTTATCTAGCAAATGTAGCTAGCTAGTTTAGCCTACTCAAACACCTGGCTCAAACAGAGCAGGATGCTATGTTAGCTAGCTGGCTATGGCTATCCAACACTGGACCTCTTACAAGTCAAGGTAAGCTTTTGGTTTTATAAATGTATTGCCAACGGGGCCCGCCGGTATAACTGCTAAACTGCTTGCTGTACACCAGGGGTGTCAAAGTCAAATGGACGGAGGGCCAAATAAAAAAATCAGCTACAAGACGAGGGCCGGACTGTTCGAATGTTCATTGAAAAATTTTTAAATGACGCATATAGTCTAGTGAACCTAATTGAACCTACTGAAAACCTAACAAATATATTACAATATGATCAGATAAATAAAGCAATATTTTCTTATGGCTCTGTCAGTAATCTTTAATTTTCAACAGACACAAAAGACAAATTTCCTTTATATAAATATCCCCATAACATGAACATTAAATGAAAGAAACCGGTATTCAAGGCACCATCAGTAGACTATATTTTCTATTTTAGCAAAAGTGGGCTAAATTTACTTCAAAGAAAAAACAATAATAGCAATTTTCTATCATCCACTCAACTGAAATATTTTTAAAATATAATTGGATTGAAATACAAAAAAATAAAGTGCAAAAATCTATTAATCAAAAACAACACTTTGTTTAAGGAGAAGTAACATGCAGTGAAAACAAATATTAAATTTTAACTTTTAAACTTGAACTGAGTAAAAACTCTAAATATGTGATTGCACAGTAATGTTCACTTGTTTGAGGTTGAGGGTGATACTTGGTGGTGTCCCATCTTTTCCACAAGTTCATCAATGTTCGGGGTAAGGCTCTGAGCTGAAGAAATCCTCAGAATTGAGTGGAGGTGTTCAGCAGTAAGTCGACTTCTGTGTGATGTTTTGTTCAGGTTCATCAAAGAAAACAGTTGTTCACACAGGTATGTGCTGCCAAACATAGACAACGTTTGAGCAGCCTGGATGCGCAGCTGGGGCATTGTGCCGGGGAGGAAACGGGCGAACTCCGCAGCACCCACTGCCGCATATTTTGCCCTCAGTGCATCATTGCATTGGAGGTCAATCAACTCCATTTGGAGGTTTGGTGGTGAGCTTTCCACGTCAACAGCAAATGGGTTACCGAGCAGTTCCAACCTGCTTTTTTGTGCTTCAAAGTCAGCAAATCGGCGTCGAAAGTCAGCGGCAAGCATACCTATTTTATCAGCCAACTGTGTGCTCGGGAACGCACTGGTAGAGAGCTTCTCTTTCATGGTCTGGCAGCTGGGAAAGTGGCTCAAATTTTCTTTCCGCATCTGCGTCTCCCACAGAGTCAGTTTGGTTTTAAATGCCTTCACTGTACTGTACATATCAGAGATGACACGATCCCGACCCTGCAGCTGCAAGTTTATTGCATTCAGATGACTCGTAATGTCACACAGAAAAGCCATTTCACACAGAAACATTTCGTCTCGGAGTTGTGTTGTGTCTTTCCCTTTGCTGTCCAAGAACAGACAAATCTCCTCACGAAGCTCGAAACATCTTTGAAGCACCTTTCCCTGGCTTAGCCATCGCACCTCTGTGTGATAAGGCAAATCACCATGCTCCGTTTCTAACTCCGTCAGAAATGCCTTGAACTGGCGGTGATTCAAACCTTTGGCTCTGATAAAGTTAACTGTGCGCGTGATGATGCTCATTACATGCTCCATTTTCAAGGCTTTACCGCACAACGCTTCCTGGTGTATGATACAATGATAAGCTGTCAGCTCACCTGTCGCGTTTTCCTCTTGCATCTTTTCCCGTATCTTCGCCACCAGTCCGCTCCTGTGTCCACACATCGCAGGTGCTCCGTCGGTTGTCAAACCCACGAGTTTTTCCCAAGGCAGCTCCATCTCATTTACACATCTTGACACCTCTTCATACAAATCATGCCCCGTAGTTGTGCCATGCATAGGACGTAAAGCCAAAAACTCCTCTGTCACGCTTAGGTTGGAGTCCACTCCGCGGATGAAAATTGACAACTGGGCAATGTCAGAAATGTCGGTGCTCTCATCCACAGCCAAGGAATATGCAATAAAATCTTTTCCCTTTTTCACAAGCTGCTCTTTTAGATTGATGGACAACTGGTCTACTCTCTCGGCAATGGTGTTTCTGCTCAGACTCACATTTAAAAAGAGTTGCCTTTTTTCTGGGCAAACTTCGTCACAAACTTTAATCATGCAGTTTTTGATGAAATCCCCCTCCGTAAATGGCCGGGCTGATTTAGCGATCTCTTCTGCCAAAATAAAACTGGCCTTGACAGCAGCCTGGCCTTGTGATTTGGCTTTTTTGAACAGAGCCTGTCGAGATTTGAGGCCTCGTTTTAATTCCTCTGCCTTTTGTAGCCTTTGTTCCATGTCCATATTCTTGTTTTTGTCCGCGTGTTTCGTTTCATAATGTCGTCTCAGATTATACTCTTTCAGTACCGCCACACTTTCTCCACACAGAAGACACACAGGTTTTCCAGCTACCTTCGTGAACATATACTCCGACTCCCACCTTGTTTGAAACCCCCGGTTCTCAGTATCCACCTTCCGTTTTGCCATTTTTGATGGGTATCTGAAAGTTAATTTTACTGTGATGCTGACGACTGCTGTGCCAATAAATATTGAAATGAAGCAGCCTACTGCTCGGTGCGTCACCTTTGCATTGTGGGAAATGTAGTATTGGTGCGTGTAAAAGATCTGCGGGCTGCCGGCTTGCTGCGGGCCGGTTCTAATAATAAATCAAGATCATCCCAGGGGCCGTAAAAAACCTTCTTGCGGGCCGGATGTGGCCCGCGGGCCTTGACTCTGACATATGTGCTGTACACTGTACTGCATGATTGTAGCGGGTTTACTAACGCGTTAATTCTAGTCGCTAGCTGTGTTAGCTAATATGGTGACAACAGTGTAGGCTGTGTGTAGTGGTTAACGGTAATGGGATGAAGGTTTGGCTTGGAAAGGTTTTTTCATCTGTTTTATTGTGCACTGAAGTCCACAAACGAAGGGAAAAGGTGAGAGGAGGAGAGCGCGTAGATGAAGAAGAAATTATACAACGAGCAAATTATCATGCGGTTTGTATGTGGTTGCTATGAAAGTAAACTGTGCTTACGGTTATCAGAGGTGTGTTCATTCTGCCAATTCTGTTGAAAAACATTTCTTAAATGAAAGCAAACGGAGCGAAACGGAGATAAGCATACCTGAATTTGTCACTGTTACCTTGATTACTCACTTTTTTCTCTCGACCTGTGTGCACCTACGTTGTAAACGTTCATTCATAGGCTAGGTTGTAGCAACCTAATGATGGGTATAGGGAAAATTTGAGTGTCATGTTGTAACCTAAACCTGTCGGTGTTACTTTGAGCTCGGTGAATGGAAAATGAATGACAGTCGTCCAATATGCTCAAATAGAAATAAATCTATGCTCATAAAAACAAAAACAAATTCCTCCCTTATCTTAAACGGCACCGACCGCCACAGTCTTAGAAATATAACTTTGCTCCCTGCTTCTCCAAACACGACCCTGCCCTGGACTACATATATTTTTTAAACTAAACCCTCCCCTGAAATTGAAAAAGCATGACCCTCCCCCATTTTACTACAGGTACCCATTCTGTAAATTTCAATCCATCCCTTACATCTAAGTGCACCTTCGGGCATTTACCATACACCCTACACCCTACACACTCCATCCTGCCTTAGTAGACTAATGGAGATTCTGTCATCGCCTCGAGAGAAATTACTGCCACTTACCAATACACACACTCTCACTCTTTCTCCCCCCTTCTCTCTTTCTCCCTCATCGCTCTCTTTCTTGGCCGTGTAACACTCCACTTCCCACTCTCTCTTCATCATTTCCCCACATTCTCTCTCTCCCTGGTCCCACTCCCAGAATATAATACACCCAAATGACTCTCACAATAAGACATGATGGCAGGCCGACTAGAACTCATCTCAACACTGCTTCGTCCGCATCCTTGGGGCGAAAAACATGCCACAGCATCTCCTCCCTCACTTCATTCTCTAAAACCTGCCTGCCTGGTGCCGCTTGCCCGCCTGTCCACACGTTGAGGGGAAGGACAGAGAGACGGCCTCCCTGTCAATCTCCTGCCAATGGCTGCTGTCAAAACAGAAGCTGACAAGCGAGACCGACGAAGACGCTAAGACGGCCTAGGCGGGACACCCTACTGACAGCAGGCTCTGTCGGGCTCTCGCCGTGAGAGAGAGGTCACAGAAACTGGAGACAGAGGAGATGGGAGAGCTTCACACTCATTAAGGAAGGGCCTTTTCTATGTCTGGGACTCAGAGATTGGAGAAGACTAAATTACATATATCTGCATGAGAGAGACTTGAGCTGTATTAGAGTCAGCATGTTAACAGGCAGTGCTTGTTGCTTACCTCTGTGAGGTGGGGGTTGGGGTTGAAGCCACACTGGTTGCAGACGGTGGAGCGGCACTGTGTGCAGGTGTTGTAGTTTGGCAGGGCCGGTGGATTGGTCAGCTCCGTGGTGGAGCAGAGTGGGCACAGCTTGCTGACGGGCATGGGGGCGATCTGGGGCACTGAGTAGGGTGAGGTGGGAGTGATCCCACGGTCCGGGGACATTGAGGAGGAGCGACCCGTCCGGCCACCCGAACCGCTAAAGTCCACCTGGAGGTTTCGTCTGGAGGCGTGCTGACCGGGCTGACCGGGGCTCTGGCCATGCTGACCTGGACCACCACCCATCCCAGCACCCATCCCTGGCCCATGACCCTGAGCCTGCCCTGGGCCTGGGCCGTGGCCTGAGCCATGGACTAGGCCTGAGCTATGCTGCATCGGCCTGTGGCTCTCTTGGTTGGCCAGTCTCTGACCTCCTCCTCCACCCATTCCTCCGTAGCCAGTCTGCATCCCAGATTTAGGACTCCCCATGGGAACCCTGAAGAAAAACAACAGGAATCAAATTAATTTCAAATATAACATCCCTTCTGTTTAGCTCTTCTACAGATTGTGAACAATATATTTGGTGGTTTGGTCAGTATCCCTGAATCTTATTATTCTATCAAAAAATGTCCCTCACCTCCGGCTAAGACTGAAACAAAACACTGAAAAACTGCTCTGATCTGGGGAAAGCATCAATTTGGATCAAAGAGAACCACAGTAGTTCCGGCCAATCATTTGCTTAATTTGCTTCAGTTGATTCATGGGGAGTTTGACACAAGTATTCATTGTAGGGAGAGACCTATTTTGCGACAGCCTGAGTCGGTATGAGACATTTGCTTTCAGCTACATGTGAATGTCACAAAATCTCTCTCATCCACCGCCCACGCCTTAGATCTGAAGTTACTGTCTCCAAATTCACATCTACTCAAAGCCCTGCGAGCCAGACTTCACCTAGTAACCTTCACATGGAGCGGACTTAGGGAGGCAGTGCGTGCGTGTGTACACTTAATACAGTCTCATCTGGTCTAATGATGTTAAATGTCTCCTGGCAGCTCTCATAACAGTTTGCCCTCTTCACTGTAAGCTCTACCCCAGCAGGTAAAAGGCTACAAAGGCCACAGGAGCATCAAACCAACCAGGCGGCTGGAGCAAAGTGCTATAATGAGGGGTTCAACACATAGAAAGCAGGCTAAAGTGCATACGTTTTTTTTTGCAGGCTGTCCGGAAGCTTCTACCGTGCTTGAGCCATTTCAGCACC
This sequence comes from Oncorhynchus clarkii lewisi, assembly GCF_045791955.1. Classification (NCBI taxonomy): domain Eukaryota; kingdom Metazoa; phylum Chordata; class Actinopteri; order Salmoniformes; family Salmonidae; genus Oncorhynchus; species Oncorhynchus clarkii. Next base: position 43,148,685 of record NC_092155.1, on the reverse strand, counting down.
ATGAGCCATTTCAGCACCGTTTTAGCACCATGGCGCTCTCCACTTACACATAGACATGACTCACTTTGTCCTAAACGCTTACAGTCCCACCTAAAGTAAACAACGAAATCAGTCCCACCTAATGTGAACAATATGTTTGCCATGTGTCTGTATGCAGGCTAAAATGGTTCAAATGTTAATTACATTTTTAACAAAGGATCCATTATTAACTCAAGCACTGTGCTTACTGTACTCTCCATGTTAAAAAAATATAATAATCATCTTTTCATTCAGTAATCTAAATAACTCTATGGACCGTAAAGGAAATCATACCTCAACGTATCATGCTCATGCACTTATATATAGGAATTAGTGGATACATGGGACACTTTTAAATGTGCCTTTAGAGGCCATGCAATTTAGTACTCATCTATAAAACAAAAGCAATTTAGGTCAAAAGAGTCCATATTAACAAAGAAAATGGAAGGACTAACAGTACAGATAGATAGCAATCAAAACTCTACCATAGAGGCACAGAAAAATAAATGGAGGAACTTATTCAAGAAAGATCCAGTGTAATATATTATAAAACATAAAGCGAACTGGATGGAATATGAGGGAAAAATGCACCAAATTATTTTAAAATCTTCAACATAGAATGCTACCAGAAATAATTGACTGAAACTTGTTACCTATGATTCACCAAACAATATTTTTAAAAGAGGAAGTAAAGTACTTTAAGCATATGTCTTCTGCATCTCCAGTAACCGAAGCTAATTGTATGAATTGTTTTCCCTATTAATAATGTAAAATTAACAGCTGTACAGAAGGACTCATGTGAAGGCCAAATTACAGAGGAGGAACTTCTTGATGCAATTAAAGCCTTTCAATCCAGGAAAACTTTTATATATATATATTCAGAGGACCATTATAAGCATGTTTTAACCACTCCTATATAAACGGTAGATTAACGGACACGCAACAAGAAGGTCTGATATCATTATTACTGAAACAGTATCCAAGTGGTAAATATAAAGATCCGGTCCACTTAAAAAAATTGGTGGCCTCTTACACTTCAGTGTTGTGATGCAAAAGTTCTAGCAAAATGCTTAGCGCATAGAATTAAAAAGGTATTGTCGGATATTATTTATCCTAATCAGAAGTTTTTTTTTACATGAACTATACATTAGAGATAATATAAGACAAGTACCGGAAACAATAGAACATTCTGGGAAACCAGGCCTGGTATTCATAGCTGACTTTAAAATGACATTTGATAAAGTACGACTGAAGTTTAAATATAAATGCCTGGAATATTTCAATTTTGGAGAATCTCTCATAAAATGGGTTAAAGTTATGTATAGTAGCCCTAGGTGTAAAATAGAAAATAATGGTTACTTCTCAGAAAGATTTAAACTGTCAAGAGGAGTAACACAAGGTTGTCCACTATCGGCATATCTATTTTTTTTGCCATCGAAATGTTAGCTGTTAAAACTAGATCCAACAATAACATTAAGGTGTCATTGCACGCTGATAATTCATGTTTTCTTTTGAATCCACAATTAGAATCCCCACAGCCTCATAGAGGATCTGAATACTTTGTCTAACCTCTATGGATTAAAATCAATTTATGATAAGTGTACAATATTACGTATTGGATCTCTAAAAAAAAAGACAACTTTTGCATTACTGTGTAGTTCATCAATAAAATGGTCTGACGGGGATGTTGACATACTCGTTATGCATATGCCAAAAGAAAGAAATAATCTCACATTTTTATAGAAAGTTAGCAAAAATAGATAAGATCTTGCTACCATGGAAAGGAAAATATTTGTGGAAAAATCATCGGTCAAATCAGTTGACCTATTTGGTTTTGCCTACACCTAGCGATCTGCTTTTTAAATTATCTGAGCAAAAAATATTTGGAGGGGGAATGGCAAGCCAGACAAAATTAAATGGGCCTATTTATATAATTAATATGAATTCGGATTGCAGAAATGATTAAATATTAAAGCATTAGACCTCTCACTAAAGGCATCAGTCATACAAAAATTATAATTAAATCCGAACTGCTTTATCGCAAATTAGAAGAATGTCTCCCCATGTTCAAGAATGGCCTTTTTTCCCATTATTCAGATTCCAACCACTCGCTTTCGGTTATTTGAAAACCAAATCATCTCCAAAATATTGTTATTTTTTAAACAAGCCATAGAAAGTTGGTTGCAATTTCAGTTTAATCCACCAGAAAAGATAGAACAAATAATACAACAAATCTGGTGGTTAAACTCAAATATACTAATTGTAAAAAACTTTATTTTTCGAGAATAAAAAAAAAAAGGTTCAGCGGCTAGCAAAGGATTCACCCCTTAGAATGTTTCCTACTTTGTTGCCTTACAACCTGGAATTAAAATGGATTTTGGGGAGATTTGATTTACATAACCTGTCTACCACTTTGAAGATGAAATATGTTTTTTATTGTGAAACAAACAAGAAATAAGACAATAAAAACATAAAACTTGAGCGTGCATAACTATTCACCCCCCATTACAGGAAATCCAAATAAAAATCCATTTAAATTACAGATTGTAATGCAACAAAATAGGAAAAATGCCAAGGGGATGAATACTTTTGCAAGGCACTGTATAATCTTTGTAAATTATATCATAAATAAGTAGGACTGGTGGTGTTGTCACATGCAGCTAACACAAATACATGGAAATGTCTGCTCTACCCAAAATTACAACCAACTGATAGCAGCATTACCACAAAAATAGAAGCGGCAAGTGGAAGGGGGAAAAAGTAAGGAACTTGTCTGTCGGTCCTGCATTAAAGACCAAAATTGGTTAAAGCAAATTGTGATAAATAAAAATATATACTAGTTTCATTTAAGGACCAAAAATGACAGCTGTGCAATATAGATTGCTTAATAGTTGGGAAGAGATTTCGATGTACCGATTCCAATGCACATGGTTTATGAATTGACATGCAAAACGACGCCGGATTCAAAACTTAGAATTGTTGAATTTAAAGGATTATACAAAATTCTTGCAACCAATAGAATGTTATATATATATATATATATGGGGGATACAATCTTCCCAGCTCTGCAGATTTTGCTGCGAAGAGGCAGAGTCATTCGATCATTTATTTTGGTACTGTCCATATGTAGCTTGTTTTTGGTCACAGGTCCAGGAATGGCTGAAGAATTGCAACATTTACCCAGAACTAACTCTGCAGATAGCAATACTGGGTGATTTGAAAAGTCACGGTCAATCGATCAATAATATAATAATACTTTTAACAAAAATGTTTCTCTTTAATTTACAATCTGTAGAAACGATGAGAATAGAAAGGTTCAGAAGTGTAGTGAAGCATCACAGCACAGTTTAAAAATATATGGCAAATAGAGATCCAATATGAATGGTGTTAAGAGATAGACGGGAGGGTTTGAATGGAGCTGGAGGGTGGGACTGATAACAACAAGATAACACATGTAAAATACACTGTGTGTGTAAAATGTATTTAGGTTCAGGGCTTTTGTGAAATAGCACAGTTAAAAATATATGGCAAATAGAAATCAAACTGGATGGACATCAGAAATGGATGGGAGAGGTTGAGGGTAGAAGAAGGCCAGGACTAAAAACAAACTAAATATAACTATCGTAAAAAAAGATTGTGTCCGTAAAATATACACTACCGTTCAAAAGTTTGGGGTCACTTAGAAATGTCCTTGTTTTTGAAAGAAAATTCCAATTAAAATAACATCTAATTGATCATAAACACAGTGTAGACATTGTTAATGTTGTAAATGACTATTGTAGCTGGAAACAACACATTTTTTATGGAACATCTATATAGGGGTACAGAGGCCCATTATTAGCAACCATCACTTCTGTGTTCCAATGGCACGTTGTGTTAGCGAATCCAAGTTTATCCATTTAAAAGGCTAATTCATCATTAGAAAACCCTTTTGCAATTATGTTAAGCACAGCTGAATCTGTTGTGCTAGTTAAAGAAGCAATAAAACTGGCCTTAGAACATATAGTATTATATAGTATTGGAAGTAGAAGCCCAAGTGTTGTTGTTTATTATCCGACTGCTGTGACAATCTATTGACAACAAAGCCTGTCGGAGAAGAAGCAGGGTACATAACAGAAGCCTTAAAACTGTTTTCGCCTTGTAACAGTCGACTGATTTCTCTTCCTTGTTTCCCTTTGTGTTGAACTTTCCAGTGCAGTTCCGGACAGTGTTGAACACAAAACGTACACTCGTGTACGCACACAGTACACGTGCAAACACACACACGTGCAAACGCACACATACACTCACCTAGCAGGTTTTGAGAGGTTTAGCTTTCTGCTACAAAGATCAGGGATTGTCTAGCATTCCCTCTGTCTCCAGATGCTGCAGAAGAAGAGGGACGCAAATGTGGTACGCGGGGGGATCTCTTCAAAAGGACACCTGGGTTTATTCAATCTATTACCAGTAGTGGGTGTGTTATTACACATACAGAGGAGCGCATCAAGCTAAAGCAGCTCACAAAGGCGGCTGCCGCCCAACCTACATTCAAGCGGTCACACTGCTCAGGTAAGGGGGTGGGGGGTGACTCATTCTAAACCTAAAGCCTTTACCCTGATTCACTCAAAGTGCTCGAGGAAATGAGCATGAAACAGCACTGGGGCTGTAAGAAAGACTCGCAGCCATTTCTGAGCTCCCTCCCCCTCTCTCATCTGTGGACAGCAGGAGAGCCAGAGAGGCAGAGGAGAGAGAATCAAGCTGCTTTAGGCCTGTGAACCTGTCATGCTTTGTACATTCACCCATTAACCGGGTGAGTCCGTGCATGGGCAGAGCAGCTCTTTGTGAGCTGTCCGAGGAGCAGAACACGACCACAGAATAGACTCATAGACGTCCGGACTGATGCTAACGCCGCGCCACACCTCGCTACAATAACGCAGTAGTCTCATAATTACTCAGCAAAGACGACGTGAAAAACACACTTTCCTCCAACAGCAACACCTTTTTCTCAGTGTTTACAGAGCTGCTCCGGCCGTTTCCCGGAGGTCATTCATCAGTGTTGCGTAAGAAGTTAATGACTCTGACCGTGCTAGCCTCCCCCTTCTCTTCAGCTGGCTAATACAGGAGGTTAGATTCAGGGGTCACCAATTAAAGCTGATGTGTGAAAGGAAAGCGCTAGTCGTAGCTAGCCGCGCGTTGTGCTGTCATACTGTATAGCTGGGTCTCCTGTTCTTTGAATGGCTCTCTCTCTCTGTTGTTCACAGCTGGGTAGGTTCCTGCAGTAGGCTAATGGTGTGTGTGTTTTTTCTTTTCTCTCTCTCTCTCTCTCTCTCTCTCTCATTTCACTGCCATTACTAGGACTTTCACTGCTATCGATTCTTCAGTTCGTAGCACACACACAGAGGCCCAAACAGAGCCAGTTTCAATAGGCTCTTCACGTTTTGTCTTGACAGCTCATCCACTACAGTACACACTGTAACAGTAAAAAAAAAGGGGAAAAAAAGAAAAAGCAGGGTTGAATTTCAACCCCGAACATTAACTCTTACTACTCCTTACAGTTCAGCGTCATCAAGCTCCCTTGTCCAACATGACCCATTTAAAGCACACCTGTCGAGTGCTGCTGTGCAGTGGGGTTGTATAACAGGGTCCCATTAGGGATGCATTCTGGTGCTACTGGTACCAGCGGAGCAGGTGACGTCGACGGTGACCTTCTCTTAAGGCGTCACTTGATCAGGCAAGCATCCCGAGCAGGCAGGGGCACCCGAGGGCCAACTCTAAACTGCTGACACTGACAGCCACAGTCAGTGTTCTATTAGACATAGTACATACACTGTACCGGACGCACACACACACACACAGAAAGATAAGGTACACAAGGGAGTGATTACACACACATACACACAGCGATAAAGATGGTGACACGTGGGCTTTGACGTGGATAATATTCCTCTACTGCAGTGGGATTCAAAAAATAGGACCGATTATTGTATGGGACAATATGCAAACGTTTTTGAGAAAGATAATTAGAAAAACACAACTTTCTTGAGTTAATGTATTTATTGGTTACTTTTCATTTCGATAAGAGATGAAAATGTAATGAATTGAAGGTTAATTGTTGATGTAAAAATCGAAATTGACAGATTTCGCGAGAAATGAAAACGTTTGAATACCACTGCTCTACTGTATAGGAGCCAAACCAGACCACTAGAATATAAATGTTCACCATAATAAATTAAGATGACTCAAGTGGCATGTGGCCTGCACTTAGTTACAATATGCTCCAACAGCAAGGTAGCCAACGTATCCTTTAATCATTTTATGTAACTCCCTCTACCTCCTAGCATTCTTTAACAAACAGGTATCGTAAATTCTCTGGAGCCTAACGTGTTGGTAGGGGATTGGTATTATCATTTTATAGCACCCCTGCATGGGCGGACCCATCTGGCCCGGTCAGATTTAGCAGCTACATGAATGTTCACATGTACAGTTCACACTGACACGAGAATAAATACACACGCATTCTCACACACGCACACACACACATAAACATACATTATTTTCCCCGCATCTGTTACCTGCCCACGTTTCAGGGGGAAAAACAGGCTCTCTGCATCCTGCAGTTAGATATACCATTAGCGGTCCTGTGTGAAACAGACCGTGCACTATGAATCACAACGACACATGGAGGCACACGCGCGCGCACACACTCAGCACATAGGGTGCACTCACACATGCTTGCAAGCGTTAATACACACATACACATAAACCCCCTCACACACAACTGACTGAAGGGTAGAGCGCTTCATTTAGCCTGCCTTGTGAAATCCACCAAACCAAACGAATCACATCTAAATGTAATTTCTGAATGCAGATTTGATTTCTGCGGCTGCTGGGTTCGCTGCGCAGTGGCTTCGATCTGTGCGTGGTGGTGAAAGCCCCCTGCTCCGATAAATGGGTGTTTTGTGTGAAATTGATCAAAGGGAAAAGCTCAGAGAGGGTGCTCTCTGTGAAGAATCCTCCTGTTTAGCATTCCGCTCCACATCGCAGAGAGCCGGGAAACTACCCCTTGCATTGTCATTTTCCTCACCACACCACCAAGAGAGAGGGGTTGCCGGCCAGGGAGACAGACACATACACATGTGCGTATATTCATGCATATTCACATGCCTAGGGCTGTGGCGCTCTTGAAATGTTGTCAGCAGGTTATTGGCATGCTTAAGACTGCTGGTCTCATGGTAATTGACCGTTAATGAACATAAACACGTTCAGCATCTCCAGGCCTCCACTCATACAAACTGCTAATATACACCATAATAATAAATATATGATTTATTTTAGTCAGGTCTAAAGAAACATTATTATATGAAGAAAATTTATTTAATAAGAACAGAATATGAGTCGGCTTATAACTAATGTTATTTGGCTATGTGGCATGCCGTAGTAGGCTGTAGGTTTGTTCATTTAGCAGACAAGATAGGCTTCTAAGTCCCGTGTCATTATTTTATATTATATAATTTGCTAGTAAGAAGAATATAATTGAACTTAGCTGAATAAAACAGAACGGATATTTTTCACAATCCGGAGCCAGTGCGCATATGAAGGCTATGTTGAGCATAAAAGTGAACATATGAAACAGGTCCAATATGCTAGATTTAGATTTATTTAGCAACTTTAGTTTGTAATGAGACAAACCTTAGAAACGACTTAGAATTCAAAACATATATGGGCTGCATGATACGACTATAGGCTATTGATGATTTGTGAAAGTCGCAAAAAAAGCTTGAGGCCTGTTCCTTGCCTCTGGCTGCACAAGCTGCTCTCTCTCCAGCGGTCATATTATCATCCATCAGACTATTCTCAATTTAATATTGTCTTTACTAAAACGCTAAATTAGTTTCGATTAAGAATGGCCCATTTTTTTTTACTTTCCCGCCTGTTCGTTCGGGTAGGCTACCCCAGCTATTTCACTCTCTGCGCGACAGATGATATTCCGCCCAAACTCTGTAAACAATGGACTCCCCATCCCTGTTCCTGAAGGTACCCCGTGCTTAATTTGGGAAACCAAGTGAAATCTGTTCGGGAACATACAAAGTAACATGTTTTCACAACTAAACATATTTTATTCAACTGTTTTATTCAATCCTCTCTCTGTATGCTTGAGAAAGTAATTTTTTTTATTTCTTATTTTACCTTTAGGCAAGTCGGTTAAGAACAAATTCTTATTTTCAATGACGGCCTAGGAACAGTGGGTTAATGCCTGTTCAGGGGCAGAACGACAGATACCTTGTCAGCTCAGGGATTTGAACTTGCATGTGACCACTTGCATTACTAGTCCAACGCTCTAACCACTAGGCTAGCCTGCCACCCCAATGAAGGATGAAGGAGAGGAGAAATGGGAAGAGAGATGGGAGAGATGGAAATTCTGTAGATAAAGGTAGCCTACTTGTGTCACTCACCCTATTACTACGCTATTCAAAAACAAATACAAATTCACTATAATTGTAGGTATAACTCTGTAAGCCGCCCAGCACAATCAATGAACCAACAGCATCGCCTAGGCCAGTGGTTCAGAAAAAAAGGGATTTTACTCTGCCCGGAGTACCCCTAAAGTACCTCTCATGTGCATTTTACCAGTAACCCTATGATCTCATGATTCTTCTCAACAAATGGATAGGCCAAGTACCACCAGGGGTCCTAGTACCCATGGTTGGGGACCCACTGGCCCAGGGCTACGTTCTCTCCCAGACTCATGAATAGAACGTTTGGAGTGTAGCATAAAGTAACCAGCTCATCTAGTATGCATTATAATACAGTCCACACTCAAAGGCGATTACTAGAGTTTGTCACATTTTGGAATATAGGCTAGACCAATTAAATACATCTTAAATCAATGTTTCTTTCTTCATGTTTTTCTGCGGTGCATAATGTGCAGTAGGATATGTATTGTATAATGAACTACACAATCATTATTTTAATCCCAAAAAATTGTTCAGGCTTGGGCTCCGAAGCCTATAAGGTCTAATATGCATATGGGTGTTTTGAATTGATCATCACCTTAGAAATCCAGTCAATTCCGTTGTCAGGCTTTCGAACAACATCCATAATGACCATGTTTTCCACTCAGTTTCAATCTCTTGTTGAACGTCTTTCTTCAAATTGATCAATCACAGTGAGGTGAGTTTTAAAAGTACCATAATGTTTTGATGATAAGTGTGTGATGTAATTTCGATTGCATTGATGTCAGAGTGGTTAAAAGGACAATAGAGCCCTGAGTACCAGGCCATTAGCTAGTTGGATATTACCAACGCATGTCCTGAGTGCTTAAAAGGAGATTACCGTGACTTGGTCGCGTGGAATTTTACTGCGGTCATGACTCATGACTGCGGATGTGGAAGTAATATGGTCACAGCAACAGCCCTACACACGCACACACACACACACAGATACACACCCTCTCCTCGTATGCCCCTGTACACTTCTGATCACCCTCAGTACTGGTATTGTTGTGTAGAATCACATCCATTAGAGATCGGCCTAGTATATATTAACTTTTTATCACATTGCACTGTGTACAGTATGACACTAAGCTAATCAAATAGGCCGATGCACTTGTGGAATAATATGTACGCATACAGTGCCTTGCGAAAGTATTCGGCCCCCTTGAACTTTGTGACCTTTTGCCACATTTCAGGCTTCAAACATAAAGATATAAAACTGTATTTTTTTGTGAAGAATCAACAACAAGTGGGACACAATCATGAAGTGGAACGACATTTATTGGATATTTCAAACTTTTTTAACAAATCAAAAACTGAAAAATTGGGCGTGCAAAATTATTCAGCCCCTTTACTTTCAGTGCAGCAAACTCTCTCCAGAAGTTCAGTGAGGATCTCTGAATGATCCAATGTTGACCTAAATGACTAATGATGATAAATACAATCCACCTGTGTGTAATCAAGTCTCCGTATAAATGCACCTGCACTGTGATAATCTCAGAGGTCCGTTAAAAGCGCAGAGAGCATCATGAAGAACAAGGAACACACCAGGCAGGTCCGAGATACTGTTGTGAAGAAGTTTAAAGCCGGATTTGGATACAAAAAGATTTCCCAAGCTTTAAACATCCCAAGGAGCACTGTGCAAGCGATAATATTGAAATGGAAGGAGTATCAGACCACTGCAAATCTACCAAGACCTGGCCGTCCCTCTAAACTTTCAGCTCATACAAGGAGAAGACTGATCAGAGATGCAGCCAAGAGGCCCATGATCACTCTGGATGAACTGCAGAGATCTACAGCTGAGGTGGGAGACTCTGTCCATAGGACAACAATCAGTCGTATATTGCACAAATCTGGCCTTTATGGAAGAGTGGCAAGAAGAAAGCAATTTCTTAAAGATATCCATAAAAAGTGTTGTTTAAAGTTTGCCACAAGCCACCTGGGAGACACACCAAACATGTGGAAGAAGGTGCTCTGGTCAGATGAAACCAAAATTGAACTTTTTGGCAACAATGCAAAATGTTATGTTTGGCGTAAAAGCAACACCCTGAACACACCATCCCCACTGTCAAACATGGTGGTGGCAGCATCATGGTTTGGGCCTGCTTTTCTTCAGCAGGGACAGGGAAGATGGTTACAATTGTTGGGAAGATGGATGGAGCCAAATACAGGACCATTCTGGAAGAAAACCTGATGGAGTCTGCAAAAGACCTGAGACTGGGACGGAGATTTGTCTTCCAACAAGACAATGATCCAAAACATAAAGCAAAATCTACAATGGAATGGTTAAAAAAATAAACATATCCAGGTGTTAGAATGGCCAAGTCAAAGTCCAGACCTGAATCCAATCGAGAATCTGTGGAAAGAACTGAAAACTGCTGTTCACAAATGCTCTCCATCCAACCTCACTGAGCTCGAGCTGTTTTGCAAGGAGGAATGGGAAAAAATGTCAGTCTCTCGATGTGCAAAACTGATAGAGACATACCCCAAGCGACTTAAGCTGTAATCGCAGCAAAAGGTGGCGCTACAAAGTATTAACTTAAGGGGGCTGAATAATTTTGCACGCCCAATTTTTCAGTTTTTGATTTGTTAAAAAAGTTTGAAATATCCAATAAATGTCATTCCACTTCATGATTGTGTCCCACTTGTTGTTGATTCTTCACAAAAAAATACAGTTTTATATCTTTATGTTTGAAGCCTGAAATGTGGCAAAAGGTCGCAAAGTTCAAGGGGGGCGAATACTTTCGCAAGGCACTGTACATTTCAGTTATGCAGGCCACTTTGCACCACTAAACGTCCTGGCTATTAGGCCTATCTATTCTATTATAGTCCCTATAGATAGAGATAGTGTGTTCCATGCATGTGGAGTTGGCCGCAGGTGCTATAGTTCCCTAAATATAATTTGTGTGGAGCTAGCCATGCTCTCACTGAGAATAGCTGTGCACGGTCTCATCTTCAAATTGAATCTTCAAGGCTGCAACATCCCCCCCCCCCCCCCCCCCCCCCAATTCCTCTGTCCTTTTTAATTGAAATTCTTATCGGCCTGAAGAGATGAATGAACGAGTATACACACAGACGGGAGGAGGATAAATAAAATAAATAAATGTCAGGTAATAATTTTTTCTCTGTGTGTTTTTCAATGAATATGAGCGTTCAGACTCACTTAACATTCCGTGCTGGGTCCCTCTGCCCCTGCTGAACAATAATGGAGCTTTGTGGTAGGCCAAGCCCAAACTCCAGTGGATTACGTGCTAGCCACGGATTTCTGCAAGGGTGAAATTACATGATGGCAAGTTTATGTATTTACATTGCAATTACTCATCCACTAGGGGCAATGCAAGTGCCTGTTAACATCTAATAGCCTCACGACAGGGAAGGGCGTTAGATGAGCTACTACTCAAAAAAAAATCACAGGTTCAACCCCGTTGCTAGGCAAAACTACTCCGAATGAATGCCTAAACATAACCCTCGGGTTTAGTGTCGGATTGAAGAATGAATGACAGCACTTACAGGATCTGGTTTGACATAGGATTTGTATTTGGCTGTTTCGAAATTCCAAATGGGGGATCGTAATTCTGGAGGTTGCTTTGGGTAGGCCTGTGTTCATATGTGTGGCCGTGCATGTGTGTTCACAGGGTTCAAACCAAACTTGACAATTTAAAGTCCTACTCCTGTCTCCTTTTCAGCTCATGTATCACTTGAATTACCTAACAAAAGGATCTGGCAGGGGTCCTCCGACCGCAAGGCACTACAGAGGGTAGTGTGTACAGCCCAGTACATCACTGGGCCAAGCTTTCTGCCATACAGGACCTGTATACCAGGCGGTGTCAGAGGAAGGCCCTAAAAATTGTCAAAGACTCCAGCCACCCTAGTCATAGACTGTTCTCTCTGCTACCGCACGGCCAGCAGTACCGGAGCACCAAGTCTACGTCTAGATCCAAGTCTAGGTCTAGGTCCAAGTCTAGGTCCAAGAGGCTTCTAAACAGCTTCTACTCCCAAGCCATAAGACTCCTGAACATCTAATCAAATGGCTATCTGTTGCTATCATCTATGCATGGTCACTTTAATAACTCTACCTACATGTACATATTACCTCAGTTACCTCGACAAACCGGTGCCCCCACACATTGACTCTGTACCAGTACCCCCCCCCCCCCCCCCCCCCCTGTATGTAGTCTCGGCATTGTTATTTTACTGCTGCTCTTTAATTACTTGTTACTTTTATTTCTTATTCTTATTTGTACTGCATTGTTGGTTAGAGGCTCGTAAGTAAGCATTTCACTGTAAGGTCTACAACACCTGTTGTACTCGACGCATGTGACAAGTACAATTTGATTTGATCTCAATCGGTGGTCCAGGCTTTTCCTTTTTTGTTCTCTATTGTTCTTCAAGCAAGGGGGAGAGGCTGATGACATCAGAGGGCCCCACAGACCAACTCCTTGAATGGCCTACTCTTTGAAGTTTGGACTTGTGTAAAAAAAACAAAAAAACATTTTGCTTAAATTTTTTTTTTACCCTTACTGTATTTATTATTATTATTTTATTGTTTAACCTTTATTAAACTAGAAAAGTCAAGTAAGAACAAATTCTTATTTACAATGATGGCCCAACTGGGCACCGCCCAATGGGATTCCCAATCACATCCAGATATGATACAGCCTGGATTTGAACCAGTGACTGTAGTGACACGTCTTGCACTGAGATGTAGTGCCTTAGACCGCTGTGCCACTCGGGAGCCCATTCATACATGGGATAATTGTTATAGCTGGAGTGCATCTTTAAGGATTTTACCAAAGGATTTATAAACGCAAATAGCTGACAAACACTACATGAACAAAAGTATGTGGACATCTCTTAGTCGAACATCTCATTCCAAAATCATGGGTATTAATATGGAGTTGGTCCCCTCTTTGCTGCTACAACAGCCGCCACTCTTCTGGGAAGGCTTTCCACTAGATGTTGGAAAGTTGCTGTGGGGACTTGCTTTCATTCAGCCACAAAAGCTTTAGTAAGGTCGACCACTGATGTTGGACGATTAGACCTGGCTCGCAGTCAGCGTTCCAATTCTTCCCAAAGGTGTTCAATGGGGTTCAGGTCAGGGCTCTGTGCAGGCCAGTCAAGTTCTTCCACACCAATCTCGACAAACCATTTCTGTATGAACCTCGCTTTGTGCACTGGGGCATTGTCATGCTGAAACTGGACAGGGCCTTCCCCAAACTGTTGCCACAAAGTTGGAAACACAGAATCATCTAGAATCTCATTGTATGCTGTAGCATTAAGATTTCCCTTCAATGGAACTGAAGGGCCTGGCCCGAACCATGAAAAACAGCCCCAGACCATTATTCCTCTACCAAACTTTACAGTTGGAACTATGCATTCAGGCAGATAACATTCACCTGGCATCCGCCAAACCCAGATTCGTCCGTCGGACTGCCAGATGTGAAGCGGGATTCATCACTCCAGAGAACACGTTTCCACTGCTCCAGAGTCCAATGGCGGCGAGCTTTACACCACTCCAGCCGACGCTTGGCATTGCGCATGGTGATCTCAGGCTTGTATGCGGTTGCTTGGCTATAGAAATCTATTTAATGAATCTCCAGACAAACCGTTCTTGTGCTGACATTGCTTCCAGAAGCAGTTTGGAACTCGGTAGTGAGTGTTGCAACCGAGGACAGACCATTTTTACGTGCTACGCGCTTCAGCACTCGGTGGTCCTGTTCTCTGAGCTTATGTGGCCTACCATTTCATAGCTGAGCTGTTGTTGTTCCTAGATGTTTCCACTTCACAATAACAGCACTTACAGTTGACCAGGGCAGCTCTGACTTGTTGGAAAGGTGGCATCCTATGACAATGCTACATTGAAAGTCACTGAGCTCTTCAGTAAAGCCATTATACTGCCAATGTTTGTCTAGGGAGATTGCATGTCTGTGTGCCCAATTCTATACACCAGTAATGGGTGTGGCTGAAATAGCCGAATCCACTAATTTCAAGGGGTGTCCACATACTTTTGTGTATCTATATCCTAATTGCGCTGTACAGTGACGAGTAAAGGATAACAAATGAACATATAGATACTACTGTAAATCTAATGCAAATTGAATGTAAATCCATCTTTAAGCCAATACCCTAATGCTGTGAAAACAACATATTACCTTTCACTTGAGTAGAGAGCTAACACAGTGCTACTAGCCTAATACAGGTGGCTAGCCCTTCATGCTAGGGACAGAGCGGCGCTAGGGACAGAGCTGTCAAGGGTAGTGGAGGACTGGAGCTGGAGTTAGCCTGTCGAGGGTGGTGGAGGACTGGAGTTGGGAAAACACTGCTCTAAATGATTCAGATGTAAACCAGTATGTATGGGTGATATATTGTACGGGCCAGATATAACTTATTTCTTGTATGTTTTACTTTCCATCTGCCTCATGCTGAGCTATAATGACCGTGCAGTACGTCTTCTAGCTACTAGCTAACCCACCACTACTCTTCTGTTTTGATGTGCTCCGACATATCGTAGTCTACAGTTCCCATTGAGAACAAAGTCATCTGTTTGATATGAAAGATTAAGTGCTGATTTTATTTTCAGCAGCTTGAGTACAGCATCTGACTGAGACAACCAAATTAAAAGGTTAAGGAATGTATTTATGAATGCTGTCACTTATTGGCTGCAGCAGCCGGCTTTCCCCTAAGACTAGTTAGAGTACACATGTCAATGTTTAGTCAAAAAATGTATTGCTGTTGCATTCTTAACTTAGGGGGAATATGATGGGCCTGGTAGACATCCCAGTATATATTCAGTAAGGCAGATAAGGCCCATGCAGGACTCAAATCTAATCAAATTGTATTTGTCACATGTTTCCTCAACAACAGGTGAAACGCTTACTTATGGATGCAGAGCAATGCAGGGATGCTGGCCCATGTTGACTCCAATGCTTCCCACAGTTGTGTCCTGTTGGCTGGATGCCCTTTGGGTGGTGGACTATTCTTGATACACACAAGAAACTGATGATCTTGAAAAACCCAGCAGCGTTGTAGTTCTTGATGCACACCAATGTTCCCTCTAATTTTTTTAGGCACCAAGCTAATTTCAGGTCTGCTGACTGCAAAATTGAACATTGTGAAAATTCGGTGTAACTTCCAGAGCTCGTTTACTGACAACCCTGAGGTTGTACCCACTTTAAGTTACAGTTTTTAACAGTGGCCAAGTAGGCTACTGTGGCTATTTGATCACAATGTAGGCCTACCAGAGTGGCCAACCATCTAAAGCAATGGAGAAAATGCATCCCATAACATTTTAACATGGAAATAGCTGTTCTATCATTCAGCCTACAGTAGCAGCCAAAGTGTGGTGTTCAATATAGGTCTACATTCCACGAGACTTTTGAAAAAAAACATGCAAAACTTGACATTAACCTGTTTATCCACTTGTCCTTCAGACAAGCATGTGACTGAAAATGTTGTTGTGTTGTTATATGCAAGAAACAACTTTACAAAATAAAATGCATTATTATTCCCATACTATTATTACAGAGAATCAGCCAAATTATGCTACCCTCTGCCTATTGGCTACTTAGCTTATTCAAGCCTGTCTCAAAATACAACACTGCCCCTTTAAGACCCCAAAAACGTATTTTACCTGACTCGCTTTTCAAAGATATCTGGAAATGTACACGTTTTGTGCTCTTTTAGGAAGCAAATCACTCCCCTATTGCTGACTACAAATGATCTATAACTGGGCTAATAACACACTAATGTGCATTTTGATCTCAAAACAAGCGCATCTACTCACAACCGCTCATGCTGTGAACACAGTCCAGTTCAAAGTAAACGACACAGATCCATGTATGGAAATAGTCTATTTGCATATAGGCCTACTGCAGCTCTGATTGGTTATGTCGCACCGGTTTGTGTAACGTTCAGGCTGAGTCATGCGTTCTGCCTACAACAAAATCTCTGGCATAGTTTGCTTTGTTTCGGTATGTTGCATTGAAAGTGGCGAATATTGTGTTGATTCAATCGCAGTTGCCACAGTAGAGGGAAACGTTGATAGTGTTAACAGGGAAAACTCTAGAACAGTGGTCACCAACCTTTTCTGAGTCAAAATGCAAGCCGAGACCTACCGCTCAGATTGTTTTGAAACATTACTTAAATACGTAAGCCTACGCAACATGAACAAATTAAAAACTGTACTGTAGCAATGCCATTTCTGCAGTAATCTATAGGCCCAATACATTATCACGGCATATTGGCTTTGCTTGAATTTCCCTGCCAATGCATTCTTGTTCGGGTCATTTAAAAAAATGATATTTCAAAATTCGTGATCACACCGGTAATTGATCCGCTTTTGTATTACTTTTAAGGCACAACTGAGTGACATTTAAATAATTTGCTTTTTATCTTTATTTTACTGGGCTGATGGTGCCTGCATCTGATGGTCAGTCTCAGCAGACTGAGGGTCCTCCTCTCAGCATCCCTCCGCCCTCCCTTTCCTCCACTGACACTGACCAAAAAGGGCTACCATCTTCCAGCTGATGGCGAAACTCGAGTCCCATCCCATTATTTCTGCCTCATGCACAAACTCATGTTGGTACTGCTATGAACAGAAAAAGGGAAATATTTTTTTTTTAGACCCAAGCCGCTAATAATAACATCGCAAGCCTATCGATACACTTTCCTACAAATGTATTGCTGCAGCTCTTTGTTGTATTCGTTGACACTCTCTCTCTCTAGTCGTGGTTTTAAACATTTTGAAATCTCACTGCATCAACTTTGCTGTAGCTTTCTTTTATGCATGCATACACGGTAATCTGAGCCATCCGATTGGCCAGCGGTCGGCCTATAGTGCACTTGTTTTGTTCTCCTGGCCTGCCAGGAAGGTAGAGTTTGTACCTTCAGACATCTGGCCTGCCAGGAGGGCAGAGTTTGTACCTTCAAAATGGCAACAGTTTGCCTATACTGCGTGCAGGGCAGCTGAATTGGGTGCACCTACCGCCAACAGCCCCAGACAGAAAAAAATGTAATAGGAACACGAGGCTATATCACTGTCTTTTTTTTACAGAAATGTTTGGAGATCGACTAAGAATTCCTTGGAGATCGTTGGCAACCACTGCTCTAGAAAGTTGAGTGAAGTTAAATCTTGTGCTTCTCTATGGGCTGACATTTATTCTGCATGGCAGTCCTGAGGGAGCTGCTGGCCAGTCTCGGAGCTACAACGCGCCCACACGCAGCTTAGAGGGAACATTGCCTGGCACCTACTACCATTCCCCATTCAATGGCACACATACAAAATCCATGTCTCAATTGTCTTAAAAGCTTAAAAATCCTTCTTAACCTGTCTCCTCCCGTTTATCTTCACCGATTGAACAAGTGGCATCAATAAGGGATCATTGCTTTCACCTGGAGTCACCCGGTCATGGAAAGAGCAGGTGTCCTTAATGTTTTGTGCACTCAGTGTACAGGGAGTACAAGCAAAGAGTCAATGTGCAAACCTACAACCCTGCTGTTTCCAGCACCACGCTCCAAACTACTGAGCTACTGCAATATTCACCTTTTCAAGGGAAAATATTCATGCTGTGATGAGGTGATGAGGATCTACACCTGTACTCATTGGCAGAGTGGGTGTATGGTCATCAAGGGTGTCACAAAGGAACATTCTACACGCAACATTTCTGGAGAGATGAGGGGTGTCCGAGTTGCCATGACGATTCCCCTCGATGACGGTGTAAGTCATTGCCGCAATCGGAGGGTCGGGCGATCTCCCCGCAATCAAGCTGTCAAGCGTTTATTCAGGTACCATCTGAATGTGTGGTGACCTCCATGGAAAGACAAATGAAAATAAATACATGGGGCGGGAGGAAGGGAGGGGTTGAATAGTGGTTCCTGGAACATTCTTCCATCTTACCAATTTTAACACGGATCCCCCATCCATCCCTTTCACACACACACACACACACACACACACACACACACACACACACACACACACACACACACACATACACACACACACACACACACACACACACACACACACACACACACACACAAAATAGGCCATTCACCTCTGACCCTGACCTCATCCTTTTCATTCCATGCACTCCCAGCCGCACTCCATCTCCATCCCTAAGGATGCAGGCCAGGGTCCCCTCCCCTGACCGGCATCTGTTTTCTATCAGCTTCTTGTCGGCCTTCTCCCTCGATGCTTCCCTCCCGGGTAATGACTTTATTAAAGAAGCCTGCTGCTCTCACTCTCTCTCTCTCTTTCTATGCCTCTTTCACTCACTCTTTCTGTCTCAATGTCTCTCTCTCTCTCTGTCTTCTCGCTCTCTCTGCATCTCTCTGCCTCTCTCTATCAGAACTGGACATACTCCTGGTTCTTAGGCATAATCATGAAGGAGTTTTACCACATACAATTGTTTCATATTACTCCTTAATTAATCTTATTGCGCCAACAAATGTGTCCATCAGAGATTTCCTTAATAGCTCTTAAACCAATTATGAGAATTAACACATGCATTCACTTATATATTTCTCATAACATACAGCGAGCGACACAATGTTGGATAACATAATCGTGATGATGATAATGGTACATTGGTGCTCAAAGTCTTGCTGATGTAAAGGTAGAAATACAGAGGAATTAACCAGTGGAAATATCTTCCCTTCTCTCCCATCTCTACGGCCCTTCAGTGGCCATTAGAGTGTAGCATGACTGAAGGGAGTTCATTTCTTCACTGGACCTGCCTGTGTTTCTGAAAGAAAAGGAACACTGTAACCCTCAGGCAATCAGTGCATACCGTGTGTGTGTGTGTGTGTCCATGTGTTTTACATGCTGGAGAAACATTACAACATAATGCGGCCTCTTTTTCAGTCCTTTTCTGCTGTCTGGTGTTTTACCAACATCTAAATCCGTCCACTCAATCCCCAACACACACGCGCACACACACACACACACACACACACACAATGATCCTCTGTTCCTAAACCTGTGTCACTTCTCCCTCAGCCCACACATACTAAACAAACTAGCTACATACTTTAACCAGATTAAAGATTTGGTGAATCAGGGCTACGGTGAAACAAATCTGCCCAAATCCCTCGCTGCCTCCCTCTACAGTATATCTCATCAGATTTCCAATGTCCTCTCCCACCTCTCTCTCTCTCTCTCTCTCACTCTTTCCTCGCTCCTCATATTTAAATATTTCCTCATCCCTTTGCTTCAGAGAGCAGGCTATTTCATGCTTTGTGTCATAATGGAATTATTTTAAAATGCTCAGGCTGAGAATGGGACTAAATGGGAAAGGAGATATAAATAGATTTCCAGCAAGCCTTTTGCAAAAACCTTTCCTTTATCTTCTGCACTCTCATTGAGGTTCAGCACCGCTGTACTAAAATGGCAGCAATGTAAAGGAGAGACCCACTTTAAGGCCACACAGTGCATGAACAGGTAGCCTAGTTAATGTACCATTGATAATTTATGATTTGTGCATTAAGAGAGTTTGGCCAGACCACACCAGGCTACAGTACTTAACTTTGGTCATAAATAGTAGATGTTTGTATTATCACTTGCATGCCATCGTGTAAACATGACATAATCAAAGGGGGCTGCTCTAAGCAGAACTCCCATTCGTATCCTATAAGTAGACATGGTAGCTTCATTCCTGTGTTTTTTTATTCCCCTTGTGTTGCTATTTTAACGTCAAATATTTAACTCTGCATTGTTGCGAAGGGCTCGTAAACAAGCATTCCACAGTCAAATCTACACCAGTTGTATTCGGAGCATGTGACAAATAAAATGTGATTTGATTTTGCTGTCCAGTATCAGTTAGGTAACTCCGGGGGTCTGGGGGCCTGGTCCGTGTCACCCTTTAGCCGCAGCTCTAGCTAACAAACCTGACTTCAATAATCAATTCATCATGTTCTTTAGTTTAGACAGAGAGGAAGAGCTCGAAGCGAGAGGTTTCACTCTCGCCAGAATCTGTCCAGAAATGAGCCCAACGCATTTCTATGGGCTTATTTTGTTGCCTGCCTTCCCGCCTTTGGGACAACGACTCCCATTGTTAGGGCGTAGACAGGAGCATCTCGTCATTATATACACATCTCTGGTTTAGAATGCAACTGCTGCTTTAAATCAGTCGTATTGGCTAGGGATGTGGGAAAAAGTGTGACACCAATTTAGCCCCTTGAGCACCAGAGTCCATCAATCTGTATTATGTCCTGACTCGTTGGAACACTGGGAGTGAGAAGATCCCATTGCACTAAAGGACACAGTACCAGATCAATGTGCAGGAGTGCAAGGTATATGGGGTAGATATGTACAAGGCAGGGTAAAGTGACGAAGCATCAGGGTATATAATAATAAAGAACAGAGTAGCAGCAGCATATGATTAGTGTGAAAAGTGTGTGTGTGTGTGTGTGTGTGCGTAACAGTGCCTTCAGAAAGTATTCATACCCACTTGACTTATTCCACATTTTGTTGTATTACAGCCTGAATTCAAAATGGATTCAATTGTGTCACTTGCCGACACACACTATCCCATAACATCAAAGTGGACTTGTGTACATTGAAAATGAAACACTGAAATATCTCATTTACATGTGTATTCACACCACTTTGCTGTGACACTCCAGATGTTGCTCATGTGCATCCCAATCTCTTTTTGATCATCCTTGAAATGTCACTCCAACTTCATTGGAGTCCACCTGTTGGCAATTCAATTCTTTAGACATGATTTATAAAGACACAAACCTGTCTATATAAGGTCCCACAGTTGACAATGTATGTCAGAACAGATTTCCACCGGCCTAATGTCCATTGCTCGTGTCTCTTGGCCCAAGCAAGTCTCTTCTTCTTATTGGTGTCCTTTTTGCAGCAATTCAACCATGAAGGCCTGATTCACGCAGTCTCCGCGGAACAGTTGATGTTGAGATGTGTCTGTTACTTGAACTCT
Source organism: Oncorhynchus clarkii lewisi (assembly GCF_045791955.1). NCBI lineage: Eukaryota > Metazoa > Chordata > Actinopteri > Salmoniformes > Salmonidae > Oncorhynchus > Oncorhynchus clarkii. Next base: position 43,127,252 of record NC_092155.1, on the reverse strand, counting down.
GTGAAGCATTTATTTGGGCTGCAATCTGAGATGCAGTTAATTGCCGATTTTCTAAGGCTGGTAACTCTAATGAACTTATCCTCTGCAGCAGAGGTAACTAATGGTCTTCCTTTCCTATGGCAGTCCTCATGAGAGACAGTTTCATTATATTCGCCTGCACTTGAAGAAACTTTCAAAGTTCTTGACATGATCCGGATAAACTGACCTTCATGTCTCAAAGTAATGATGGACTGTCAATTCTCTTTGCTTATTTGAGCTGTTGTTGTCGCCATAATACGGACTTGGTCTTTTACCAAATAGGGCTATCTTCTGTATACTAATCCTACTTTGTCACAACACAACTGATTGGCTCAAATGCATCATGAAGGAAAGAAATTCCACAAATGAACTTTTAACAAGGCACACCTGTTAATTGAAATGCATTCCAGGTGACTACCTCACAAAGCTGGTTGAGAGAATGCCAAGAGTGTGCAAAGTTGTCATCAAGGCAAAGGGATACTTTGAAGAATCTCAAATATAAAATATACTTTGATTTGTTTAAAACTTTTTTGGTTACTACATGATTCCATATATGTTATTTCATAGTTTTGATGTCTTCACTATTATTCTACAACGTAGAAAATAGCAAAAAAAACCTTGAATGAGTAGTTGAGTCCAAACTTTTGACTGGTACTGTATATCCGGGGAAGGGTATAAAACTATTTCTAGAGTGTTGAACGTTTCCAAGAGCACAGTGGTCTCCAGCATTGGGAAATGGAAAAGCATATAGAATTTCCCAGACTAGCGCAGGCCATCCGTCCAAACTGAGCAACCTGGCAAGAAGGAGCTTGGTCAAGGAGGTGACCAAAGAACCCTCTGAAAGACCTACACAGTTCCTTGACTGAGATGGGAGAGCCTGCCAGAAGGACAACAGTCTCTACAGTAGGGTGACCACATATCCCGGATTGTGCGGGACAGTCCCGCATTTTGTCCCTTTGTCCCTCAGCCAAACAATCATATCCCGCATTTTATCAACACATTCAAACATCAACAATTTAGGGAAAAAAAGTTAATTTGTCCCATATTTCAGTCAGATACTCCTACCTTTCTCTTGCAGTCGTGTTGCGCTCATGAAAAATCATAATGTATATCATAAGGATGTGGTAGCCTAAGCCTAACACGAACCCAAACCGGCTGCGTGCGTGCGCCATCGTGCGCTATCGTGCATAAATGTATTTTGCCCCCCCACACCAAAAGCGAACACGACACACAGGTTAAAATATCAAAACAAATGACATTAATTTGGGGACAGGTCGAAAATCATTAAACATGTATGGCAATTTAGCTAGTTAGCTTGCACTTGCTAGCTAACGTTAATTTGTCCTATTTAGCTAGCTTGCTGTTGCTAGCTAATTTGTCCTGGGATATGAACATTGAGTTGTTATTTTACCTGAAATGCACAAGGACCTCTACTCCAACAATTAATCCACACATAAAACGGCCAACCGAATCGTTTCTAGTCATCTCTCCTCCTTCCAGGCTTTTTCATCGTTTTGTGATCGCATCTAAACTTTCATTGTATTACCACAACTACCGGCAAAATAGTTAGTCTTTCAGTCACCCACGTGGGTATAACCAATGAGGAGATGGCACGTGGGTACCTGCTTCTATAAACCAATGAGGAGATGGGAGAAGCAGGACTTTCAGCGCGATCTGCAGATCGCGTCAGAAATAGGAATGACTTCTATTTTAGCCCTTGGTGTCACAGACGCTCGTTGGCGCGCGCGAGCAGTGTGGGTGCAATAATTGAATAACATGGATTTCTACATTTAATTTGCGACGCTCCCGCACGCCATGTGTCCGGTCTGGTCAGCATGTAATTGTAATGTTAAACAGTTCTCCAATTGTTGTTAAGATCTGATATTCTGTGTAGCCAAGAAGAGTCATAGGCTGATCATCAACCATTATTTCTCAAATCCTTTTGGGCAAATTCCAGCTAAACTTGGGAGAGGACAATTATGACTCCTATAACTACTAACAAATAACATGCTTCTGATGAAGAGCTACAAAAGTAAGTAAATAGCCGTATTAGACTGAACGCTATAAGGTCATTTCGTCAAACTTGTGAGGCTCTCCATGCTCATTAGTTGCTCATTCAACGTTGCTGCTACTTCACGTCTCTCATCTGAACTGTTCCTGAGCCCAACCAGGAAGGTTACCATGGCTATATATTCCCAGATGTCGATAAAACAGCCACGCATGTGCTCTCTCGCGTCTGCGTCACCAAATGTTGCGCAAGTCAAAAGCGTTGGCTACACTTCAATTGCTCGTTCGGGCGCAGCGTGCACATGAGTGTCACTCCCGAAACTTCTCACAACCGTGCCCTTTTAGTAAAGTTATTATATGAAAGCTGAATCTAGGATGTCTTGGAAGATCACACAATGATGAATTAGTATTCTACATAACAGAATCAAATATTATAGCATAGTATAAAGTACACCAAAAAAACACCACCTTATTCCTTATGCGATTTTAGGATGGTTAGCTGAATATTAAAAATAACTCAACAGCATGTGCCACCAGGCAGCATGTGCTTCCACTGAAATAAAATACAGGAAGGTTATGTAGTTTAACACCATCTGCTCTAATTTGCTCACGAAACAGTATTTTCGAGAAGATCTAAATGCATACGCAAATGCTGCCAAATGTTTTTATTCATATACACTGCCCCGCAAATGTCCCGCAAAATCATCCTGCCTTCCTGCATTTTGGGTATTTTAAATGTGGTCACCTTACTCTACAGCGCTTCACCAATCTGGGCTTTATGGGAGAGTTGCCAGATGGAAGCAACTCCTGAGAAAACAGCACATGACAGCAGGCGTGAAAGACAGATCACAAAGCAAAAGATGTGGTCTGATGAGACAAAAGGTGTCTAAAACCATCCCGACTGTGAAGCATGGTGGTGGCAGCATCATGCTAGGCAGCCAGGGGATGCTTTTCAGCGGCAGGGACTGGGAGACTGGTAAGGATAGAGGAAACAATGAATGGAGCCAAATACAAGCAAATCCTTGATGAGAACCTGCTTCAAAGAGCAAATGACCTTAGACTTGGGTGAAGATTTATGTTCCAACAGGACAATGACCCCAAGCATACAGCCAAAGCAACGCTGGAAAGGCATCAGAACAAGAATGTGAAAGTCTTTGAGTGGCCCAGCTAAAGCCCAGACTTGAAACCCATTGAAATCTGTGGAAACATTTGGAACACCTGCTCTTTCCATGACATAGACTGACCAGGTGAATCCAGGTGAAAGCTATGATCCCTTATTGATGTCACATGTTAAATCAGTCTAGATGAAGGGGTGGGGGGACAGGTTAAAAAATGATTTTTAAGCCTTGAGACATTTGAGACATGAATTGTGTGTGTGCCATTTAGAGGGTGAACGGGCAAGACAAAAGATTTAAGTTCCTTTGAACAGGGTGTGGTAGTCGACGCCAGGCGCACCAGTTTGACTGTGTAACAAGAACTGCAACGCTTCTGGGTTTTTCACGCTCAACAGTTTCCCGTGTGCATCAAGAATGGTCCACCACCCAAAGGACACCCAGCCAACTTGACACAACTGTGGGAAGCATTGGAGTCAACATGGGCCAGCAACCCTATCGGAACACTTTCGACACCTTGTAGAGTCCATGCCCCCGACGAGTTGAGGCTGTTCTGAGGGCAAAGGGGGTGCAACTCAATATTAGAAAGGTGTTCCTAATGTTTTGTACCCTCAGTGTATATTCTTGTGAGTGTGCATAGAGACAGTGCAAGATAGGGTCAATGCAGATAATCTGTGTAACCATTAAATGAACTATTTAGCAGTCTTAGGGCTATTTAGCAGTCTTATGGCTTGGGGGTAGAAGCTATCTCGGTGGACGGTAGCAGACTGAACAGTCTATGGCTTAGGTGGCTGGAGTCTTCCTCTGACACCGCCCAATATAGAGGTCCTGGATGGCAGTGAGGTCGGCCTCAGTGATGTACCGGGCTGTCCGCACCACCCTCTGTAGCGCTTTGTGGTCAACAGCCATGCATTTGCTATACCAAGCGGTGAATGCAGTCTCTACTCCTGAGCTAGAGAAGACTTCCCTGAACCAAGGCTATATCAAAGTATAAGGCTTTGGCAAACTGGTGTAAGAACTATGAACATAGAGGCTTCCCAATGACAAGTGTTTTGCAGGGCGTACAGAAAAACGGAGAGGGAGCATTAGTAAGAAGGCAGTATAACAACTAACTAATCACCATTATCTATTATTAACTAAGGACTTACATTTCATTCACATCATGTTTTTCAGTCACTTAAATCAGTGATCAAGAAAAAAGTATAAAACAAATCATGTTGAACTTTCTCGGATAGTCTCTCAAATCTTTCTTTGACTATAATGAATATGGACATGGTAACCGTGGATATGACACTGTCACGGCCGTCCTCCTCTTCATCTGAAGAGGAGAGGCGAAAAGGATCTGAGGACCAATACGCGGCGTGGTAAGTGTCCATGGTCAATCTTTAATAAAGAAAGTAGTGAACACTGAAAACTATACAAAACCAGTAAACAAAATAACAACCGTGAAGCTAATAATATGGACTGTGCTGAAACAAGCCATCAACATAGACAATCACCCACAAACAAACAGTGCAACCCAGGCTACCTAAGTATGATTCTCAATCAGAGACAACTAATGACACCTGCCTCTGATTGAGAACCATACTAGGCCGAAAACATAGAAATGCCCCAAAACATAGAAAAACCAACATAGACTGCCCACCCAACTCACGCCCTGACCATAATAAATAAATACAAAACAAAGGAAATAAAGGTCAGAACGTGACAGACACACTCATTTGTATCCACTTCCTGTGTGTTAGAAACTGTTCTTCACTGATTATCAAGTTGAGACTGGCGTCAGTCAGACTGGAATAATCAGTCTATTACATAATTGAATCAACCAGGACATATTCACTCTGAGATGACGGCTACAGAACGACAGAGAAGCAAACGAGACACGTCCTTTCAGTTTCAAATAAAACCTAAATCCTCTCTCTTTGGCTCTCTGACAATAGGCGGCCCAGAAAAACATAGAGTAGGAGAGCAGTCCCAGACTTGAGACAAAAGTTCACTGAATGAACACTGCCGAAGGATTTGGCTGAGAGAGGATGTTCCTTCCTTCTCCCATTTAGCCACCCTCTGTAGTGTACTACTACCACCCACCCTCTGCAGTGTACTACTACCACCAACCCTCTGTAGTGTACTACTACCACCCACCCTCTAATTACTACTACCACCAACCCTCTGTAGTGTACTACTACCACCCACCCTCTGTTGTGTGCTACTACCACCCACTCTCTGTTGTGTACTACTACCACCCACCCTCTGTAGTGTACTACTACCACCCACCCTCTGCAGTGTACTACTACCACCCACCCTCTGCAGTGTACTACTACCACCCACCCTCTGTTGTGTACTACTACCAGCCACCCTCTGTAGTGTACTACTACCACCCACCCTCTGTAGTGTACTACTACCACCCACCCTCTGTAGTGTACTACTACCACCTACCCTCTGTAGTGTACTACTACCACCCACCCTCTGTAGTGTACTACTACCACCCACCCTCTGTTGTGTACTACTACCACCCACCCTCTGTTGTGTACTACTACCACCCACCCTCTGTAGTGTACTACTATCACCCACCCTCTGTTGTGTACTACTACCACCCACCCTCCGTAGTGTACTACTACCACCCACCCTCCGTAGTGTACTACTGCCACCCACCCTCTGTTGTGTACTACTACCACCCAACCTCTGTAGTGTACTACTACCACCCAACCTCTGTAGTGTACTACTACCACCCACCCTCCGTAGTGTACTACTGCCACCCACTCTCTGTAGTGTACTACCACAGATAATGTTAAGAAACATTGTTCTTCTGGGGGAATTTCAGTATTTCAGTATAACGATTTCTAAAGGTTTCCTCATGGTTCTATTTAAAGTTATGTTCTCAGAACGTCGAGTAAGTTTCGTCATGGTGTTATGTTTAAAAACAACCAAACAAACACTTATCAGTTGAGGCTGACATTTATCTCAGTCACACCCTGATCTGTTTCACCTGTCCTTGTGCTTGTCTCTACCCCCCTCCAGGTGTCATCTTTATTTATCCCCTGGGTATTTATACCTGTGTTGTCTGTCTGTCGGTGCCAGTTTGTCTTGTTTGTTCAAGTCAACCAGTGTTTTGTCTCAGCTCCTGCTTTTCGTCAATCTCTCTTTTTCTTGTCCTCCTGGTTTTGACCCTTGCCTGTCCTGACTCTGAACCTGCCTGCCGTCCTGTGCCTTTGACCTTACTCTGGATTATCAACCTCTGCCTGATCTGACCCTGAGCCTGCCTGACGTCCTGTACCTTGGCCCCACTACTCTGGATTATCGACCCCTGCCTGCCTTGACCTGTCGTTTGCCCCTATTGCTGTATTAAACATTGTTACTTCAACACAGTCTGCACTTGGGTCTTACCTGAAACCCGATAATCTCAACAAGTAGCATCTCAAATGCAACAAAAATAGAACCACCAAATCACCTAGTGATTTCAGATATAAACAAAGTAGACTGTCCAATCGATGATACGAATCATGGATGCTACACTAAACAATCAGTGCTGAACACAACACCCCCCCCCCCCCCCCCACCATTAAACTAGGCATGAAAGGAGGTGATAAAGTCTTGAAGGTAAGCAGGGCGGTAGTGCACCCTTACAGGCTGCAGAATGGGTGCTGCAGCGACAGCAACAGGTGCCTGTGGGGCAGGTGGGGCCAAGGGAGTGTGTGCCACTGGTAGTGAACCACTCAGGGTGGCATCAATGGCAGAGTGGGGACATGCATGAGGTGGCATGAGGTGGCATCTTCCTCAGTTGGCATGCCAGCAAGATCCGTCAGTCAGTTTAAACGTTGCTCGGCCCAGCTGAAGTTGAACTTGACATGGTGTTGTTGACCTGAAGGTGCAAAGCTTGTCTGCGTGGTGTGGTCGTTGCACCCTGACTCAATCCCTCACTTGGATTCCAGGAAGCTGTGCTCTCTTTCTTTTGTTGTAGCACTCCTGACTTTTACGCTGTTGGCTTTGCATTGCTGCGTTGACTGTCGAGGCTGTCGGGTTACTGACAGAGGGTCTGAGCCTGTATATGGGCAGCTCTAGTTCACGTCCTCGCATCAGCTTTGCAGGAGAAACTCCAGTGGGGGAGTGGTGAGCAGCTCTGTAGTGCAGCAGAGTTTGCGACAAGGACTCAGGGAAGGAGCAACCCTGAGCTAGGTGAGCTCTCATTCAGTTTTTCAGTGATTGATCAAACCTCTCTCCCCCTCCCCTGTTGGCCTGGGAGTGGTGGTAGGCTGTTCTGATGTGCTTGCTGAGGGCCGTTGTCCGTGGTCAGAGTTGCAGGCAATCCCCAGCAAGAAAATAGCTTATTCAGGAAGTTTATGATGACCCCTGAAGTGACTGAACCCATGGGCGTGACCTTAGGCCATTTTGAATGGAGGTCATACGCAACCACCTGGAAGAGTTAGTGATGTGACACATTGTAGAGTTCACCGCAGATGTCCAGTTGGATATGTTCCCATGGATGGGAGGGCCAGGCCAGTGGTTGCAGTGGTGGTGGCGGCGGAAGTGGGCCTGTCTTTCCACTGACAAGACAAGGAGCACAGTCACGTACTAGCCCTTCAAAATCACAATTGATTCCTGGCCACCACACCAGGTCTGGGCAGCGCTGCTTCAGCTTCACAATGACAAGGTGGCCCTCATAAGCCATGGCCAACACTCATCGTCTGAGGACGCTTGGTATGACGGTGCAGTTTCCGCAAGCCAGACATGTCATTCCAGCATGACAGCTCATGTTCGAACCTGGCATATGGTTCCGACGGGAGCTGTGCCAGCCAGCTATTGGCTATGTATTCCCTCAAGGTCATGAAAATGGGGTCGTTGGCTGATTCTTGGGTCAGCTCCTTAAGCGACACTTTGTCTTGGAGACATGAGTGTAGGAGCTGGATGAGGTCCTCCTCTGAGTCATCCTAGGCACAGGTGGAGTCTGGGGAATCAGAGCGCGAAAGGAGATCGGACAGGGACAATGTGGTGGCCTATGTAAACTACAGCTTAAAGGTATACTGCTGGAGGCGGTCTGACCAGCGATACATGCAGAGGAGGTTGTGACCCGAGGTTGTGACCCGACCTGGAGGTAGACATCAAGGCTGTGAGGACCTGGTGGTCAGTGCACAGGGTGAAAGAATGTCTGTAGAGGTAAATGTGCCACTGCTCACAGGCCCAGACGCATGCTAGTGCCTCCCTCTCTCAGAGTACTTCTGTTCAGTGGGGCTCAATATGCAAGACGCGGAAGCTACCGGCTTCTCAATACCATACTGAAGATGAGAGAGGACTGCTCCCACTGCTGTAGCTGATGCGTCACAGGTGACCAGAATTGGCCTGGTGAGGTTAAAGTAGGCCAGGATGGTTGAAGTGGCCAGCAGTTCTTTGAGAGGCCCAGTACACCTCCTATTTCAATAGCTGACACAGAGGGGAAGGGATGGCTGAGTACTGGGGCAGGAAGTGCAGTAACCCGTCATTCCCAGAAATGAGTCGAGTTGTGTAGCAGATGTCGGTTCCAGGACACGATGGATGGCTTCCATGTTTGACTGCAGCAGTTCGAACCTTTGGGCTGATACGCGAAACCTGACAAAGTTGATCTCTGGCATTGAGAACAGTGTTGAGTGTGAGGTTGTGTTGACTGAGCGCTGCAAAGGCTGCTTGCAGTCGTTCGTCATGGACGGTAGTGTTGGGGCCATGGACGACGATGTCATCCAAGCAGACAGCCACTCCAGTGACCCCGGAAAGGATGATGGACATTATCTTCCGGAAATAGCTGGGGGCCAAACTGAGACCAAAAGGCATCCTTGTGTAGCGGTATAAACCGATATGAGTGACAAAGGCTGTCACATTCTTACTCTCTGGGTGTAGGGGAACATTGAGGTAGCCCTTGCAAAGGTCCAGCTTTGTAAAGACCGTCAACCTGTAGAAGTGACATTGTGTAGCTCCTTAGTGACCTCCTTGCATAAAGTCAGTGGAATACGGCGTAGAGGTTGAATGACTGGAGTCACCGTAGGGTGGAGGAGGGGCTTATGTGTGATTGTTGTCAGGGCACCTACGCCGTTGAAGAGGGCCTCCATGGGGAGGCCACGTGCACTATTGTTAAGCCACTGTTGTCCCTCAGAGAGAACCCCAGGCTGGTGAACAGGTCCAGGCCTAAGATATTAGTGCCCTGATGTGGAAGGGGAACTGAGTGAGGCCCCTGTTGCCATTCTGCACAGGTGAGGGTGTAAAGCCGATGACATCAATCACTGAGTGCCTATATCCGTATAGGCTAAAGCTGGGCGGCTGGAGGCGCAGGTGGGACAAGAACTGCTCGTAGGTGGCATTGTTGAGGAGCACGAGAGGAATGCAGGAGTCACCCAGGTATACAGCGCAAGTGAAAAACCCACTCGGGTTTGAGCCAACCGTGTGAATGACAGCAGGGGGTGTGTCCATGGGGCATGAGCGTTGGAGCACAGGGGCCTGGGATGGAGCTGACCTACACCACTTTGAAAAATGGTTTGTATCTGACATCGTCTACTTGTCTGTCCACGAGCAGGGCAGTCAGGAGCACATGCTTTGTGTCTATTGGAACCACAGTTGGCACACCGTTGACGCGCCTGGGGGTCTCATCAACTGCACTGAGGCATTCATGTCACTGTCTGAGTGACAGCTACACTATGAGCACTAAGACTGCTGCACAGCTTGAATGGCACTGGAATCATGTGTCTGTGCCTCAGATATCTTAGTTGCACAGTGAACTACTGATTACACTTGGGAAGCTATGGGTACAGCTTTTGCTAAAGTCAGATCATCATCTTCAAGGAGAAGCCTCTCCCGCACGAGTGAGCTTGAGGTTCTTTCAATTAACTGGTCCCTGATCATTTAATCTCTAAGATAACCAAACTGACATGACTGCGTTATCCCTTTAAGATCATTGACATACTGTGTCACTGACTAAACCACGTGCTGTGCTTGCTGCCCGAAAATGCAGCCTCTTTAGAAGCACCCTCCGTTTCTTTGCAAAATGTCCACCCAAAAGTTCAACAGCTGTATCATATGTGTGTGCTTCCCCAAGCTCTTGGAAGATGCGCAGGCCCTTGGCACTGTCACGTGTGCTCCCTCTCCGGCCTCTAGGTCACCAGGCTGCTCGTTATGGCGCACACCTGTCACCATCGTTACACGCACCTGCGCATCGTCAGACTCACCTAGACTCCATCACTTCCTTGATTACCTGCCCTATATATGTCACTCCCCTTGGTTCCTTTCCCAGGCATCATTGTTTCTGTTTCATGTCTGTGCATTGTTCGAGGTTATTGTCTTGTATTATGTTCCGTTTATTTTATTAAAACACTCACTCCCTGAAATTGCTTCCCGACTCTCAGAGCACATTGTTACAGGCGCTGAGAGAGTGGAGAGGAATGTCCCTTTTCCTCTCAAGGCTAACCACATCCAGTCCGGTAGCTAGCATGTACAGTGGGGAGAACAAGTATTTCATACACTGCCGATTTTGCAGGTTTTCCTACTTACAAAGCATGTAGAGGTCTGTAATTTTTTATCACAGGTACACTTCAACGGTGAGAGACGGAATCTAAAACAAAAATCCAGAAAATCACATTGTATGATTTTTAAGTAATTAATTTGCATTTTATTACATGACATAAGTATTTGATACATCAGAAAAGCAGAACTTAATATTTGGTACAGAAACCTTTTGTTTGCAATTACAGAGATCATATGTTTCCTGTAGTTTTTGACCAGGTTTGCACACACTGCAGCAGGAATTTTGGCCCACACCTGCATACAGACCTTCTCCAGATCCTTCAGGTTTTGGGGCTGTCGCTGGGCAATACGAACTTTCAGCTCCCTCCAAAGGTTTTCTATTGGGTTCAGGTCTGGAGACTGGCTAGGCCACTCCAAGACCTTGAGATGCTTCTTACGGAGCCACTCCTTAGTTGTCCTGGCTGTGTGTTTCGGGTTGTTGTCATGCTGGAAGACCCAGCCACGACCCATCTTCAATGCTCTTACTGAGGGAAGGAGGTTGTTGGCCATGATCTCGCGATACATGGCCCCATCCATCCTCCCCTCAATACGGTGCAGTCGTCCTGTCCCCTTTGCAGAAAAGCATCCCCAAAGAATGATGTTTCCACCTCCATGCTTCACGGTTGGGATGGTGTTCTTGGGGTTGTACTCATCCTTCTTCTTCCTCCAAACACGGCGAGTGGAGTTTAGACCAAAAAGCTCTATTTTTGTCTCATCAGACCACATGACCGTCTCCCATTCCCCCTCTGGATCATCCAGATGGTCATTGGCAAACTTCAGATGGGCCTGGACATGCACTGGCTTGAGCAGGGGGACCTTGTGTGCGCTGCAGGATTTTAATCCATGACCGCGTAGTGTGTTACTAATGGTTTTCTTTGAGACTGTGGTCCCAGCTCTCTTCAGGTCATTGACCAGGTCCTGCCGTGTAGTTCTGGGCTGATCCCTCACCTTCCTCATGATCATTGATGCCCCACAAGGTGAGATTTTGCATGGAGCACCAGACCGAGGGTGATTGACCGTCATCTTGAACTTCTTCCATTTTCTAATAATTGTGCCAACAGTTGTTTGCCTATTGTCCTGTAGCCCATCCCAGCCTTGTACAGGTCTACAATTTTATCCCTGATGGCCTTACACAGCTCTCTGGTCTTGGCCATTGTGGAGAGGTTTTAGTCTGTTTGATTGAGTGTGTGGACAGGTGCAGTTAATACAGGTAATGAATGAGTGGAGATCAGGAGGGCTTCTTTAAGAAAAACTAACAGGTCTGTGAGAGCCGGAATTCTTACAGGTTGGTAGGTGATCAAATACTTATGTCATGCAATAAAATGCTAATTAATTACTTAAAAATCATACAATGTGATTTTCTGGATTTTTGTTTTAGATTCCGTCTCTCATAGCTGAAGTGTACATATGATAAAAAAAATACAGACCTCTACATGCTTTGTAAGTAGGAAAACCTGCAAATCGGCAGTGTATCAAATACTTGTTCTCCCCCACTGTATGTGTCAGAGAAATTGTATAGGAAGAGAGTCTGCAGATTCTTTCAAACAATTTTAATATAAAATTTGCAAAAATTAAGAATAGTCAGAGTTGAAAGCTCAATGAACAGAGTTGGCTCTCAGCTTTTATAGAGAAGTCCAACCTCTTTGTCTATTTGGCAGAAAGCAGATGTGTGCAAACAGGGTCTGTGCAGATTAAGATAGCTGTCATTGCCACCATTGTCTGTTCCTTCCTGCAAATTTCCACACAGAGGAGTTCCTACAGATAGTACAAACAGGATGTCACATACTGAGGTCGCACCCGGCTCTTATCTGTACGCCCAGACGTATGGCTAAGTCACACAAGACAAGACTGCATCAGCAAAAAAAAAAACACTCGAATATAACAATGAACAATTCGAGGTAAAAACAGCATAGTATGTCTAATGTTGTAATTCTCCACAACATTTCCTCCCTTTTGAGACTAAGTCCCAAACTAATGGAAAATGACTAACGAGTATTATCATCAAGCAAGCATGAACATAATTTGGAAAGAGTGAAAAGGAAAGACATTCTTACACTTAGCACATAAAAATGGTAAAAATAGTAAATTACCTGTCAGAGTTTCAAACCTTCACATAGTACAATTCATTCTTAGAAGGGGAAAGGAACATTTGATTTAAACATCAGTACACACTTCATCACCACAGACAAGGAAATCACTTGGTGTTTGTTTGCGAGATCACTGCTGAGCTCTTTCAGATGTTCCACTACAATAGTCAAGTTACCCTCACCCTGGGGTATGAATGTACAGCAATGGTCACCTATCATTTGGCACACTCTGCAGGAGATGTGATGCTACTACTACAGCAAACTTCCCTTCAGTTTGAGGTGGCCTATTGAATACAGGGATCTGTGGCTATAATTTCAAATGTTGTACCTTCTTTAACAAACCCCTCACTGAAAGTTGACAATAGTGTATGACATGACAACACTATCTCTGCTACAACACCCTTATGCAAACATTTTGTCTCAAATACATGCCCCATATGTACTTAGCCTCCAGTTACATAAATCATAAATCATTTCATCTTACAAAAACAAACAGTAAATACAACTCTGATAAAAACAAAATGTAAAAGCCTGACACTTAAATAGACAAACCTTCAATCTGAACATGTTAGTCACTACTTCTAGTCCACTTCTATAGTTATAAACATACTCAACATGCTCAAGTCCATTGTACTGCATAATCCAGAAAGCCATATGTATTGATTCGCATTAACATTTGAATTATAATAGCATGGTAAAACAAAACCCCTACTATCAATGTCCCCATCATGGTTATACAACCCAAATTTAGAATGACAGTCCTTAGTGCTTCACGTCGAGTCATTCAAATTCAAGACCCTCAACTTAGCACACACAGACACGGTTAGAATGTACATTTACAAACAGTATATTCATCATATATTCACCAGCATGAACAATTCTCATCACTTGTGGTAATGACAGATTGGTATCTCAATGTATTTTAATCTAAATTCTAATAAACTTCCCAGTGTTTAGACCTCCAAAATCAACATGATACTTCAAATAAACAGTTTAGGGCAACCCTAAATCAATTTTCAGGCACAGTTGACCGTCCCCCTCCTTCACAGCACTCTTCTTCTGGTGTTTCTTCATGTTCTGCTTCAGATAGTGTTTCAGTTCATCCTCCCAATGGCGCATATTCAAAATGGATGGCCCTTGATAATGTCTCTCACCTGAGCCGCTCTGTCTTTTACAGTCCATTATGTCTTGTCCATTTTCCTACCAGTACACCAGCGGAATGAAATACGTTTTGACAGGATCTCTTTCCATGATCACTCCACGTGGACTCATGTCGCACTCCTGAGAGAAAAGGCATGAGAGAAAAGGCAGTTGATAGCTTCGACTGGATGCTGTGTACGTACTGGTTGCTGGCTCGGACGCAGGTCTCACGGTAGGAGTGGTGAAGGACAAGGTCATAGTGAACGCCATTTCTTCAGTTGGTTAGGGAGGGGGGGTGAAGTTCACACTGTTATCATCAATGTATTATTTCCATGCATCACAAGATACCATCTGTAGTCACTATCGCCATAACTTCGAAAGAGGACAGACCAAAACAACATTTTAAGACATTCACCCCATGACAATTATTACTTTCCCAATTTTCTTAATACCAACATTTCTAAGACAAATCTCAAAGAGCATAACAACACACTTGTTGAAACCATTTTGCAAATTTGCTTATATTCCCTTATCATACTGGCGACCTCCCCGCAGAGTTACCCCTTAGGGAGAAATCCCGACTGTACAGCAGACCCAATCTGGTGAGATTTGTTTCAAAACAAGGCAAAAACAAACACAATAACAGCAATACACTTGTTCATATAAACTAGAGATGGGAAAAACTTTTCTTTTATAGGCAGACTTGTGAAGAAACAAATGTGCATATTTACCAAAGGCCCCAGGGGACCGGTAATTAAAAAAACAACAACACTGCCTGTTAAATCAAAAATAAACTAATTAGAATAACAAATCAAATTAAAACTATAACTCCATAAGGAAATAGTTGTATCCCGTAAGATAATGATAAAATAGACTAGAGACAGATGTCCCTCATTCAGGGGCAGCACTCCCTCTCTCCTTCTCGTGTTCTAAATCACACATAGGACTATTGCTAAATTATAAACTTCTTCCTAATTATTAGTGTTTACATAGCCCATTTAAATCTCAACCCCATTGTTTTCTATCCCTTTTCTTTCCCTCAGAAACCATTTAAAAACATTTCAAACATTTCCCTCATTCTGCGTACCCAGTTTACAACCAAATTAAAAAAAGACCCCACACAATAAATCAAACATGTTATTAACACCACTTAACAAATATTCATAACAATTGAGTGTTGTGTGCGTGTTGGTGTTCGTGGTAAAATGTAAGGCAAAACAAATAAATGGCCAGGCCTTACTTATTTGGGAGCTCCCTTTACTCCCGAATCCGGATACCTTTATACTTTATAAAACTGCAGAATTTCACTAACTACTCTCCCATTGCAAACATTCAAAGGCAGAGAAAATAAACATTTTGTTAGTTTTCATTTTGCTATATCTTAAATCAGTCCAAACAATAACAATTTGAAATTCGGACTTCCCATTTCCTTTGTTACCTTCACTAGTCTACATCTCTGTCTCCTTTAACTCATGAAGTCATCTTAATCACAATCACCCAGGACACTTCCCTTCCACCCTAACACTTTCCCTCTAAAATCTCTACTATACTCTACCTTTGTCTTTCCATCTAACGTTACTTAGAAAAGTTTTAAATTACAGTCCGATAAGTTTTGTTTACAGGGATGCCACTGTCCTCCCTCCACTCATTAATCATTTGCTTTAATCCACCCCATCATTTATGTATCCTTTATTTAGCATGTACTACCCTTAGACACGGCAACATTTGTCTTGCCACCTACAGTAGTCTAACGATTTGCTCCCTATCACACCCTGATCTGTTTCACCTGTCCTTGTGATTGTCTCCACCCCCTCCAGGTGTCACTTATTTTCCCTGGTGTATTTATCCTGGGGTTTTCAATCTCTCTGTGCCAGTTCGTTATGTTATGTTTATGTTTAAAAAGAACCAAACAAGCACTTGTTCTCAGTTAAGGCTGACATTTATCTCAATGAGTAGCATCTAAAATACAACGGAAATTGAACCACCAAATCACCTAGTGATTTCCGATAAAAACATATCAACAAAATACTGTCCAATCGATGATACAAATCATGGGTGCTATACTAAACAATCAGTGCTGAACACAACACATGGTTCTATTTAAAGTAATGTTCTCAGAACGTTCAGAGAATGTTAAGAAACAACGTTCTTCTGTGGGAATTTTAGTACTTCATCATAACGTTTTTCTGCAGTCAGAATATTAAGAAAACATTCCATAATAACTACAAGAAAACATTAGTAATGTTCAAAGAGTGTTCTAAGAAAGTTATTTAAAAACATACATTCAGTTGTCATTGTCACAAAACGATCCTCTATCTTGTTAAGTGTGTTCAGGTGTGTTGGCCACACCCACTATTTTAGCCACAACTGATCTTAATGAGTGCTGGTTTCCTTTTGAAAATGGGTATTTTTGAATAGACTAAAATGAACAACTTCGTATGAATTAAAAACCACACGGCATGCTAGTTCTATCGTGGAGTGCAGTGGACTAACTCAATGGATAGAGAGCGGAAGAACATAGGTTTGAATCTCACTGACGGCATGCCAGAATCAAAACAAAATGTGTTTGCATGATTAATGCCTAAGCAAATAAATGTCAGTGTCCTATCTGTGCTTGGATTTCAAAACAGTTACACTAGCAGTGTTAATACATGTCTTATTGAAACATTCAGCGAACATTTTAAGGAAGTTATTCAAAAACCTCCAAATGACCTTTTAAATTGTTCTTCAAAACATTCACAACATTTAGAGAATGTTCTCAGAACACCTTCAAATACCTATAATTATAGAACCTCCCAGGAAAACATTCAGGGACCATAGTAAAACATTCTCAGAACCTCCTTGCAACCTAAAAATTATACATTCCCAGAAGAGGCAACATTTTCACATCCATTCTCAGAACATTTAAAAAAAAACAGGCAGTTTTACCAGTCAGGAAACATATGGCTTCATTCCCAGAATCAAGGGAGACCCAAAACTTAAATTCCCACAACTTCCAAGGAACCAAATGTGCTATCTGGGTTCGCTCTGCCATTGTTGACTAGACTTCTGAAGACACCAATCAAAATGTGTTGATAACTATGCAGGAAAAATTATCTTACTGACATAATTAGTCCAACCCGAGGGAAAGTGAAGGTATTACCATACTGTTTACATCTATCTATCCATCCTTTGTAGATATGAGAGGGGAAAACAACAGGGTCAGAGGGAAGGGAAGCAGCTACAGTAGAGCAGGGTTTTCCAAACTCAGTCCTGCCTCCCACCGGGTGCACGTTTTGATTTTTGGCCAAGCACTACACAGCTGACTCAAATAACCAACTCAGAATTAAGGTTTAGCCCCAGGACCGAGTTTGGGAAAAACCTGTGTTAGAGCATGGCTGTTCAATTCCGGTCTTGGAGGGCCGAAACACTTCTGGTTTTTGTTTCTACCTGGGTGTTAATTGCACTCATCTGGTGTCCCAGGTCTGAATTAGTCCCTTAATTAGAAGGAGAGGATTCAAAACATAAGTGTTTCAGCCCTCTAAGACCGACATTGAGTCAGAAGATTTGAATCCATCTTTCGCCTCCTACAACAGCCCACAGTTCTGGAGTACACAGATGGGAGTGAAGGAATCATGATTTGTGTGATGGAAGGGGGAGCGATTTGAGCCAATTAAACCAGCCAATCAGAAAGCAGACAAAAAATATGACCAAACCTTTGGAATCATCAATCAACAGACCTAAATGGAAAATCCAGTTACTCATTTTAATGGTGGTAAAACAGTAGGCCTACATTTTTTGTTTTATGCTTGGCAAAGTTCAGCAGACTCCAAATTGCAATGGGTGCAGTGCAATGCTTAGAAAAAATAAGCCAAGTAACGAGGGTTGTGACCACACAGCTTTCAGTCAATGTAGAAAAAGTTTGAATAAAAAGTAGAGGCTGTTCTTGGGCAGTGAACCACAGTGAAGGAAATTGGACATCGCAGCACCTTAAATGACATACCCAAATCGAACTGCCTGTAGCACAGGCCCTGAATCAAGGATATTCATATTCTTGGTACCATTTGAAATGGAAACACTTTGAAGTTTGTGGAAATGTGAAAGGAATGTAGGAGAATATAACACAAAATGTCTGGTAAAAGATAATGCAAAGAAAAAAACAACTGTTCTTTTGTATTTTTTTTGTACCATCATCTTTGAAATGCAAGAGAAAGGCCATAATGTATTATTCCAGCCCAAGTGCAATTTAGATTTTGGCCGCTAGATGGCAGCAGTGTATGTGCAAAGTTTTAGACTGATCCAAAGAACCATTGTATATTTGTTAAAAATGTGGTATAAAGACTACCCAAATGTGCCTAATTTGTTTATTAATAATTTTTCATGTTCAAAATTGGACACTCTCCTCAAACAATAGCATGGTATTATTTCACTGTAATAGCTACTGTAAATTGGGACAGTGCAGTTAGATTAACAAGAATTTAAGCTTTCTGCCAATGTCAGATATGTCTATGTCCTGGGAAAAGTTCTTGTTACTTACAACCTCATGCTAATCGCATTAGCCTACGCTAGCTCAACCATCCCATGGAAGGGACACCGACCCCGAGGAAGTTAACTTAGGAGTCATGTTAAGGAAAATCTCTGCGCTTTAAATGCTGCTGCCCTGACTGGGTCAGAAAATGGTAGAAGTTGGAATCTTTGGCAGTCGGAGTATGTGTCTGCGACCCCTCTGGCCTCTGCATATGGATACTGGTAGCCAGGATTCACTACAGCCATGAGTAGGGAGTCTGGTCATAGACAATCTTTACCATTGACCACTCCATGCAGGTTGCTGTTTCAATGCAGGTAGTTGTAGCATTTAAAGTCACAGAGACACAGGCGCACAGACACACACACACACACACAAAACTATTTTCAAACCCTTTTCAATGACAAAGACAAGGACCAAGCATGTAAAAACTATAGACCAGCTCAACCCCTTGGAGCCACTAGGCCTTTTATAGAGCAGTGGAGTGGATGCTGTAGCCTACTACAGTACCCTAGTATGATGCTATTGTAAGGGAGGGATTTTTTTGATAAATTGGAAAAGACCTGGACACACCAGCCTGGCCTCTCAGACTAGACCTAACATAGTAAACGTACACAGCAAATCTGACATCAGAATTTTAACACCCGCAGTGTTAAATGTAACAGTTTCTTAGAAATTATGTGAACCACCGAAATAGTGTTAAATGTCCCCATTACAGTCATCCTATCTCCCAAGTCAAATTATCCTTTGATTGACCAAAACATAATCTGTCATATTTGTACACTATTAAAATGTTCAGAATTGAAGAAATTGTACCTTTACTCTCCTCTCTAACTATCAGGAAGACTGAAAGAACAGGCTGAGTGGGCAGTGGGGCTTATATTCATGAGCTTTCCTTGACTGACAGCTCTTTGAAACACCCTTGTGGTTGTTGCCAGGTAACAAGGTAAACAATGTGTCGCATGTCATTCTGAGATTCTGAGCCTAAATAGTAGGCCTCAACCCATTTTCTCTGCAAAATGTTCTCATTGTCAACAGAGCTGAACATGGCCTGGAGGATATCAGACAAACAGAATCAATACACAATTGCATTTCTATTGTTTTGTGACTAATTACAGAATACAGTTCACTGATACACTTCTTCACAAGGATTAGTAAAGCCGGAGTCACCTTAGAAGCTTAGACATAAGTGAATGCACATATAAAAAACTGCATACAATAAATTAACTGGACAATGTATAGGTGCCTCTGCATTACCATTATAAACGACAACATGTTCAGAACTGTAAGTATTGATCAGACATTTATTTGATCTTATACAATTAGGCCAGCATAGTTGAAATATTGATCAACATGAACACATAAAGGTGACAAAATAATGCAGAGACATCATTTGACATAAAAATATATATAATTAGAGAAAGCGTAACATAGTCCCCTAGGCTGCCCTACATTGTGCAGGACCCATTGATTCATACAATTTATAACACTCATCTCCTGTCCGAATGCTTGAAAAACAACTATGAGAAGTAACTAAGTATATCATATCGCGTAAAAGTGAATTACTTAGGCTTTAGGAAACACAACCAACTACAGAGACTGATGGGGAGAGGGAGAGGAGGGGGACAAATCCAGCTATGACTTCCTCCTTGTCAGACCTCACACTGGGCAGAAAGGGTTCCTGGGATGGACAGTTCGCACAGGTTCCCCACATATTGGCTCTAGGTCAAGGAGGACATTGTTGAAGAGGGGATCCAGGAGCCTGTCTACATAGACTGTAATGTTTTTGAAAAGGGAAATGTTTGTTAAACGGCTAGTGAAATACATTTCCTTTTACTTAGTGTTCTGAGTTACGATGCTACCAATTCATTGACGTAGTGATCAACTCATTCTACAATGTGTTTTCTGGTGTTTTTGAAGTACTCAATTTCAAATATTCAATATTTGGTTGCGCACTTTTTGGTGAAACGTTTTAATGTTTGTATTTGGAATGTTTGTGTGCCTGAAATGCTCATATGATGCAGATTTGAAATGAATAACTATGACTTACAGTTTTGTTGGGTCTATCTTCACAGGCTTCACAGCATATACACACCCCCCCCTCCCTCCCCTTCTTTGCCTTGGGAAAGCTAATTTTGTTTCACAGCATTCCTGCTGTGGTGGTTGCCTGGGAAGCTGTGCAGACAGAGTAGTTGTTGCATTTTCTAAAATGTCTATCATTACAGCTTGATGATAGTGGAGAGACAACAGGAGATGGAAAGTGAAATAATAATACCACCCCTCCCAATCATCATGATTAGCCCCAATGATACAAGCTACATATTACACATTTTGTATTGTAGATACAGTGCCTTGCGAAAGTATTCGGACCCCTTGAACTTTGCGACCTTTTGCCACATTTCAGGCTTCAAACATAAAGATATAAAACTGTATTTTTTTGTGAAGAATCAACAACAAGTGGGGCACAATCATGAAGTGGAACGACATTTATTGGATATTTCAAACTTTTTTAACAAATCAAAAACTGAAAAATTGGGCGTGCAAAATTATTTAGCCCCTTTACTTTCAGTGCAGCAAACTCTCTCCAGAAGTTCAGTGAGGATCTCTGAATGATCCAATGTTGACCTAAATGACTAATGACTAATTTTTGGCAACAATGCAAAACGTTATGTTTGGCGTAAAAGCAACACAGCTCATCACCCTGAACACACCATACCCACTGTCAAACATGGTGGTGGCAGCATCATGGTTTGGGCCTGCTTTTCTTCAGCAGGGACAGGGAAGATGGTTAAAATTGATGGGAAGATGGATGGAGCCAAATACAGGACCATTCTGGAAGAAAACCTGATGGAGTCTGCAAAAGACCTGAGACTGGGACGGAGATTTGTCTTCCAACAAGACAATGATCCAAAACATAAAGCAAAATCTACAATGGAATGGTTCAAAAATAAACATATCCAGGTGTTAGAATGGCCAAGTCAAAGTCCAGACCTGAATCCAATCGAGAATCTGTGGAAAGAACTGAAAACTGCTGTTCACAAATGCTCTCCATCCAACCTCACTGAGCTCGAGCTGTTTTGCAAGGAGGAATGGGAAAAAATGTCAGTCTCTCGATGTGCAAAACTGATAGAGACATACCCCAAGTGACTTACAGCTGTAATCGCAGCAAAAGGTGGCGCTACAAAGTATTAACTAAAGGGGTCTGAATAATTTTGCACGCCCAATTTTTCAGTTTTTGATTTGTTAAAAAAGTTTGAAATATCCAATAAATGTCGTTCCACTTCATGATTGTGTCCCACTTGTTGTTGATTCTTCACAAAAAAATACAGTTTTATATCTTTATGTTTGAAGCCTAAAATGTGGCAAAAGGTCGCAAAGTTCAAGGGGGCCGAATACTTTCGCAGGGCACTGTATATAGTGATGTACTGTTTTATTTATTTTATTTTTGTGCGATCATGTGTTTGGAGCCCAGGAAGAGTAGCTGCTGAATGGGGATCCCTAATAAATACAAATACAATAGAATGAAAAAAATACGATTTTTAGGGGTAAATTGCAAATACTATACATACCCGCAACTCCTTTTGTGGACAACATTCCTTTGTGTCAGCTGTGTGCGCTGGCAGTTCTCAGACACTTAGGGTTTAGGGATGGAAGAACAAAAACCATATAGTGACTATCAGGTATGTTACAGAAAATGTACCATTCACAAGTCAAAGCAGCCACCGTTGCATTATCTAATGTTAGACCCCGGATCCCCTCAAAATGTTGGCTACCGTGTCAGACTCATCCAACTCTGATACTTACATTATGCTCAGCACTTGCACGATCCTCTGTCAATGATGGTACAGCCTCCGTTCTCAGGATTAGCTTCCTGGCAAGACCCATCGAATGTTCTCCCCAATTGATAAAGCAACATCCCTTGAAACGTTCACTGCACATGATCATAATTTTCTGTGCAGCCTGTCCACCTGAAATGAAAATCAGCCACTGCTGTCGGATGTCTTCATTCTTCTTCCACAGTATGGCATCCAATCACAACACAGTGTGCTCTTGCCAGCATAAGTAGCTTGCTAGCTAGCAGTCCCACCACAGATGAAAGGTCACCGGTATCTTTGATCGTACTTTCTGCTTGAGCTAGCTACCAGTAGCTTACGGTTTGTAAACAAAGGCAAAGCAAGGCGCAGGCGCATGTGATGGCGGTTTTAAGGCAGTACATATTTAAATGAGTTAAGATGATTAGACGCTACCATTGGTGTATTACATTTCCGTCTTTATGTGACGTTGTATAAAGCTGGAAGTAAATCCTTGGTAACGCCTACCTCCTGAATCCAAGCGTTTGACATGTGGGGAGGGGACCAGTAACTTTATGAATGTACCAGCTACAGTTATTTTTCATGCTTTGAACTGGATTCATCCCTATATCGTCCTATTTGATGGAAAAACATGATTTTCACTGTTCGGAATCTTTAAACGAACACTTTTCAACGTGTTCACAAACTAACTCCCCTAGAGTGTCAGTCCCTAACACCACGGGTGTTGCAAATTGCAACTTAAATTCTGTTGCTGTTACACCTTTTGAGTGTTAGGGAATAACACATGTTGTGTTACAGTATTTGGGGGGGTTAGGGGTAGGGTTACCTGCAACAACACATTCTGGGGAGAATGATAATGCCCCTCCCACATCTTTTTCAGTTAATGGAGTTAATGGAAATGAACTCGACACAGTGGAGTAAGAACAACACCAGGCAGTGTTGATTCCACTGTGATTCAAATAAGACTTAATTTATTCACTGCATGTTTTGTCAATGTCAATCCCACAGGTGTTAACCCCACTAGAATCAACACTCAGATAAAACACTCACAACACTGTTGACCTTAACACTGAGATTTGAACACTTGCAAATTTGCTGTATGATATGTTATGTTTGGTATGGTTACATAAGACAGTAAGTCTACTGTAATTTAGAGCACCCCAAGAACACATTGCCAAATTACAAACTCTTAAATCAATTGTTATAATCTTATAATGTTGTTCTAAAAGTTGGGTTTGAGGTTAACTTCAAATCAGCTCTAATTTTGGAAATAATCCCACAACATCCTGCGGCCAGCGTTACACGATCAATGAAAAACTTTGTAAAAAGTTTGTGAAAAAGTTTGTGAGAACGAGGCGGGAGAATTGGGAGTCGACTCATCAATATGTGTGGCACATTTCATTACTTAAAACTTCTACAACTATCAAAAAAGGAAGGAGGGCTTCAGCAAGAAGTTGCTTCTCAACGTGGATGCTGCCCCTTAGCGTCAATGGGGCTTCTAAAGCATCTCAAACAGCCAGCAGCACCAGCAAATACCGTGAGAATGGAAGTGAGCAGGTCAGTGAAAGAGCTAGCTGGCTACCTCCATGCTAACGTTAGCTAGCTATAGTGCATTTACTTCCATCTAAATAACACTAATAAAACTAACCAAATGTAAACATGTCTGCAAGCTGTTGGTAGCTAACTGCTGATGCTGTCGTCTTATAGATCATACAAACCTATGTGAAAGAGCAGTTTTGACAGCAACGGAGGTCACTTACTGTATAATTGCGGTAATCCGGCTATTCTGTGGCTCCGGGAGAGTTTTCTATTCAGCCTGCCGAGTGTGGGTTTATGCAACGCTTCAGCCATGGATCCGATCTCGGATCTGGGGGCATTTCAGAGAAGCCCCCAGAGCCATGCTTTCTATGGAGGGGTGGATTGCGGATTTTTCTCAATGGGACATTTTATTTTGTGATTTTAGGATCTCTGGATTTTGTTGGTATACTGCCATATCAATAAAATAGCTAGCTAAGTTTGTCACTGGTATGAGCTAGTAAATATCCTAAACCCAGAGGCTGGTTGATTGGGGAGGATGGGTAGGATTACAGTGCATTCGGAAAGTATTCAGACCCCTTCCCTTTTTTTACAGAAATACCTTATTTACATAAGTATTCAGACCTGTTGCTATGAGACTCGAAATTGAGCTCAGGTGCATCCTGTTTCCATTGATCATCCTTGAGATACAGTGCCTTGCGAAAGTATTCGGCCCCCTTGAACTTTGCGACCTTTTGCCACATTTCAGGCTTCAAACATAAAGATATAAAACTGTATTTTTTTGTGAAGAATCAACAACAAGTGGGACACAATCATGAAGTGGAACGACATTTATTGGATATTTCAAACTTTTTTAACAAATCAAAAACTGAAAAATTGGGCGTGCAAAATTATTCAGCCCCTTTACTTTCAGTGCAGCAAACTCTCTCCAGATATTCAGTGAGGATCTCTGAATGATCCAATGTTGACCTAAATGACTAATGATGATAAATACAATCCACCTGTGTGTAATCAAGTCTCCGTATAAATGCACCTGCACTGTGATAGTCTCAGAGGTCCGTTAAAAGCGCAGAGAGCATCATGAAGAACAAGGAACACACCAGGCAGGTCCGAGATACAGTTGTGAAGAAGTTTAAAGCCGGATTTGGATACAAAAAGATTTCCCAAGCTTTAAACATCCCAAGGAGCACTGTGCAAGCGATAATATTGAAATGGAAGGAGTATCAGACCACTGCAAATCTACCAAGACCTGGCCGTCCCTCTAAACTTTCAGCTCATACAAGGAGAAGACTGATCAGAGATGCAGCCAAGAGGCCCATGATCACTCTGGATGAACTGCAGAGATCTACAGCTGAGGTGGGAGACTCTGTCCATGGGACAACAATCAGTCGTATATTGCACAAATCTGGTCTTTATGGAAGAGTGGCAAGAAGAAAGCCATTTCTTAAAGATATCCATAAAAAGTGTCGTTTAAAGTTTGCCACAAGCCACCTGGGAGACACACCAAACATGTGGAAGAAGGTGCTCTGGTCAGATGAAACCAAAATTGAACTTTTTGGCAACAATGCAAAACGTTATGTTTGGCGTAAAAGCAACACAGCTCATCACCCTGAACACACCATCCCCACTGTCAAACATGGTGGTGGCAGCATCATGGTTTGGGCCTGCTTTTCTTCAGCAGGGACAGGGAAGATGGTTAAAATTGATGGGAAGATGGATGGAGCCAAATACAGGACCATTCTGGAAGAAAACCTGATGGAGTCTGCAAAAGACCTGAGACTGGGACGGAGATTTGTCTTCCAACAAGACAATGATCCAAAACATAAAGCAAAATCTACAATGGAATGGTTCAAAGAATAAACATATCCAGGTGTTAGAATGGCCAAGTCAAAGTCCAGACCTGAATCCAATCGAGAATCTGTGGAAAGAACTAAAAACTGCTGTTCACAAATGCTCTCCATCCAACCTCACTGAGCTCGAGCTGTTTTGCAAGGAGGAATGGGAAAAAATTTCAGTCTTTCGATGTGCAAAACTGATAGAGACATACCCCAAGCGACTTACAGCTGTAATCGCAGCAAAAGGTGGCGCTACAAAGTATTAACTTAAGGGGGCTGAATAATTTTGCACGCCCAATTTTTCAGTTTTTGATTTGTTAAAAAAGTTTGAAATATCCAATAAATGTCGTTCCACTTCATGATTGTGTCCCACTTGTTGTTGATTCTTCACAAAAAAAATACAGTTTTATATCTTTATGTTTGAAGCCTGAAATGTGGCAAAAGGTCGCAAAGTTCAAGGGGGCCGAATACTTTCGCAAGGCACTGTACTTCTACAACTTGATTGGAGTCCACCTGTGGTAAACTCAATTGATTGGACATGATTTGTTAAGGCACAAATCTGTCTATATAAGGTCCCACAGTTGACAGTGCATGTCAGAGCAAAAACCAAGCCATGAGGTCTAAGGAATTGTCCGTAGAGCTCCGAGACAGGATTGTGTTGAGGCCCAGATCTGGGCACGGGTACCAAAAAATGTCTGCGCATTGAAGATCCCCAAGAACACAGTGTCCTCCATCATTTTTAAATGGAAGAAGTTTAGAACCACCAAAACTCTTCCTATAGCAAATCACCCGGCCAAACTGAGCAATCGGGGGAAAAGGGCCTTGGTCATGGAGGTGACCAAGAACACGGTGATCACTCTGACAGAGCTCCAGAGTTCCTCTGTAGAGATAGAATAAACTTCCATACGGACAACCATCTTTGCATCACTCCACCAATCAGACGTTTATGGTAGTGGCCAGATGGAAGCCACTCCTCAGTAAAAGGCACATGACAGCCCGCTTGGAGTTTGCCAAAAGGCACCTAAAGGACTCTCAGACCATGAGAAACAAGATTCTCAGGTCTGATGAAACTAACAATGAACTCTTTGGCCTGAATGTCAAGCGTCACGTCTGGAGGAAACCAGGGACCGCTCATCACCTGGCCAATATCATGGGGATGTTTTTCAGCAGCAGGGATTGGGAGACTAGTCAGGATTGAGAGAAAGATGAACAGAGCAAGGTACAGAGAGAGCGCTCAGGACCTTAGACTGGGGCAAAGGTTCACCTTCCAGCAGGACAACGACCCTAAGCACACAGTCAAGACAACGTAGGAGTGGCTTCAGGACAAGTCTCTGAATGTCCTTTAGTGGCCCAGCCAGAGCCCAGACTTGAACCCGGTCAAACATCTCTGGAGAGACCTGAAAATAGCTGTGCAGCGACGCTCCCGATCCAACCTGACAGAGTTTGAGAGGATCTGCAGAAACTCCATGAATACAGCTTGTAGCATTATACCCAAGAAGACTCAAGGCTGTAATCGCTGCCAAAAGTGAGTCAACAAAGTACTGAGTAAAGGGTCTGAATACTTATGTAAATGCGATATTTTCGTTTTTTTTATTTCTTATACATTTCTAAAAACCTGTTTTTGCTTTGTCATTATGGGGTA
The DNA here is from genome assembly GCF_045791955.1 of Oncorhynchus clarkii lewisi. Classification (NCBI taxonomy): domain Eukaryota; kingdom Metazoa; phylum Chordata; class Actinopteri; order Salmoniformes; family Salmonidae; genus Oncorhynchus; species Oncorhynchus clarkii. The sequence goes on along the minus strand of NC_092155.1, from coordinate 43,100,041 downwards.
TTGTGTGTAGATTGATGAGGGAAAAAAACAATTGAATCCATTTTAGAACAAGGCTGTAATGTAACAGAATGTGGAGAAAGTCGAGGGGTCTGAATACTTTCCAAATGCCTTGTTTAACTCGAACATCTAGCAGCCCAAAAGTTGCACTTTTGAATCAAGTCATGGACAACTCTGGTATTTTAGCTAATTAGCAACTTTGCAACTTCTTAACTTGTTAGCTCACCCTTACCCCTAACCTTAATCCCTAACCTCTAGCCTAGCTAACATTAGCCACCTAGCCAATAGCCACAACAAATTCGAATTCGTAACATATCATACCTCGTTCCAATTTGTAACATATTGTACGAATTAGAGTTTGGAACGTATCATACCAATTGCAAGATGTAGCATATCGTATGAAATGGATGACGGACATCCACAAATTCATACATATCGTACCGAATGTAACATATCATACTATGTGGAGGGAATCAAATGTACATATACTATGTTTCGTCGACACCCTGAGGCCAGGTTGGACACACACACACGGTCTATGTGTCAGTCATAATGAACATGAAAATTGGGGCCCATTCCCTACAGGGAGCACACGTAGGCCCACATCCTAACACATGCACACACACAGTAGCATGATTAGCTCTTTCACACCTCATCTCAACACAGACCAAGTAGGCCTACTTATTACCCAGAACAGTTAGAGTCATTGTGATTTGTAGTTTGTAATATGTGATGACAAGACTAGACGAAGGTGACAAAATAGGGGGAAAATAAATATGCTGTGTTGTCATATCACAGTCACACTCGTGTCCAAATGTCCTAGCAGGGGACAAGCCTAACACATCACCTCTAACTATACAACCACCAATAGAGCGATAATCGCGCAAAAGGGTGACGAGCCAATTCACGCTGCACGTGACTAGATAGGTTCACATGGACTTTTATTATGCCGTTATACCAACCCGCCACCGTTATGATCAACTGGGACTTTACATAATAACATTCTTGTGTGTCAATACTTGGAATTTATTTCATTTCAAATGCAGAAATTTTCCTGCAGCAGCTACGAGCTGTCATCCTTTCGAAGCTATCTAACCTATTATATAATGACGGGTATGCTGTGTTAAGCTACACATTATTATCAAGCCATTAATATGTCTGTCTTTCTACAACACAATGCACAAATCTAAATAATATAAAGGACTGATTATTCGATGCATGTTCAATTAAATATTTGTTAGGCTATGCATTACCAATGAATGTCATTCTGCCAGCCATCCCAACACTGATGCGAGCTGGTACACACAACATCCAGAATCTGAAGATGGGGTCGTTTGCACATCATTCTCGAGAGTGTGGCGACACGTACTTCAATGTCTTACGATAGCCTACATACTACTAGGCTAAACAACACACACACTCTCTCTCTCACACACACACACACAAAGCAGCAGAAAAAGCATCCTACTCTGCAAGCACCCATGCAGAAACGAATGAGCTCGAGCATCCTTCATGACAACCTCAAAATAAGCCACAATTCAGTGGTCATTTCTTTTAATGCTACATACTTTTTTTTTTTACCAATGACTTTGCAGTTGATGAAGGGGTAACGCTACCCATGACAGGTCCCAACAGCTAGGCAAAAGCCAATTAAATCGTAAAAGCATCACAAAACCAAGTGCCAAAGCCTAACAGCATCGTTTCCCTGACTACAACACAACACGAGTATTTGACGATATACATGATGTAAAGCATAATTTACAATTTCAAGTGTATAAGGATATCAAATCTATCATTTGTCAAATACTAGGCATCAACTGCACCGTTGCTAATGACAGGTCTTACCTATTAATTCCCGGTCCGCCACCCATTCCTCCCCCGGCAGCAGCACCATTGGCGGGCTTGATGAGCTGTCCAGAGCCCAGTGGTGCTGAAATGGAACCAGGCGCTCCCGCCATAGAGATGGAGCCCGGTTCCCCGGGTTGTCCGCCTCCCTCGATGCTCCCTTCGTTCCCCATCCTTTCTGGTTAGGAGATCGAGGCGAGTAATTGTATTTCGACCGTTGTTATAATTCTAATAATATCAAAGGCTCAGAGGAGCGAACTCAGCGATGCTGCTCCTCCAACGCCATCATCACCTCCGATCCAGAGACCTGCATGGGGCACGCGCACAGACGGAGGCGAGAAACAGCCAGGGCACGAGCTCTGCTGCTGACGCCGAGGTTGCTGTGCGCGTTCTTATATCAGAAGTATCTCCCGGTTCTTGGAGGAGAGAGACAGCCTAGAGGATATCTTGGGGGGATGATCTGTTGTAGGATGCAGATGTTTAGAGTTACTTTCGTGGCATTTTAACATCAAGCCGAACTTATGACGTCGAGAACAAAAGTATTAGTATTGCAAACACAATGATATTGAAAGCAAAACATAAACCCAGAAGTGTTGAGAGCAACAACAAACAAATAGCAAAGAAAATTATTAAGAAATGCGAGAACAAATGAATTGTAAATGAATGCAAGACAATTCGTTTTCAGTTAAACATTTTTCTTCAATGTTCCCTATCTTCGGCTATGTATTTTTGTACTTGCACGTTTTTTGATTCATTCCAGCAGTACTCCACCATAAATCCCACTGTGGTTTTGCCACTGAACCTATGCAGGGTTGGTCCTGGTTAATCCCTGGGAGGGAGATCAGATGTTGCTGGTCAAATCCCATTGCCTCAGGCTAGTGATGGGGACATTACCCTGCATAGGGTGCCGTCTTTGGAATGTGATGTGAAACAGAAGTCCTGACCCTCGGTGGTCATTAAAAATCCTGTGGCGCTTATGGTAAAAGTAGCGGTGCTAGCCCCAGTGTCCTGGCTAAATTGGCAAACTGGCCGCATTCCATCATAGCCACCTAATTTGTATGTACAGTGGGGCAAAAAAGTATTTAGTCAGCCACCAATTGTGCAAGTTCTCCCACTTAAAAAGATGAGAGAGGCCTTTAATTTTCATCATAGGTACACTTCAACTATGACAGACAAAATTAGAAGAAAAAAAAATCCAGAAAAACACATTGTAGGATTTTTAATGAATTTATTTGCAAATTATGGTGGAAAAAAAATAGTTTCTCAATACTTTGTTATATACCCTTTGTTGGCAATGACAGAGATCAAACGTTTTCTGTAAGTCTTCACAAGGTTTTCACACTGTTGCTGGTATTTTGGCCCATTCCTCAATGCAGATCTCCTCTAGAGCAGTGATGTTTTGGGGCTGTTGCGGGGCAACATGGACTTTCAACTCCCTCCAAAGATTTTCTATGGGGTTGAGATCTGGAGACTGGCTAGGCCACTCCAGGACCTTGAAATGCTTCTTACGAAGCCACTCCTTCGTTGCCCGGGCGGTGTGTTTGGGATCATTGTCATGCTGAAAGACCCAGCCACGTTTCATCTTCAATGCCCTTGCTGATGGAAGGATGTTTTCACTCAAAATCTCACGATACATGGCCCCATTCATTCTTTCCTTTACATGGATCAGTCGTCCTGGTCCCTTTGCAGACAAACAGTCCCAAAGCATGATGTTTCCACCCCCATGCTTCACAGTAGGTATGGTGTTCTTTGGATGCAACTCAGTATTCTTTGTCCTCCAAACATGACGAGTTGAGTTTTTACCAAAAAGTTATATTTTGGTTTCATCTGACCATATGACATTCTCCCAATCTTCTTCTGGATCATCCAAATGCTCTCTAGCAAACTTCAGACGGGCCTGGACATGTACTGGCTTAAGCAGAGAGCCAGAAATCTTGCTTGTTTGTAGGTGACCAAATACTTATTTTCCACCATAATTTGCAAATAAATTCATTAAAAATCCTACAATGTGATTTTCTGGATTTTTTTTCTCA